>NC_064819.1:27527500-28152500 GCF_024166365.1 Elephas maximus indicus
GGGGAGTGTGAGCCTTAAACCCTATAGCTAATGGATGTGAAAGTTCTTTGTAAGCAGCAAAGCAGTACAAATGGTATTGAATTTTTTTTTTTTTCATTTATAACCAACATTACCAGAATTTTGTATCACCTCCCTCCCACAAGACTTCCCTCCCTTCACGGAAAAGACATAACTGTCCTATTACCATTGATTCTGTCCCTTGGGATGTTGATGTGGAGTTGTGGAAGGATAAATTGCCTTAATTTAGCTCCAAAAATATTTGAGTAGATCAATTTCCAGAATGTTGTCAAGTGTTGAGCGTGTGGACAATGAGTTTTCGTGAAGAGTAATGGCCCGTGTCTGTTGATAGAGACAACAAGGCAGAGCAGTGGGGGCGGGACAGCCACCAACACAGGCGATGTGTTCTGCAGCTAAATGGGAAAGAAAACTTTCCATTTGAAAGTGAAAAGGGCTAGTGGAAATACTTAGCCCCCATTTTTTAATTTATATATATATATCTTTTTGAAAAGTGTAATTACTGTGTTGATCTTATTCCGGTCTTTTGGGTTTGTTGACTTGGCAATTTCATCCTTCCCTTTCTTTGTTTGCTCTACCTTAATGGGGTGATTAGGCCTTCAGTGGTCATCAAATGCAGTGGGTGCCTGGGACTCCCAGGAGGGGAGGTGAGGTGTGGTGCCAAGGAGGCCCAATGCAAGCGTGAGAACGCTGGACTAAGCATTAAGGCTCTTAGTGTTCCTCTGATTGTGGTGCTCCTTCCTGAGTGGGTGGATACCCTTATTATCATGTGTTTTTCTGCAAAAGTGTCTCTGGGGTGCACAAAGAGAGACAGTGTGAGTAGAGCTGGGGTCTGCCCCTCTTAGCCATTTGGCCTGACCACTTGACCTCTCTGAGCCTCAGTAGCCTCACCTTCAAAATAATGATAATGATGCTACCTGCTCCTCAAGGCTGTTGGGAGGATCAATTTCACTGATTCATTTCTTTAGTCCATTTATACATGTTACTTGACAACTACTATATTCCAGGCACTGTGCTAACAGCAGTGAAAATAAACAAATCCCAGTCCCCAAGGAACTTACATTCTACAAGTATGGCATTGTTGTTGATTGCCACTGAGTTGGCCTTAGACTCATGGTGACTCCATGCACAACAGAACGAAACAATATATATATATTTTTTAATTGTGCTTTAGGTGAAAGTTTATAGCTCAAGTTAATTTCTCATTCAAAACTTTATGCACATATTGTTTTGTGACATTGGCTGCAATCCCTACAATGTGACAGCATGCTCCCCCTTCTCAAACCTGGTTTCCTGTGTCCATTCATCCAGTTCCTGTCCCTTCCTGCTTTCTCATCCTTTTCGATCCATAGAGTTTTCATTGGCTGATTTTCAGAAGTAGATCGCCAGGCTTTTCTTCCTCGTCTGTCTGGGTCTGGAAGTTCCACTGAAACCTATGCAGCATTATAGCGACATGCAAACCTCCACTGATAGATGGGTGGCACCTACACATGAGAACCAGGAACCCAACCTGGATCTCCCACATGGAAGATGAGTGTTCTACCACTCAACCACCACTGCCTCCGTTCTATGAGTACAATGTATAGTAAATCAGATGGTGATAAATGCTATGGAGAAAGGAAAAAAAAAAAGATATCCTAAAAGGGGGGTGGGGTGCACGAAGTGGGATGGTGGCTGTTACAATTTTACTTAAGGTGACTAAAAAAGGTAACATTTGCAAAAAGCCCAAAGGAAGTGAGGGAGCAAGCCAAGAAGACATCTGAGGGAAGAGTGTTCCAAATAGAGGGAACAACAAGTGCATGGTGAGACAATACGTGTGAAAATACTTTATAAATGGTAAAACCCAGACCAAACCTATTGCCATCAAGTTGACTCCAACTTATAGGACAGAGTAGAACTGCCCCATGGAGTTTCCAAGGAGTGCCTGGTGGATTTGAACTGCAGACCTTTTGATTAGCAGCCAAAGCTCTTAACCACTACACCACCAGGGTTTCCACGTAAATGGTAAAGGATTGTTTAAATTTCTGTTGTTGTTATCGCTCTTAATCCCAGCTAGTCTGATAGGAGAGGCTGTGTTCTCCACCAACGTGTATTTCTGCTACTGCCCCAGCTGCTCCTTGGAAACCCTATGAGGCAGTTCTACTCTGTCTTTTAGGGTGGCTACGAGTTGGAATCGACTCGATGGCAACAGGTTTGGTTTGGTGCTCCAGAACTGTTCCTGTAGGCTCATATCAAGCCTTATTATCTCAGTGATTCATAGAACTCCTTGAGGAAAGGCACAAGGTCGTCTCCCTGTGATTTTCGTCTTTATACTATTGTTCCTGTTATTAGCCATCTCTGAGGCTATGTCTAAAAGGATCCCAAACAACCTGTTAGGTGTTTGAAGATTAAAAAAAACAATAATAATAATAAAGAAAAACAAACAAACCACAAAAACCTTGGCTGCTGAGTGCTGTTTTTCACTTTTCAATTGGTTGGGCATAAATGGCAACGTCTGGTTCCCTAGTATAAAATATACGTTTCCACTGACATTTAGAAATAGCATTGAGAGCTTCAGACAAGCGATTTTCTAGATGTGCAAGAAGTTTCAATTATTCTGCTTGGGATAATCAGTTTTCAGAGATGCTTTTTGGTGTCGGGAGGCCTCTGCGGAGGCAGGCGGGAGAGTTAATGAGCGGAATTGATAATGACAGGTGAGAAAATGGGTTGTCAGGCAGGGAATGGCAGGAACGTCAGCAGGAAGATCTGCATGGGGATATGGATGATGGGGCTGTTATGATGGGGAAACAGAGATGGGACAGGGTAGAGAAAAGTTCCTATGGACCTGAGAGTGCCTAACAGAGATTAAGGGGTGGAGCTCAAAGGCACATCATAGTTTTGGACTCAAGAGACCATGGGGACTTTCTGATGTCATTATTTGTAGGTTATACCTTACTTTCCAGCCTCAAATGAATTCAGGCTTGTAAAGAGTGTCAGCCTGACATTGCTAACTAAGCCTAGTATACTCTGCTTAATCCCAGGACAATTTTGTCACTCCCAGCTCCTTCTCCAGTTTTAGCATATAAAGAAAAAAAAAAAAAAACCTCATTGGCATTGAGTTGATTCTGACTCGTGACAACCCTATAGGACAGAGTAGAATTGCCCCATAGGGTTTCCAAGGAGTGGCTGGTGAATTCGAGCTGCCAACCTTTTGGTTAGAAGCTGAGCCCTTAACCACTTCCTCCAGCTTGGTTAACAGCCAAGCTCTTAACCATTGTGCCACCAGGGCTCCAGGATTAGCATAGCTGGCAGCAAAGATAAACTTGTCTCGTAGGCCCTCATTGCTGAGCGTGAGAGACACTGTGGTCCAACATTCATTTTATATAAGAGAGGGTGCTTACTGCCACCATAGGGTAAATGACTTTCCCACGGTTCCCCAGGGATTTGTTGAAAATGTCAATACTAGAGCCCAGGTCTCCAGATTCGAAGTTAGGGGCTATCATTTCATGCTGTTCAAGAAATCTACTCCTCATTCAATGTTTGTGATTTGCCGAATGGCCAGTTCATCATTATTTTACCCAGTAATCCTACAGAGAAATCTTCTCCCCCGGGTTAATGTTCCAATGAGAGCTATACCGACACCTAGGACAACTGGTTCTAAAATCTTTAGAGGAACAAGTCAGTCAAAGTTGGTGGGAGAGGTGCAAGAAGGAGCAGGGTAAAGTAGGGGTAGGAAGACCTGGGTTCACATTCTAATCATGACTAATCACATTCTGGCTGTAGGATTTTGGGTGAAGTATAGAATCATAGATCCTAAGGAGCTTAATGGTTAGCTAAGCCAACTCCTCTTCATTTCACAGTCCCCTCTACCATATCCCTGAGAAGTCCCCTGGTCCTGTGATGGGAGAAGGGGCATTCCCATGCAGGGTACTGTAATTGTTAGAAAAGCCATTCTCATGCCAACCCAAACTCAAATTCCTCTTGAATAAGTTCTTCCAATACTACTTCTCTGGACCTCAGTTTCCTCATTAGAAAAGTGAGAATAGCAACACCAGCCTACTCTGCCTCCCTGATGGAGTAGTGGTTGTTAGATGCCATTGAGTCAATTCCAACTCATGGCTAGAGTTGGAATGTGTGCAGAGTAGAACTGCTCTGTAAGGTTTCAAGGCTGAGAGCTTTCAGAAGCAGATCACTAGGCCTATCGATACAGACGGGTGGGTTCGAATCCTGAACCTTTTGTCTAGTAGTTGAGTGCTTAACCATTTGTGCCAATGGTAAGGGTGGTAATACTCACTTTTTTTATTTTCCAAGGTTGTGAAAATTAGTTGAGGCAAATTGGTCTGTCTATGCATATGTAAGGTTATATTATTCCTGCATGGGTGTCAAAGAACACACTCCTATCTTCCACATCACCCAACATGCTGTACTTCCCTGGGGAGTCAGCCCTTATGTTGGAGGCTCCAGTGATGGTGGCTGCATGTGGTCAAGAGTGGAAGACTTTGCTGGTGTCTGAATGCTAGGGGAACATCTCAGGCAGCCCCTCAGGATGCTTAGGGCTGAATATTCACTTGTCTTTAATTCCATTTCAGCCACAATCAATGATGAATAAAAAGATACTGTATAGCCAAGTCACTTTCCCTTCTGGATCTCATGTACAACCTGGCCTGATAGTGAAAGCCTTTAATTCCTCTGGCACCAGGCAAAGATTCCGACTCAGCTCTCCTCCACTTGTCGGATCAAGAATGTCAGTGCTAGAAGTAACCTTTGATCATCTAGTCTGCCTCTTTGATATGGTAGATGGGGATTCTGAAGCCCAAGGGGAATTTTTGCCCTAGAATAAATAGTAGTTAATGCCACAGCCAGGACTATAACTCAAGGCTCTAAAACTTGAGGACAATATTTTTGATTCATGCTGTACTTTTGCACCTCAACACATATTTGTTGAAGGCCTATGTAATGGATTGAATTGTGTCCTCCCAAAATATGTGTCAACTTGGTTAGGCCATGTCCTCCATTTTTTTATTTTCCTATGTGTTATAAATCATAATCCCTGCCTGTGGTTAAAGAGGATTTGGGTGGGATGTTAACAGCCTTGCTCAGGCCACATCCCTGATCCAATGTAAAGGGATTTTCCCTTTTATCTCTCAAGAGAAGCAAGCAGAGAGTTGGGGACCTCATTCCACCAAGAAAGCAGTGCCAGGAACAAAGCGTGTCCTTTGGACATGAGGTTCCTGTGCTGAGGTGCTCCCAGACCAAGGAAAGACTGATGCATCCCAAGGACCTTCCTCCAGAGCCAACAGAGACAGAAAGCCTTCTCTGGAGCTGACAACCTGAATTCGGACTTCTAGCTGACTGGACTGTGAGAAGATAAATTTCTCCTTGTTAAAGCCATCCACTTGTGGTATTTCTGTTATAGCAGCACTATAGGACTAAGAGAGCTTACTATATGTTGGACACTGGGTCAGACTTTATTAATTTCCAAAAATGAACAAGACATAATCCCTCCCTGCAAAATCTTAGAGAGTAATTAAGGTGAGTTATACGTAAACAAATAACTCTAGTCCAAAAAAGACTCTATCACACACCCCTTCGTGTACTGTTTTCTCAAAAGTCTTCTTCAGGCAATCTGGGCCAGAGTTCCAACTCTTCAGGCTTGTTTCAACATCTCAAAATGGGAACATTCATGTATTCATTTATTCACTTGTTCATTCATTCATTCATCATCAAATATGTACTCGCACCTACTTATTATGTTTTCTTAACCAGGAATACACATTATCAGTGGAGCTTTGGAAAAAAAAAAAAAAAACGCACGAGCCCAAGTTCTATCTTTGACAGACTTTCTAATTTAATAGGTCCAGGGTAAGGAAATCTGCACTGTGAGCAAACTGCCCCAGATGATTGTGACAAGCAGCCAGGGTTGAGAACTCCTGGCTTATCATGTATGAGATGCTGTACAAGATACTAGGAATACAGAGATAGGTAAAGTCTACACTTAGTCAGAAGGAACTCACAGTCTAGTTCGAGGCAGGGTTTGGACAGACAAGTTAGCTGTCTAGGATTTGCAGTCTGGAAAATGCTCTACTGCAAGCAAGCACAGGAATTCCTGGGTAGTGAAAACAGTTAAGCACTTGGCTACTAACTGAAAGGTTGGCGGTTTGAATCTACTCAGAGGTGCCTCGGAAGAAAGGCCTGGTCATCTACTTCTGAAAGGTCACAGTCATCGAAAACCTTATGTAGTACAGCTCTACTTTGACACACATACCATTGGAATTGACACTGCAGCAAACGGAAAAAAAGAAAAACTAGAAGAAGCAAGCATTACTGAATATAGCATGGGGACACCTAAGTTATCTTGAGAGGGTTAGGAAAGTCTTTCTGGAGGGCAGAAATGCTTGAATTGAATCTTTTTTTTTTTTTTTCAAATGGGAGGAAATGTTTGTAAATATAAGACATTGACCATGAATTAATGTTGTTGTTGTTAGGTGCAGTCGAGTCCATTCCAACTCATAGCGACCCTATGCACAACAGAATGAAACACTGCCTGGTCCTGTGCCATCCATACAATCGTCATTATGCTGGAGCTCATTGTTGCAGCCACTGTGTCAACCCACCTTGTTGAGGGTCTTCCTCTTTTCCGCTGACCCTGTACTCTGCCAAGCATGATATCCTTCTCCAGGGACTGATCCCTCCTCACAACATGTCCAAAATACTTAAGACGCAGTCTCGCCATCCTTGCCTCTAAGGAGCATTCTGGCTGCACTTCTTCCAAGACAGATTTGTTCGTTCTTTTGGCAGTCCATGGTATATTCAATATTCTTTGCCAACACCACAATTCAAAGGCGTCAACTCTTCTTCGGTCTATCCTTATTCATTGTCCAGCTTTCACATGCATATGACGTGATTGAAAATACCATGGCTTGGGTCAGGCGCACCTTAGGCTTCAAGGTGACATCTTTGCTCTTCAACACTTTAAGGATGTCCTTTGCAGCAGATTTGCCCAATGCAATGTGTCTTTTGATTTCTTGACTGCTGCTTCCATGGCTGTTGATTCTGGATCCATGTAAAATGAAATCCTTGACATCTTCAATCCTTTCTTCGTTTATCATGATGTTGCTCATTGGTCCAGTTGTGAGGATTTTTGTTTTCTTTATGTTGAGGTGTAATCCATACTGAAGGCTGTGGTCTTTGATCTTCATTAGTAAGTGCTTCAAATCCTCTTCACTTTCAGCAAGCAAGGTTGTGTCATCTGCATAATGCAGGTTGTTAATAAGTCTTCCTCCAATCCTGAGGCCCCGTTCTTTTTCATATAGTCCAGCTTCTCCGATTATTTGCCCAGCATACAGATTAAATAGGTATGGTGAAAGAATACAACCCTGACGCACACCTTTCCTGACTTTAAACCAATCAGTATCCCCTTGTTCTATCCGAACAACTGCCTCTTGATCTATGTAAAGGTTCCTCGTGGGCACAATTAAATGTTCTGGAATTCCCATTCTTCGCGGTGTTATCCATAGTTTTTTATGGTCCACACAGTCGAATGCCTTTGCATAATCAATAGAACACAGGTAAACATCCTTCTGGTATTCTCTGCTTTCAGCCAGGATCCATCTGACATCAGCAATGATATCCCTGGTTCCATGTTCTCTTCTGAAACTGGTCTGAATTTCTGGCAGTTCCCTGTCAATATACTGCTGCAGCCGTTTTTGAATGAACTTCAGCAAAATTTTGCTTGTGTGTGGTATTAATGCTATTGTTCTATACTTTCCACATTCAGTTGGATCACCTTCCTTGGGAATAGGCATAAATATGGATTTATTCCAGTTAGTTGGCCAGGAAGCTGTCTTCCATATTTCTTGGCATAGACGAGTGAGCATCTCCAGCGTGGCATCTATTTGTTGAAACGTCTCAGTTGATATCCCATCAGTTCCTGGAGCCTTGTTTTTTGCCAATGCCTTCAGAGCAGCTTGGACTTCTTCCTTCAGCACCATCGGTTCCTGATCATATGCCACCTCTCGAAATGGTTGAATATCGACTAATTCTTTTTGGTATAATGACTCTGTGTATTCCTTCCATCTTCTTTTGATCCTTCCCGCTTCGTTTAATATTTTCCGCATGGAATCCTTCACTATTGCAACTCGAGGCTTGAATTTTTTCTTCAGTTCTTTCAGCTTGAGGAATGCTGAGCGTGTTCTTCCCTTTTGGTTTTCCACCTCCAGCTTTTTGCACATGTCATTATAATACTTTACTTTGTCTTCTCGAGAGGCCCTTTGAAATCTTCTGTTCAGTTCTTTTACTTCATCAATTCTTCCTTTTGCTTTAGCTGCTCGATGCTCAAAAGCAAGTTTCAGAGTCTCCTCTGACATCCATCTTGGTCTTTTCTTTCTTTCCTGTCTTTTCAGTGACCTCTTGCTTTCTTCATGGATGACATCCTTGATGTCATTCCAGAACTTGTCTGGTCTTTGGTCACTAGTGTTCAATGCATCAAATCTATTGTTCAGATGGTCTCTAAATTCAGGAGGGATATACTCAAGGTCATATTTTGGCTCTCGTGGACTTGGTCTGAGTTTCTTCAGTTTCAGCTTGAACTTGTATATGAGCAATTGATGATCTGTTCCACAGTTGGCCCGTGGCCTTGTTCTGGCTGATGATATTGAGCTTTTCCATCGTCTCTGTCCACAGATGTACTCAGTTTGATTTCTGTGAGTTCCATCTGGCGAGGTCCAAGTGTATAGTCGCCGTTTATGTTGGTGAAAGAAGGTTTTTGCAATGAAGAAGTTGTTGGTCTTGCAAAATTCCATCGTTTGGTCTCCAGCATTGTTTCTATCACCAAGGCCATATTTTCCGACTACTGATCCTTCTTCTTTGTTTCCAAATTTCGCGTTCCAATTGCCAATAATTACCAATGCATCTTGATTGCATGTTCGATCAATTTCAGACTGTAGCAGCTGATAAAAACCTTCTATTTCTTCATCTATGGCCCTAGTTGTTGGTGCATAAATTTGAATAATAGTCGTAATTATTGGTCTTCCTTGTAGGCGTATGGATATTATCCTATCACTGACAGCGTTGTACTTCAGGATAGATCTTGAAACGTTCTTTTTGATGATGAATGCAACACCATTCCTCTTCGAGTTGTCATTCCCAGGGCAGTAGACTATATGATCGCCCAATTCAAAATGGCCAATACCAGTCCATTTCAGCTCACTAATGCCTAGGATATCAATGTTTATGCATTCCATTTCATTTTTGATGATTTCCAATTTTCCTAGATTCATACTTCATACATTCCAGGTTCCGATTATTAATGGATATTTCCAGCTGTTTCTTCTCATTTTGAGTTGTGCCACATCAGCAAATGTTGTGTATTAAAATTATACATTTACTAATTCCCAATGTAATGGTTTTCTTTTTAATCTCAGGTCATTCAAGTCTTTTCGGAGTCTGAAAAAATGCTGAATAAATGTCCACATGATGTAAAATTACATCGATTTTTTTGTTCTTTGTTTTCAATAACTTTGCATTTCCTGGTTCTGGCCACTTGTGAAGTCTGGCTGTCCTTGGGTTCCATGACAGGCCCCTGAGTCTTTCCGACATACACAAGCCTTCCCCCCACCCCCCATAAATATCATGAGTGGTTTTTCTTCCCCATAAGTAGATTCCCCAAAGAAAACAAACCTGAAGGAAACCTTATCAATAGATACTGTTATGTTGTGCTGAATCTTAAAGGATGCGTATGTGTTAGATGTTTGGATGGCCAGGCTGGTGTGGGTAGTTTAGGGAGAGGGGAACATAGGAACACAAGGAGCAGTCTAGTGTATTCGTGGAATTGCTAGAATGGGTGGGAAAGGGGAATGAGTGGTGAGAGAGGAGGCTGAGGAAGCGGGGAGGGATCAGCTCTTGAAGGACTTTATCCTTTGGGCAATGGTGAGGAGCGAGGGATTCATTTTGAGGGGGGAATGACATGATCAGATTTGATCTTCAGAAGGTAAGTTTGACAGCTGTGTGGAGAATGGATTGGGTCTCGGGAAAGACGGGATGAAGGGAGACAGGGGGCTGACACTCCAGGCTGTTGGGGAGATCATATGAGATGACGGTAAATCACTCGGTAAACTGTATCTCTCTATCAGAAAAGAGACAGGTGTCATTATCTTCAGAACAGAGTCGTGGTTAAAGGAGAAATTGACTGAGAAGGTGGTTGGGGGAAGAGTCCGAGGGGTGGGAGGGAGGTGAGAAGAAGACAGAGAAGTACTTGGTGTCAAACAGTGTTTAAAATATTCTGTTTGCATCACACTAGCTCTTAATTGGCACCAACCACTGAGGGGCTGATTGATCCCAGCAAGAGTCCAGCAAAACAGATAATTTCTTACAAGCATCTGAAATTCATAAACTCTGCGGGGTCCCACACACCAACGCTCAGTTGTTCCTGAAGTCGAAGTCTTCCTTGAAGGGATAAGTATCTGGGGGTGGTAGGTTTTTTTATTTTCTTTTCAAAATGCGGAATATTTTCATGTGGTTAATGCCTGTGGTCTTGCTGAGCAGATGAAAAGAGAGTAGAGCAAAGAGTGGGGCAACCCAGCTACTTGTTATAAATTAACTCTTAATGTAACAGGCTCATTAAAGAGCTGTTAAGGCTGAAGTATGTGCACGGGAAACCTAATTTTGGATTAAGGGCTTGATTCATAAAAGATCTGTCCACTGCTCATGCAGGGTCTTGGTCAAAGGAAGTTATATTCTGCAGTAGTCTCTGATTTAGGACTAGGATTCCATGGGTTTTCTCCAGATTTCCTGGGTTTTCACATGGAGGGAAAGGTGCCTACATTTATGGAGAACCTACTATATGCCAAGCACTTTGTATTTCAATTTCCACCCCAAGAAACCCTACCAAGGTAAATAGTATTACTTCTCTTTCTCAGAGATAAAAAAAATAAATAAATCAAAATAAATGATAAATAGCCAAGATCTCACAGCTAGTGAGTGCTTGGGAGAGGCAGCTGGGCACCAGGGCTACAGAGCTTCTGATTAATAGCATGGTTTTTACTGACATTGGCCAGATACAATCAAAGCATTGTGTTTATTGAAAGCAAGCAGGCGTCGTCCTCAACAGGATGCCCTTTATGATGGTCTAGAGGAGAAGATGTTTCCAAGTCTCAGTTCTAGGGTATGCTGTGCTGCTTCTGGAGCCAACACATGTGCATCTCATAGACGTGAATTTTGTATCTGTGGATTATGTTTCTATGGCATCTTTCTCTGCACCTTGGCATATTAGAAAGCTGTAGGACTAATGTACAGGACCTTGGCACCAACATAGGATTGTATGAGACATTAAGGGTGATTTGTGGGTACTAACTCTACCCTGGGTTTCCCCTTACTTTCTTACAGTTCTTCCTTCTTTCTGCTTTCCTTACCTATTTACTTTAAAAAATATATTAAAATTAAAAACCAAGCAGAATAATGAACACGACAGTTTGATTTTTTTATTATAACATGTTGAATTTAACCAAGGATGATAGTATGTATTTCAAATCTAACTTAGTCTAAGTTAGATTTGAAATACATGCTATTATTCTTGTAATCAAAGTTAAAAAAATGAAAACTTAGATCTAATTCTAATGGTAGTATTAGAAAAAAACCAACATATAAGTGGCACAGTGATTAAGAGCTCAGCTGCTAACCAAAAAGTCAGCAGTTCGAATCTACCGGTCGCTCCTTGGAAACCCTATGGGGCAGTTATACTCTGTCCTATAGGGCTGCTATGACTCAGAATCAACTTGGCGGCAATGGGAATATATATATATGTGTGTGTATATATATATACACACACATATATATTATACATATACTTAACTTTTAGTATTTGTCTATGACCAATAAAAACAAAGCTTTCAATAGTTGTTCTTTTATTGAAACGTGTAAACAAAAACATAAAGCATTTCTCTTTATTATCAGTGTGTTGATCTCCCTGCCTGATGCTTTTCTTGGCTTGTTGTTACCCTTCAGCAGAGACACATATGTACACGCTTGTCTTTCTAGATTGGGTTTTCATGCTATACCCTGGGGCAGGCTGTATGTGGGTATGCATGTGTGTGTACATATGTGTGTACAAATTTCCTCATCACTTTCAGATAGATCCATGGTGAAGACTGAGAAATTCCTCTTAGGTTAATTAACAACTATATAACAAGTATTTACATGCTGTCAAAAAAAGTGATATAATGCAGTAAAAGATTTGGATGTTTGTTCTCCATGGTGAGAAACTGAGTATGATTTTTTCCCCTTTGTACATCTTTTGGTGTCATGTAGACCCAAAGATAAAGAAAGCTGAAGAGAGTAACAGAAAGGCGCTGTTAATATGGCATGGAAATTGACAAGCCCAGCCCTCACAGTCCATTAGGGAGACAGACGTGCATGCAGATACATTATGATACAAAGTGATGCAACCAATACAGGATTTTAGTGACATGGGAGTACAGGGCCTTCTAATTTACATCACCTTTTCCTATCTATTGTTTTATTTGATCCTCACAATGACACTGTGGACGGGGCTTCCCAGTAATAAGAAGCCCATTTCACAGATGGGAACATTGAGGCACAGAGAGTTAGGTACATGTCCTAACTAGCCTAGGTCATGGCTGAGAATTGAACCAGTGCCTTTTCTCTCTTATGTAGTGCTCACTGGTTGCTGGATCAGAAGAAAGACATTCTTTTACACTTGAATCCAAGCAAGAGGCTATAATTTGAAAGGAGAAAGACCAGCAAAACAGTTTGGCTCTGTCTCAACCATAGATTTACTTTCAAGTGTCAGGTCTTCTGCCGTTTTCCCAGTGCAGCTCAATTTCAGAGAGACTTGGAGCAAAAAGACCGTCCATCCTGGCTTCTGTGAAATAGATTTGATCTTTTGCATCATGGTTCTCTCTAGGCCTTTCTCACAAAGAGTAGGGGCCATTCATGGCTGTTCCTCATTACTTTTATGTATGACATGTTCACCCAGAGTGACACTGTTATTATAAATAGCAGAGGGGCAATTAGTACTCTCCTCAACTCTTACGAGTTAGAACCCTCTGAGGAACATCCACTTCAGGACCTTTCTTTTCAAAGGAAATGCTGTCCATAGGAAATAGTTATTTAATTTCCAAGCAGACTGAGAGCTTACCTATGCAAGAATAAGTGAATTATCATATTAACTATTTTTTAATAAAGTGGTTGAGGCAGGAAACTGCCATAGGACAAAAAAAAATCCTATATTAAAAAGAGCACGTTTCACGCAGATATTAAGAAATGAACTCTTGCACTTTGCTGCCCTGTGCACGTGCCAAGCATATATGTTAAGAAGCCCTGTGACTTCCTTCAGCCAGCCCCACATCATAAGTGCAATAGAGAGAAAAGTCATAAGCTTGGCGTGGCAGAAATTCTGTGAAGCTTAGAGCAAGACTCTCAGAGAGACACTGGTCGTCAGTAAGTAATCGTTTGTGAATTAAAATGATGTTACCAACCTCATTGGACCAGTCAAAAAAAAAAAAAATGCCTTTCCCTAGGCAATACATGTTGTTCCCATTAAAAATCTCTCTGCTCAGAAAGTCTCATGGTTCTTCCAGCAAGTGGTTAAGAGAACGTAAGGTTGTAAAGCTTTCTAAAGAATCTAGCTACCTTGGGAGGTTTTGTCCATTCCAGCAAGCATGAGAAAAATTCGACTTTGAAGTTGTCAGCATGGACCAGTAATGATCTTAGATTGAACTCCATTTCTTGGGATTTAGAATTTGGGTAATATTTTTATTGGCTTTCAGGGAGTTTCGACTGAGGCAGCTGAAGTCTGGGCCATCAAGCTTCCTTCCAAAACTCTGTGCTGCCACTCTGGTAAAGTGACCCCGGCTTGATAGTCATTTGCCTTCTTTGTGGGCATTTCCTGAGGGAGATGCTGCTTATCATTGACAACCGTACTGCAAGAAGGATGTAAATCTGCAGCAATGCACATGAACCATTTCACATCATTGCCAGAGGTAGGTGCCCATACACGTCACAGCCCAGCTGTTTTAGAAGGCAACTAAAGAGAGAAAGAAGAGCCATGAAGGATGTAGAACTGCTCAGCATGGGCTATTCATGAGTCTTTTATTGAGCCAAACTTCTTTTTTTGGAATAAATTCATTAAATACCTGGAACCGCTTGTCCTTAAACCAAAAATACCACACAAGTTGCCATCAAGTCAATTCTGACTCATGGTGACCCAGCGTATCAGAGTAGAACTGTGTTCCACAGGGCTTTTTGAAGCTCACCAGATCTTCCTTCCGAGGTTCCTCTGGGTGAACCCCTAACCTTTCAGTTAGTAGCTGAGCACTTAACCATTTGTGCCAGCCAGGAGACCTAGTTTATCTTTCGAGGACTTCAAACTCATGTTTGATAAACACCTAGGGACTGACTGGAGGGTTAAATTCCAAGGCTCCCTCCAACCCTGAGGTTTTATTATAATATTACCCTATGATTTCTTGGTCTAACTCTGCTCCTACTTGAGGTAACCTGAATGAATAAATTGGAAGGTCCTTTCCAACTTGAGAATTGAGTGGCTGCTCTGCTGTTTTAGATTAGTGGGACATTTTGTCTAGCTGGTGGGTTCCTTGCAGGCATGTCACTCTCATCTGCACACAATTTGATAATTTCTTCCTCAACAGAAGTTAGCATCTTCTTCCTGAGAAGAATTATTGGTGCAGTACTGTTATGGATTGAAGTGTGTCCCCCCAAATTGTGTCAACTTGGCTAGGCCATGATTCCCAGTTTTGTGTGGTTGCCCATCATTTTGTCATCTGATGTGATTTTCCTATGTGTTGTAAATCCTACCTCTATGATGTTATTGAGGCAGGATTAGAGGAAGGATTGAAGCAGGACTCAATCTATAAGATTAGGTTGTATCTTGTGTCAATCTTTTTTAAGACATTAAAGAGAGAAGCAAGCAGAGAGACAGGGAGACCTCACACCACAAAGAAAGCAATGCTAGGAGCACAGTACATCCTTTGGATACAAGGTTCCTGTGTTGAGAAGCTCCTAGACCAGGGGAAGATTGATGACAAAGACCTTCCCCCAGAGACAACAAAAAGAGAAAGCCTTCCCCTGGAGCTGACTTCTAGACTCCTAGACTGTAAGAGAATAAATTTCTCTTTGATAAAATCATCCACTTGTGGTATTTCTGTTATAGCAGCACTAGATAAGTAAGACAAGTACATTTTTTAAATCCCCAGGATTCAAGAAAGAAAAGATTTTTTTTCTATATAAGGAAGGTTTATTAAACTTTATAGCATTTTAATTATCATTATAAGTCTAAGGTGCACAGTGGTTGAGCGTTCAGCTGCTAACTAAAATTTGGCAGCTTAAATCCACCAGCCACTTCTTGGAAGCCTTATGGAACAGTTCTACTCTGTCCTATAGGGTCACTATGACTCGAAATTAACTCAACACCAATGATTTTGGTTTTTGGTTGGTTTTTATAAGTCTAGGGTAGAAAATTTGGGCTGTGGAGAAAATAAACAAAAACACACCCACTTACATCACCATAACTTAGCCACGAAAGCTCATGCAATAGCCATAGTATCCACAGTGTCTAGAACAGTTCCTAGTGTATGTTGTTGTTAGTTGTCTTTGAGTTGGCTTCTACTCATGGTGACCTTATGTATAATAACAACATATTGCCTGGCTCTGCCCCAGCTTCATGATTGTTGCTATGTTTATGTCCAACTTAGCAAATAGCAGAGGCTTAAATATGTTTGTTAAATAAATGAATAAATTATAATTTTGACATATTTCCTTCTACCCCTTATCCCTCATGCATATTTTTTGAGGATATATTCATAATGTGTATCTTGGTTTTTGCACCTTGCTTTTTCTTTTATTTATCCTTATCCTTTTTGTTAGCAGCCAAGCTCTTAACCACTGTGCTACCAGGGCTCCTCCTTATATAAAACATGTTCCTTTTGGCCACAGAATTCTCTTAACTATTGTTTCTAATGACTGATTAATTAAAGAAGAACTTTCTAACAGCTGTCTAAAAGTTGAATGTGTTGCTTAAGGAATTGGCGTTTTCCTTACCCCTGGAGGTGCTCACATATAGGCTGGATGTTCAAGTATAGATATGAGTTAAATTGTATGCATTGCTCTAAGACCCTGTCTTAGTTATCTAGGGCTGCTATAACAGAAATACCACAAGTGGATGGCTTTAACAAAGAGAAATTTATTTCCTCACAGAAAAGTAGGCTAAAAGTCCAAATTCAGGGCACCGGCTTCAGAAATCCTTCTCTCTCTTCTAGGTCTTGGAGGAAGGTCCTTGTCCTCAATATTCCCCTGGTCAAGGAACTTCTCAGGCATAGGGATCCTGGGTCCAAAGGACGAGCTCTGCTCCTGGTGCTGCTTCTTGGTGGTATGAGGCCTCCCGCCTCTCTGCTCGCTTCTTCCTTTTATATCTCAAGAGGTTGCCTCAAGACACAATCCAATCTTGTAGATTGAGTCCTGCCTCACTAACACAAGTGCCGCTCATCTTCCTTCATTAACATCATGGAGGTGAGATTCGCAACATATAGGAAAATCAAACAATACCAGGAATCATGGCCCAGTCAAATTGATGTGCACGTTTTTGGGGGGACATAATTCAATCTATGACTTATGACTTCAAGGACTGGTCATTTTCCAAAGCGAACAGCTTTCATCCACCTTGTCTAATGTACCTCTCATGAATCAAAACTTTCCCAAGAACCATTCCCCCCATCCACATATTGTACTCCTTAATACCCATTACTGCTGAAGTTTATAATGTGAATTTGAAAAATAATGGAGATTTCCTTCCTTAGGAACAGCCACAAGTTCAGAATTTCCATTCAATTAACAAGCAATAAGCAAGTTGCTATGTGCAGGGTACATTTTGAGATGACTAAACCTCAGTCCCTGATCTCGGGGAATTTGATTAATGTTTACTAAGACCGTATGAGGCACTGGGCACACAAGGATGAAAAAAATGCCTTCTCTTTCCTGGTGGAATTCAGAAGTGGTGATGGGGTAGGGGGAGGACTGACATATAAGCAAATGACTGACGGGAAATGAGGTAAAGGCTGCAGAAGAGACATGTCAAGGCTGCCTTGACACCAGGGAGAGCTAAGCTAATTCTACATGATGGAGTGGAATTTGAGGTCAGGAAGCTAAGACCCAGGTAGACAGACTAACAGCTTTTAACAAGACAGAAAGAATAGATGCTGCAAGAGACGGCCAGAGAAAATGTGGTAGTTCGTTCAGATGATAGAAAGATGTTTTTTTCCTGCTGGGGTGATGAAAGAACAGGAGAGGGATCATGTGGAAGGTGGCATTCAGATTCTCCTTGAAAAGTGGATAGATGGGGGACAGATGTGGAAATGGTTCTATCATGCTGAAGAAATAGTTTTACCTTTTCCAGTTCAGATCCCTAGACCATGGCGTTTGTCTTTTTAGTGGTTTCACTTTTTATTTGTTTTTGATCTTTTAATAGCCCTGTTAGCACAATGGTTAAGCACTTGGCTGCTAACCAAAAGATTGGTGGTTTGAACCCACCAGCTGCTCTGGAGGAGAAAGATGTGACAGTCTGCTTCTGTAAACATTACAACCTTGGAAACCCCATGGAACCATTCTACTCTGTCCTACAGGGGTCACTATAAGTTGGAATTAATTAGATGGTATGCAACAACAGTAACCAGTGGAAGGATTCACAGCACAGCTAGTACACCAGGTGGCTCTGGTCACAATCTGGGAATGTGTGAGCTGTTCTGATCCACCTGCACCTCTCCTCTGCTCTCTAGAGCTGAGCCAGCAGACCCAGCATCAGTGTTGGGATGCTTCCTCTGGGCATCCTCATTGTCATTCATTCTCTGGGGACTAAGGCAGTGGCCCTGGGTGCCTGCCTCCCCCACCCACCTTGTTTAATGTACCTCTCTCATAGAAGGTATACACGGGCCATTACAAGGCTTTATCCATCCCATCTTCAGTGAATGTCTAGAAAAATTCAGGATGACTGCAGGCTACTGGAGCAGAAGGCCTCCTCTCCCCTCTGGAATGGAAGATATGAATCCTGGAGGAGATAGGAAAGCTGCTCAGGAAGGTGGGCAATGATCTTCATGGAGACAGCCCTAGACTTCCTGGGCAGGCAGTGTTCTTGGAGATGGTCCACTTCAAACCCCTGGTGTTGCAGATGAGGACATGCAGGACTGCAATGGGAGGTGACTGGCACAGAAACTGATTCATGTCGGGTCAGAGCCCTAGAAGTTTGGAAGCAGAAGATCTAGGCCCTAGATTTCTGATTCCAGATTAAGTAAGATAATAATGGTAAAGATAATTATAACAACACGTATAGAGCACTTTCTCCTAGCCATAATCTGCTGTTTGCACCTTTGCACCTTTACATACATTAATTCTTTCATCCCATTTGTAACAACCTTATAACGTAGATGCTATCATTTCCCCATTTTAGAGATGGTCTACAAAAATAATACCTGTAAAAGATAAAAGGGTAAAAATTGTTGTGCACTTCCCAGGGCTTTTGGGAAGTTCAGATGGAATCAAATCTGTGAAACCATTATGGGAACTGTAAAGAGCTGTACATACACAAGGGAAGGTCATTACACCGCAGATTCTCCTGTGCTTTTCATTTCCTGGCCCTGTACTGAGCACCTGCAGGTACATGGATGAAGCCAACACTGCAGAGGAAACAGATGGCAGAGATCCAGCCTCTTCCTCAAAGACTTATTGCCCATCCACAAGGGGAAGTAAGACTCCCAGAAGTACGACTGCGAAGTAAGTTCCATGACGATAATTAAATATTATAGGAATTTAAAGTAAGGAGAGATTGTTGGTTGGGAGTGGGAAATGGGAGTCAGCAAGGGCCCTCGAGGGGAGATTGTTTCAAAATTAAACTCTGAAGGGTCAGTAACTCTGTTCTTTGTTTCCTTCCCGATACTGACCTTCTACTGGATGTACTGTGAATTATTCATTTTATTTTATTTTTTTGTATTAGGGATCTGCCCAAAGCCAAAAATGAAAACAACTCTGCCAGGCCTGTTCGATCATCACAAACAACTTAAACCACACAAGCTTCCAGAGGCACCATTACTATTTATGAACAACAGACATTCAGGCCAATGAACCATGTTATTGTCATTCCATTTGTGTCTCTGAAATCATTTTTCATCTCAGCTAATCATAAGATAAAGCCAATTCTTCTCCACCTTCCGCTTCCATCCTCATTTCAGTTCCCTGTAGTTTCATGCTGGGCTGGGTTATTTGAAATCTGGTATAAAACACCCGAGAAGAGCTATAATTTTCAAATTTGCCTGTGGGTATTTTGCGTAGTAAATGTAAAGTACTAGTAATTTGGTTGTTTGAGATGCAATGAATTTTTACATCAGTGCATAGGGTCTGAGGCAGGTGCTGTTTTCCAGAGGCAACTTGTACTGCTGGTGGCCAGACTTAAAGTCGTCCGTGGGGGTTACCCAAACAAATAAGGGAAGAGGTAAGGTAAGAAAGTCAAGGGCTGGTATATGTGGAACTGGAGATATCCTCAGTGCTCATCCCTGTGGAAGTCTGAGCACAAAACAGAGAGAGAGGGCGCCTCCAGGGGAACCACTGGCTGGTTATCTTCCAAGAGTCCTCAAGGAATATATTCCTCCCCTCAGAGAATTAGCCTCACTCTTCTGTCTGGTCCTCAGTCACATAGGTTCAGATATGATTTTTTTTTATTTGTGATGAATATATAGGTAAAAAAAAACATTCGCCATTTGTCATGGATTGAATTGTGTCCTCCAAAAAGATCTGTCAACTTGGCTAGGCCATGATTCCCAGTATTGCGGGATTGTCCAACATTTTGTCATCTGATGTGATTTTCTTATGTGTTGTAACTCCCATCTCTATGATGTTAATGAGGTGAGACTAATGGCAGTTATGTTAATGGGGCAGGACTCAATCTACAAGATTAGGTTGTGTCTTAAGCCAATCTCTTTTGAGATATAAAAGAGAGAAGTGAGCGGAGAGACATGGAGACCTTATAATGCCATGAAAACAACACCAGGAGCAGAGCATGTCCTTTGGGCCCAGGGTCCCTGTGCTGAGAAGCTCAAGCTCCTAGACCAGGGGAAGATTGATGACAAGGACCTTCCCTCAGAGCCCACAGAGAGTAAAAGCCTTCCCCTGGAACTGGTAGCCTGGATTCGGACTTCTAACCTTCTAGACTGTGAAAGAAGAAATTTCTCTTTCTTAAAGCCATCCACAGTTCTGTAGCAGTTCTGTTACAGCTGTACTAGATGACTAAGACACCATTTCAACAATCTTCCTGTGTACAGTTCAGTGACATTAAATATGTTCATCATATTAAGTTCATCAGCCACCACCATTAACTATTCCTGAATTTTTCCATCACTCTTAACAGAAGTTCAGATTTCCCTACATGTTGTCACACTTGATTTTATTAGCACCTAGAATCTGTACTCTTCTCTTAGGGCAGACTCATATTAAAAAAGCTTAAGGCTGATGCACGCAACTATAGATTCTCAATAAAGTACCATGGTTACAGGGACCAGACCACTCCTAACCTGTAGGACAGAACAGCCTCTTGCAATCAGAAGCTTGCTTGTTGAGAGTGGATTCATAGTAAGAGGATTTTCACAAATCAAATGGTAGTAACATCAGACTACCTCACAACTGGATCAATAAACAACATTATGATGAATGGAGAAAATATTGAAGTTGCCAAAGATTTCATTTTACTTGGATCCACAATCAACGTTCATGGAAGCAGCAGTCAAGAAATCAAATGATATATTGCATTTGGCAAATCTGCAAAAGATCTCTTTAAAGCATTAAGAAGGAAAGATGTCACCTTGAGGACTAACGTAAGCCTGTTCCAAGCCATGGTATTTTCAGTCGCCTCGTATGCATGCGAAAGCTGGATGATGAATAAGGAAGAATGGAGAAGAGCTGACACATTCGAGTTGTGGTGTTAGTGAAGAATATTGAATATACCGTGGACTGCCAGAAGAACAAACAAATCTGTTTTGGTAGAAGTACAGCCAGAATGCTCCTTAGAAGCGAGGATGGTGAGACTTTGTCTCATGACTTTGGACATGTTATCAGGAGAGACCAGTCCCTGGTGAAGGACATTATGTTTGGCAAAGTAGAGGGTCAGCGGAAAAGAGGAAGACCCTCAATGAGATGGATTGATACAGTGGCTGCAACAATGGGCTCAAACAGCAACAATTGTGAGGATGGTGCAAGGCTGGGCAGTGTTTCATTCTGTTGTACATAGGGGTTTAACGCTGGGAAGAAGTCAAAGGGATCAGACTTTGCCCCTAGGTTTCCTGGTTTGATTTGGCTATCGATTTGCTGTGTGACCTTTAGGAAGTTCATGTCTCTGAAACTGTGACTGTGCTTTTGCCTTAGCAGCTAGGAAGTTCAGAACTAAATTCATGGCTTCTTCTGGAAACAGTATAAGATCACATGGCATGTATTAGCTGTGTTCATCCGAGAATCTCTGGCTTTCAAATTTTATTTCCTTTTTTTTTGTTTCCTACAGCCTGTTCAACTATTGTTTTATACTTTTGTATTTTTTTAATCTGTATCATATAAGCCTCATTCCACAGAGGGAGTTCAGATAAAAAATGTCCATGTTATCTGTTGGCAATAAATTTCTATATATGAAAGAGAAATAGCCGTAAATTTCTGGGAACACTTGAGAAAGAAAATGCAATTTTGTGAAGTTCTTTGAACTCTTTAGATAAAAATGCTGTCTTATACTCCTATGTGAGTGGAATTATTTTGTCTGCTAGATGTGGGTGAACTCTTGTGTGACTATGAGGGGAACAAATTATGAAGATGGAATACAAAACAGGCAGAACTTTGTGTAGGTCTCATCGGTTTGATGGAGATATGGGAGGAGCAGATGGAGCTGGAGAAATATCAGTGAATCTGTGAACATGAAGGAACCCAGGGAGAGGGTTCACAGAAACTTCATTTCTACCGAGAAGGTAGGGCTTCCTGCCTTATGGCATTTATAGACTGGTAGATTCTGTGTTGGGACCAATGTAAAGATGAAAAAGCTGAAGCCCAAAGATGGGACTGACTTCCAAAAGGTCACAATCATTTAGTGGCCAAGCCAGGTTAGAGTCCTGATCACTGGGCTCTGAGCATGGTTCTTCTTCCTGAGTTCCATACCTGACACTTCTGTTAGTTTCTATGTTAAACTGGCCTTCAGCTGGATTCTGACTCATTGCACCCCCATGTGTCTCAGAGTAGAACTGTGCTCCACAGGGTTTTCAATGGCTGATTTCTTAAAAGTAGATTGCCAGGCCTGTATTCTGATGTAGCCCTGCGTGGACTTGAACCACCAACATTTCGGTTAGCAGCCGAGATTGCTAACCATTTGCACCACCCAGGGACTACATTTCCAGGTTACTCACTCTTTAATTCTGCATTAGGAACATACCAGTGTCCTCCTCTTTCCTCACTCTCAGCTTCTCACGGAAAGTCCTTGATAACTATAAATTTTGGAGACAGGGAGATGCCTTCAAGGAATATTTTACCACTAACCAGTTTCATGCGTTTAGGGAATGAATTCAATTGCAAGTAAGAGGCAATCAAATTAAAGTGACATAAATAACAAAGAAATTAATTTTTTCCTATCAAACAGTGAAAAACCTAGAGGTTGGCGGTCCATAGTTGGCACTTCATCCATAAATGTCAATGGTGACTTGAGCTTTTCCTATGCTGCTTAGCCATCCTTAGCGTGTGCCTGACCCTTCTTGGTCTCAAGATGGCTGCAAGAGCACCAGCCATCGAATTATTATTCTAACTAGGAAACATGGACAAAGGCAAGGAGCACAATAGCGAGTGGCTGCTGGTTCAGACTCCTTTAAAGAGCTTCTTCGGATCTACACCCACCAAGTGACTTCGTCATGTGATCACCCTAGTTGTAAGGGAGGCTGGGAAATGTAATTTTTAATTGGATATTCTGCAGCCCTGAATAAAATTGGGTTCTTTTAGAAAAGAAGAAGGGTAGAGTTGATATTGGATATGGAACTTTCATTCTCTGCCACTTTTGTAAATTAATTTTTTAATTAACTTTTATAATTTAATTTTTGGTAAATTAATAGGTAAATTAATTAATTATTATTTTTTTTTTAGTTTACTCAGCTATAAAATGGAAATTAAATGAGGTCAAGTTTCAAAATTCTTAGCAAAGTGCCTGGCGCATAGTAAGTGCTCAGAAAGTGTCAACCAGTACATTCATCCAGAATACAAGTGAGTATTGGAAAGATTAATATGATGTAAAATATACTCCACTTTCAGGGAAAATAAATTTTGATTCTTCTTCCACCATCACTGGAGTGGAGGGTTGAACCAGATTTTTTTTTCTTAAGAGGAAGGAAGAAGCTATAAAATTTAGAAGGCAGATTTTTGGTTTTATTTTTTAAGATGATATGGTGGATGGTGAGTGTCCTGAGGCGTTCTGGAAGCTTTTGTTCTCCCAGGGGGCTGTGTGATTTTTAGAGGACTTGAAAGAGCTGAAGGAGGCACTCTGTCTGGTCATCAGGTCTTCTGGGGACCCTCTATGAACCTTCAGGCTGGGCTAAGTGCACCTCTAGGTATTCCCAGAGCAACCGTGAAATTTTCTCCCCAAGCTTTGAGACATTGGGCATCTTTCAAAGGTCCAGCACAGTGGTAGGAGCATGGTAGGCAGTCAATAAATGTGTATTGCATTGAGAGTAGCTGCTTTGAGCTCACCACTTTTAATGTTGTCCTTGGCAAGGTCAAAATACAAAGTCTCCATCCAAAAACGGTAATTCTAGGGGAAGTCTTCTGAAAAATGAGACAGTCATTAAAATTTCTCTGTATTACTCTCCCTCAGGGGGGTCCTGGGTGGTGCAAATGGTTAACATGCTGGATTGGTAACTGAAAGGTTAGAGGTTCAAGCCTACCTAAAAGTGCTTTGGAAGAAAAGCCTGGTGATATACTTCCAAAAAATCAGCCATTGAAAACCCTAGGGAGCATAGTTCTGCTCTGACACACATGGGATCGACAGGAGCTGGAACTGACTTGATGGCAACTGGTACTCAGGGAAAGCCTTCAAGTTATAATGATGGAAACCATAAAGGTGAAAGTTATAAAGATAGAAAGATGGGCAGTGATACTGATATTTCAGGGAACACTGCCCTGTTCAGTGATCTCTCAGACTGCCCCAGGGAGTTAGCATGTTATTGTTGTTGTTGTTAGGTGCCCTCCAGTCAGTCCCGACTCATAGTGACCCTATGTACGACAGAATGAAACACTGCCTGGTGCTGCACCATCCTCACAATAGTTGTTATGCTTGAGCCCATTGTTGCAGTCACAGTGTCAATCCACCTCACTGAGGGTCTGCCTCTTTTTCACTGACTCTCCACTTTACCAAGCATGATGTCCTTCTCCAGGGACTGATTCCTCCTGATAACATGTCCAAAGTATGTGAGACGTAGTCTCACCATTCTTGCTTCTAAGGAGCATTCTGGGTGTACTTCTCCCAAGACAGATTATTTGTTCTTCTGGCACTACAAGGTATATTCAATATTCTTTGCCAACACCACAATTCAAAGGCATCAATTCTTCTCCAGTCTTCCTTATTCATTGTCCAACTTTTGTATGCTTATGAGGTGATTGAAAAGACCTTAGTCTTTAAGGTGACATTTTTTGCTTTTCAGCAACTTAAAGAGGTCTTTTGCAGCAGATTTGCCCAATGCAATGCATCTTTTGATTTCCTGACTGCTGCTTCCATGAGTGTTAATTGCTGATCCAGGTAAAATGAAATCCTTGACAATTTCAATCTTTCTCTGTTTCATGGGTCCAGCTGTGAGGATTTTTATTTTCTTTATGTTGATATGTAACCCATACTGAAGGCTGTGGTCTTCGATCTTCATCAGTAAGTGCTTCAAGTCCTCTTCATTTTCAGCAAGCAAGGTTGTGTTATCCGCATAACGCAGGTTGTTAATGCATCTTCCTCCAATCTTGATGCCCTGTTTTTCTTCATAGAGACCAGCTTGTCAGATTATTTGCTTAGAGTACATATTGAATAGGTATTGTGAAAGAATACAACCATTGGTTTTTGATCATATGCTACCTCCTGAAATGGTTGAACGTCAACCTGTTCTTTTTGGTATAATGACTCTATTCCTTCCATCTTCTTTTGATGCTTCCTGAATCTTTCAACGTTTTTTTTTCCTGCAGAATCCTTCAATATATTGCAACTCGAGGCTTGAATTTTTTCTTCAGTTCTTTCAGCTTGAGAAATGTCTAGCACATTTTTTCCTTTTGGTTTTCTATCTCCAGGTCTTTGCACCTTTCATTATAATACTTTATTTGTCTTCTCAAGCCGCCCTTTGAAATCTACTGTTCGGTTCTTTTACTTCGTCATTTCTTCCTTTTGCTTTAGCTACTCGACGTTTAAGAGCAAGCTTCAGAGTCTCTTCTGACATTTATTTTGATCTTTTCTTCCTTTCCTGTCTTTTTAATGTATGATGTCCTCAAAGTCATTCCACAATTCTTCTGGTCTTCAGTCATTAGTGTTCAATGTGTCAAATCTATTCTTGAGATGATCTCTAAATTCAGGTGGGAAATACTCAAGGTCGTGTTTTGGCTCTCATGAACTTGTTCTAATTTTCCTCAGTTTCAACTTGAAGTTACATTCGAGCAATTGATGGTCTGTTCTGCAGTCAGCCCTTGGCCTTGTTCTGACTGATGATATTGAGTTTTCTGTTGTCTCTTTCCACAGATGTAGTCGATTTGATTCCTGTGTATTCTATTTGGTTATAAAAAAAAAAATAGTCATCATTTATCTCAGTAAAAAAAAGTATTTGCAGTGAAGAAGTCATTGGCTCGGAAAATTCTATCATGCCATCTCTGGCATTGTTTATGTCACCAGTGCCATGTTTTCCAACTACAGATCCTTTGTTTCCAACTTTCTCATTCCAATCACCAATAATTATCAATGCATCCTGATTGCATGTTCGACCAACTTCAGGTTGCAGAGGTTGGTAAAAATCTTCAATTTTTTCATCTTTGGCCTTAGTGATTGGTAGGTAAATTTGAATAATAGTCTTATTAACTGATCTTCCTTGTAGGGGTGTGGATATTATCCTATCACTGACAGCACTGTACTTCAGGATAGATCTTGAAATGTTCTTTTTGATGATGATGAATGCAACGCCATTTCTCTTCAAGTTGTCATTCCCGGCATAGTAGACCATATGATTGCCTGATTCAACATGACCAATGCCAGCCCATTTCAGCTCATTAATGCCTAGGATGTCAATGTTTATGTGTTTTATTTCATTTTTGATGATTTCTAATTTTCCTAGATTCATAAATCCTACAGTTAGCATGGTACAGTGAAATTCACACTGAACCTAGAGGCAGAAGTCCTTGGATCCAAGTTTTGGTTCTGTCACTTGGTAAAGAAGCTGGTGGTGGAGGCCAAACTAATTTCTTGAGTCTGATGACTTATCTGTCAAGTGAGGGAAATAATACCTGACATCCCCATTCACTCTTGGAGCTGCGGTGAGTGACTAATGAACAAATGGATGTGGAAGAGCTTTGCACTGAACGTGAAGGACTGCCATTGCTATGATTATTTGTGCTTATGAAACTTGTACCAGCCTTTTCATATCCAAACAACTGGAGGAAATAGCTTACCCTCCGTCTGAAGACATAAGTCTGAGCTTTACCTCTGGTTAGTTTCTGGTGAACCTAGAGGTTACCGTCTAAATTTCTAGTTCTGGTTTCACTATCTCTGTGATCCACTCAAACTTTCTGAGTGTCAGTTTTCTCATGAATGAATTAGGAATATTAAAGACCTTCTAAGAAAGTTGTTGAGAGTATTAAATGAGATGGTGTATGATCAGTGCCTCACATAGTGCCTGGCACATGTAAACCAACAAAACCCATTGCCACTGAGTAAATTCTGACTCATAGTGACCCTATAGAACAGAGTAGAGCAGCCCATAGGGTTTTCCAGGAGAGGATGGTGGATTTGAACTGCCAACTTTTTGGTTAGCAGCCAAGGCCTTAACCACTGAACCATAAATAGCCATTCCTTTTCTTTCTAGCAATGTTAGATACAGTTGGGAGACCAGGAAGTAGGTGGTGGTAGATACTAGACTTCATGAAGAGTTATATGCATTTGTCTAGCTCAATCATTTTACCAAAGAGCTATTTGAGGTTGAAGCTCTGGAAATGGAAAGCGAGCAGTCAGAAAGCTTTTTGAATTGACGGGAGACAAGCTAGATGATAATCCATTATCTTAAATTGCCTACTCTTGATCGTGTCCTGACATTTTTTCTGATGATTTCACAAATAATGACTTCTATTAACTTCCTATGTTCCTTTTTTTTTTTAAAAGATGATGTATAAATAAAAACACCCTCCCAGACTCTGTTTGTGACCTTGAAAACCATGTAAGATCTGATTTATTTTTCTAAATACTTTACACTTTTGCAATGTACATTCAAAACATGCCAAAAATGAAGCTTGGGTCAGACATTCCCAATATAGTGAAGTGTAAGTTGACTTTGAAATTAGCTCATCCAATATCCTCATTTTTTAGATATTTAGATGAGGAGCAGAGAAGCAAGAAGAATTTCCTGAAGTCACCCAACAGGTAGAGCCTGGATTAGAACCTGGGTCTTTGTCTTCCAGTCTTTTGCAACTTCCATTACTTTGTTGTCATTGCTGACAAGTTGGCTCTGACTCATGTTGACCTCATATATAACAGAACAAAACATTACCTGGTCCTACACAATCTTCATGGTCATTGGTATGTTTCAGTCCATTACATTATACTCTAGTCTAGTTAGTGTTTCAGTATCCTTTTTTATAGAACTGTCCTCATTTATAAGACTAGACCAAGAGTCTGCTGTTGCGTTTCTCCACACAGCTGCAATCATACCTACTTTCATGGGTCTGGTGTGCTTCTCAGAGCAGTATGCCCCCTCTCCTCTTCTACACTGACCACCATTCCAGTGTTAGAGATCTATGACAACTAGGAACAGAAGAAGACAGAATGCTGACCCAGCTTACAGTGGGTAAACTGGGACCAAAGGATGACTTTAAATTCCACCCAGAAATCAGCAACACAAGGAAGAAGTCATCACTGTGATAAATAGTAATTGTAGCAATAGTGTATTACAGTGGATCAATGGTTCTTAACCTGACCTGAATCTACTGGAAGCACCCCACCTCACCCTGAAATGCACATACACATGTAAATTTCAAACAGTTTTGAAAGTTTATAACATTCTTAAAACCCCTACATGACTCTTAGGGGTCCATGGATTCCTGATAAGAATCCCTATCTGTCTTAGTGAGTTAGTGCTGCTATAACAGAAATACCACCAAAAACAAAACTCATTACTGTCGAGCAGATTCCAACTCATAGCAGCCCTATAGGACAGAGTAGAACTGCCCCATAGGGTTTCCAAGAAGGAGCTGGTGGATTTGAACTGCTGACCTTTTCCTTAGCAGCCTGAGCTCTTAACTGCTGAGTCACCAGGGCTCTGGTGGGTGGTTTTAAACAACAGAAATTTAATTTCTCACAGTTTAGGAGGCTAGAAGTTCAAATTCAGGGCACCACCTCTAGGAGAAGGCTGTCTCCAACCACTCTGTGTGGTGATCTCCATGTGGCATCAATCTTTCTCCCATTTGTGCTTGCTTCTCTCTGTGTCTTATCTGTGCTTTTTATATTTCAGAAGTCCTTAGGTTTAAGACACAATCTACACTAATATGAATTCACTAACGTAACAAAGAAAACCCTATTCCCAAATGGGATTACTCTACAGGATAGGGGTTAGGATTCCAATACATTTTGGGGGGAACACAATTCAACCCGTGACAATATCTAGAAGGTTCATTCCTGTTTTGTCTGTGATTCAGCAAAATCTCCTAAGCTTGTCTGATAACTTCTGAAGAATCACTATCCAGGTGTTCCATAAACCAACTGAATCATAATGTTGCAAGAAAAAAGACGTTTTGGCAGGGGTCTGTAATAGAGTAAAAATAAGGATTTTGATGGTAGAAATAAAAAGTCTAGAATCCTACATCAATTTAGAACCCATTTAGCAGTTACCCAAAAAAAGAAGTAGAGTGCTTCATTATGATTCTGCAAAATGAGAAAATGTCAAATGCTGATAGATCTTAGAGTCTAAAACCCAGAGAAGGAGGAGGGGGTCTCTTGGCCTTGTGGCCAGGCTGACTATGACTTTGGGGAATCTATTTGTACATGGATCAGGTAGCCTGGAGCTGCTCACCCGGCTTTGTAAATGGTAGTACTGGTTTATGTCATCCTCAGAGTATCTTTTGTGGAGGTAGGATGAGTCTGGTTGTCTGGATTCTTCATTTGTTTGTTTTCAGGGGCCTTTGACAAGTCTGCTCTGAAGCTTTATGGTTCCCATCTGAACAAGGACAATGGTTCACCAGGACACTTCCCTTTCATGCCACTGACTTTTACTGGGACCTTCTGCATGCAGGGCCCTGTGTAAGCTGTGTTGGAAAGGATGCGAAGACAAGCAATCCTTTGCTTTTAATGCTTACTGTTTTTCTTGTTTATACTCTTTCTGTTGTGGGCTCTTTCTGGCTATACTTTCACTCAAAGTACTTTATTTGCAACTCCCAGAAAGATTGTGAGGGATGTTTGACGAGGATTTTTATTCCTATTTTGCAGAAGAGCAGGGGCACAGAGAGGAAGTAGGTTGCTCTGAGTCACAGTGGGAGAACATTTATGTGCCCTGATTTCTAATTCAGCCACTTTCCAGCATACAGAATTGCCCTCTACTTGCTTGGTTTGATATGTGAGAGTCCTTATATACACAAATGTGTATACACAAATGACTATAATGAATGACAGTAAAGAAAAGCTGTGAAAGTTCAGAGATGAAAGGAACTCCTTCCAGTTGGCCGGGGGAGGAAGAATGTGGAGAGCCTTTGGGTAGAGGAGTTTTTTGGCTTTTTCTTCTCAACATCCCCAATAGAGATGTGGAGACTGGGGGAAAATGTGACTGAGCAATCTCTTTACTTCTTCCAACCTCAGGAAGATGTGTAACTGACTTATATCCATCTATTAAAAAAAAAAATGCCCTCGAGTTGATTCCGACTCATAGTGACCCTACAGTACAGAGTAGAACCACCCCATATGGTGTCTAGGGAGTGGCTAGTGGATTCAAACTGCCCACCTATTGGTTAGCAGCCACGCTCTTAATCACTGCATCACCAAGGCTCCATATACATCTGTAGCTGTTGCTAATCCATAGCTATACTGCACACACATGGCTAGTTTTCTAATGAAGTCATCTATTAATTCATAGAATATTTATTGAACACTACTCTCAGCAACCACTCTTGAAATGAACTAGCTCTATTATCACAGTAATAATTTGCAACTTCACACACAGATGCACACATACACATACGTAGGTTTTTTTTATCCCCTGATGAGTCAATAATTTGTTTGGGGATTCATCTCTATATCCACATGGGATTTTGCTTCTCACCTTTGCTTTGAGAAGATTTCTGTTTTCCAATGAACATCTACATTACTTGTAGCAGTGACTTTATGGAGTAGTTATTCATTTCAAAGAGGGTGACATTTCCTATAAAAGAATAGAAAAGTGTCTTAGCTGAATAAACAAGAAGAGGTGGCTGAGAAACACATCACAATGCTTCACGTGGATCAGCATTTTAAAGGATATTCAGGTGGATTCCTTCTGAACTCCTAGGAAATAGTGCAGTTACAAATGTCTAGATACTACCTATTATGCAAAGACTCAGGATTACTTGCATATCAAGTACGTGGATTTATTTTTCTTAAAAAGTCTTAGATAAAGGATTTTTTTGTTACACTGTGAAAACCAATAAGTATTTCAGACAAAGTGTTCCTTCAAGCCTCAATTTTCCTAATAGAACTTGAATTATATTGGGTAACAGAAATTTCATGAAAGGAGGCTGTGTATAAGGAGGAAGAAGATAGGTGTAACAGATTGAATTGTGTCCCCCCAAAATATGTGTCAATTTGCTTAGCCCATGTGTGATTGTCCTGCATTTTGTGATTTTCCTATGTGTTATAAATCATAATCTCTGCTGTGGTTAAAGGGGTTAGGGTGGTGTGATGGTTAAGATTGTGTGTCATCTTGCCTGGGCCGTGATTCTCAGTGTTTTGTCTGTTATATAGCGTTGTGATCACTTCCCTGCTGAAATTTGATATGTGATCATCCCCATGACGGAATCTGCTGAGTGGTACTGGCGAAGGTGGGGCCCGTGGCGCCTCACCGCCCCCTGGGCCTTCATCTCTCCACCTCTGCCACCTACTTCCTTTCTGCTCCCCTTGCAAAAGTTGTTAACTTGTTCCGAATCCAGCAGCTATCTTTTGCCTGACCTCTGGTTCTTCAGACTTGAACTAGCAGCTTACCTGTCCATCTTGGGATTCGCTGATCTTCACAGCCTGTGAGGAAGAGTTCTGCTCCTTAACCTGCCTGTCTTGGGTTTGCCAGCCCCTGCAGCTAAGTGACTCAGGAGAAACCTTGCGGTCTTGCCTGATGGCCTTGGGGATTCCTCCACCGTCACAACCTGTGAGCGGGATCCCTGCTCCCCAACCTGCTCATCTTGGGTTTACTAGCTTCTGTGACTCTGTGAATTGGGAAAGGACTCTATCCTGATCCAAGGACTTCGGACATTCCAACCCCTAAAATCCTGTGAGTTGTTTCCTTAATATAAATCTCTATATATTTATATGCATTACTGGTTTTGCTTCTCTAGAGAACCCAGCCTAAGACAGGTGGAATGTAACACTCTTGCTCTGGTCAGCTTCCTGATCCAATGTAAACGGAGTTTCCCTGGGGTATGGCCTGCACCACGTTTTATCTCTCAAGAGATAAAAGGAAAGGAAAGAAAGCAGAGAGATGGGGACCTCATACCACCAAGAAACCAGCACCAGGAGCAGAGCGTGTCCTTTGGACCTGGGGTTCCTGCACAGAGAAGCTTCTAGTCCAGTGGAAGATTGACAAGAAGAACGTTTCTCCAGAGCCGACAGAGAGAGGAAGCCTTCCCCTGGAGCTGACACCCTGAATTTGAACTTCTAGCCTACTGTACAGTGAGAAAATAAATTTTTCTTTGTTAAAGCCATCCACTTGTGGTATTTCTGCTATAGCAGCACTAGACTAAGACAATAGGTAACTAGGATATGGGCTTGTTTGGGCATTGTGGCAAGTAGAGATTCAGACAATTATGGTTTGATTGAGAACATTTTATGTAAGATCTCGGCAGCTAACCAAAAGGTCAGCAGTTCAAACCCACCAGCCACACCTTGGAAACCCTATGGAGGCTGTTCTAGTTTGTCTTACAGGATCACTATGAGTCCGAATCAACTTGACAGCAATGGGTTGGCTGGGCTTTTTAAGTGTTTTCTTTGGTGCAGAATATAAAAGGGAAAATATGTATTTAGCTAAATTGTCTTCAGTGGTTCACATTCTATTTAGGCCTATGGGCCATTGTTTAATACTTGCCCAGGATGAAGCAGAAAAGGAAACGTAACAACAATTTAAATAGGAAAATGATGTAGAAGTTTCTTGGCTAAATTATGATCATCTATAATAAATCAAAATTTGCTCTTTTTTTTGCAATCTTGTCCTAGAATAACAGGTTTATTAAATAATGTAGCCTTCCAGCTTTTAAGTTCTTAAATCACCTCTTGCTGTAAGGACCCATGTTGGCCTCCGCAAGCCTAATGCTTTCTGAAGTTTTTTGTAATGGGAACCACAGTTTATTTCCTTCACCTGAGGGCAATAGATTAAAAAGTCTGTAGCAGCCATGACGCTTCACAAAACATCTTTAGTCCTTTCTTTAAGGGATGTTGAAAGTATCTAATAGGGTCTGACATGTTTTCACTATGTATGAAACATCAGAATGGCAAATCTTAATGCTTGCTTCATCCAAGTACACTTTCATACCTTATGTTTTACCTTGTCAGCTTGCACTCATATCAGGCTGGGAGAGGTTCTGACTGTATCCTGATTCCCTACCTACTGTGGCAGATGAGCTCCTTAAAGGTGGGGTACAACATAGAAGACCACGTGGTGTCATGGAAATACACTGGAGCAACAGTCAGAAGCCTGGGCTCTACTCCTGACTTTGTCTTTTCCCAGTTATGTAAACCTTGGCAAACCAATACAACCTAATATATACTTATTGAGCACCTACTCTGTGCTAGGCCTTGTGTAACAGGAAAGCAGGACGGTCAGATGATAGGGCACAGGCATAAATCACTCCAATATGAGGATATAGAGACTTGGGCCATCAGACAGGACAGAAAAAAAGCTAAAGCAAGCAGAGGAGGGAAGCATCACTTTGGTTTGTGGGGGATCAAGGAAGGTTTAATGAGGGAAGTTGAACTAAGAGCTGGTACTTAGAGGGATACGATTTGAGCTTGTGGCAATGAGCATGAGTGGGGAAGGAAGTGGAGGCAGAGTGAAGCATGGGATTTAACTAAGAAGGTGGTAAATCACCTTGTACCATGGACACAGATGAGGCTCCCTGCTAACCTGGCACATGCAGGCTGTAGGTGGGTAGTGCGGTGGTAGGGAAAGCTGAAGCTAGAAAGGTAGATGGTGGCCATATTATGGATGGTCTTGAGTATGAGGTTGAAAAGTGTTTACTGAACTTGGCACAAAAACAGCTTTACAAAGTTAAGCTCCCTGTTGAGGTTGATCTATTAAAAAAGAAAAGAAAAAGGTTAAGTTTGGGGCATCCATGTTCCTGTTTAGCACCTGTCCAGGGTCAAGGAACAAATGGAGAACTGCCTTTGAGAGGACCATGGCATGCCACAGAAACATCTGACTTGAAGATTTGGTGGATCAGAGGTGCCTGGAATCTCTGCCTGAGTCACTTTTACAAGCCTCATGAGAGACAACAAAACATATTTGCTGGTGTGAAGATCCATCCAAAGTCTGTGTGGTTTGTTCCCTGTAAAAGCAGAACATCAGCAGGGCGTAAAAATGGTGTTGATAACATTTACTGAAGACTTTGTGGTTTACAAACTCTTGGAAATACATTCTTTATTAAAGTTAGCATTCATATTATCCCATTTTTATAGCTAAGGTAACCAAGGAAATGAAAGTGACAGAGAAAGAAATAAAACTCAGGTCTCCTTTTTAAAACGGGTGATCAAGAGGGTTATATAATCGTGCCAGAATCTACCAGATCGTGACACTGAGTATGGTGTCAAAGTTGGACCAATGTTGGCTTTTTCTTTTTTTACCTGAATTCTTGAGCAGAATATTCCAGAACAAAACATGGATCTGAGTTTTATGGTTGGGACTGTAAAGTGTCCTTGAGGGAGTTACTTTCTTTCCCCTGGATTATGATACTACATTTTAAAAATAAAGGGTCAACCCTGATTTCGAAGAGTCTTCCTTTTCCTTTCTTTGTAGGATTTGAAGTATCTGCCAGCATCTAGTCAAACCATCATCCAGATTTTTTTTATCTGCATGTTATTAGATGTCCAAATAAACTGAACGTTTTCTTGCTTAAATATAGAATTAATGCATGTGCAGAATTTTAAAATATTCAAGCAGTGCAGAAGAACAAAATATAAAAAGTAGAATCATTCTCCACTCCATCGCCAACCCCTCTCCCTGGAGACAGCCACTGTCAATATTTCGTCTTTTAGTTTTACTAGTAATTATTGCTGCAAATTTATATAACGTATTTAAGTCTCTACTTTTTGGATGCATCAACTCCGGATAGAAGCTCTTGTTTCCTGGATATGGAGGCTGAGGGGTTTACTCGCTTAAATTACTCTCCAGTGTTTCTCCCCTGTGACCTCCCTTTCTTCCTTGCCCGTCTTAGTCTGGAGCCTCCACTGAAACTTGTTCAGCACTATAGCAACATGCAAGCCTCCACCGACAGACAGAAGTGGTGGCCTCGCGTGAAGGACATTGGCCAGGAATTCAGCCCAGGTGTCCAGCATGGAAGGTGAGGATTCTACAACTGAACCTCCAATACCCCCACAATCAGAGTCTAAGGGCAGAAAATTCTTGACTTTTTGCACATCCAAAGGGTTTTCATTTTGCTTTTCCATTTGCTTGATGGTTTGACTGGGTATAGAGTTCTGTGCTCCAAATCCTTTCCCTCTAAAATATGAAACATTTTCATTGTTTTCCGATACCTAAGAGATGCTGGTAAGAAGTCTAGCTATTATCCTAAGTCTTGTGCCTTCGCAAGTGACCACCTCCCTGCCCTCTGATTTCTAGATTTTCCATGTGTCGTAGGTGTTATCAGCTTTCACCATGATGTGTCTAGTTGTCCTTCTCCGTTAGTCCTTCTCAGCTTTCAGCATGTCTGTGGGAGCCAGACTGATGACAGTGAAGAGCAACATGGTGTACTGGACAGAATGAAGGATTTGGAGTCACATGACCTAAATCCAAGTCTTGATTTTGCCTCTTTTGGTCTTTGTGAAACCTTGGCGAATACTGTATCTTCACTTAAAACCAAAACCAAACCCGCGGCTGTGAAGTCAGCTTCGACTCATGGCAACCCAGTGTGTTGCAGAGTAGAGTTGCTGCATAGGGTTTTCTTAGCCATAATCTTTTACAGAGGCCGATCACCAGGTCTTTCTTCTGTGACACCACTGTGTGAGTTTGAACCACCAAACTTTAGATTAGTAGTCAAACGCAAACGGTGCCATGGAGGGACCTTCCCTGTTCACTAAGCCTCATTTTTCCTACCTTGACAAAATAATAATAACCTCAGCCCTGCTCTTCCCTGCCATGTTCCACCTGTACTGCAGGATTTTTGTTATGTGAGCTATTGCGAGTAAACTTACTTTTCAAATTGTAAAGCAGAATATTAGAGTCAATGTTGTTGTAATGGATGTGAGCACAATAAAAAGGGTACGATGTTATAGGAATGTGGGTTCTTATTTTTCCACATTTACCACATGTCACTTGGCAGGGATGTGTGGATATTATGGTGAGGCCATTACCCAGGCAACATGCAAGGCAAGCTTGCCAGTTAGGAGACTCAGCCCACTGGTGCCTGCCAGCTGTGCAGAGCATCTTTTCTCTCAGCAACTCCCAAGAAAGACACCTGGACATGCTCAGGGACCCAAAATGATAAATGACCTGTCCCTTTATCCTTCTGAGAATAACTCCTCACTGTCCTAGGAGAAGAAATGACACTGAGACTGAGTAGTCCCAGAATTCTGACAGTCACAAATGGAGTAACAGGGAATAATTTAAATTAGACTTTGGGACATAAGCTTGAATGCTTCCAGGAAGTCTATTCTCTCAGATTTATTTCCATAGTTAAAATAAAATTTAGGTTTCTGAAGTATACTTCTAGAAAGTTTCAAACGATGGTGTAATTTAGAAGAGGAGAGCACAAATTAGAACCATCCAAAAACCAAAAAGCCAAACCCACTGCTGTCGAGCCGATTCCGACTCATAGGACAGAGTAGAACTGCCCCATAGAGTTTCCAAGGAGCACCTGCTGGATTTGAACTGCTGACCTCTTGGTTAGCAGCTGTAGCACTTAACCACTAAGCCAATCAGATTTGGGAGGAATCTTACAATCTTAACTGGGATCACCATTTACAAATAAGGAAACTGAAACCCTGACCAGGGTGGAGACTTGGCAAGGTCACCTGAGCTGGGTGGAGCCAGATTCCAGGACTCCTGATCCTGTTCCACAGTTATTTTCATCCAAAGAGTCAGTTCCCTTAATCATCTTGCTTTAAAATGGAGAACAAAAAGAGTTCATACAACCTGGATAATCTTGAGGAGGTATTGAATCCAAGTGGGCAGCAGGTAGAACTCCCAACCACTTCCTGTTACTTGTCCTGTAGAGGGAGCTTTGCAAGCACTGACCCACGGGACTCTTGCCACAGTCGTATGAGGGAAGATTTATTGGCCTGTTATGGATTGAATTGTGTTCCCCCCAAATAGGTGGTATAAATCCTAACCCTTATACCTGTGTAGGTAATCCCATTTGGGAATAGAGTTTGCTTTGTTATGTTAATGAGATCATATCAGTGTAGCCTGTGTTTTACCCATTTTGAGATATAAAAGGAGATTAGGTACAGAAGCAAGGAAGGACAAATGGGGAAAGATTGATGCCACGTGGAGATCGCCAAGAAATCGAGGAAGAGAGGCTGAAAGAGATAAGGATCTTCCCCCAGAGCAGACAGAGAGGCTTCCCCTAGAGCCGGCACTCTGAATTCAGACTTCTAGCCTCCTAAACTGTGAGAAAATAAATTTCTGTTCATTAAAGTCACGTACTTGTGGTATTTCTGTTATAGCATCACTAATAAACTATGACAGCCCAATTTCAAAGATGAGGATACTGAAGTTCGGGGAGGTAAACAAGGTCACATAGCCTGTAAAGTTTGTTTTGATGAAGGACAGAGCCTGAATTTGAACCCAAATCTGGATTTAGTCACTGGACTTGTTCTCAAGGTAGAGTTGAGGAGGGAATCTAGAAACCCCAGTGTCCTTAACCCCCCAAGTCAGTCATATAATTTCAACACATGTTGTGATAAACAAGGCATAGGAACCAACCACGTAAAATAACCAGCTCTTGGCTTTACCCCAAGGAATGTGTTTTAATGGATTCAGATTTACCGGATCCTGGATTTTAGTTTTCTTTCTCTGGCGTACTGATTCTGCTCACATGGCCTTTTGGGAATCACCATGGAGCCAGAAAGTTCATATCATCCCCTGGATCCCTTTAGTGTCCCCAGGATGTATTGAATCCAAGTGTGTGCAAATCAGGAGGTTTAAAATTCATTGAGAAAGAGATGAGCTGTGCTTGGCCTTGGTGAGAGCACTCCTATAATAGTGTTTTGAGGCCTGGGCACCATTCAGGGAGAAATACCAGTCACAGAGAGGTGCCATTCATGGAGAGGCACCATATGTGAAGAGGTACCATTCATGGTAACACAGAAGAGAGCCCAGAATGGGGAGGGGCCAGAGACCAAGGTGTAAGACAAACCGTGGAAGCAAAAGAGCTAAGAGAAAGCTCATGTGGGTACTTGATAGCAGTGTTCAAATTCCTCAAGGACTATGAAGTAGGGATCAGATTAGACTTGCTTCATGTGGTCCCAAGGGGCTGCTCTACCAATGGACAAAAATAATAGGCAGCCCTACCTGAAAACTAAAATTGAAAAGAAAATTAAAAACAATTTTGTAACAGCTGAGTTTTTTGAAGATGACACATCACTTTTGGACTTAGAGTGAGCTTTGTTCTGGGAGGTAGTGTGATCCCTCCTCACCAGAAGAGTCATGGAGAAGTTCTCATGGGAGTTGAACTGGAGCCATCAGAAGGCTATATTCCAAAACAGAGATGTTAAAATCCATTAGTTTAAGTGTTCAAAACCCCTTCAGTTCAATATCAAATGCCAAACACAACTCTGAAAGTTGTTCTTGAAGGTAGAGTAGCTAAAGCAAATGACAGAAATGATGAAATAAAAACAAAATTTCAAGGGGCTGCTCAAGAAGAAAAAGTAAAGTATTACAATGAAAGGTGCAATGACCTGGAATTAGAAAACTAAAGGGAAGAACACGCTCGACACCTCTTAAGCTGAAAGAACTGAAGAAAAAATTCAAGCCTCAAGTTGCAATATTGAAGGATTCTATGGGCAAAATATTGAATGATGCAGGAAGCATCAAAAGAAGATGGAAGGAACACACAGAGTCACTGTACTGAAAAGAATCAGTTGATATTCAGCCATTTCATGAGGTAGCATACAATCAAGAAATGATGGTACTGAAGGAAGAAGTCCAAGCTGCACTGAAGGCATTGGCAAAAAACAAGGCTCCAGGAATTGATGGAATACCAATTGAGATGTTTCAACAAATGAATGCAGTGCAGAAGGTGCTTACTTGTCTATGCTAAGAAATTTGGAAGACAGCTACCTGGCCAACTGACTGGAAGAGATCCATATTTGTGCCCGTTCCCAAGAAACGTGATCCAACCAAATGTGGAAATTATCGAACAATATATCATATGCAAGAAATTTTTTATGCAAGTAGAATTTTGCTGAAGATAATCTAGTAAAATTGACAGGGAACTGCCAGAAAGTCAAGCAGAAATAGAAGGTGGAACAAGGAATATCATTGCTGATGTCAGAAGGATCCTGGCTGAAAGCAGGGAATACCAGAAAGACGCTTACCTGTGTTCTATTGACTATGCAAAGACATTAGACTTTGTGAGTCATAACAAATTATGGATAACATTACAAAGAATAGGAATTCCAGAACACTTAATTGTGCTCATGTGGAACCTGTGCATAGACCAAGAGGCAGTCATTTGAACAGAACAAAGGGATACTGAGTGGTTCGAAATCAGGAAAGGCATGCATTGGGGTTGAATCCTTTTACCATACCTATTCAATTTATATGCTGAGCAAATAATCTGAGAAGCTGAACTATATGAAGAAGAATGGGGCATCAGGATTGGAGGAAGACTTATCAAGAACCTGTGATATGCAGATGACACAACCTTGCTTGCTGAAAGTAAAGCAGACTTGAAGCACTTCCTTTGATGAAGATGAAGATCAAAAAATACAGCCTTCAGGATTGGACTGGACAATGGGTTGGAGAGGGATGCTGGTGAGGAGTGAGCTTCTTGGATCAAGTGGACACTTGAGACTATGTTGGCATCTCCTGCCTGGAGAGGAGACGAGAAGGTGGAGGAGGCTAGAAGCTGACAAAAAGGACACGAAAAGAGAGTGGAGGGAGAGAGCAGGCTGTCTCATTAGGGGGAGAGTAATTGGGAGTGTGTAGCAAGGTGTACATGGGTTTTTGTGTGAGAGACTGACTTGATTTGTAAACTTTGACTTAAAGCACGATAAAAATTATTAAAAAAAAAATATAGCCTTCAGTATGGATTACACTTCAACATAAAGAAAACAAAAATCCTTACAACTGGACCAATAAGCAGCGTCATGAAAAACAAAGAAAATAATGAAGTTGTGAAGGATTTCATTTTACTTGGATCCACAATCAGCACTCATGGAAGTAGCGGTCAAGAAATCAAACAATGTATTGCACTGAACAAATTTGCTACAAAAGACTTCTTTAAAGTGTTAAAAAGCAAAGATGTCACTTTGAGGACTAAGGTGCACCTGGCTCAAGCTGTGGTATTTTCAATTGCCTAATACATACGTGAGAGCTGGACAATGAATAAGGAAGACTGAAGAAGAATTGATGCTTTTGAATTATGGTGTTGGCGAAGATATTGAGTATACCATGGACTACTAGAAGATCAAACAACTTTGTCTTAGAAGAAGTACGGCGAGAATGATCCTTAGAAGGGAGGATAGAGAGATTTCTTCTTATGTACTTTGGACAAGCTATTAGGGAGGACCAGTCCCTGGAGAAGGATATCATGATTGGTAAAGCAGAGAGTCAGTGAAAAAGAGGAAGACCCTCAACAAGATTGATTGACATAGTGGCTGCAACAATGGGCTCAAATATAGTAACAACTGCGAGGATGGCACAGGATCCGGCAGTGTTTTGTTCTGTTGTACATAGGGTCACTATGAGTTGAAACCAACTCGATGGTATCTAACAACAATATAATTATAGAGGGCAGTGGTAGAATTCTTGCTTTCCATGCAGAAGACTGAGGAAGAAGTCCAACCTGCACTGAAGGCACTGGCGAAAAAAAAGGCTTCAGGAATTGACGGAATATGAATTGAGGTGTTTCAACAAATGGATGTAGCGCTAGAAGTGCTCACTTGCCTACGCCCAGAAATTTGGAAGACAGCTACCTGGCCAACTGACTGGAAGAGATCTATATTTATGCCTATTCCCAAGAAACGTGATCCAACCAAATGCGGAAATTATCGACAATATCATTAATATCACACGCAAACAAAATTTTGCTGAAGATCATTTAAAAGCAGCTGCAACAGTATATCAACAGGGAAATTCCAGAAATTCAGGCCAGATTCAGAAGAGGATGTGAAACTAGGGATATCATCGCTGATGTCAGATGGATCCTGGCTGAAAGCAGAGAATACCAGAAAGATGTTTACCTGTGTTTTATTGACTATGCAAAGGCATTTGTCTGTGTGGATCATAACAAATTACGGACAACATAGTGAAGAATGGGAATTCCAGAAAACTTAAATGTGCTCATGAGGAACCTGTAGATATATCAAGAGGCATTTGTGCAGAGAAAACAAGGTGGTATTGAGTGGTTTAAAGTCAGGAAAGATGGGCATCAGGGTTGTATCCTTTCACCATACCTATTTAGTCTGTGTGCTGAGCAAATAATCCAAGAAGCTGGACTATGCGAAGAAGAATGGGACATCAGGATTGGAGAAGGCTCATTAACAACCTGCATTATGCGGATGATATAACCTTGCTTGCTGAAAGTGAGGAGGACTTGAAGCACTTACTGATGAAGGTCAAAGACCACAGCCTTCAGTATGGATTACACTTCAACATAAAACAAAAATCCTCACAACTTGGACCAATAAGCAACATCATGATAAATGGAGAAAATATTGAAGTTGTCAAGGATCTCATTTTACTTGGATCCACGATCAACACCCAGGAAGCAGCAGTCAAGAAATCAAAAGATGCCTTATTGAGCAAATCTGCTGCAAAGGACCTCTTTAAAATGTTGCAAAGCAAAGATGTCACCTTGAAGACTAAGGTTCACCTGGCCCAACCCACAGTATTTTGAATTGCATCATATGCATGTGAAAGCTGGACAATAAATAAGGAAGACCAAAGAAGAATTGTGGTGTTGACGAAGAATGATGAATATACCACGGACTGCCAAAAGAAGGAACAAATCTGTCTTGGAACAAGTACAACCAGAATGCTCCTTGGAAGCAAGGATGGCAAGACCGCATCATTCATTCTTTGGACATGTTGTCAGGAGGGATGACTCCCTGGAAAAGGACATCATGCTTGGAAAGTTACAGGGTAAGCCAAAAATAGGAAGACCCTCAACAAGATGGATTGACACAGTGGCTGCAACAATGGGCTCAAGCACAAAAATGATTGTGAGCATGGCACAGGACCAGGCAGTGTTTCCTTCTGTAGTACATAGGGTCACTATGAGTCAGAACCAACTCAACTGCACCTAACAAACACAACAACATGTGGGAGACCAGGGTTTGATTCTTTGCCAATGTGCTTCGTATGCAGCCACTACCAGTTTGTCAGTGGAGGCTTACATGCTGCTATGAGGCTGGACAAGATTTAACAAGCTTCTAGAGTAAGGCAGAGTAGGAAGAAAGCCCTGGAGATCTACTTCCAAAAATTAGTCAACGAAAACCCTATGGATCACAATTGTTTGATCTTGTTGTGGGTGGGGTTGTCATGGGGCCAACTTGAAGGCATCTGACAAATAGCAACATAACTATACTTTTCTTTATCTTTCCAATAACAACTTAAATTTATAAGCCATATATATTCAGCTCTTTATATATATTTTTTCATTTAATCCTTATCAGTGTCCTATTGAAAAAGTGCTATTATTTATGCATTTTATAGATTATATACAAGTATTTTAGGTTAAATAATATGCTCCACATGTCAGGGCTAGTTAGTGAGGAAGTCAGAATTTCAGTCCAGGTGTGCCTGACACTGAGATGCTGAACACTGCTGTATACCGTCTCTTCTTTTCATGAAGATTAATCCATTCAAGCTCCAAAAATAACCTGATTTGCACCAAAAATAATTCACTGAAAGTTGGGGGGATGCTGAAGATAAAATAAAATAATATGATTTCTCTGTCATGGATAACTGACAGCTATGCTCCATTTTGCCCAAGGAAGTAAAATTGTGCTATTAATCAGGGTAGACCAGAGAGGATCAGAGATTCTCTGCCCCGCTGGAGAAAAGCTTCATGGTTTTAGTGGTTCTCTATCAGTTTTGGATGGAGGAAGCTTCTTGATTTCAACCCAGTTTAAGGCTGTGTCCTTGATGTTCTGTGTAGGTAAGAGTCAAAGTCTGGGAGTGGAATGGAGAAAAGAATATGGAGTCTGCTTTCCCCAGAAAGAATTTGTTTAACTTCGGAGTCTTCAGGATTTTAAGTAATTACAAGTGTGTGTTTGCTCACGTGGAAGATTTTTTCTCCTTGATCTGTGAGCATCAGAGCTGCTTCAGCACCTCCTTGAGGAGGAGCCAAATGGCTGCACTTGAAGTCTCATCAGACTCTAAAAGATGGGACCAGAAAACAAATAAGCTCTCCTGCAAGTCCTTAAGACAATATAAAACAAAACAAAAACAAATAGAATGTCCCTGGATGAGGTGGGGAGTTCAAAAGGCTCTTGTATCAGTTTGATGTTTACAGCCACCTTGAGATGATTTGTCAAACTTTGGAGGACTCCAATTTCCAATTGGTGCTCTTCATTCCAAGAGGAGCTTCCAATTTTCTATACTTCTTTACTGAAGCCACTTTTATGCACAAGATCCTAGATGTTCCTTGAGGTTTTTGGTGCCACAAAGACTCAGAAGACTGTGGAAATAGCCTCTGTCAGGAAATGCTGACATTTCCAAAAGTTTCCAAAGTAGAGTCTTAGAAATGAAATAGAGTTTCAAATAACACCTTGAGAAAGCTGGACTTCCCCTTAAAAATAATGGATTTATCATAGATATGTTCTTTTCCCAAGGCCAGGGAAAATAGGAGAGAAGTCCACAGCAAATAGGAGGTGCCAGCAAATTTTTGGAGGACTGAAAGCAGGGTAAAGACAGTTACAACTTAAGTGCCTGCAAAATGGAATTCTAGTGAGAAGTGAGCCAACCTGACCCACAGAACCTGTAAGAGTTTGTGCTCCGGCAGAGAAAGTGAGTGCAGGGTTGATGGGGATGAAGGCAGGGAGATTAGTTGGAAGTCTGAAAGAGAATAGTTGGACCTCCAGTTCTATTCTTTACTTCAGACTACCAGCCCCACAGCACTGGGGACCTGATAATTGTTCTCTGGAAAAGCTGAATCATTTATGTTCCTAAGTTTGGGACAGCAGACACTGCAGACCTCGTATGAGACATGCTGCCAAGAGACAGTAAAGGGAAAGCCTACACGGTGAACCAAGAGATTCTAATCCCACCTTCCCAAGCCCTGCTCTTAGAATTTCAGTAGCTGAGGCCATACTTTCAAGGCAGAATGTAGAACTTTCTTCTCTGGGGAAACTAAAGAGATTCACAAGGAAGACCTATGGCTGTTAATATCTGAGGGCTCTTCCAATGAAAAGCCTGGCTTGATGCCTGAGAACTCCATGGGAAAGACAGACAGCTGGCCACACTCACAGGGTTTAGGTATGAATGACTATCCAAGGACATCATCAGACATTTGGAAAAAACTTCAAACATGAATAAAAAGATTACAACAAACAAACAGGTAAAAAAGCAAATTCAGAGGACAATGAGACAACACAAAACCAGAAGAAAATTAAAATGTAAAAACTTATAATAACATCCTCAGGGAACTAAGAGAGCTGGAATAAGAATTGGAAATATAAAAAAGGAACACTCCCAAGATGAGAAAGAGCCTTTGGAATTGAAAAATCATTATATCTGAAATAAAACAATAAAAGAATCAAAAGATAAAATCAAAAGCATTTATCAGAAATAGAAAAGATAGAGGCATGGAAAATAGGAAATAATAGTTAATCCCCATATGACGACTGGGAATTTCAGAAAGTAAACAGAAAAAAATGAGGTGGGGAAGGAAATGATTAAAAATAAGGTTCAAGACATACCATACACAAATTCAAAACAGATTAAGGACCTAATGTGCAAATGAAAACCACAAAATACTTTGAAGAAAATGCAGAGGCAATGCTCTTGAGCCTAGCTTTCAACAATGAATTATCTTATATAATAACAAAAGCACAAACAGCAAAAGACAAAATAAATGGGACACCATGAAAATTAAAAACTTTTGTTCATCAAAAGACTTTACCAAAAAATGAAAAGGCAAGCTACTGACTGGGGGAATATCTTCGAAAACCATATATCCTATATGAATCTAATAATCAAAATATCTGTAAAACTTACAACAACTTAACAGCAAAAAGACAAATACCCAATCATAAAATGAGCAAAGGACTTGAACAAACATTTCACCAAAAAGGACATTCAAATGGCCACCAAACACATGAAAAGATACTTAATGTCATTAGCCACCAGAGATACAAATCAAAATCACAATGAGATACCATTTCACTCCCACTATAGGGTTGCTATGTGTCGGAATTGACTCAGTGGCAATGGCAATGGGATTTAGGATGTATAGAAGCAAGGATGGGGAGACTACGCCTCACATACTTTGGACATATTATCAGGAGAGTTCAGTCCCTGGAGAAGGACATCACGTTTGGTAAAGTAGAGGGTCAACAAAAAAGAATAAGACTCACAACAAGAAGGATTGACACAGAGACTGCAACCATGGGCTCAAGCATAACAAGGATTGTGAGGATGGTGCAGGACTGGGCAGTGTTTCCTTCTGTTGTACATAAGCTTACTATGAGTCAGAACCGACTCAACGGCACCTTAAACAACAACAACAGTCTGGCTAAGATGAAAAAAAAAAAAAACCAGAACATAACAAATGCTGGCGAGGATGTGGGAAAACTAGAACCCTTATCCATTGCTGGTGGGGCAAAATGGTATAGCTGTTGTGGAAAACAGTGTGGTGGTTCCTTAAAAATCCAAAAATAGAACTACGATGTGACTGGTAATTGCACTCTTAAATATATACCCAAAAGACTTGAAAGCAGAGGCTCAGATTTGTACATCAGTGTTCACTGCAGCACTATTCATAATAGCCAAAAGATGGAAACAACCTAAAAGTCCATCAGCAGATGAATGGATAAACAATATGTGGTACATATATACAATGGATACTACTCAGCTAGTGAGAGAAATGAAGTCTTGATACACGCAACAATATAGATGGAATCTGAAGACATTAAACAATCAAAAACCAAACCTGCTGCCCTTGAGTAGATTCCAACTCATAGTGACCCCAGGACAGAGTAGAACTGCCCCCATAGGGTTTCCAAGGAGTGGCTGGTGGGTTTGAACTGCCGACCTTTTGGTTAGCAGTCAAGCTTTGAACCACTGCACCACCAGGGCTCATGTTCTTCTGAAGGAGGACAGTTTATTCAAAAGTGTACTCTCCTGGCAATCAGGAAGTCTAGCTTCTAGCCTGGTCCATCCATTGCTTATCATGAGCTAGTTATGAGAACTACCATGTCAGATTTGAACGCTTTCTTTGTAGAAGGAGGCAGAGTCTTGAGAGATGTTAGAATGAACATTGTTTCCTGTTTGGATACGGTATTGAACAGAATGGATTAATCACTAGGGCTATTCAATGCTTTGGGCTTTGATAGCCCAGAGAAACAAATCTGCAGGAGGATACTGAGAGGTCTATGGGGTGGTATTTTGGGCTAGGATGGAGAGTGAAAACCTTCTCCCTTGGTGGTCTCTGAACAACAACAACAACAAAAGAGGCATAGTCAGAGTCAGGATCATCGAGGCCCTCCTGCCTGTCCATAAGAGCTTGTTGCTCTGCTACCCCCTGCCATCCAAAGCTCATCCTCCATCTCTGCCTGAATGACCTCTCTTTGGAGATAATAGAGCAGCCTCAGTTCTTCTTTATTACAAGGCTCTCGTAATGTGCAAATTCTGTGCAGTGTCAGGAACATTGACTACGTCATTCTCACAAATTAGTTTCCTCTACACCCCACAACAGCAGCATGAGGTGACCTTTGCTAAGGCGAATGCTGCCCCACGGACTGTGTGAACCTTCAGAAACACTTGGGGAGCACACAGCCTCATCTCTTCCTTCGACAAACTTCAGAGATACTACAGAGGTGTGTGTTTTGGTGTGTGCGTGTTGAAGGGTGGTTTTGCCCACTCGCACTGCTACTAGTACTGAGCTATTCTCTGTCCTCTGAAAGTTTAGAGCATTTTGGTTTGTTCTCTTATGCAGTGATTACTTTTTTTTCTGGACAATACAATTGAGGACTGTGACCAGTGGCCTGGAATGACGAAGGGATGCAACCATTTCCCAGAGATGGGATGAACTGGCGCTATTCAACAAGAGAAGACATAAAGGGAACATGACTCATGGCTATTGTAATATAAGCTTTTGGGATGTTCTGGGGAAAAACACTAAGGATTGGAGGTGATGAACTTGGGTAGACAGTTATCCATCTTTGCCAAATGGGTATTGTTTTAGTCATCTAGTGCTGCTGAAACAGAAATACCACAAGTGGGTGGCTTTAACAAAGAGAAGTTTAGTCTCTCACAGTCTAGTAGGCTACGAGTCCGAATTCAGGGCACCGGCTCCAGGGAAAGGCTTTCTCTCTCTGTTGACTCTGAAGGGAGGTCCTTGTGATGCATCGGTCTTCCCTTGGTCTGGGAGCATTTCAGGGCAGGAACCTCAGGTCCAAAGGACATGCTCTGTTCCTGGTGCTGCTTTCTTGGTGGTATGAGATCCCCATGTCTCTCTGCTCTTTTCTCTTTTATATCTCAAAAGAGATTGGCTTAAGACACTACCTAATCTTGTAGACCTCATCAATATAACTGCCACTAATCCATCTCATTTCGTCATAGCGATAGGAGCTATAACACATAGGGAAATCGCATAAAATGGTGGACAATCACACAATACTGGGATTCCTGGCCCAGCTAAGCTGACAGATATTTTGGAGGGACACAATTCAATCCATGACAGGTATTTCATCAATACCTTTGGATTTGAGTCAAACAGAATGCTGTCAATGGATGTGTCAGTTTACTTAGACAGGGCTTCCTTAAATAATTTTCATTCATTCTATTTGTTTAAGCAAATAGTTACCATTCTACATACCAATTCAGCTTTTATTTGGTCATTCTGTCTATAATCATTTAACTGAGTCATAGCTGTATAGACAACACATGAACATTCAGACAACACTAAGCAGATACTTTTACATCGATCTGATAGCATCCACCCATTCTTTCATTCATTAGTTTATTCAAAAAACAGTTAATGATTACCCATCTAAACATTATATAAAAATATTGGAATATATTAATGAATAAGGCAGATAAGTTTCCAGCTCATGTGGGCCTAGGATTCTAATGGAAAACAGGAGTGGCACAGACAGTAAATAGATAAGAAAATATCAGGTAGTGATAAGTAATACAATGAAAATAAAACACCGTGATGAGAAAAAGAATGATTGACAGCTCTTTACTTTGGGAGATTAGGCATGTCCTCTTTGGAAAGGTGGAATTTAAGATGAGACTTGAATGACAAGAAGGAACCAGCCACTCTGAGATCTTGGGTAAGAAATTTTCAGAGAATAGCCAGCGCAAACGTCCTGAGCTGGGAATGGGTTTGACTTAAACTGTGAGCCAGATAGAAGGCAAGTGCGGTTGGAGAGTTTTAAGTGGAAGATGTGATAGGCGTTGACTTCAGACATGTTGGCAGGGAGCCAGATCATACAACATCTTGTAGGCTATGCTAAGGAGATTTAGTTTTATTCAACATGTTATAGAAAGCAACTAGGAAGTTCAAAATAGGAGAGTAACTTTCTTTTCCATTTTTTTTTAAAGCAAACTCTGGCTGTTTTGATGAGAATGGATTGAAGAGGGACAGAATAGCGGGAGTGGTGGGGATGCTTTTTTTCATAATCCAAGATAGGATGATAGTGAGTTTGGAATATGGAGGAAACAGAAGAAATGAATGAAAGATGGGTCTGATGAGTATTTTGGAGATTCTATGGCCTGGACTTGCTGAAGGATTGTTGTGAAGTGGGGGAAGAAAGTGAGGAATTCTAATTGCCTCTTACATTTAATACATTAGCTTTACTTTTATTATCTTATTCAATCCCAGGCATCTCTAAAAGAGAACGTCTTAGGGTCTAGGCAGGGGTTCAGGAAGCTTGTTGCTGTTTCCTTTTACCTGCTCTTTCAGTTGCCTAGACAAACCACTTTTTGCTCTTTAATTTTCATAAGAAAATGAAAATGGCGTCCATCTCTTACCTAAGAAAACTGGTGGGTGGTGATTAATGTGACAATATTCTCCTTAACAAAATTCTCACAGGAACACAAGATGCTCTTCTGGCCGAGAGATACTTCCTGGACATTTGGATTTAATCAGGTTGTAACATATTTCCTTGCCCTTTTACACTGATGATAACCCACTGTTTCCCATGCGGGCGAGTTATATTTTAGACAAAGGAGGGAAACAAAATCAGTCTTGAATTGAGGTGGTTAATATCATTTAATTGAGTCATAGCTGTGTAGACAACTGAATATGCAAACAACTCTAAGCAGTTTTTTTTTTTTTTACATTGAGACAATGCTTCCTCTCTTTGTTAAAGGAAGGATCTTCTGTCTTTTCCTGACTTGACCCATGATGGAGACAAGAAGCTCAAAAATGCACGTGAGGTGTGATTTCATAATCTGTGTGATGTCAGCTGTCATTTCAATAAGCTTAAGTCTAAGTGAGCAATTCTAGGCCCCAGAGGTCATGAGATTAGAGTTTTTGGTAAACTAGAAGGCAAACTAGGATTACAATTTACCCTTTCCTACGTGGGAGTTTTGAGCCTGCAAAATCGTTTACTCGGACTGTAGATGAATTAATGATTTTGTGCAAACTCCTTATTAAGGAACCCAGAGTTGCAGTTTTGTCCTGAGAATGTAAATTTCCCCCTTAGAGAAAAAAATACAAAAACAAAATGAAACGCCGATGTAGTTGGAAAATCTTACCTTCTGTGATACCTATTTCCCAAGTTCATGTAACGTTATCCAGCACTGGTGTTCTCTTGTATTTTTTTGTTCAGGCTACTCTGAATGTGTGACCTTGTAGGTGTTGTAATATATATCTTTAAAGCTGATACTGAAGACTTGATTTCTCTGATAATGACTATTCACCACGGGAACAAGATGCATGGGTGTTCATGCCACGGAGAAAATTCTCCTGATTATGGCTATTTGTTGGTTAATGAAAGATCACTCCTATTTTTGTCTTTTTTAGTCCCATAACTGTTCCTATGAATGAACAAAATACATAATGCAACCGCTATTTCTAATTATTTCTCCATGTTACTAATTCCTTCTTTTGAACTTTTAATTATTCAAAAACAACTTTTATAGTCTGTAGCAGATAAATCTGTTATCTCAAATTCTTGGGAGCCTTTAGCCTGCTGTTTCTTTTTTTTTTTTAATTTTTTAAAAATCATTTTTATTGTGCTTCAAGTGAAAGTTTACAAATCAAGTCAGTCTCTCACACAAAAACCCATATACACCTTGCTACACACTCCCAATTACTCTCCCCCTAATGAGACAGCCTGCTCTCTCCCTCCACTCTCTTTTCGTGTCCTTTTTGTCAGCTTCTAGCCCCCTCCACCCTCTCGTCTCCCCTCCAGGCAGGAGATGCCAACATAGTCTCAAGTGCCCACCTGATCCAAGAAGCTCTCTCCTCACCAGCATCCCTCTCCAACCCATTGTCCAGTCCAATCCATGTCTGAAGAGTTGACTTCGGGAATGATTCCTGTCCCGGGCCAACAGAAGGTCTGGGGGCCATGACCACTGGGGTCCTTCCAGTCTCAGTCAGACCATTAAGTCTGGTCTTATGAGAATTCGGGGTGTTCATTCCACTGCTCTCCTGTTCCCTCAGGGGTTCTCTGTTGTGTTCCCTATCAGGGCAGTTGTCGGTTGTAGCCGAGCACCATCTAGTTCTTCTGGTCTCAGAATGATGTAGTCGCTGGTTCATTTTAGCCTGCTGTTTCTTGTTCCTGCTATCTCCCCTCTCAAGATGGTTAATTTCCTTGCGTTTGTATAATTTTAGATTTTGAGACCACCTTCCGTAGGGCTTCATCTATGGAAATATCATGAATCCTGGGTTAGAGTTTAGCATTTGTTTCTGGGACTTATTACTAATCCTATACAACTTTTTTTTCCTAATACTTTTTATTTTAGAATGGTTTTAGATTTACAGAAAAGTTGCTCTGCCCACTCCTTCTAATGAGGTAAGGTCTTTTGTGAAGAAAATATGGGCCTTTGAACCTTGGTTGTAGGGTTTTCCCAAGAGTAAATTTGTGGATTTAAGCCATTTTTCATTAAATTTGGGCCTTAACTTTACAAATAACTATCAAGTCCCTGATTATGGAAAATAAAACATTTCTCATAGAAATATCATTTAACACAAGGTAAAATGAGACACACAACTAAAAGATTGCTTTCATATGTCTTAAACATTCTTAAAAATGCATATTCTTTCTGACCCACAGAGTCTACTTCTAGGAATTTCTCCTAATGAAAATATCAGGAAGATGTTGAAGAACACATCCACAACACCCTTGTGTGGTTTATCTAAATAAATCATGTTTACAATCTTAATGACAAACAAAGATGCTGGCTAAATACATTTTTGTGCAACCATAAAATGGATATTATGAAGTTACTGAAAATGTTATGGGAGATGTATACTCAACGACCCATCTTGGAAGAAGTACAGAAAGAATGCCTCACGAACTTTGGACATGTTATCAGAAAGGACCAGTCCCTGTTGGTAAAGCAGAGGGTCAGCAAAAGAGAGGAAGATCCTCAGTGAGATGGATTAACACAGTGGCTGCAACAATGGGCTCAAGCATAGCAACAATTGTGAGGATGGCACAGAGCTGGGTAGTGTTTCATTGTGTTGTACATAGGGTGGGTATGAGTTGGAACCGACTTGACAGCACCTAACAACAGCCACATATTTAATGACAGTGGAAACATTTTACCGTGTAAATAAGTAGATGTAAATAGGTACAAGGACACAGACCATTTCACTCCAGAAGCCTCCAGGCCTCAACTGGGGCTTCGGTTCAGCGGGAATATAAACGGAATTTTTAGAGGGGGTATCTATTCCTCTCCCCAATAGCATCTGCGTCCCAATTTGCTTGCAGCTAGGTTTAAAACGCTAAATGCATGTAAGCCCATGCTTGCTGCTCACTCCTATCACCCTCTTCTCTTTCTTTCAAGCTCCCTCCAAAGCAGCTTCACTCACAAGGAATAATGAGCAACGCAGAACACTGTAGATGAAATTCACAGGGGAGGCAGAGGAGAAGACTGACATTTCACAATGCACAGGCTTTCACCTCAAACATTCCTGTGAAACTCGTCTCTTCTTCCACACCTCCCTCCCGTACTTAGAGTGGTTTTGCACCTTCTTACTCCAGCCTCTTGGCTTCTATCTCCTGCCTCCACTGTGTAATGATTCTTTGGGGGGTCTCTTAATCTCTCCTTTTCTTAGGCAGAACTATTCCCCACTTGTATCCTCTTTCTTATTATTCCATATCTTCTTTAAATATGTCTAAGGCAAACAAAAGATTCTCTAGTTACCGGACCCACTCTTCTCATAATTTAAAGGAAGATCATAAATAACAAAACTTTCCTTCCAGTCAATCATGTCTTAAATAAATGTTCTGTGATTGATACATGTTTCTTGTGTAATTAGACCCCTAGTGGCACAGTGGTTAAGTGTTATGGCTGCTAACTAAAAGGTCAGCTGTTCAAATTCGCCAGCAGCTCCTTGGGAACTCTATGGGGCAGTTCTACTCTGTCCTAGAGGGTTGCTATGAGTTGGAATCAACTCGAGAGTAATGGGTTTGGTTTTTTGGGTCTTATGTAATCAGTGTAAAACAAAGAAAAAAAAATATGGTCCTTTCCACTGTTAGTCTTGAGCAGATACTGGTGAATGTTCAATATCCAGGGTAGGAATAAGGTGGAACTGACCAGAAAAAGGTAGGGTCCTGGCAACAGGAGGACCAGGACACTAACTGGGTGATCAGGGCAGAGACACAGGACAGGAATTCAAATAGGGACTCTGTTTACATCTGGGTTAGAAAGTGGAGATAAAAATTTCAGTTACAAGTCTTTTGGTTGTAAGCAACAGAAACCAAATTCAAATTAAAGCAAAAAGAAAAAAAAGGAATTTATTGGCTCATCTTATAGAAGTGGCAGTTGTGATTTGTTGCAAAGTTCACCAATGTCACCATGACTGCCTTCTTCTCCATTTCTCGGCTCCTCTTCCCTTATTTCAACTCCATTCTCCGAAGACTCTCCCTTTGAAGCTGTAATATGGCTGTCAAATAAGAGCCAAGTGGAAAGAAGAAACATCTTTTTTTTTTCTGTAAAATTTCCTGTATTTTATTATTGTAAAATTTCCAAGATTCAGTCTGAGTGGAGTAGCTTCAGTTATGTGCCCACCACTGAACTAGTCACACTAATTTTGTAGGGGATGTCTGCATGTTTGGTTTATACCTCGGCCACGTATTCCACCCCAAAATGCAGGGACTAAAGGTCAGGAAGGACTGGATCTCTAAAGAAGAGTAGAGCTATAGCCAGAAGAGTTAGAAATGGATTGTTGTCTTTGTTAGGAGCTGTCGAGTCAGCTCTGACTCACGGCGACCTAATGTACAACAGAAGAAAATGTTGCCTGGTCCTGAACCATCTTCATGATTGTTGGTGTGCTCAAGTCCATTGTTGCAGCCACTGTGTATTTTGAGTGCATGCCAAGCTAGGGTCTTATCTTCCAGTTATATGAGACAATATTCTATTGTGATCCAGGGTTTTCATTGGTGAATTTTTGGGAGTAGATCATCAGACCTTTCTTTCTGGTCTGTCTTAATCTGGAACCTCCTTTGAACCTGTTCACCATGGTGACCCTGCTGGTATTTGAAAAACTGGTGGCATAGCTTCCAGCATCATAGCAACACACAAGCCACTACAGCATGACAAACTGACAGACAGGTAGTAGTAGAAATGGGTCCTAGCGATTTAAATACCAAATGTTCCTTACACAAATCTGACAAAGGCCAGAGCCACTGAGTATCACCGATACAAGCCAGGGTTGCTGACTGGCTCTCCAGAGCAGATTGCAGCTCCCGTCTGGGGCAAGGCTGGCTCTGGTTAAGTGTTCGTTTCCCTTCCCTGAGCTTTCCTGCGGGTATGAGGTGACTCTGATTTTAGGAGAAGGGAGTGTTTGATGCAGACTGGTCTTGACAATTATGAAATCGAAAGTGGCCTCAAAGCCTGAAGTGGTATTACCTGCCCCCTCCCCAAAGAAGTACAAAAAAAAAACAAACCTGTTGTGTCTAGTCGATTCCAACTCATAGCAACCCTGTAGGGCAGAGTAGAATTGCCCCACAGAGTTTCCAAGGAGCCACTGGTGGATTCGAACTGCCAACCCGTTGGTTAGCAGTCATAGCTCTTACCCACTGCACCACCACGAGTCCAGAAGAAGTACAAGGAGAGTATTAATAAAGTAACAACATGAATTTTATTACTGGAATGAACTTTTTAATATAAAGGTTTTGATTCCTAAACTGCTCATACGAGCTGTCCTCAGAAATATAAATCTTTTAGACGTCAATAAAATATTAACAGTCCTCATAAAGACTGGCTTTTGCTCTTCCTACCATCCCAGCTATTTCTTTAATTGGATAAAATTTTAATGCAGGCCGATGAGCAAGTAAGGCTGATAGTTAATATTTCCTGAGTACATCTTAACTGAAGATTAGTTTCCCAAGAAACTTTCCTATTTTGTAATTATTTTTTCTAGAAACTTCTGCACTATTTGAATTCTGTTGGCATTCCTGTGTTCATTAGGTATGATCATTTTAGAAGGAAAGAAAAAATTATAAGGGGAATTGTGTCTTAAAATCTGATGACCTGAGTTCAATCCCCTACTCTACCACTTACTAATTTTGTGATCTTGAGACTGTTAACATCTCTGAGCCTTAGTTTCCTCATCTGTAAAATGGAGCTAGTAATATATAATATGCAGGGTAATTGTGAGGATTAAATAATTAGTTAAATTATTTAAACTAAAAAATTTTAAGGTTAAATTAACTAACACTTAAATTACATGCTTTAAGTGGTCTCTGACGACAGAAAATTCAAAATAAATGTTGTTTCCCATGCCTGCCTCTTTTAACACCTACCAAAGCAGGGGCCATTTTCCCCTTGTCTTGGAAGTACTTCTCATCTCTATATTCCAATGTGCAATAGACGTCCAATGATTGCTAAAAAATAACTGAATTTGGTTCTGCCCTAGAATGTAAAGCCAGCATTTGAGTCAGTTTATAGATCATTTGAATTTATATTCCAAGTAGGAAAATAACCACCGGCTAGCTGAAGGGCAGCCAATTGAATTGTGAGAAGTGAGAGTGTCACCTCCTCTGAAAAACCTCCCTGGACCTCCTGGCCTTGGTAGAAGTGGTGGTTACTTCCCCTGTGTTCACTGTCACCTTGAAGACTAAGGAACGCCTGACCCAAGCCATGGTATTTTCAATCACACCATATGCATGTGAAAGCTGGACAATGAATAAGGAAGACCAAAGAAGAATTGATGCCTCTGAATTGTGGTGTTGGTGAAGAATATTGAATATACTGCCAAAAGGATGAACAAATCTGTCTTGGAAGAAGTACAACCAGAATGCTCCTTAGAAGCAAGGATGGCCAGGCTGCATCTTAAATACTTTGGACATGTTGTCAGGAAGGATTGGTCCCTGGAGAAGGACATCATGCTCGGTAAAGTAGAGGTCAGTGAAAGAGAGGAAGACCCTCAATGTGATGGGTTGACACAGTGGCTGCAACAAGGGGCTCAAGCATAACAACAATTGTAAGCATGGCGCAGGACCAGGCAGTGTTTCGCTGTGGTACACAGGGTCGCTATGAGTCAGAACCAACTTGACAGCACCTAACAACAACAACAACATGCTAACTCTAGAACAGGAGGTTGGCAAACTGTAGTCCATGGACCAAACTCAGTCTTCTGCCTGTTTTTGTACAGTCTGCAAGCTGAGAATCCTTCTTATGTGGTTGAAAAAAAAATCAAGAATAACAGTGTTTCATGACACATGGAAATTATAGACTTCAGTATCTGTAAATAAAGTTTTATGGGAAGACAGCCATGCTTATTTATTTGTGTATTGTCTATGGCTGCTTTTGCCCTAAAATGACAGGCTTGAGTAGTTGTAACAGAGGCCAGCAAAGATGAAAACATTTACTATTTGGTAAGTTTGCTAACCTCTGCTCTAGAACACTCATAATCAAGTCATATTGCACTTGTTTCCTTCTATCTAATCCTTGAAAACTGTGGCTTTCTTTCGTCTTTGTGTCTTTAGCACCTAGCACCAAACAGCAACAACAACAACAAAACCTATTGCCATCAAGTCGATTCCAGCTCATAGTGACCCTATAGGACAAAGTAGAAGCCCCATAGGATTTCCAAGGCAGTAATCCTTACAGAAGCAGACTGCCACATCTTTCTTCCTCAGTATGGATGGCACGTTTGAACAGCTGAGCTTTCAGTGAGCAGCTGAGCACTTAAGCACTGCATTACCAGGGTTCCTTTCATAGACAAATACACACTTAAATACAGAATCACTCACACGCTTAACCACTCTGTCTTATATATTAGGATTCTGAAAATGCTTTTTTTGAATAAAGCTTTGAAGAAAAGAAAAAAAAAACTTGAAAACTTGTATTTAGAGACACTGAGGTCCAGAAGGAGGCAGGACATGTCCCGGGTCACAGAGCAACTTAGTGGCAAAGAGCAGGGTGGCAGAGTGGGGCAGAGGGTATGGGTTGGTGGAAGATGGATCCTTCATGCTGGTGGCTAGAGAAGATGCTGAGGTCTTAGAAGTGATTCCCTAGTAGGAGGAAAGTTGAAGCCTTGTCAGTGATTGAGGTTTGCAAGGAAGAATGGAGAGAGATAAAAATGTTGCAAGAGTAAATAAATGATTTTGTTAGAGGAAGGGAACCGTAAAATGATGTCAATCCTGGGAAGCTGGTTCAAGGGAAGGGCTGTCTGAAATGACTGAGACTTGCAGTATTTACAGTTTGCAGGGAAATAGCTGGAGAACATGAAGTGGTTGAGGGAGCAGGAAATCAGGAGAGAGTGGATGAAGTCAAGACCTTGGAGGGAGCTGGATGGGGTGGAGCCAGGAATATGTGGGAATGGAGACAGGTTGCTTCTTCATGAAAAGGAAAAGAAAAGGAGAAGAGAATAGGGAAAAGCCCTAGGAGATATTCCTGGGGAGAGGCAGGAAGCTGAGAAACATCAGGGCAGAGAACCTTCCTCGCTGCAAGCCCAAAGACAAGCAGCACCCTGGAAAGACTGAGGGGAAAAGGGCTTACTTGACAGTTGGCAATTGTTGTTAGGTGCCAATGGGTCAGCTCTGATTCATGAGGGGGCCTTATCTACAACAGAATGAAACATTGCAGGGTCCTGCTCCATCTTCACCATCTTGCTATGTTTAAGCCCATTGCTGCAACCATTGTGTCAATCCAACTCAGTGAGGGTCTCCCTGTTTTTCATCGACCCTCTACTTTACCAAGCATGATGCCCTTCTCTAGCAATTAGTTCCTCCTGATGATGTGTCCAAAGTAAGAGAGTAGAAGTCTTGCCACCCTTGCTTCTAAGGAGCGTTCTGACTGTACTTTCTCCAAGACTGATTTGTTCATTCTTCTGGCAGTTCATGGTTGTTATGGATTGAATTGTGCCTCCCCAAAATGTGTGTCAACTTGGCTAGGCCATGATTCCAAGCAATGTGTGATTGCCCACCATTTTGTCCTCTGATGTGATTTTCCTATGTGTTGTAAATCCTACCTCTGTGATGTTAATGAGGCAGAATTAGAGACAGTTATGTTAATGGTCAGGACTCAGTCTACAAGATTAGGTTGTATCTTGAGTCAATCTCTTTTGAGATATAAGAGAGAAGTGAGCAGAGAGACAGGGTGACCTCAGACCACCGAGAAAGTAGTGCCAGGAGCAGAACATGCCCTTTAGACCCAGGGTCCCTGCAATGAGAAGTTCCTAGACCAGGGAAAGATTGATAGCAAGGACTTTCCTCCAGAGCTGACAGAGAGAAAAAGCCTTTTCTTGGAGCTGGCGCCCTTGAATTCAGACGTCTAGCCTACTGAACCGTGAAAGAATAAATTTCTCTTTGTAAAAGCCACCCGTCTGTGGTATTTCTGTTATAGCAGCACTAGATAACTAAGACAATGGTATATTAAATACTCTTTGCCAACTCCACAATTTGAATTCATCAGTCCTTCTTCAGTCTTCCTTTTTCATTGTCCAGCTTTTACATGTCTACGAGGCAATTGAAAATACCATAGTGTGGATTTGCATCAAGGAGCAGGAAAGAAAGAACTGGGGATGAGTGGTGAAGGCTCAGCTGAGGTTGGGCCCTGTGATTTTGCAGCAAGCTCACTCAACTCCTTCTCTCAGACCTTCTCTGACCAGGAGCCAGCAGGCCAGAGCAGACCCCTCTCAGCCTTGTGGAATCTTGAGCACTTAAAACTTTCCTACTGTTATCTCTTAGACTTCAGGAGGCTAAGAAATTAGTTAATGGTGGCCAAATGGAGAGTATTATAAAGATGGCAACCAGATTCTCTTCCTCTTCGGGAAAGAAAAAATAAGGCTTATGGTACATGAAAGGAGGACAACAAATAAGGAAGACTGAAGAAGAATTGATTCCTTTGAATTATGGCATTGGTGAAGAATATTGAATATACCATGGACTGCCAGAATAATGAACAAATCTGTCTTGGAAGAATTACAGCCAAAATACTCATTAGAAGCAAGGATGGTGAGACTTCGTCTCATGTACTTTGGACATGTTATCAGAAGGGACCAGTCCCTGGAGAAGGACATCATGCTTGGTAAAATAGAGGGTCAGTGAAAAAGAGGAAGACCTTCAATGAGTTGGATTGACACAGTGGCTTCAACAATGGGCCCAAGCATAACAACAATTATGAGGACAGTGTGGGACCAGGCAGTGTTTTGCTCTGTTGTACATAGAGTCACTAGGAATCAGAATTGACTCAATGGCAGCTAACAACAACAATGATACATGCAGAGACCAAGAAGAAATGCAATTCAGTAGAACAGAAAAAAATATTGCCCAGCCAGATTCAAGAAAATAAATGCCTTCCCTATTATAAGTTTGTTCTCTAGGACAAAAATTACATTATAGTGTGACATACTGAAATTTTCATTTGGTTATTTCTGCTATATGCTGAGGAATAAATGAACTGAAGCTGAAGCTTCAACTATTTAAGCAAATGTCAAAGTACACATTTGTAGGGGTTGGTGACGCAGTGGTTAAGAGCTCAGCTATTAACCAAAAGGTCAGCAGTTTCAATCTACCAGCTGCTCCTTGGAAACACTATGGGGCAGTTCTACTTTGTCCTATAGGGTGGCTATGAGTTGGAATGGAGTTGACGGTGAGTCGATGGGTTTTTCATTTTTTTGGCTATAAGCTGTATAGCATAATGGTTATTGGTATGGGCTTTGGAGTCATAGTGTCTGGGCTTGATTCTTGCTTCTGCTGCTTAATAACTCCACAACCTTGGCTGAGCTACACCCTTTCATGTTTCAGTTTCTCTACGTCTAAAATGGTCATAACAACAGTGCCTATCTCACAGGGTAGCTGTAAAAAGCTCCTGACACAAAGCCTGATGAATAGCACTCAAGAGGTGTGAGCTGTTAGCTGATATCATTTAAAAATTAAAAAATAAAATTGGATCACTTGGTGAATTTCACAGACACATTGGCTCCGAGAGCAGGGGACTTCTGAGACCACTTATTCCTGTGCTTTTCAAACCGCTACTTGGAGACCAAGAGCCATGAAGAGATGCTTCTGTGGTTCCAGTGGAGGGCAAGGGAAGACAGGTGCAGCTGCTGTGGCCCGAATCTGTTCTTGCATCAATGAAAATGGCTCTGCTTCTATTTATTTCATATGTTAGTAGATTTCTGCCTATGCTCTTTTACGTGGAAAGACAATTTCAATATTAAACAGACACATACACACAAAGAACTGATTTTATGAACAAGGAAACTGAAGTCCAAAAAGGGAATTGACTTGCCCAAGATCACATGTTGAGTTTGCACCAGGCCTCATGCACCCGATTCAGGGCTGTCTCTGCTACAGTTGTCTATTAGCCCAGGCCCCACAGCAAAACCCCTGGAGCTCCACGGCCCCAGCTGTGCTGTGTATCACAGTTCATCACAACATAACACGTCTCTGTTCTAAAACCTCGTGTCTCAGAAAAAGGACTTTTTTTTTTTTTTTGTATTTTAGATGAAGGTTTACAGAGCAAACTAGTTTCTCATTGAACAGTTAATACACATGTGACATTGGTTGCCAATCCCAAGACATGTCAACACTCTCCCCTTCTCTACCTTGGGTTCCACATTACCAGCTTTCCTCTTCTGTCCTGCAAGAAGGACCTTTCTTGGGATTCTAGGGAAAGAAAGGAAGATCATGAAGTTTTTCCTAATCATAATTAATTATATATGTAATTTCCTAAATGCGTATATATTTTTTTCTCTTCTAGAGCACCTAGGTCAATTGCATTTCCTCTAAAGAACTTTTCTTATTCTCCAGCCAGTTGTTTATCCCCTCCTAGATCAAGCCACAGAGCCTCTTGCCATTGTCTCCATTTCTCATGAGCTCCTTGAAAGTAGAGTCATATTTTATCCATTGTTGTTCCCCAGTACCAAGTTCAAGTAACTGGCGTTGAATAGGTGCTGGGCAGGTAATGAACGTGAATGTGGTTGTAAATCATTAGATGATTAATGAATGCTGCTGTTATTATTACAGCAAAAGAGCATCGGCTATAAAGTTACTGTCCCAAATGAGCTAATTACCAAGTTGGCTAAAAACTTTTGCAAAATATTGTTTAACTTAGAGAATAAAGTGTAGGCACCACAAATTAAAAAAATATTAATTTTTATGTGTCACATAAAATGCTTGCAGAGTGGGAGGAGAAATGCAAGGTGAGTGGGAAGGACTGTTTAAAGACAAGCTGTTTCTGCAAGAATATTTCAAGGACACCCACTGGCCCTGTGGGTCACGAGTCCTACCTGATGCACAGGTGGTCTGATACTCTCTTTTTTCTTGGGCACAAGGCCTGTCTGGGAGCCCAAAACCCCCTTGCTGTCATTGAGTCGATCCCGACTCATAGCAACCCTGTAGGGCAGAGTAGAACTGCCCCATAGTGTTTCCAAGACTGTAAATCTACAGAAACAGACTGCCATATTTTTCTCCCATGGAGTGTCCGGTGGGTTTGAACCACCAATCTTTCTTTCAGTTAGCAGCCATACACTTTAAACACTGCGCCGTTAGGGCTCCTGTCTGGGAACCCAAAGAACGTTCTTTTTTGTAAGCAAGCTGCACAGCTCACTGATTGGGGAGAGCGTTTAATGAGGGTATTAATAAACGAAGCCCCAGTGCCGGAGGGTGGCTGTACTAATTAGGATAGTGTCACTCAAGGGAACACCCACACAGACAGCTCCATGTCTTTCACCCCAAGGCTAGGAGACAGGGAGCTGCCTACTGTTTCTGCCCTCAGCGCACTCTCCTCCCTATCGGCGGGCCCTGTTTTTTAAAATCTACTTCCTACTCATAGACCGCCCCCTAAGAATGTGTGTGCCAGCCCCACCCCAGCCAGGACCTGGGGAGGTGGCACATTTAAACCATATGGGACACCTCCATCAGATCCTGCAGAAAGCAATGCAGCTACACATATTTCCAAAGAAAACAAAGATTGCAGGACGCAAGCCCTCCTAGCCTCTGGGCTCCTCTTTGGTGAAGAGTGGAGCTTCTGCCTTCCTTGCTCCATTCTCTGTCTTTCATTTTATAACCTCTCAGATTGATCAATACTAAAAAAAAAAACCTGCCCTTTAATGGAAACCCTGGTGAAGTAGTGCAAGGGCTGCTAACCAAAAGGTCAGCAGTTTGAATCCACCAGGCGCTCCTTGGAAACTCTATGGGGCAGTTCTACTCTGTCTTATAGGGTCGCTATGAGTTGGAATCGACTCAACAGCAAAGGGTTATCTGCCCTTTATCTCATTTTTTGTTTTTGTCACCTGCCGTTGAGTTGGCCCCTGACTCATGGGTTACAGATTGGAACTGCTCCACATGGTGCTCTTGGCTGTCATCTTTTTGGGAGCAGATCACCAGGTCTTTCTTCCACAGAGCTGCTGAGTGGGTTTGAACTGACTTTTTGATTAGCCAAACCAAACCAAAACCAAACCCAGTGCCATCGAGTCGATTCCGACTCATAGTGACCCTATAGGACAGAGGTAGAACTACCCCATAGAGTTTCCAAGGAGCGCCTGGCAGATTCAAAGCGCTGATTCAAACTGCTGACCTTTTGGTTAGCAGCCGTAGCACTGAACCACTACACCACCAGGGTTTCCTTTGATTAGCAGCCAAGCCCAAATTGTTTGTGCCATCTGGGGGCATTTATGAAGACACTCACGGGTAATAGAAGGCTTCTCTGAAATGACTGACAGCCTCTGCATGAAGCAGGAACTGGCATCTATAACAGAGAGAAGCATAGGATTGATAAGGCAGTTTAGGAAATGCAGCAATTTTTTTTCAAAGAAAGGTAGAGGCAAGCTAAACAAACTCCCTGTCAGCTTGCTTTAGAAGACTCTGAGGCCTGTCTGTGATGGAGGGGGCTAAATCAGGCATCAGAAAAGCGTCTTGATTCCTTCCTTTGGCATGAGAGAACAACTAGGGTGGAAGCTGGGTGGGGCAGACTGGAGGCTTCGGCCAGGAGCAGGCTGGTGGCGCCAGGGCAGGCTGGCCAAGCAGGCCTCCCCTAATTCTGCTCCTTGGCTCCATGTGCCAAATCACATGAAGAGAAGTGAATCGAAGATGACCTCTCTGGCTGACGGTGACATTTCGTGGTCATCACAGAATCACTCAGATATTTTATGTGGTTTTCCCTAAATGTGGAATGAGTATCTGAATCCTGAATTTAGGCATCCCCTCCCCCCTGCCACCACCAAATCAGAAATGGACCCCTTCTAAATAATAAGACCGCTTCTGACTTCTAGAGACCCTGTAGGACAGAGTAGAACTGCCCCGTAGGGTTTCCAAGAAGCAACCGGTAGATTTGAGCTGCTGACCTTTTGGTCAGCAGCCAAACTCTTAACCACTATGCCACCAGGGCTCCAAATAGTGTATAGTTGTATAAAATTATACAGTTTAAAGAATGCTTTCAAATGCATTATCCCACTAAATCCCCAAAAGCAATGTAACATAAACACTATGAAATTCCTGCTTCCCAGAAGAACCTGAGGTCCGGAGAGGTTAACTGACTTGGCAGAAGTCACTAGGCCAACATTTGTTAATGGCACTAGACACCACCCACCTCCCCTTTTCACTTGGTTCTTTCTGCTCAGTCACGCAAACCAACGTCAATGCCTCTTAACTCTGTCATTTTACCATCCTGTGAGGAGAGCGAAACCGAGGTTATTCCCATTTAACAGATGAGGGTTAGAATTATCAAGGTGAAGTGAGCTGTCCATGGCCACAGATTCAATGACAGAGCTTCCCCTGGCCTCATTCCACCCCACCAAACAAACAAAAAAACCAAACCTGTTGCCGTCGAGTTGATTTTGACTCATAGTAAAACTACAGGACAGAATAGAACTGCCCTGTAGGGTTTCAGAGGAGCGGCTGGTGGAGTCAACTGCCATCCTTTTTGGCTGGCAGCTGAACTCTTACCTACTACGCTACCAGGGCTCCTCCGCCCACCACTCAGCGTTAACATCTGGGCCTCTGGGCTGCATTAAGGCTCACAGAATCTCATCAATGTCCAGGATGCAGAGTCAGTGAAGGTCAAGCCGGAGCCCAAATAAATGCTCCTGGACAAATGCCTGTTGAGAGAAAAAGAGATTGAATTAGTAAGATTCTTCAACTGGATTAGCATACCTGGAAGAGATTTTAACCTGCAAAGGAAATCAAAATATTACCAGATCTGTGTGTTGTCAGTCTCCAAATACCGAGGAAATGGCACCGGATAAGGGTCCTGCAAGGTTAACTAGATAATGAAAAGGTTAGCTGTACTCTTTGGGAACGTGAACATTCTGGGTTGCCATAACTACACAGCATTATCAGCACAGTTTCTCCAATCCCAAATAAGATCAAGATACTTGAATGAAATTATCTCAGGCCATAAAATCTTGCAAAACTACCTAGATTTTTCTAAAGACAACAAGGAATTTTCAGCCTCATCGAAATACACATATTATTGCATGCCTGGTAGAGAACTGATTGGAGTCATTACTTGAAGCAATGAGTTCCAGATGAGTTGTAAAGCATAAAGGAACGTCCAGGCATCCAGGGCCCCAGAAAAAGTGTAAGGTTTGCAGCCAGACACCATGGATGGATCTGCATTCTGCCCTCCTTGCTCCACCACTTTCTGGCTCTTTGGAGGCAACCTGTGCAGTGGGAATTGCTGGGGCTTTTTAGGCCAAACTAGTGCTTTTATTCTATGCGTCACCACTAGCTATGTCACCTTGGTAAAAAATATATATATATATATATATATATATAGACTCTCTGAATCTCAGTTTCTTCTTGTATGAAATGGGCATAAAAACACCTACCTCAATACTTGTTAGAAGGATTAAAGCAAGATAATGCGTATTAAATGCCTGCCACACAAGTGCTTTTAATGTGAGTTGATCCCTTTGTCTTCTTTTTTCTCTCTGACCCCTCCCTCTCTACCTTCACAAAGTTTTTTGTGATGATTTCAGGGAAAAATGGAAGTGATATCTCTTGAGGCACTCTAAAAGAGAAGTAGTTTGCCAAGTTAAAACAAAGATCCTGTTCCTGAACACTTTTCACTGACTTGTCTGGGATTTTTGTGGCTGTTGTATTATTTGGCGCAGTAGTTAAGAGCTTAACTACCAAGCAACAGGCTGGCAGTTCAAATCCACCAGCTGTTCCCTGGAAACCCTACAGGCAGTTCTACTCTGTCCTGTTGGGTTACTATGAGTCGGAATCGGCTCTACGACACTGAGTTTTGTTTTTGTTTTTATTTGGTGGCCAGAGTGCCGTATTTTATTTCCCTAAGGTGCTGTAACTAGTACTACAAACTTGGTGGCAACAGGTTTGGCTTTCTGGGGTTCAACCAGGCATCTGGTTGGCAAGTTTAAACGTCAGTTGGCAAGTGCAAAGAATGGCATTTCCAGGAAGGCATTCTAACAGGTAGGTCTGTAACCTATCAAAACATGTTAAGAGTACCCACCTCGACCACCATCCCTCACGCAGATATCACATGGCGCAGGTTACAAGGTTCTGGTTGGACTTTATCTCTTCTATGTCATTTGGCCCTGTCTGCGCGTGGAGAGGACAGGGGTTGTCATTACCAGCCTAACTGTCATGAAGACACTGCAACTCACAAAGCCGCTCATTACTTTGTAAGCCAGAACTTAGACCTGAACCTCTGGCCTTCTCCTGTCCACCACATCGCGCATTGCCTTCCGGCCCAGACTTAGCACTTTCAGGCTCCAGCCCAGGAAACTGTGAAGAGGCAGAACTAACCCCGTGGCAGTGCAGTATCTGTGAACCTGTGTTTGCTGGGGCCTCAGGCTCACAACACACCCCTTGCTCCCCCACTCCGCTACCGTCACCCCACCTTCACCCCCACCAGAATCAGAGACTCCTCCCTTAGGTCTAGGGGAACTTAACATTGATTCTCACTTAGCCAGCAGCCAATTTTAGCTTTCCTTCCTCTTCACCAACGAGACTGATTTTTACCACTGAAAACAATACAGCTGCTTTCTTGGTAACACGGAGTAACGCTGAATGGATAAGGAACATTAAATTGCCTTTTTATTTAGTCACACACTCACTGAAGCCTATTGTGTATCAGGTCTCATGCTCAATTTTCTGGGGAACACAAAGTTAACCAGTTAACATTGCTTCCAAGGAGCTCACAGTTCAGTAGGAAAGATGACATCCATGGGGGTGGCAGAAGAAGGGCACAGTACTAAATGGTTTCACCAGCCAGCCTCAGAATTCCTCTCAGGAACTTGAGGAAGGCAGGCATGGGTTGGCCTCTCTTTAATCTTTGTCAGGTGTAGTGTTCATTCTGTTCACTAAGGTATCCTCCCCAAGTTTCTGGAGCTGTGTTTTCTAATAGAACTTTCTGTAATGTTGGAGTCGTCCCTGGGTGGTGCAAATGATGCTTGATTGCTAACCAAAAGGTTGGGGTTTAAGTCCACCCAGTGGTGCTTAGAAGAAAGGCTGGTGATCTACTTCCAAAAAACCAGCCATTGAAAACCCTACGGAGCCCAGTTCTACTCTGACATACGTGGGGTCCCAGTAAGTCCAAGCAGACAACAGCAGCTCTGATTTTTTTGGCAATGTTGGAAATATTCTATGTCCGTGCTATCTGATACCGTCACCGCCTAGTCACATGTAGCTACTGAGCACTTGAAATGTGGCAGGAAATAAAGTTTTAATTTTATGTAATTTTAAATTCAAGTAGCCAATAGTGGCTGCTGTATTGGACGATGCAGGTCTGCAGGCTGGAAAGTGGATAGCTCTTCACGATCACCGCCAGTTTGGAGGACAGCTAGAGGTGGTTAGGAAGAAGAGCTCTCCTGCTGCCCAGCTACCCCTGCCAGGCATCTGTCGTCACCTCATTCTCCGGGACTGTATCCCAGAAGGCTGAGACCTGCGCTGCGGGTTCCTTGGAGATGTAACAACACATGAGGTGGTTAGCCAGGCTGTCTGCACACCAACATGTAGCTGCCACCAGCAACACTCCCTTCTCCCTTAAGTGATAAAATTAACAGGGTCTGGCAAGGTAAGCTTTGGGAAGGTGCCAACTCTGGAGATGGAAACAGTGAGTTGTTGAGAAAGCCTGGGCTTAGCCCTCAGGGCTGTGTGATGGCCTGCAGGAAGTGAGAATGGGCGTGAGAAACCTGTGGTCCAGTCCCAGCTGGGCCATGAGCTCATTCTGTGGTCCCAGCAGGCTGTTTCCTCTCGCTGGGCCTCAGTTTCCTCCCCTGTAAATGGAAAGGCTAGATTTCCTGATTTATCACCCAGCTCAAAGCTTCTGAGAATACCTTATTCCCAGAGGCAGTAATTTAGAGAGGATGGAAAGGAGAGCCTAGAGATTTATTTTCTGATGTGAAGCCCAGGGTGAAACTAATTTAGCAGTAAATAAAAAATGGGAAGAGTTGGAAGTACACGGTGTGATCAGCAACAAGCAACTGCTGCTGGTGAACTTAATAACAGAAAGGGGAAAAAAGACTAAGAAGATCACAGACAAACGGGGAAAACTGACAAGGAGCTGATAAAAAAGACAGCAGCAAACAAAAGCAAGGAACTACAAAAGGGTCAGATAAATAACAAGAGAACTATCAGCCCTCAAGTCAGTGAGGAATGAAGAAGGTTGCAATCAGAACTCTGTGAACCAGAGAGCACAATTCGATCAGTGGGTGAGGAACAGTACATTTGGCCCTTAATGCAGAAAAATCAGTGAGTATCTGAAAATACAGAGGCAAAAAATGCCTCTGAGAACAGCTTCACTTCATTCCTTCAACAAATATTTATTGAGACTTCTACAACAATGGCTCTTAATCCTGGCTGAATATTAGAATTGTCTGGAGAGTTCACAAAGCTAAAAACTTGATGTCCAGGTCCGTTCCCAGGGATTCTACTTCAGTTGGTCTGGGACAGGGCTCTGTTTTTAGTGAGTAGTTAAACTTCCCAGTGATTCTAAATTTCAGCCAGAGTTGAGGACCTATGGTTGATTGTGTGTAGGCATGGTGCTAACCCAGGCTGACCAAGACAGACGCGGCCACTGTCCTCACCAGGGGCAGGTACTTTCCAAGGTAACCAAGACCCAGTGAGGTTTGTGGGGCAAGACTTACCTCTCTACTGTATATGAAGAAAGTGATACTCAGAGGGATGGTTTCTTCCTGAGGTTACAAAGCTTGAAAGTCATCAGGCCAGGACTCAACTCCAATGTTCTCAACACCCTACACCACACTGCTTCAAGCAATAGAATGCAGAGAAAGGAGACTTTCCAATAGCTTTTTATCTTTGGTTTTCAGACACATGAAGTGTTTACCAGCCTCTAGCCATCCCTCCCTTCCTAAAGCTGTCCTATCTTCAAGTGTCCATGGGTTGCCAGGAGGAACCAGAGGTTAGGGACCCTGTGATGCACCTCTTGAGGACTACAGTAAGGAGACACCTTACTTGAGGTACCACAAAAGGGGAAAAGTAATTGATTTCTGGATACTTACTATTTGCCAGGCACTACGCTAGGTATAAGGAGACCTGGTGGTGCACTGGTTGAGTGTGATGCTCACTGAAATTAGTTTTATCCTGTGCTTCACATCAGCAGTTTGAGCCGACCACTTGCTCTGTAGAATATGTGGCAATCTGCTTCCATAAAGATTACAGCCTTGGAAACCCTATGGGGCAGTTCTTCTCTGTCCTACAGGGTTGCTATGAGTCGGAATCAACTCGACGGCACTGGGTTGGCTGTGTACTTTTTCCTGGGGGAGGGGAAAGGAAAGCGACGAGGATCCCTCCCATGCTCCTGGCTCAGAGTTCCAGGCATCTACTGCACCATCACTGTCATCACTGTTGACATTGGCACTACTGTCAGGGCCACTGCTGCCACTGTAGGATTGCCTAGGGTCTGGGTAAGCAGGGAAAAGAAAACAAAGCAAAACAACAACAGAAAATAAGACGGGAATTCCCCCACTTCCTCTGTCCTGCAGAGACCCAATGTCTTGCTCCTGGGACCAGAAAGGGAGGGATCCTCCAAGATTTCTTTCTCTCTGCACCGGTGTACACTTATCAGCTTTCAGCTGAAGCACCTTCAGTGGTACTTCCAGTTCCCAGATCTGCCTGCTAGCGTTCACTTTTCGAATGGATGCTCCATGCATGTAGTCCACTATTCTTAGTTAAGACAAAGGGAAAGGCAGAGGGAGTGTGCTTCTCCTAAACCAGTTGTTGTAGAGTTGACTCCGATTCATGGTGACTCCATGTGTGTCAGAGCAGAATTGCACTGCATGGGGTTTTCCATGGCTGATTTTTAGGAAGTAAATCACTAAGCCTTTCTTCCAAGGGGACTTTGGGTGGACTCCAACCTCTAACCTTTTGGTTAGCAGTCTAGTGCATTACCCGTTTGCACCCTCCAGGGACTCGCATCCTCTCTTAGAATACTGATAAGATATGAGTTTGTGAGAGTGGGTACTTATTTGCACATCCCTAGCAGATGAGTTGGAATCTACTCAATGGCAATGGATTTGGTTTTGGTTTAGCATCCTAGCACAAAGTTTGGCACAAAATATGTGCTTAAAAAAAAAGTTTGTCTTGAATTTCCTTCCTACTTTAGTACTCTTTTCCTTAACAGATACAGGGTTTCTCTTGTTCTTGATGTCTTATCTTTAGGAAATGGCTTGGTCTATCATACAGCACTGATTAAAGCAAACTGGAACCCAAATATCCATAAGCAACACCTCGGGCATCTCACTTTCTCCTTGGGAATAATTTAAGGAGATGACACATTTCTGCCCAGTGTCCTTTATACCCTTATGAAGGCAAAAGTGCCATCAATTTACCTGTGAGACTGGTCTCCTTGGTGTAGCCTCTTTCTCTTATGGACAATAAAATGTGGCCTTCGAGGCAAAGTGGTCCAAACACTTACAGAGATGGAATTTTTTAAAAGCATTCCCACAGCCCGGTAGATCAAAAGAAATCACCAGAAGTGTGAGTCATGTGTTAACTCATCCATTAGTGGAAGTTAGAAAGAAGCCAAACTAGTAAAATCAAAATAATATGGTCATTAAAGGAAGCAGTGAAAAGTAACATCTTAAATGGGAGTTTAGCAAGAAAGGGGCTGCTGTAAAGACACCCACTCCCTGAGATTTTTCCCTTCACTGTAGAGGACATTAAGGAGAACTTAGTGAAAGAATAATGATAAAGTTTGTTTCTCTGTTTTTCTTTTCCCTAGCAACCTCTCCTCCAATCAAAAATAAATAAATTAATAAGAGACCCAATTAACAGCCAACCTGTAGGCTGTTTGCACCGAGTTTAGGGAGATGTTGTAAAATAAACACTAAGACCTTGGCTGTTTACAAGTCTGGGAGCCAAACTTCAGGAAACTAATTATTTAAATGCTTAGGTAGCAGGATATGCAGTTTTTAGGGAATTTAAAAAAAAAAAAAAAATTTTTTTTTTTTTTTTTTTTTTTTTTGCTTCTAGCTATGACTTGCGATGTAGAAATAAGAAGGCTTTTTTTATTTTCTTATTAAATTTTTTTTTTTTTTTTTACCACTCTGCCTTCACAGCAAGACACTGAATGAATCGAAAGCAGAAGCCTAGGGATGCCTCATTATCAGGAGTATTAAAGAGCCTTGCAGAATATTTACTATAGCTAATGGAGACACTACTGGAGGGAGGGCAATTATTGCTCCCTAAAAACAAAACAAAACATAAAACCATAGGATTTTTTTTTTTCTTGACATTTTTGAGCCAAAAGAGTCCTTGGAGTGATCTATCAAGCCTAGTTTCCTTTCTAAACTTTTGGACCCTTAAAAGACCACAAAGGCAGTAGTAAGGGTTCCTAGGTTATTTTCTTCTTTATTCATTCTTTCAATTATAAAAATAATAGAAGATAATTGTACCCATGACACAATGCAAAATATCTGAAGAAAACGTTCATCATTTCCTTCATACCATTCTCACGATAATCTCAAACTATTTTCTATATTTTAAATAGCCTTAGAGAAACTGTGTACTTACTGCAACGAGGAGGCAAAAGCTGTCTGAATTAAGCGTCTTTGTTTTTGACTGAAATTATATCAAACCGATGCAGCTACACTGCCTAGGCAGATACGGACCCAAAGTTCTGATTGACAGTTCTGCATGCTGTTGGTGAATAAAAATGAGAAAACTTGTTGTTGTTGTTAGTTGCCACTGAGTTAGCTTTGATTCATGGCCACCTTGTGTACAACAGAATGTAATGTGACCTGGTCCTGTGCTATCTTTATGGTTGTTAGTATGTTTGAGTCCATTGTTGAGGCTGTTGTGTCAATCCATCTCATTGAGGGTTTCCCTCGCTGACAGAGTGGATTACCCAGTAAGTACAGTATGCACCTGCTTACAATAATAAGCAAAGTATTCACGGGCTCAACTGTGTTTACTTACTAATCTGTAGTGCACAGTTTCCATGGGTTTCACCACATTTAGGTGAAATGGTGGACTACAGATTAGTAAGTAAGAACAATTAAGCCCAGGCATACTTAGCTTATTGGGTAATCCGTCCCTGCTCACCAACCCTCTACTTGACTAACCATGACATCCTTTAGGGGGAAAATTTAATTATTACATAATTAATAGTTTGTTAGCAAAGTGTGAGCTCATATGAAGATAATAAAAGGTATCCTTGAAGGTAAAAAGATCCAGAACTTACGACTATCAGCTGCTGCCTGGCCCAGCAACCCTGGACACATCTAACTTGCTATATTTGTGTCTTAACTATAAAGACATAAACAAGAGAAGTGACTCACACAAAGGAGGTAACTCATCGGTCTATCCTTCAGAAGGTGGCTCAGTCCAGAGACTTGGCTGACAAAGGTAATGGGCTATTGATTTTCATATTGCCATTGAGTAATGATCATATTCTCTGGCATTCCTATTCTCGTGTTAACTGTGAATATCTAAATTTCTGGACTTAATGGGCTCCAATAGTTATTATTAAGGTGACTTTTATGCTTCTGGAGACTGCCAATTCTCAAATAATGAAATTAAGAATCATCGACCATTAAGCTGGAAAGAGTCTTGACAAACTCTTATTGAAAATTCTCCCATCTCCGAACTTCCAGCTCAATGCCAGCTGAGTACAGAAATGGGAAGACCATGGATTTTAGAATTCTGAATCATCTTCTTACTAGGTGTGTGATCTTGAACAAGTTATTCTCTCTCTCCTACTTCTGGTTCCTCATGTGTAAAAAAAAAAAAAAGCTAACATTTTTATTGCAAGGTTGAGGTTGGTACTAAATTAAAATAAATGCATGTGGGTTTGATAAATATCTTTGCTTTTCTCCTGGAATTAAGTTCTCTCTTGCAATGCCTACATCCTTCCTCTGTATCTTAGACCTGGTGCAATTTGAAATCAGCAACAGAGAAAATGCTGTGTTTACCTGTTTCCATAGAAAGGCATCTTTACCCAGGTGAAAGCAGAATCCGGCTAAATTCTTCCATGGAATATCCATAAACATTTAACATAATTAAAAAGTTTCTGTGAGCAAAACTTTTGGGATATGATGAGATAAACAAAGTTAAAAGGATCCCTTTATCACAAGAATTTTCGTAGTCTTTACGCAAATATAATTTGTATAATCAATAGGGATAATATTGTATGAAGTATTTCCCAAACTTATTTGACTCCAGAAATATTTTTCACCCAGAATATCTTGTTGGAGAGATACGAACTAAAAACTTTCAGAAGCATGGTCATATAAAATCCATATAGCTTGACCTTTGCTTACAACTTGTGTGTATTTGCCCCATGCAAGCTGGACTTCGGCTGGATCCATACTGATGAATATCATATACAATGGCACATGGATCCTACATGCTGCAGGAATCTATGCAGCAACTTACCTACAGGTAATCGCCTAGAATCTGCTTGAATACCTCTAATACCAAGGAGTTTTACTACCTTCCAAGGTAGCTTCTCTCATATTGTACATCTCTGACTGACCTCCTTATGCTGACTGACCATCTGTATGTTTGTGACTTTTGCCTGTTGGTCATAGTTCTGTTTTCTGAAGTCATTTAGGACATATCTAAGATACTTGGCCAGGTTAAGATTGCAGAATAGAGTTAGATTTATCGTCCCACACAAATACCAACTCCTTTCTTCCTGCTTCAACCTCGTTAACTCTGGGTCCTAAATGTTAATGCTTAGGAAGCTTGAGCAATATCTCTGGGGAACAGACTCAATTGTCTGTCTTCCTTACTTGAAAAACTCCTGCTTGTGTGAGGCATCATTCCTAATGCTAAAAATAAAGAGGAATCAGATTGGTCCTGCCCTCAGAAAGGCTCACAGTCTAGGAGGGGCAGACCTGCAAAGAGATAAGGATAATGTAATAAGACATACTGTCAAAGGTATTTGAAGTATTAGAGAAGGACATAGGAGAGGGTCAATAAGTTGGCTTGGGAAAGCCAAGGAAGACTTTATGAAAGGCATTTATCTGTTTCTGGAAAGATAGTAAGAGTTTTCCAGGTTAAGAAGATGGGTATTAGGCATTTCAGCAACAGAGAGCATCATGTATAAAGCCACATAAAAGTGTGAGTGTATGAGCTGTATTTGCAGAACTAACAAATTTGATGGGTCTGGAATGTGGGCTGCATTGGGACATGATGAGAAAAGAGGTTAAATGAGGGATAAATAAGACACAGTTTTAGACCAATGACCTTCTAAGGTAAAAATGAGAGAAAGGGTAACTATTGGAGGGAGGGATTAAGTGCACTGGGCAGGGGTCAAGCCCTTGGAAAGAAGGTGTGTGGTTTTTGGAGAGTTAGAAAAAGTTTAGATAAAAGTCTATGGAAATTTGAACAAGGGGTCCAAGAGACAACTGCTTGGTGGCAGTGCGGAAGTGGCAAGAATTCATTTTAGAGCCAAAAAATCAGGTTTTTATAACTTTCTCCAGCAGCTGAGATTCAGAAGTGGAAAGAGTAGGCAGTAATGACTTTGAGGTAAAATAGAAACCATGAAAGTCAAAATCAAAGTGAGATAACTAATGCAAAAATGTTATATAATCTTTAAAGCATTGCATGTTCTTAACAAGTAGCAACCCAGAGGCATCTCAGAATAAAGGCCTGGCAATCTACTTCTGAAAAAATAGCCATTGAAACCCTATGGAGCACAGTTCTACTCTGACATACATGGTGTCACCATGAGTCAGAATCAACTCCACAGCAACTGGTCTTAATGAGTAACAACAGTTACTGCTACTATTATCATACCTACAACTCATAAAAATAAAACACTGGAGAAAGGTTCTAGGGTGGTGCCAATAGCATCATTAAATGGCTGAGCCAAGGGGTCCAGGCTAAATGGGAGGAAAGTGAGTCCAGAACTTGATTGGGTGGAGAAAGAGGAGTGAATGACTAGAAATTAAATAGAGAAAGTAGAATAAGTAAGTCTAGCTGTTGTAACAACACCCTAAATCCCAATGTCTCAGTATAATAAAGATATATTTTTTGTTCATAAAAGGTCTGGTGCTGATGTTCTAGTCGGGTGGATATCCTCCAGGTGGATATTGAGTACCTTCTTGAATTCCACAACTTCTACCTGAGTTATCCGCAAGATAAAAAATACAGATCATGTAAGATATGTTAGGGGCCAGTTGGAATTGGTATAGATCACTTTTGCTCACATTCCTTTGGTCAGATGTTGCTTTGAGACCACATCTAGACATACTGCAATTGGGAAATGCGATCTTTCTGTATTGCAATGAAATGGTTTCCTGATAACAAAACATTATGGCCTCAGTCTCTGCCCTCACAATCCAACACAAAGGAAGAGATAGACAACCATTAATCATTTATCGAGATAATCATACAGTAGTATGTAGGCTCTATGGTGTCACAGAGGAAGGAGTGGTAATTCTGGCTGGGTGCGTCCAGTGAAGCATAATTTAAAGGTTGACTTTAATCTGAGCCCTGAAGAACACCTGGGAGGTCACCTAGCAAAGGAGATGGGGAAGAAAATTCCAAATGGAGAGAAGACCATTAGCCAAAACCAAGGACCTTGAAAGAACATGGCATGTTTAGACACACAGAGCAGAGGAGGGAACAGAAAGCCTGGAGAAAGAGACTCTTGGGAGGGAAAAGACCAACCTACAGCAGAGCTAGTAGAGGGTAAAATGAGGCCCCATGAAAGATTTTAAAGCAGAAAGTTGGTATGATCGGGCTGAATTTTAGAAGAATAGCTCAAGCAGAAGTGTGGAAAATTGTTTGGAGGGAGCAAAAGTAAAAATTTTTAAGTGGTCTTGCAGGGATATAGTGAGGGCTCAATTGAAAGCAGTAGCAAGAGTGATAGGCAGGAAGCGATAGATTGGTCAGCTCAATGAGTTGAAATTGACTCCATGGCAATGGGTTTGGTTTTGGGTTTTTTCTTTTTTGGTTGTTGGCTGAATTAACAGAATTCGCTTCCACCTCTATCCCCCCAATCACTAACCTAAAGTTGTTGACTTTAAACTGAGAGTACCTCATCTTCCCAAACTTTTAAAACCCATAACCCCATTCTCATACCTCCCCCATTCTGTTCTCTCCTAAGAAGCAATGAATTTCCTTTCATTTTTCCAAGCTTTGCCAAGTTGTTGGTTAACGAAACGTTGCCTTTTCTGGTAATAAAGACTATAAGGTATGACAAGAATGATGGAATGTCCAGCACTGGAAAAGCTGATGACATTATTTTGAACAGAACATTCTTTTATGTTTTCATGAATAAGGTCACCAATATCAGATGCCTGTCTCATTTTTACACAATGCTATCACAAACCTCTGTGGACCAATAAAGTTGATTAAGCAGACAGTTTTGCTTAGTATAGTCAAAGATGTAAGAATTCCCTCTTTGACGCACCACCATTTATGTGTCCAGCCCTGCCCCGTAAGGCAGCGAATGGTTGTTTTATAGCCCACACCATTCCCAGTTATCTATCAAGAACTGCTGTCTTTTTGAACAGTATTAGTTTGGACCACGATGTCATATTCTTCCCTCCTAAGGCATCTCTCAATAAAGTCTGAGCAGTTTACACTGTCAGTAACGAGGTTGCCAAGTTGCTTGCAACACTGGAAAAAAGGGATCGAGTAGCAAGATCAATGAGACGTCACTGAGCCATAAGGTGGTACTTTTCACCAGTTGTCAGTTGAACTGCTGGACTTAACTGGTGCTGAGTTTAAAAATATACATCACTAATAAGAAGTGAAACAAATACGTACAATGATAAGTATGAAGCTGGGAGTTTTCACTTGTGGCTTCATTTTTTCTTTTTAATTTCCAGCCTGTTAACCTCTTCTGTCTCCTGCAGATGAATATTGCTGTCTATTGCCTAAGAAGCTTGTCATTTTTCCTTCAAATAGACCTGCTTTTGACAAGCCTTTCTGTGGAAAGAGCAGTCAGATTCTCAGATAATAGCTCAGTATTGGCATGGGGTTCATGTGTGGATGGCTTAAATTGACTCTAAGTTACCAAACTGTTTTACTTATCAAATGTCCATAAAGCATTATCGCAGCACTCATGAAACTTGAAATTTTCAAAGTATTATTTCTTTTACACATTGCACCAAATAGTAGGACAATGTCAAGGTCTGCAGAAAGTCTATTTGATAAACATTTGTTGAACATCTGTATGAGCCCAGCACCATTCAAGATAAGGTGGGACAGGAAGCAAAGATAAACTGAACCCAATCTCTGTACAAGGACCTTACAGTCCAGTAAGAGAGATAAACACACATTATCCCTGACTCAGAGAATCTAGGATAGGGTTAGGAAGGATGGGCCAGAGGAGACAGGGTTAGGAGCCATTTGAAAAGATAGATCAAACTGGATTAAGATCTTTGATTTTAGGCTGGGTTCTTGTTAGGTGCCATCGAGTTGGTTCAGAATCATGGTGACCCTACGCACAACAGAACGAGACACTGCCTGGTCCTGCCATCTTCACAATCCTTGTTACGCTTACATCCGTTGTTGCAACCACCGTGTCAGTCCATCTCATTGAGGGTCTTCCTCTTTGAAACTGACCTTCTACTTTACTAAGTGTTATGGGTTGAATTGTGTCCCCCCAAAATATGTGTCAACTTGGTTAGGCAATGATTCTTCCCAGTATTTTGTGGTTGTCCTCCACTTTGTGGTTGTAATTTTATGTTAACGAAGATTAGGGTGGGATTATAACACCCTTATCCAGGTCATATCCTTGATTCAATGTAAAGAGGGTTTCCCTGGGGTGTGGGCTGTACCACCTTTTATCTTTCAAGAGATAAAAGCAAAGGAAAGCAAGCAGAGAGTAGGGACCCTCATACCACAAAGAAAACAGTGCTGGGAGCAGAGCATGTCCTTTGGACCAGGGGTCCCTGCCCAGAGAAGCTCCTAGTCCAGGGGAAGATTGATGAGAAGACCAACAGAGAGAGAAAGACTTCCCCTGGAGCTGAAGCCCTAAATTTGAACTTCTAGCCTACTAAAAAAAAAAAAAACACTAAATAAAACTGTGAGAAAATAAATTTTTCTTTGCTAAAGCCATGCACTTGTGGTATTTCTGTTATAGCAGCACTAGATGACTAAGACACCAAGCATGATGTCCTTCTCCAAGGACTGATCATACCTGTTAAAATGTCCAAAGTATATGACACTTAGTCTCGCCATCCTTTCTTCTAAGGAGCATTCTTATCACGCTTCTTCAAAAACAAATTTTTTAGTTCTTTTGGCAGTACATGGTATATTCCATATTCTCCTCCAACACCACAATTCAAAGGCATCAGTCCTTCTTTAGTCTTCCTTATTCATTGTCCAGCGTTCACATGCGTATGAGGCAATTGAAAACACGAAGGCCTTGAAGACCTTAGTCTTCAAGGTGACACCTTTGCTTTTCAACACCTTAAAGAGGTCTTTTGCAGCAAATTTGCCCAAAGCAATGCGTCTTTTGATTTCTTCACTGCTGCTTCCATGGGTGTTGACCGTGGATCCAAGTAAAATGAAATCCTTAACAACTTCAATATTTTCTCCACTTTTCCATATACTGCTGCAGCCACTTTTGAATGATCTTCAACAAAATTTTGCTTGCATGTGATATTAATGAATTGTTTGATAATTTCCACATTTGGCTGGATCACCTTTCTTGGGAATAGGCATAAATATGAATCTCTTCCACTCGGTTGGCCAGGTAGCTGTCTTCGAGGTTCCTTGGCATAGATGAGTGAGCAATACCAGTACTGCATCCGTTCATTGAAACATCTTAATTGGTGTTCTGTTAATTCCTGAAACCTTTTTTTTGCCAATGCCTTCAGTGCAGCTTGGACTTCTTTCTTCAGTACCATTGGTTTCTGATCATATGCTGCTTCCTGAAATGGTTGAACTTCAACCAATTCTTTTTGGTATAGTGACTCCTGCATTGTTTAATATTTTACCTGTAGAATCCTTCCATATTGCAACTCGAGACTTGAATTTTTTCTTCAGTTCTTTCAGCTTGAGAAATACCAAGTGTGTTCTTCCCTTTTGGTTTTCTGTCTCCAGGTCTTTCCACACGCCATTATAATACTTTGTCTTCTCGAGCCATCCTATGAAATCTTCTAGTCAGCTCTTCTACTTCACCGTTTCTTTCTTTCGCTTTAGCTACTCGACTTTCTTTTCTGACATCTATTTTGGTCTTTTCTTTCTCTCTTGTCTTTTTAATGACCTCTGGCTTTCTTCATGTATAATGTCCTTGATGTCATTCCAGAACTTGTCTCGTCTTCAGTCATTAGTGTTCATGAGTCAGATGTATTCTTGAGATAGTCTCTAACTTCTAGTGGGATAAACTCAAGGTCTTACTTTGGCTCTTGTGGGCTTGTTCTAATTTTCTTCTGTTTCATCTTGAACTTGCATATGAGCAATTGATGGCCTGTTTCACAGTCGGCCCCAGCCTTGTTCTGACTGATGATATTGAGCTTTTCCATGATCTCTTTCCACATATGTAGTTGACTTGATTCCTGTGTATTCCATCTGGTGAGGTCCATGTGTGTAGTCGCCATTTATGTTGGTGAAAAAAGGTATATTCAATGAAGAAGTCACTGGTCTTGCAAAATTCTATCATGTATGAATCTGTGAAGCATCTCATAACATGGATGAATCTGGAGGACATTATGCTGAGTGAAGTAAGTCAATCACAAAAGGACAAATATTGTATGAGACCATTACTGTAAAAACTCATGAGAAGGTTTATGCACCAAAAGAAACAATCTTTGATGGTTATGAGGGAGGGGAGAGGTGGGGCCAGAAAAACACTAAATAGATAATAGATAAGTGGTAACTTTGGTGAAGGGTAAGACAGTACACAATACTGGGGAAGCCATCACAACTTGTACAAGGCAAGGTCATGGAAGCTCCATAGTAAAAAAAAAAAAAAGAAACACACCTCAAAACTCCCTGAGGGACCAAATTGCTGGGCTGAGGGTTGTGGGGGATCATAGTCTTGGTGAGCATCTATCTCAATTGGCATAACATAGTTTATAAAGAAAATTTTCTATATCCTACATTGGTGAGTAGCATCTGGGGTCTTAAAAGCCTGTGAGTGGCCATCTAGGATACTCCACTGGTCTCACCCTTTTGGAAGCAAGGAAGAATGAAGAAAACTAAAGACACAAGGGAAAGATTAGCCTGAAGAACTAACGAACCAGATCTACCAACACCAGGCTGAGTCCAGAACAACTAGATGGTGCCCAGCTACCACCACTGACTGCTCTGACAAGGATGACAATAGAGGGTCCTGCATAAAAAAAAAAAAAAAAAAACTGCATAGAGTGGTAGAAAAATGTAGAACAAAATTCTAACTCAAAAAGAAAGACCAGACTTGTTGGCATGACAGAGACTTGAGAAACCTTGAGAGTATAGCCCCTGAATACCCTTTCAGCTCAGTGATGAAGTTACACCCTTCAGCCAAAGATTGGACAGGCCCATTAAACAAAATGAGACTAAAGGGACAGGCTAGCCTAGAGGCAGGAACTAGGAGGCAGGAAGGAACATAGAAGCTGGCAATAGGGAACCAAGGTCGAAAAGGGAGAGCGTTGTTATATCATGGGGTTGTTAACCAATGCCATAGGACAATGTGTGTACTGACAGTTTAATGAGAAACTAGTTTGTTCTGTAAACCTTCATCTAAAGTACAATAAAAAATTAAAAATAAACAATTCTGTCATGCAAACTCCAGCATTGTTTCTACCACCAAGGCCATATTTTCCAACTACCGATCCTCCTTCTGTTTCCAACTTTTGCATTCCAGTCACCAGCAATTATCAATGCACCCTGATTGAATGCTTGATCAACTTCAGACTGCAAAAGTTGGTAAAAATCTTCAATTTCCTCTTCTTGGCCTTAGTGATTAGTGCATATATTTGAATATTAGTCGTATTACCTGGTCTTCCTTGTAGGGGTGCGGATATTATTCTGTCACTGACGGCATTGTACTTCAGGATAGATCTTGAGATGTTTTTTTGACAATGAATGCAACGTCATTCCTCTTCAAGTTGTTATTCCTGGCATAGTAGACCATATGCCTGTCCAATTCAAAATGGCCAATACCAGTCGAATTCAGCTCACTAATGCCTAGGATATCGATGTTTATCAATTCCATTTCATTTTTGACAACTTCCAATTTTCCCAGATTCATACTTCATACATTCCATGTTCTGATTATTAATGGATGTTTGCAGCTGTTTCTTCTTATTTTGAGTCATGCCACATCAGCAAATGAAAGTCCCAAAAGCTTAACTCTATTCACTTCATTAAGGTCAACTCTACTCTGAGGAGGCAGCTCTTCCCCAGTTGTATTTTGAGTACTTTCCAACCTGAGGGGCTCATCTTCTGGCACTATGTCAGGCAGTGTTCCACTGGTATTCATAAGGTTTTCACTGGCTAATTCTTTTAGAGATAGACCACCATGCCCTTCTTCATAGTCTGTCTTAGTCTGGAAGCTCAGCTGAAACCAGTCTGCCATGGGTGACCCTGCTGGCATTTCAATATTGGTGGCATAGCTTCCAGCATCACAGCAACACACAAGCCCCTACAGTATGACAAACTGACTGAAGTGTGGGGGTGATTTTAGGCTAGAATGTATTAAACATTTACTGTGGGTAGGCTGTGTGCTAAGTCCTTTACTTGCAAAATCTCATTTAATCCTCTCAAAGATTCTGTGACGTGAATGTTATTATCCTCATTTTGAATGAGAAAATTGAAGCTCAGAATGAATAAGTAGCTTTACCAAGCTAAAAAAGGGCTAGAATTCATATCCGGTTATGCCTAGCTCCAAAGCCCATCATTTCAACCATGATGCCAGGCTGTTCCTTGGATATTGGGAGTTACAAAAATGAGGCATGAAGCCATAGCTGAGGTTTTGAGTGAAGGTGATTAAAACAATGGTGGTGCATTAGCTGGGATAGAAAACACAGGCAGAACAACCCCTGTGCTCAGTTTTTAATGTGTTGAAGCTAGCTTGGGGCCAAGTTCAGGTAGTCTAGGCTTGGTGAAAGATCAGGTTCCCTGAAAAACTAACCATACTATTAGTTTTAATTTGGTTGATTTGGATAGATGCCCATTCCCTTTGAGTTGATTCGGACTCATAGCAACCCTATAAGTCAGAGTAGAACTGCCCCATGTAGGCTTTCCAAGGAGCAGCTGGTGGATTTGAACTGCCGACCTTTTGATTAGCAGCCATAGCTCTAAACCACTGTGCCACCAGGGCTCCCTGGGAAGATAGAGGGACCTTAAACAAACTCCTTTGGCTGAAAATGTGACTCTGGAGAAAAGTTATCTTTCTCATTCATTCATATTACAAATCCTATGTTCCAGGTCTATATTAGGCTTTTTATAAATATGAATTCATTTAATACATGACATTGGTACTATCTTTTTCCATTTTATGGATGAGAAAACGGAGCAAAAACACATTAAATTACTTTCCTAACATCTCTCACCTCTTGTACTTGAAATTTGAGCCCAAGCAGATCTGACTGTGGAGTTTATGATCATTACCACTGAGAACGCTGCCTTGATTTTCAATTGATGATAGAATGACCCAGAGCTAACCAGCCTTTTTTGGAGCATAGTCCTTTCTCCAGTTTCTAGAACCAACCCTGTTCCTTTTTGCTTGTTTTAAGAAGGAGTGTGGTAGTTCAAGGAGCCCTGGTGGGGCTCTGCTACTAATCAAAAGGTCGTTGGTTCAAACTCACCATCCACTCCATGGGAGAAAGATGTGGCAATCTGCTTTTGTAAAGATTTCAGCCTTGGAAACTCTCTGGGGCAGTTCTACTCTGTCCTATAGGGTCGCTATGAGTTGGAATTGACTCAGCGGCAATGGGTTTGGTCTTCTCTTTTGGCAGTCGTTCGTTACGGGAATTGTTGTTGTTAGGTGCCATTGGGTCGGCTCCGACCCGTAGCGACGCTGTGTACAACAGAAAAAAACATTGCCCGGTTCTCCAACATCCTCACAATTGTCGCTATTTGAACCCATTGTTGCAGCCACTGTGTCAGTCCATCTCTTTGAGAGTCTTCCTCTTTTTCACTGACCTGCTAATTTAGCAAGCATTATGTCTTTCTCCGGGAACTGGTCTCACCTCATAACATGTGCAAAGTACATGAGATGAAGACTTGTCATTGTCGCTTCTAATGAACATTTTGGCTGTACATTTTCTAAGACAGATTTGTTTGTTCTTCTGACAGTCCATGGTATTTTCAATATTCTTTGCCGACACCATAACTCAAATGCAGCAATTTTTCTTCAGTCTTCCTTATTCATTGTCCACCTTTCGCACGCACATGAGGTGATTGAAAATACCATGGATTGGGTCACATGTACCTTGATGTCCTCAAAGTAACATCTTTGCTTTTTAACTCTTTAAAGAAGTCTTTTGCAGCAGATTTGCCGTGCGGGAGACCGGGGTTCAATTCTGGGCCAATGCAGCTCATACTCGTTGGAGTCTGTCAGTGGATGCTTGCATGTTGTTAGGATGTGGCACAGGTTTCAGCAGAACTTCCAGGTTAAGAAAGACTAGAAAGAAAGACTTGGCAATCTACTTCTGAAAATAAGCCAATAAAAACCCTGGGGATCACAATGTTCTGATGGCAACCAGTTATGGAGATGGCACAGATCCCTTGTTCATGGAGTCACCATAAGTCTGGGGCTGACTCGGTGGCTGCCAACAACAACAGGTCAGCAGCTAGGGCTTGCCCTGCTCTGCCTGTGGGCTGCCTCAGTTTTGGGAGTCAGGCTCATCCCTTGTTTCTATAACCAAGCCCTTTCATTGTTTTCCTCTTGGGAAATTTCTCTTCTCTTGCCCTGTTCCCTTATGCCAGTAAGAGGCCCTGCCTGGGTTATTCCTCAGGAACCAGGCCTGCTAGGCTTGGAGCTTGGCTTCCTCTTGTCAATCCCCACTTGCCTCTAGATTTATCACAAACCCTAAACAAATGGCTAAGACTCTGATACCCACTTACAGATACTTCCCTGAATCCTGTACCTATCCAGATCTCCAGTCTTTACCAGATCCCAGGTTGGTCTCTCATCGTCATGCCCCAGCTAACCTTTGGGGAAATCCATGACCTGTTGTTGAGTCTCTCAGATGCCAACTTTTGCCTGGGTCCTTCTTGGCACCTGTCACCATGCTTTGGTGCCACGCCTTCTGAACAGAACTAATTTACTGAGAAATGATTGCTTCCTCCCTACCTCTCATACCTATTTCCCCCAGTGGGTGGATGCAAGTTTAGACTCATGTAGGTAACTCTTTGGTAATATATTCCTTAACAAATGACATGTGACTGGGGACATTTAGGGGAAGAGAAAGGAGGAGAAGAAGAGTAGTATGTAGAATTGAACAGAAACCCTGGCCCCACCAAGTGAAGAAGCACAATTTGGAATAAGGGTAAAGTAGTGGACAAGAAAGGAACCATGGTGATAAAATAGTTACTCACTTGGCTGCTAATCAAATGGTTGGTGTTTCGAATTCACCAGCCACTCCACAGAAGAAAAGACCTGGTGTTCTGCACCTATAAAGACTACAGCCTCAGAAACACTATGGGGCAATTCTACTGTCTTATAGGATCACTATGAGTCAGAATCCACTCCATGGCAATGGGTTTGGATATATTTTGTTATAGTTCTATATTTTTCTACCTGTTTATATTAGATCTCTAGGATGTCTGATAAATTTTCAGGCTTCTATTCCTCTTGTAGGAGATAAAAGAATCATGTTGTCCACCTATGCAAGAGGTTTGGTATGATCCATTCTTTTGCTGGGAGCCAAGGCAATTCTGAAGCAACAGCCTTTCAGAGACCTAAAAGGATCATACAAGGGTGTGGATCTGAGAAAGAAACTTATTCCACAAATGTTCATTTAGCAACCATAAGGGTTCAGTCCTAGACAAACATAGACAAATAATGCACGTGAGCTTAGAGTTGAGACTAAAGAGTCAAGTATGGTGATAAACCAACCCAAGCAAAGACGTGCCCTAAGTAAACATGCTGTCCCAGGGGAACAAGGAGAGGAATGGTTGTTTCAGCTTGGGGCAGTGGTGCAGCCAGGAAAGGGCTTCCCAGAGGAAGTGGCACTTGAGTCTTGAAGAAGATACTGTGGCTGACAGATGTCCTGCCACCCCAGGTATATGGATGAGCATGGCCCAGAGTCCAGATGTAATGATAATGCTCAGGGTTCAGGGGATGGCCTGTTGATTGTCTGACATTATCTTGGAAAGAGGTGTCTGAGCAGAGATGTCACCACATTGTAACATCTCTAAATTAGCTAGGCTTTGGTGTTGTAAGCCCTGATCACTTCAAGAAAACTCTTTATCCAGCCTGCTTTCCTTTTAAAATCTTTTCACTATGGAGAATTTTAAGCAGATACAAAGAAGACAGAAGGGTATGATGAATAGAATGTACCCGTTCTCTAGCTTCAACAACTCTGCTCAAGGCCAATTTTGTCCGTTTTTTTTTTTTAATACCTCTCTTCCATTTCCACCTCTTCTATATTATTTTTAAATAGATTCCAGACATCATGCTATTTTACGCATTAATATTCTAGTATGTGTTTCTGAAAGATAAGGAGTCTTTTTTGTAAAGCACCGGTTTTGTTTGTATAAAAACAAATTAAAACCCCCTTTTTTTTATTGCTATTCTGATAATGTAAGCAACATCTATTCACTGTAGAGATATCAGAATATTCAGGTGTACCAAGAGGAGAATAAATAATGTTTACTCATATTTCCACCACCTAGAAAAAAAAAATCATTGTTTTATTTATTTATTTATTTTTCATTGTTTTTATTTGTTGTATACTTTTCCGGAAATTTTTCTTGGATGTTAATCAAAATAGGTTTATACTTAATATGCTATAACTTGGTTGTTTTCTCTCAACAATGCAATTATAAAAACACACCTATGCACAAATGCACACATGTCGTGTTTGTGTTTGTGTATGTGTGCGTATCCCTGCAGCGTCGTATGGAGTCATATAATGATTCTATAATGTTTTATTCCATGGATGTACCATATGTATTCAATTAGTTCCCTATTATTGGGCATTTGGTTTGTTTCCTATATTTCCTAAACTTGACTTTTTCTCTATCATGTTCCTTGGCACTCTCCTTTCATGCAGGACTCTGCACTTAAAGAACTTAACTACTCGTTCCGCACTTATGTATATGAAAGCACTGCTTATTCATGATATACCTGTACCCATTGCCTTTGAGTTGATCCTGACCCATGGTGACTCTGTAGGACAGAGTAGAACTGCCCCAAAGGGTTTCCAAGGCTGTAAATCTTTATGAAAGCAGACTGCCACATCCTTCTCCTACGGAGCTGCTGGCGGATTTGAACCACCTACCTTTTGATTAGCAGCTGAGCACTTAACCACTGAGCCACCAGGGCTTTTATGTATATGTATGTATACATGCTTAACCAGTGACCCTCCCCTCTCCCCCACCGGCTCATATACATGTACATATGTTTTCCCAGTAGAATCCTTCAATATTGCAACTCAAGGCTTGAATTTTAAATTCTTTTACGTCATCATATATCCAATCAGAGCTCAAATTTCTAATTGTCTCATGAATGTCTTATTTTTTTCCCTCAGTCTACACAATGTATTGATTTATGAGTCTGTTTTTACACTATAGATTTAGTCTCTCTTTCTCTTTTTGTGTCTTTGCAATTTATTTGTTGAAGATACTAAGGTGTTTCTCCTACAGAGTTCTGCATAGTCTGGATTTTGCTGGTCATAGTCTTGTGGTATAATTTAACACGTTCTTCTGTCTTCTGTGTTTCCTGTACATTGGTAATTGGGTCTAGACACCTTATCATAATAAGAGTCTCCTCCTTCTCCTTTTTTTGATGAAACTACTTCATAAGTGGTATTGTGTTCTATCAGGGGGCACATAATGCTGAATCTTAGTAGGAATAGATTATTTAATTCATCAACGGTTGCACAATGGTAATAATCTATCATTCTTTCCTCATTTATTATCTGAAATGCTGCCATAAAAAGAAATTTTTCTTCTTCTACTCTCTGGCTACCCAGAATTTACTCAAGAGAGGCAAGATAAATCCTTGAATCTTTCCCTTTACCAGTCTCAAAAATAATGAATTTTTTCCCTACCATCCTCCAATGGTAAACAATTAGTGTTTCTTTTTATAAGTATTATGAATGCATGGATTTAAGCATATTTGATGTTTTCAGTCCATTGCAGTTATTACCTTTATGGACTATCAAACAGCCCCCATTTTTTGTCAATAGAAGACTATTCATGTTGGCACATGAATTTTTTGACACAACCTTAGGAGGTGTCTTGGTCATCTAGTGCTGCTATAACAGAAATACCACAAGTGGATTGCTTTAACAAAGAGAAATTTATTCTCTCACTGTCTAGTAGGTTACAAGTCCAAATTCAGGGTGTCAGCTTCAGGAGAAGTCTTTCTCTCTCTGTTGGCTCTGGAAGAAGGTCCTTGTCATCAGTGTTCCCTTGGTCTGGGAGCATCTCAGCACAGGAACCTCAGGTCCAAAGAACATGCTCTGGTCCCTGCACTCCTTTCTTGGTGGTGTGAGGTTCCCATCCTCTGCTTGCTTCCCTTTCCTTTTATCTCTTGTAAGATAAAAGGTGGTGCAGCCCATGTTTATTGCAGCTCTGTTTACGATAGCAAAAAGCTGGAAGCAACCAAGGTGTCCATCAATGGATGAATGGTTAAATAAATTGTGGTATAATCACACAATGGAATACTACACATCGATAAAGCACAGTGACGAATCTGTGAAACATTTCTTAACATGGAGGAACCCGGAAGGCATTACGCTGAGTGAAATTAGTCAGAAGCAACAGGACAAATATTGTATAAGACCACTATTATAAGATCTTGAGAAATAGTATAAACTGAGAAGAACACACACTTTTGTGGTTACGAGGTGGGGAGGGAGGGAGGGTGGGAGAGGGTTATTTACTGATTAGTTAGTAGATAAGAACTACTTTAGGTGAAGGGAAGGACAATACTCAATACACGGAAGGTCAGCTGAAATGGAATGGACCAAAAGCAAAGAAGTTTCCTGGATAAACTGAATGCTTCAAGGGTCAGCAGAGCAAGGGTGGGGGTTTGGGGACTATGGCTTAAGGGGACTTCTAAGTCAATTGGCAAAATAATACTATTATGAAAACATTCTGTATCCCACTTTGAAATGTGGCGTCTGGGGTCTTAAATGCTAACAAGCGGCCATCTAGATGCATCAGTGGGTCTCAACCCACCTGGATCAAAGGAGAATGAAGAACAAGAACACCAAGGTCACACAACAACTATGAGCCCAAGAGATAGAAAGGGCCACATGAACCAGAGACTTACATCATCCTGAGACCTGAAGAACTAGTTGGTGCCCAGCCACAACAGATGACTGCCCTGACAGGGAGCACAACAGAGAACCCCTGAGGGAGCAGGAGACCAGTGGGATGCAGACCCCAAATTCTCATAAAAAGACCAGACTTAATGGTCTGACTGAGACTAGAGGAATCCCGGCGGTCATGGTCCCCAAACCTTCTGTTGGCCCAGGAGAGGAACCATTCCCGAAGACAACTCATCAGACATGGAAGGGACTGGACAATGGATTGGAGAGAGATGCTGATGAAGAGTGAGCTACTTGTATCAGGTGGACGCTTGAGACTGTGTTGGCATCTCCTGTCTGGAGGGGAGATAGGAGGGTAGAGAGGGTTAGAAACTGGCAAAATTGTCAGGAAAGGATAGACCGGAAGGGCTGACTCATTAGGGGGTAGGGGGAGTATGGAGTAAGGTGTATATAAGCTTATATGTGACAGACTGACTTGATTTGTAAACGTTCACTTAAAGCTCAATAAAAATTATTAAAAAAAAAAAAAGGTGGTGCAGGCCACACCCCAGGGAAACTCCCTTTATATTGGATCAGGGATGTGAACTGGTTAGGGTGTTACAATCCCACCCTAATTCTCTTTACAATCACAAAATGGAGGACCACCACTCAATACTGGGAATCATGGCCTAACCAAGTTGATACACACGTTTTTGAGGGGACATAATTCAATCCATGACAGTAGGTTTTTATCTCTTCCTTGCTATTTTTTTTTTTTTTTTTGCTATTAGGTAGGGCATGCAGTTCCAGGCTCATCATTATACTTCCTGCCCCAGATGTAGAAATAACAATCTGGACACCAGAGATGACCGTTACTGCTGGTTTGTAGGCCTTGTTAGTAGACAGGACTATGTGTCTTTTTAAAAAGATGAAATGCCTCATGAGTCCATAATAACAGTTCCAATTCAGATTCAGTACTACAGAATTTTTTTTTTTTTTAATTTACCCTCTTCAATTTTACATCTGTATCTCCTTTCCCCATCGAAGAGAATTTTAGTTCTTAGAATACCAGGGGTAGTAGTATTCGGTCACATAGTTGTTCATTTGCTTTTTCCCTCATTATAGATAAAGCATCATTAGAATCACAACACCAGTAGTGCCATTACCAATACAATTATCAAAAGCAGTTAGAAACATTTTTTAAAGTTAATTTTGTCCTTAGATTATATGCCATTAGGGATGTACAATCAAATTTCTGTGCTTTAAAGTCTCATGAAATAGTTTATGATTAGGTCATCAGCTGGTTAGAATTAGGTTCATTAAAATTTTTCTTTTTCAATAAGCAATTACTTTTTAAATTAAATTTTATTTTTAAATTATGTAAAATATTTATACAGCTCCAAAGTCAAGTCTGCAAATAAAGCACACTCAAAGAATTTTACTTTGTAGGCCTGTCTCTCCCACAATACTTCCTTCTCTTTACAGACAACTTTTTTCTTTTTCATAATGTTTGCTTACATTTGAATGGAAAATATATCATCCAAAACCATGTCAGAGATACTGGTGATGAAGTCGTAATAGTACTGAATTATAAAAATTGCTCTTACATTTATATAGGTTTACAATTTATACTTTTTTCATCCATTATATCATTTGATACAAAAAACTGACAACAAATATTCTCATTTTATAAATGCTTGAATTGGCTTAAAAGTGGGAATTCACTAGCCAGCTCATAGGAGTGAATTTCAGAGCAAGACTTGGTCTTAGATCTTCTAATTACTCACTCCAGTGCACTTCCTGTTATATCATACCCTGTAATCCATTGGAAACCCTGGTGGCACAGTCGTTAAGAGCTATGGCTGCTAACCAAGAAGTCGGCAGTTTGAATCCACCAGGCACTCCTTGGAAACCCTATAGGGCACCCCTCTTCTGTCCTACAGGGTTGCTTTGAGTTGGAATTGACTCAACAGCAAGAGGTTTATATTCCATTTTTTCTTCAGCTACTAAAAATAAAAAACCAAAGCCATTCCCGTCTGGTTGTTTCCTATTCGTAGCAACCCTATAGGACAGAGTAGAGCTGCCCCGCAGGGTTTCTAAGGTTGTAAATCTTTATGGAAGCAGACTACCACATCTTTCTCCCACAAAGTAGCTGATGGGTTCAAACTGAAGACCTTTTTTTAGCAGCCTAGCGCTTAACAACTGCACAACCAGGGTAGAAAGGGAAGAACCATGATTTCAGACTTGGGCAAAATTGGGTTTGAATTCAATTTTACCAAAGACAAAGAAAAATACATAGTTTTGGTCTTGTTTAATATTTCCCAATTTCATTCTTGCCTATGTGAAAATGGGGACTGTGAGGGTTAAATGAGGTACTGTGACATCGTGGACCACATGAGACAGCACTTATCCCTACCTACGTGGTCAGAGAGCATTTGATGGTGAAGCAGAGGCCCTGTGATAACAGATCACAATGTCCACTAAAAAGGTGAAAATTCAAAACTTTTTAAACAGCAACTGGGCATAGCATGCAGGAATAGCACCAGCACACAGACATGCAGCCTCAGTTCTTTGGACAGGGGGCACCGAGCCACTGTGCTTTGAAAAGTCATTTTTATGCTTTAAAAAAAAAAAACTGTTTTTGTTATTGTTCTTGGTATGTGTCTTCAAATCGATTTTTTTACTCACAGTGACCCCATGTGACAGAGTATAACTGCCCCATAGGTTTTCTAGACTGTAATCTTTACAAAAGCAAATCGCTACATCTTTCTCCTGCGGAGCTGCTGCGTGGATTTGAACTGCCAACCTTTTGGTTAGCAGCTGAACCCTTAACTTTTGTGCCACTGGGCTCCTAAGCATTGTAAATTTTAGGGAAAAAAACTCAGAGAGAATCAGAGCTTCCTATATAACACTTTTGAGCAAGTCCATGAACAAAACTTAGACATATTTCTGTTAATCTCAGTAAAGGTCCTTCTCATGAAGAAATCGATTATTTTGTTGCAGAACGTGTAGCCATCTGGGGTACAACAGGAATTATTCCTGAAGTGGCAGAATCAAGATAAACCAAGTCTTTCTCTTAGCCACGCTGTTATCAATTTCTCGGTGATGAGGGCGTCAAAAATGAGTGTCAGAAACACATAGTATCCAAATTTGCATGTCATTTAACCGCATAGAAGAAAACTACATACTCTTTATTTCTTTGAGTCAGTTTGATCAATCTTGATTAAATTTTCCTTTGTCTTCATAAAGTCCCAGTTTAAAGAGCCTTCTGGATATAGGTATAGATATGTATTTAGAGTGGATGGGCACTATGTGACTATTTCATTTAAGACTGGTCCTTAGAAAGGCAACATTGAAAGGTCATACCCCAGAGAGAAAGTTAATTAAGCCAAGGGTTGTTTCTGCCCGACTGAGCGCCAAGCCTGATACATTCACTTTCCTCTTCTTTCCTTTTCTCTTAAGCACTGCAGGAGAAAAAGTTTCTTTTGATACCTCTTTTTAATGCTCCTTTTCAGACAGAGATGGGGCGGATGTAGGGTAAAGAGGCCACAACACACTCCCTTCAGTCAGTGTCTCATCATGGAAGTCTTGTTGGATGAGAATGGACATGGCAGAGTTCAGGCCATGAAGATTTTTAAAAAAAGATCTTCACAATAAACAATTTTCCTCTTAGGACTTAGTAACTTCTCCTACAGTTGAAATAGAGTTTGTTTTACGCCCTATGATAAAAGTAATAGTCCCAACATCTCTAAAACTCATCACACCATTTTCCTTTTTTTATTTTTGCTGAACTGAAAAGATAGGAGGAGATGTATGGGATAGTAATAAGCTAGGTATGATTTTAGGACTAACAATATATCTAGGGCATAGATAGGGAGTTAGACACCTGATCTTAGACAAACACTTTGCTCTGAGCCTCCGTTTTCTCATATTTAAATGTTTGAGAACCCCAGTCCAGTGGTTTTTGTAAAGGTCAAACGAGCTGGCAGATGCAAAGGTGATATGCAAAGTACATTGCTATGCGAGAATAAGTATTGGCATTATTTAGCTCAGTTTTATTAAGGGACAGGTATATAGCTTCCTAGAAGAAAAGAGCCTTTTCGTTTGATGTCAAAATGGTCATCTGATTAAAATATTATTTCTCTTCCCTTTTCTTCTCCCTTGGAAGATGTTGATTTAATTAAGAGTAAAGATGCTCACTTGAGTCCTTTCAAGATTCTCCATTTCTTATGAATGAAGTGTAAACTTCTCATTTTCCAAGTCAAGGCTTTGACAATACTGTCCCAAAACTCTCTTTCATTATACTTGAGATGTGGGATAAACTCACCTGCCTCTCATTCTCTGACTCTACCTCAGATACCTTTCTGTGCATTTTCTTAAGCTGCTTCTTTAACTCAGAAGGCCTTCCATCAGATTTTCACTAATTTTATTTTATATTTGCTTAAGGCTCCTTTTAGCAATAATAGTCTTCATGAGGCCAGTTCAACAGTCCTCTCCTAGACCTGAATTCTGTAACTCTATTTCCTCCTCAAGGTCCTTATTTCCTCCTTTTTCCAACTCATCTCTTTCTTCCAACTGATTGTCTCTGCCTTTGGTAGTCAAATGGAGAGGCCCCACATCACGTGTATTGGGATTCGCACAATCCACCTTATCAAGAGATTCTGGCATGGGAGGGATAGGATTTATGCTATTGTTGGCTATCTCTGCCTCTGAACCTGTTCTAGATGAATTAATACAGTTTATGGACTGCTTCATCATCCTACTGGCATAGTGGTTAAGTGCTACAGCTGCTAACCAAGAGAGAGGTCAGCAGTTCAAGTCCTCCAGGCGCTCCTTGGAAAGTCTATGGGGCAGTTCTACTCTATCTTATAGGGCTGCTATGAGTAAGAATAGACTCTATGGCAGTGGGTTTGGTTTTGTTTTGGTTTTCATCATCCTACACAGGCTATCTTGGCTTAGTTTTTCAAATTTCTCTTGAGTCTGTCAATGTATCGCCTTCCTTATTGCCAGCCACTCTAGTCTTAGCCCCTGCCATTCCTCTTCTGGACACTAGTAGTGGCCATGGTCCATCCATGCTCACTCAACCCATTGCCCACACTGAAGCTAGAATGCCTTTTCTAAAATTAAATTCTGATAATGTCATTCCCCAGTTAGTATCTCTTCATTCTCATTAGATAAAGTCTAAACATCTTAAGCATCTTAAAATTTTTAATAATATGGTCTTTCTTTATTGCTGCAGTCTCATCTTTTATTATTTTCTGCCTCCAATTTCTCATTTTAACCATCAAACAACTAACAGTCCTTGAAAGTGCTGTGTTCTCTTTTATTTCCAGGTGTGAAGGTTAAGGTTGTGTGTCAAATCGGCTGGGCCATGATTCTCAGTGGTTTGGCAGTCGTATGATGTGATCACTTCCATGAAGAGATTAGATATATTGTGGTCAATTCCATGACAAGATCTACTGTGAGTAGCCATTCAGCTGAAAGGGAGTTTCCTTGGGCATGTGGCCTGCATCAAATATAAGTGGGCATTCTGGCAAGGCTTGTGGGCTTTTGCTCGCTCTGAATCCTGCAGCTGGCTCCTGTTCATCTAACCTCCAGTTCTTGGGACTTGAGCTAGCAGCTTACCTGCAGTCTTGCCTGCTGATCTTGGGATTCGTTGATCTTCCCAGACTGTGAGCAAGAGCCCTGCTCTCTTGACCTACAGACCTTGGGTTCTTCAGCTCCTGTGGCTATGTGAATCAGTAGAAGCCTCTAAACTGACCCACAGACTTGGGATGTTCCAGCCTTTAAAACCACTTGAACCATTTCCTTGATATGAATCTCTCTCTCTATATGTATATATTTATATACTTTACGGGTTTTGCTTCTCTAGATAACCCAGCGTAAGACACCAGGACTTTGCAGAAGTGACTGCGTCTTCCTTCATTTAACACCAAGGGCTGTTTCTCCCTTCATTTGGCATCATCCTTCTAGTGAAGCGCCCTTCCTAATCTCTCATGCCTGGGGTAAGTGCTCCTACCCTCTTTACCCTCTGCAGCACTGAAGTCTAGTTTCTCATCCTATAGGAGTACTGATAACACTATCCCATAACTGTGTGCTCACTTGTTTACCTTGAGAAATAAAACTATAAGTTTTGCTTTATGAAAACAGACAGTTCTCTTGCCCATGACATAAAGGTCATCTTATTAAATGTTAGAAACCTATGTGCTGTGTAATCTCATATATATATATATATATAATTTTTAAAGCTTATAGTTACACCTTAAACTGTAACTAATCTTTAGAAGCAGCTTTTCTTACTTCGTATAATCATATTTAGGCGATCAGGCTCACTGAAACACTAGGAACTTATTCTTTCAGAAAACAATCGAAGATTAACGAACATGCCCTGTTTTCAAGACCCCAAAGGTCTGACAAGCATGGCTTACTGGTCTTGTGGTTGTCTTAAGAAGGTTTCTATTTTTCTCTTCTTCTAATGTTTGGACACATACTGTTCTCCTATAAAATTTTCATATTCTGACACAATAGTCAACCAATCAAAAAAATTTTGTCCTAAGTTCTTCATAAAATTGTGTATGTAGCACTTTAAAAATCTTAATTAATAAGAGCATTGATTTACTCAGTAATGATATGCTGCCTGAGTTTAGAATTGTCTATTAAACCTGCAACCTGTTCATGGTGTTCTGAGTTGTTTATTTTTGACAACTTCCTCAAAGGAGGCGATAAGCTCCTTGAGATCAAGGACAACCCATTGCTTAACATGGTACTCATACATTGTTGGGTGGCCAAAAAAGTTTGTTAAATAAATGGTAGCTATTAATTATTGATTTGATGTCATTATTAATTCTTCTAGCTCTAGTACAGCTACCATATAGTCTGACATGTATTAATCACTCAACACTTTTATAAGCAGCCACTATCACTTGCAATGTATCAGACAAGTTGCAGTGCCCTTTCGTAAATGTGATCTGATTTAATCATGTCAAAACTTCCCAGCCCCCAAGAAGTGTGTATTATTATCTGCAACTAAAAGATAAAGAAGGTAGGGTTCAGAAACTTTAAATAGCCTTTTTAAGGTCAAATTAGTGTCAGGAATGGTACTCAAGCCCAGGTTCTCATTCCAGTTGAGGAAAATGCACAAGCCTAAAAATAGACGGAGAATAACTTCGCAGCTTCCTTACTCTGTCAAGTGTGATATTTATCAAGTTCATTAAAAGGAAGGTGACACTGTCTTTGTTACACATTTCTCCAGTGAACAGTAAGAAAGAAGGAGTGTAACACTTTGGAAACAGAAGAACATTTATTTCCAATGCTTATCTGTGAAACCTATCAAAGTGGAATGTAACTCTGAGAAGAGACAAACAGTAACTCTCATATGATTCAGTCTTTATCCGCAAGCATTTCATAGGCCTGAGAGTCGACCAGGAAAATTGATATGCCGTCACAGGATCTTTAACCAGTACACTGGACTGAAATGGATAATAATAATGATAAAATGGGTAATAATTATGACTTTGTCTCCTGATTTGGATACAGAATATTTATATTTTTGCAGTTGAGTTAGATTAGCATAGATGGATTAAGTGGCCTTCTGTGTGGTGTCTTTAGAAAGGGCCTCAAAAGATGTCTCTGTATAAATATTTTTACTTAAAACATTGCCTGAAATTCCACTATGAGGGATTCTAATCCATAATTCCTTCGGGCAGAGACTTCTTATGGGAAATTGCTGCTATAAACACCCCAAAGGAAACTATGTGATGGAGGGAAAGCTTTCTGGCCAGGGAGTCAGGTATTTGAGGTCTCATTTCCCCTCTGTTGATCACTTTTTCTATGAATTGGGCAAATGACTCTTGCAATACAAACAACCGAACCAAAAGTCCGTTGCCGTCAAGTCAATTCCGATTCATAGCGACCCTATAGGACAAAATAGAAATGCCCCATAGGGTTTCCAAAGAGCGGCTGGTGGATTTGAACTACCAACCTCTTGATTAGCAGCTATAGCTCTTAACCACTGCACCACCAGGGCGCCACACAACCAACAGGGCTCAGTTCTCTATTCTGTGAAATAGGGAGTAGAACCACATGATTTCAACATCCCTTCAGCATTACTAATGTTGTAATCTAAGGTTGACCATTCATATCCTATCAGTGCAGCAACTACCTGCTTGTTTCCTCCCTTCCTGATTTGCAGATTCTACCTCACTACCATCAGTGCTGGGTGGATGATTAAATGGTTAGTAGACTCCTGAAAATTACACAAATGAAGGAAATCCCAATTATTCCTGTTTTTTTCTGCTCCCCCCCCGCCTCTTTTTTTTTGGATTTCTGTAGTATGCTGTCAACTGGGAAGTATTTCTGAGCCACAGTTTCTTCATCAATAAAATGGGGCTATAATGTGCCCTTCTTAGTCTCCATTGATTCTTTGTTTGCCTCAACCTTGTTCTTCTTAGCTACCATTGAGTCACCCCACCCACCCACCCACTCATGGTTATCCTATGTACAACAGAACAAAATGCTGCCCCATCCTGAACCACCTCCCTGATTGGCTGTGGATTGGACTGTTGTGATCTATAGGATTTTCACTGGCTGATTTTCAGAAGTAGATGGCCAGCGCTTTCTTCCTTGTCTATCATAGTCTGGAAGCTCTGCTGAAACCTGTTCAACATCATAGTAATGTGCAAGCCTCCATTGACAGGTGGGTGGTGGCTGTGCATGAGGTGTTTTGTCTGGGAATCAAACCCGGGTCTCCTACATGGGAGGCAAGAATTCTACCAGTGAACCTCCAGTGGCTCTGCCTCACCCTTAAAAAATTAAGTTATCAGTAAAACTTTAATAGGGAATGTGTTTGCAACAGGGCTTAACAGAATGTCTGGTACATCACAGGCAGTGCAGGAAATTAGTTTTATACCCCTGGCCTTGCTTTTCCAGAATGGGATGCAGATCAGGTAAAATCAACATACCCCTGCTTATACCAAAGTTGACCTATACTAACATTTAGAACTTAACTTTTGATGTTCCTCACCCTTGGAGAAAGGAACCAATTATATTTTCCTGTCAATCACCTCATAATACACATGGTTCCTTCTGCAGAGCCTGATTTCTCTCCTGTGTGTGGACATGGGGCAGCATCCAATTAGAGTCTGGCTGCCTTAATGAGAAGCTGCCTATGTGGACTCTCAGCCTGGAGTTGCCTGCCCTGATCCAGAGACACCCACTTAGCCAAGGAGCCCCATGGTGCTTCCTGCTACCATGAGCTAGGATCAGAGCGTCCTGGTAATGATGTCAGATACAGTATCTGATTTCATGTGACAATTATAACTTTCATTCAGAAAAAAATGAAGAAGCTTGTTGCCATAGTGACGGCTCAGTTTCACAGCCTCAATTGGAGTGTCTGCTTACCCAGAGACAGATATCAATTTGTTGTGCATGCTGCGGGATAATTGAGACCACACTTCAGGAAGAAGCAATCTGACATGGACAGGTTTGCCCTGACTTGTGCCATATTTTATCCTCTTCTCTACAAGCTACGGTTTTCCTCTGATTTCTATCTCCTTTTCCAAGAATGTTACTTTTCAGAGACGTGGCTATACTCCAGAGATCAGTGGTCATGCTGGTTTCTGGTATCCTGGAAGACTTGATTGGCACTAAAGGCCAATGAGATGAATGCTGTCATGGTAATCTAGCCTGAGGCCACGAGGGCTTTACCACTGGTGCCATTAGGATAGATCCAGTGAGAGCTCCTGACTCAAATATTTCAGCTAAAAAACTTTGGGGAATATGGAGTTATTAAGATTCCTTCTCCTTATTACTATCCTGCCATCTCCAGTTTTCCAATCTCAAGATTCCAACACACATACCACGAGATAAACTCCAGCTTATTGCCCAATTTTTAATATGGGATAGAGCAGCTCTGAAGAATGCCTGTCTTGTTTCTAGACTGAAGGGAGCTTAGAAGAACTAAAAGGAGGAAAGTGTTAATAGTTAGTAGACAATGTCTATGAGCCAAATAATATCTTAGGCACTTTCTCATTTTCTCATTTCCACACCAACTAGAACTGAGAATCAGTCATTTTTCCAAGACTTACGTGGCCAGTAAGGGGAAGAGGCCAGAATCTTTCCATAAACTCTGCCACCTTCTCCCCATCTCTGCTCCATGATCCCCCAACCCAGAACTGACCCTGGATAATTTCCTTCCTCCTTCTTCTTCCTTATCCCCACTCTGGGACCTTGAGACCCATAGAAGAAAAAGTACCACCCAAACAGAATGCAGTACCATTCTCCAGAGAGAGCGAAAGAGATTGGGAGGGAGATAGAAGAGAGAACCAGTTATTAAACCATATCAAGAGCCAGGTTGTTAGATGGTTCTACCCACAGAAACTTTTTCTACTTGTGAGATGTAAGAGAAACATTCTGGATTGAAAGTCTGGCAATGTGAGTTTTATTTTGGTTTTAAAATTATCTGGCTCCGTAACCTGAGACAAGTCACTTTTCCTCCCTAAACTACAATTTCTCCTCTTGTGAATGAAAATGGCGTGACTAGATCAGTGATTCTCAGACGGGGATGTGGGTAGAATGCATCCCCATAAGAATCATAAGAGAGAATTTGGGGAAGATGGTCCAATTTTGTATTCTTGCTCAATTCCTTGTCAAAAGAGACATGTAAATGACAATATAACAAAACTAAAGTCCTACAGAAACCAGTATAAGCTATTTGGACAGACCCCCAAATATAAGCAAAATGTATCTATCACAGCAAGAACTATGTTGTGTCAAAAACTGTATGGGAGAAAATGAAGAGAATGCCAAGGAATTTCTGACAGCCCTGAGAGCCAGAAGCCCTCCAGATTACCAATAACCACTCACTGGAAAGCTTAATCCACCAGTCTGAGCACAGTGGTTGAAACTGGGGGAGGGGGTGGGTTCTGCACAGAATCAAATTCATGGGTGAGTACAAAATGGAACAAACCAAACCCGTTGTCATCGAGTCAATTCAGACTCATAGTGACCATATAGAACAGAGTAGAACTGCCTCATAGAATTTCCAAGGTGGATTTGAACTGCCAACCCTTTGTTTAGTAGCCTGAGCTCTTAACCACTGCTCCACCAGGGCTCCATGGATGAGTAGAGTTCATGAAAAGTCAGATAGTGCTGAGTGATCCAGGGCCTATAAACTGTTGAAACCAATCAACCAAACATTCTTTCTAGGAAAAAGCCTAGAGGAGAAAATTCTGAGAGTAGTATCCAAATTAAAGAGGACAGGGCCAATAGGGACAAAGGAATGAGGACGTCCAGATAAAAAAAGGAGGTGGGGAAGAAAGTCAACAGATCTCAGAAAAGAGAAGCAATTTTTTTCCCTAACGCTTCTCACTTCCCCAAAACAAAATATGAGGGTGTGCTAGAGCTAGGAAGCTAGAAAGACTCTTCTGAGCATCTTCCCTTCCTAAGAGTATTTCCCACTCCACTGCCATTGAGCTTTCCAGTATGGTAGCCATTAGTCACATGCGGCTATTTTAATGGTAACCTAAAACTCTCTGCTGCTGAGTCCATTCTGACTCATAGTAACCCTATAGGATAGAGTAGAACTGCCTCATAATGTTTCCAAAGCTGTGATCTTTACAGAAGCAGACTGCCACATCTTTCTCCCTTGGATCGGCTGGAGGGTTCTGACCACTGCTACTTAAGCTGAGCGCGTAACCACTGTACCACCAGAGTTCCTATTTTAGTGTTAATTGAAATTAAATAAAATTAAAAATTTAATTCCTCAGTCACATTAGCCACCATTCTAAATTCTGAGAAACCACATGTGGTTAACCAACCAACCAACCAACCAACCCAGTGCCGTCAAGTCGAGTCTGGCTCATAGTGACCCTATAGGACGGAGTAGAACTGCCCCATAGAGTAAGCCTGGCAGATTTGAACTGCCATCCCTTTGGTTAGCAGCTGCAGCACTTAACCACTAGCCACCAGGGTTTCCATATGTGGTTAGTGGCTATAGTATTACGCAGGCAAATACAGAGCATCTCCATCACTGCAGAAAGATCTATTGGACCATGCAGGCCACCTAATTTAAAGATGAGCTACAAAAAAATCAATGTAGTGAAATCCCACACAAAGTTATTATAACATAAAAGAGAATAAGGAACAGAACCACGCACCTATAGAACAGCAGGTGGCAAACTTTTATCTGTAAGGTAGTAAATATTTTACATGCATAGTGAATGTTTTAGACTTTACTGGCCATCTGGTCTCTCTCACAACTACTGAACTCTGCCTATGGAGAGCAAAATCAACCATAGACAATGAGTAAACAAATAGGCATGACTCACATGGGGTTGCTATGAGTTGGAATTGACTCAACCATGACAGGTTTTTTTTTTTTTCTGTTTGTTTGTTTTGGTGTTCCAACAAAACTTTATTTCAAAAATAAGTGGTGAACTGGATTTGGCCTGCTGGTCACACTTTGCCAACCCTTGCTATAGACAATGAAGTTAAGTCAACAAAACAATTGCAAATGGTAACCTAATAATCAAAATCAGCTAAAAGAAAAAAAAAAAGTCAAGTCTTTAGTCTGTTAACAAGATGGGCACGGATAACAGTCATGAAAACTGATTTTATCTTAGGCTACAAAGAAATATTCAATAAATTAAAAAAAATGAAAAATAGAAACAGAACTGTCTACTGCAGTATGCTAAAAATAAAAAGTAAATAAAAACAAACCACCCTTTTACCTAGAGTTCTTTAAAATGCTATTAAAGAATGGTTCAAAGAAAAGACACAAAGCAAAATTGCAGAACTGCCTTGAAAAGTAACAGACGTGACCATACCACAAATAAGAATCTAAGAAATATAGCTAAAGAAATTAAAAGAGGAAATCTTACTGTGTGAAATACCCCAAAAAATAAAATTAAAGAATGAATTAATAAATTAAATACTAACTCAAGAATTAATTTTAAAAAAAGTAAATCAAAAGAATCAAAGCAGAAATTAACAAAATAGAAAACCAGTAGAAGCAAGAATTAAACATAAAATCTGGCTCTTTGAAAAAATCAACAAAATGCTTAAACCACTAGTTAATCCAATTTTTTACAAAATAGGAAAAGTATAAATACATAAAATTAGAATTAACAAAGGAGATACATAATCAACAAAACACGAAATTTAAAAACGTATGCAAACTTATGTAAACTCTATGCAAATAAATTAGAAAACTTTGACAATATAGCTAATATAATATAGCTTATGAGAATTGATCTCAGTAGGGACAGAAAGCCTAAACAGACCAATTACCAAAAAGAAGTAGAGAAAACGTTTAAAAAATACAAAAACACCAGAACCAGGCAATTTCTTATTTCTGTTAATGTACTATCCTCTCCTTAAAGACATGCTTGCTTCCACTGTATACCCCTCTAAATTCCTAGAAAGTTTCTTACACATAAAGATCTCCTAGCACCCGTATTCTGAATTTTATTTACTTGTGCACTTATTAAATGCATTTTATTAAAAAAAATTTTTTTTAGGGCTTCCCAAATTTATTTCATGAGGAACCCGTATATAGATCAAGAGGCAGTTGTTTGGACAGAAGAAGTGGATACTGGGTGGTTTAAAGTTAGGAAAGGTGTGTGTCAGTGTTGTATCCTTTCACCAAGCCTATTCAATCTGTATATTGAGCAAATAATCTGAGGAACTGGACCATATGAAGAAGAAAGGGGCATCAGGATTGGAGGAAGACTCATTAACAACTTGCGTTATGCAGATGACAGAACCTTGCTTGCCGAAAGAGAAGAGGACTTGAAGCACTTAGTGATGAATATCAAAGACCACCACCTTCAGTATGGATTATACCTCAATATAAAGAAAACAAAAATCCTCACAACTGGACCAGTAAGCCATATCATGATAAACAGAGAAAAGATTGAAGTTGTCAAGGATTTAATTTTAGTTGGATCCACAATCAACACCCATGGAAGTAGTAGTCAAGGAATCAAAACACGCATTGCACTGGGCAAATCTGCTGCAAAGCAAAGAAATCACCTTGAAGACTAAGGTGTGCCTGACCCAAGCCATGGTATTTTCAGTCACATTGTGTGCATGTGAAAGCTGGACAATGAATAAGGAAGACTGAAGAAGAATTGATGCCTTTGGGGAGGAATACTGACTATACTATGGACTGCCAAAAGAACGAAAAAATCTGTCTTGGAAGAAGTGCAACCAGAATGTTCCTTAGAAGCAAGGATGGCGAGACTGCGCCTTACATACTTTGGACATGTCAGGTGGGATCAGTCCCTGGAGAAGGACATCATGCTTGTCAGTGGAAAAGAGGAAGACTCTCAACGAGATGGATTGACCCACCAGCTGCAACAATGAGCTCAAGCATAAAAATGATTGTAAGGATGTCGCCGGACCAGGCTGTGTTTTGTTCTGTGGTACATAGGGTCCCTATGAGTTAGAACCGACTCACCGGAATCTAACAACAACAAATTTATTGCCAAATTAGCCATCACTTGTATTTTACATCCCTACCAACAATATGGAAACCCTGGTGGCGTAGTGGTTAAGTGCTATGGCTGCTAACCAAGAGGCCATCAGTTCGAATCTGTCAGGCGCTCCTTAGAAACTCTATGGGGCAGTTCTACTCTATCCTATAGTCAGAATCGACTGGACAGCAGTGGGTTTGGTGTTGGTTTACCAACAATAAGGAAACCCTGGCAGTGTAGTGGTTAAGAGATACAGCTGCCCACCAAAAGGTCGGCAGTTCAAATGCACCAGCCGCTCTTTAGAAACCCTATGGGACAGTTAGTAATGAACTCGAGGCAAACAGGTTACCAACTTTATATGAGCACTTGATTTCATTTTCAAAAATTTTTTCAATTTGTGAGGTGAAAATGACATCTCGTTTTGATTTGCAGTTTTTGGTTTTTTTTTTACATTATCGGCAAAAGAACCTGTTTTCCTTGGATTTGTTCATTGCTTCATTCAACAATAAAAGCTATTTACTGAAGGCCCACTATATTACAGACCTAATTCTAGGCACTGGGGAAGATAACTGGTCTGCAAGTCATGTAAAGAATAATGAAACAACAGGAAGAAAAGACTTAGAAGAGACAATGACTTCAAGTGCTATAATATGAAAAGGAAATCAGACTGGACACATTTTTTCTTCTTCTCATCTACTCTATGTTTTTGTATATGTAATATACAGAAAAGAATGCCTGTAGCATTTATGTACATTTTGAAAAATAATAATTTGAAAAATAAATGAAACGCCCATGTACCTATCACCCAGCTTAAGAAACAAAAGCGAAATAAGTCAGTCACAAACGGGTAAACATTGTAGGAGACCATTACGGAAAGGCATTCGATTAAAATTTGATGATTTTGGTGGGAGGCCCAAGCAGCAGTGGTGATGCTGGCGGGGGTGGGGGGGTGATAATGGGAGCACAAAGCTGCATCAGACAAGGTGGCTGAAGTCTGAAATAAGCACAAACACCATAAAACAGCAATTATGAACCGCACAGATCTGAGCTTGAACCCTGGTTCCTCCAATTAATAGCTTTATGGTCTTGGGCAAATAATTTAATTGTCCAAGCATTACTTTCCTCATCTTTTATATGAGAATAATAAAAAGCACCTACCTTATGCAGTTACAGTGAAAATTAAATGAAATAAATTTCATAAAGTGCTTGGCTTAAAAGTGGCATGGAGTAACCACTCAGTGAATCTTCACCATTATCATCCTGATAGGGGTGAGAGTGATAATAATGGGGTCCTCCACTCTTTTGCAAGGTCCACAAACCAGGGAAGCAAATTGAACAGTGGATTTGACCTCAAAATCCAATCCCTTTAAGCTAGAGGAAATATTGCAATCTAAATCTTTCCGTTCTTGCCCTTAATCTCCCTAATTCAAGCTGTCATCGGTATGGGAATACTGGGCAAAATGGTGAACTGAAAATATGCACCCTTTATTGTGCCCTTCTGAAACCTCATTAAAACAGCAGCAAAGATGTATTTTTTAAAATCTTTTTTAAAATAATTTCTGTTGTGCTTTAAGTGAAAGTTTACAAATCAAGTCAGTCTTTCACACATAAACTTGTATACACCTTACTACATACTCCCATTTACTCTCCCTCTAATGAGTCAGCCTGCTCTCTCCTTCCAGTCTCTCCTTTTGTGACCATTTTGCCAGTTTCTAACCCCCTCTACCTTCCCATCTCGCCTCCAGACAGGAGATGCCAACATAGCCTCAAGTGTCCACATGGTACAAGTAGTTCACTCCTCATCAGCATCCCTCTCCAACCCATTGTCCAGTCCAATCCATGTCTGACAAGTTGGCTTCGGGAATGGTTCCTGTCCTGGGCCAATAGAAGGTTTGGGGATTCTGACCACTGGGGTCCTTCTAGTCTCAGTCAGACCATTAAGTCTGGTGTTTTTATGAGAATTTGGGGTCTGCATCCCACTGTTCTCCTGCTCCCTCAGGGGTTCTCTGTTGTGCTCCCTGTCAGGGCAGTCATCAGTTGTGGCCGGGCACCGTCTAGCTCTTCTGGTCTCAAGATGATGTAAGTCTCTGGTTCATGTAGCCCTTTCTGTCTCTTGGGCTCGTAATCACCTTGTGCCCTTGGTGTTCTTCATTCTCCTTTGATCCAGGTGGGTTGAGACCAATTGATGCATCTTAGATGGCTGCTTGCTAATGTCTAAGACCCCAGACGCCACTCTTCAAAGTGCGATGCAGAATGTTTTCTTAATAGATTTTATTTTGCCAATTGACTTAGATGTCCCCTGAAGCCATAGTCCCCAAACCCCTGCCCCTGCTTTGCTGACCTTCGAAGCATTCAGTTTATTCAGAAAACTTGCAAAGATGTATTTTAAAAGGCAAAATTTCACAAGAATAAAGAATGGGGAACGAGTAACTGACTTAACAGCCCACAGAGAGCTGAATCTTAAATCCGCACTGGTAAAAGCTGCAAAGCAACCTATTTCCTTGCAGAAACCCTCGGAAGCTTAGAAATTTGCACCAAGTGCCTTGGGAATACGCCCCTGGGTAGTACAGTTAATGCACTTGGCTGCTAACTGAAATGTGGGAGCTTTGAGTCTACCCAGAGGCACCTTAGAAGAAAGGCCTGGGGATCTGTTTCTAACAAATCAGCGAGTGAGAACTCTGTGTAGCACAGTTCTACTCTGGCATACATGCAGTTGTCATGAGTTGGAACCAGCTCAGGAATTGGGAGTGAATAGGATTGCTTAAAAGTCTGTTTATGCTGGAGTTAGACTTCCAGATCCCCTTCCCCCACACCTTGCAGACAGATCAATGCCCACCCCCACTCTGGTGGAAGACTGGAAATATATTCTCTGGATAGGATAAAACAGATGCTTCCTGCAGTAGGTGACCCTAGGCACAATTGAGAGTACAGCACCATACTGAAAACAAGGACAATAAGAAAATGTATGTGCCAAAATGCTGGGCTCTCTTCCTGGCTCTGCCAAGACAGATCCAAGAACTCCAGCAGCCAGACTTGGGTCCTCCGGAGGAAGATCAAAGGATTCTTCCTGGAAAAATGACCAGCCTAGGAAGAAAGATTAACAGATGCTGATTTAAAAAAACGGGTCAAACTCTCTATTAGATCCAACAGTTATCAGTTGCAGAGCTTTTAAGAAACTTTTCTTGTCACCTGTCTATTTAGTTTTTATGGTGCCCCAAGGATCACCATCTATCTCTAACTTGAAATAGAGAGAACAAAACAAACATAATAGACACCTTAGAGAAAACAGAAAAACATACCACACATGGAGAAAACAACTTAAAATATATATATATATATATTATATCTTTAGAAAATCAAGAGATAAAATTGCATCTATGAGGAAAAAAAAACAGGATGCAGTTAAAAAACAGAAGAGAAGAGCACTTGGAAATTGGAAAATATGACAGCAGATATATAAAAATTCAGTAGAAGAAGTTAAAGTTGAAGATGTATAGAGTAAAATGACAAAAAGAATAGATGTGAACATGAAAGGACCAGTTCTTAAAGTCCAGTACCTAAATAATAGGATTCCCAAAAGAACAGAACAGAGAAAATCATCAAATAATTAAAAAAAAAAATCCCAAAACTAAATGACATCAATTTCCAAATTAAAAGAGTCTGCTGAGTACCTAGCACAATGTATAAAAATGCCTCAGCAGAGGCAAGAAATAGAGAGCGAGAGGAAAGAACTGACAGAGAGAGAGTGAGAGAATCAGTAGCATACAAAGGATCATGAATCTGAATGGTTTCAGGTTTCTCTCAGCAGTCACATCAGAAGCTAGAAGATAATGGAGGGGAGACTTCAAAATTTTGAATGAAATTATTTCCAACCTAGAATATCATACCCAGACAACCCGGGAATCAGGTGTGAAGATAAAATAGACATTCCCAAAGGAGTCGTTGTTAGGTGCCGTACAGTCGGTTCCAGTACGTAAAAGGATTCTATGCACAACTGAATGAAACACAATTGTTGCAATGCTTGAGCCCTTTGTTGTCCCCACTGTGTCAATCTATCTTGCTGAGGGTCTTCCTCTTTTTCCATGACCTTCCACTTTACTAAGCGTGTTGTCCTTCTCCAGGGACTGGTCCCTCCTGATAACATGTCCAAAGTACATGAGACAAAGTCTTGCCATTCTTCTTTTTAGGTGATTGTGGAGCTAAGGAAACCAAGGTGCTCCTCTATAAAAGCAGAGACAATTGCCAGTGCCCGAGGACAGACACTCAGGAAATGACCTGTCTGGCAAAGACTGTTTTATTGACTTTTCCGGACACCTTCCAACTCATAGCAAACAGCATGTGTGGCAGTGGCGCCTCTGGAAACATAGCAGATTGTTTAGGTTCAACTAAGACCACCCAATCTTATTGTTGTGCGCTATAACTACCTGCCAAAGTTCTGGATAGAGAGGGCCTGTATCAGTCACCTCCAACACTGAGACGGAAGGCCAGTGAGAAAGTGGCAATCTGGGAATAAGAAACGGATAAAGTTGGAGTCAGAGCAAGTAGGTTTGCATCCCAATGTTGCTGCTTGATAACTGTGTGACTACGGTCCTCAGTGTCTTCACTTGTGAAATGTAGGCAACGGTGCCTGCCTCATTTGCTTCCTTCTGTCACATTTAGGCTTAAAAAAAAATTTGATGTTCATGGGTATTTAGAGTGTTATTTCTAGGGCACTGTTACTCAAAGTGTGGCCTATGTTGCTTCCTTCATTGAGAAACCTTTGCTATGAAAATTTTGTCAGCTGAACTCAACTGTGAGGCTGGTTGACTTAGATTCTGGCACAACCTCATTATAACAGTTTGCAGAGAGACTACTCTGTGTAGCACTAGTCTAGGGTTTCTTAGAATCTTAAGTTGGGAAAAAATAGCGTAGAGACTAGCTGGTTAAACCTTCTTTTAAAGGCAGAAATCCTTGGAAACACCTTAAAATGAGAGACAACAAAGTGGAAAAGTTTCTGAATGATTGGAGTAATTTAAAGATGACTGGTCACAAACTGTATGACATTACCACTATTGGAAAGTGGGATCCATGTCCTCTCCCCTTGAATCTGGGTGAGCTCTCTGGCAGCTTGACAAATAGAATATGGTAGACATGATGCTGTGGCTAACTTTTTGGCTTAGGCTATAAGAGACAGGCAGCTCTGGGAACCTAGCCACCAAGTTATGAGGCTTCCAAGCCACATGAATAAGCCACATGACCATGTAGGGGCTCAGGGTTGACAGCTCCGTATGATCTCCCAGCCAACACCCAGGATCAATTGCAGTCATGTGAGTGAACCATCTGGATGTCTAGCCCATTCAAGCCAGGTGATGCCAGCCCCAGCCTATCTTAGTGCAACCCCATGAGAGACTGCCAAGTGAGACTCACACAGCTGAACCTAGTCAATCCAGAGAACCATGAGAGATAATAATAAATTTTTGTTTTAAACCACTAAGCTTGGAATAATGGTTTGTTATGCAGCAATAAGCAGAAAAAGATGATCTATTCTAATCTTTTCATTTTATTGATATGAAAATAAAATATGGAAGAGGGAGTGGTTTTTCCAAGGTCTCAGTGGGGTGGTAGTTGAGTCAGGACCAGGACTCAGGCCTCCTGACCTCCAGGCTATGGGCTTATTTACCAAGGCCATTTAACATATACTAAATGCTGCCAATGTTTGTCATCTTCCTCCTCTTTCTCCTCTTCCTCCTCCTCTTCCTCCTCTTGTACATATGGGAAAGTATCAAGAATAGTACAAGAAACTCCCATATACTGTTTTCCTAAATTCACCAATTGTTTGTATTTTACCTTTTTGCCAATGTTCTTTTAAAGAGAACATTTTTCCGTAAAGGAGGCTGCCCACAAAATGGATCCCCACTGAGTGGTTAGTCATTGCTCACATCACCACAGCAGGAACAAGAGCAGGAATGAGTACCTGAGGATAAGAAGGGTGTGAAGAGAAAGCTACTGAGAAAAGAGAGATGCTGATTGAAGGATAATGTGTATAAAACATAGAGATCAGAGTCACTGAAGACCAATTTGTCTTTATCGGGATGTTCTTCAGTACCAGTTCCAAAAAATAGCCTGACTTATTGAGTACATCATTGAACTTGAAGTCTGAAGGTACAAGTTCAACTTTTGTCACTAGTTGTGTGACCTTGGGCAAGTTTTCTTCACATCTCTGAGCCTTGGTTCTATCTTTCTCTATTGGTTAGATTAAATGAGGTGATGTATGTGAAAAGGCTTTGTGAACAGTGCTTAGTAAAGAAATTTTAATCATCTGTATCTGATAGATTCTCTTGGGGAGCTTTTTAAATATTCTGATGCCAGGATCTCATCTTCAGAGATTCTGATTCGAAATGGTGTTGGGTGAGATCAAGGGACTATTGTTTCTTTTAAAAGCTCCTGGATAACTTTGAATGTGTTGCCAGAGTTGAGAACCATTGTGACAGACAGCAATGTCTGTTGTCACTCAGGATGTGCTTAAAGTCTGAGGACTTTTGGACTGGGCTAGATGCCCTTTGTCCTTGGCCCTTTCCCCACTTCTGTTACCATTCTCCTCACAAAAGTAAAATACCACAGTTAGGAGTTTCTTTCACTCTAAGCCTAGTATACTTCCCTCTATTTAATCATCTCATTTCTGCATTGTCCAATTCTGTGTTCCCTGATGATCCACATCAGAAAGATTGCCTCCTGGAAGTTCATTATAGAGTCTCCATCTCTCTGTAACTGTTGTTGTTGTTAGGTGCCATTGAGTCTCTGTAACTACTCAGCATTTAACCCTTGTGCACCAGTTTTCTGTCAACCACAGAGTTCAACTACTGTAGTTCTTCTCTAGCTGTTTGTGTACCTAACTGCTTCTGCACAGATCTATGTAAACCTTTCAAGATCCAAATGTTTCTGCTTTGAATTTTTCTTTTTTGATACAGTGTATTTTCACTAAAGGAAGCACACTGAGTCATGAGGTGTGTTTAAATTTTTGATTGGTAATAGGAATTTTGCAAAATATTATGTGGGAATACATGGTTACTACAAAACTTGGGTGCCATGATTGGGGGGTGTCCACCTGTCCCCCTGGTCATGGCTGGCAGGATGTATTGCAGCACACACACATACACAAAGAAACCAAACCCACTAGGGCTCCCTAACTATCACACAGGAAACCATAAATATGCTTATGAGACTTATCTAGCTGTATAAAAGTCAAAAGAGAGAAAAGTTTTATCTAATCACACTTCCTGAACGCACTACCTCATATTTAATCCTGATACCCCAGCTATTTTGCTTTGATGAAATTTTCTTTCACCTTTCACCCTTACAGGAGTCCCCACTGGAGGGCAGCAAATACTTTCAGCAGGAAAGTAGAGTCCCAAGAAACCTGAGAGCCAGAAAAAGTGGGTAGGAAACCATACATCCCACAAATCCTGAAAGTGGTAATTTAGAATTGGTGGAGATTGTAACTCACATGCAAATATATTTGAAAAGAAGCATGAGAAGGGTTTTATATTCCTTGATTGTCTTAGAAGAGCAAAAGAATATTTTCCCAGATGAGTGTAACTTTTATTATAAAATATCCTTTCTGATGCATTTATTTCCCACTTTTAAATACAAATGTTTCTGATATAAAGGATCTACTTACACATTTTGCAGTTTCCATTTCTCCTTTCTTCCCTTCTTCCTTCCTTCCTACAAGACATTTATTGATAACATGTATCCACACACTCTGTTAGGCACTAAAAATGCAAAAATAAATAAGAATATTCTGTCCTCCATGGGCTTTCTGTCCAGAGATGGAAAAAGAAAAAAACAATACAATTTGAAAGGTGTTATAATAGAATTTTTTTTTTTTATATATAATAGAATTAGACAAATTTCTACAAGAGCATTCACTTTATTTCAATTATTTACTGAGTGGAGGGTATGAATTTGGAAGAATAAACTTGAGATTTCCTTGGGGAGAGACTTGAGGAAAGGCATTCTGGCAAAGGAACAGTATGTGCAAAAGCCCAGAGCATGAACTAATAGGGTGGGTTCAGAGAAGAGCAGTGGTAGTTCAGAAGACAGAAGGGTTTTCTTGGGGGAAGAGGGATGTTGAATGGTGATGTTATGGCCTAGCACTTGCTGCTGGAAGAAATTCTTATACGATCGTTCTGGTCCAAGGTCTGATTGATTCCCCCATCTCTCAGGTCCCCACTCTTTATTTTCTATCAACAGGGAGCATAAGGTTGAACTTCTCTGACCTTACCTCTCACCACTCTCCCCTGTACACACTCTGTTCCAGGCACATGGGCCTCCTTTCTGCTCCTGACCTGAACTCATTCTTGTCTCAGGGCCTTTGTTTTTCTGTTCTCTCTGCCTGGAAACTCTGTTCCCAGATCTTCACTTGGCCGCCTCCTACTGATCACTCAAGACTCAAGTCAATTATCACCATTGCAAGGAAGCCTGCCAAGGCTGATTCCATTGTAGTTACTCTCCTCATCCAGTCACTCTGTGAAATCACCCTATGATGTTTCCTTTGGAGCAGGCATCATTATATAACTTGATCTTGTTTATTTACTCGTTCACATGTTTTCTGTTTGTCACCCTCTTCTAGAATATAAGCTCCATGAGGACATGGACTTTGTCTTATTTTCCTGCTGAATCCCCAGAACTTAGCCAGTTCCTTGCACTTGGTAAATGGTTAAGAAATTGATCAAACAAAAGGCTGACACTTATCAAAAGCCTGTGATTTTATTTTTGATTGGAATTATTTTAATTACAGCTATTTTTATTTTTGAACTATCCCTCCTCAGGGACCAGATTACTCATGTTCTCCACTCTGTTCCCTGGTGTAGTTATCTCAGAAGCAGGACCAGACTGCTATTGATAAGGGTGAAAGGGGAACAAAAGAAAATTGAGAGCCCCAAGGAATACCCAGGCTTGGTGAGCCCGATGAAATGGCCCTGTCCTACAACAGAGAGCATTTGTCCACCTCCACCTGGAGTACGCTTGTCTCCCAGATCCAACGTCTCTCTCCCCTCAGGCAATGCTGGAAGTTCATCCACCTTCATTTTCTAGTTTGACATATCCCCTCTCCTGGTAGTTTTCTCTTTGGTTCTGTCAATTCTATAGTCACATTGCTATAACTGTGACTCTGGAAAGCACCCAGTCTGCCCATATCTCCACTCTCATTACAGGTGGATTTCATCAGCCTTTTAGAATCCTGGCCATGTGCCCAATGTGGTCAGCATAAAGGGATAGGAAACATTTTCATGCCCTTTGTGAGTATGAGGGTGACATAGAGTCAGAAGAGGCAGAGAGCTGGGCTGAGGAGGGGAAATTGAGAACACTATGACCCTCAGGGAAAGCTGGCTGCTTCTTTAGTTGTTTCTAACAAAATCTGAGTGCTTTGGGAATGTGCTTTTTTTTTGTATATTTCAAATTTAAGTAAATTCTAATAATAAAAGTGTATTCCAGATCCCATTTTCTTTGGTTAAAATGGAAATCAATCCAAAAAAGCAACTTGAAAAAAAAATAATAAAGGAAAATAAGCTGAGAAATGTGTTTATTTTATCTTGTATCCAAAGAAAGAAGTTGTTGCATAAGTTGAAGCTGGAGTCATCATCTCTTTCTGGGCCTTGAGTGCTCATGAGTGAATCCTGTAGCTAAAGGCAGATTTCCATTTCAGCCTCACAGGCAGCCTTAATTACCTGGCAGAAGTCACTGAAGGTGATGCCAAGTGATATTTGAACTTGTCATTTTCTTTTACTGTTTTGGGGATTCAGATATTTTCCACTCTAATGTGGCAAAATATTCAATCAGCTTAAATTATGCATGCACTCAAGATAAAGCTAGCTAGATGTCAGGAGCAATTCAATTTTTTTTTTTTTAATTTGGGTGCCTGAAAGCCAGCAAGATAAAAGTTTAGGAGAGCTAGATACAATTACCTTTGCAACATGGGGAAAAACAAGTATAAAATTGGGGAAACATTTTACCCTGGCTCTGCCAATTTCTGGAATCACTACAGAAATTTCATTAGTAACTACTGGAAATTTTAAACAGACAGTTCTAATTCCCAATGCCTGCCTTGAGTTTCTAAGCCTTCTTCATTTTTAAAAATAGATGCCAGCTAGCATGTTATATTTGTCACTTGCTTTGTGATTGTGACAATGTTGCCACTTCTCTATGTCATTGCACTCATTTTTCAGTGGAAGAAACTTTGTCAAGGTCAAATTGACAATATAGAGATAGGTTCTGGCATTTCTGGTCAACTTAAGTGGCATGATTGATCAATTCAACCAGGCTTGAATTCAATAAACGTTTGTAGAACATCTACTATTTGACAGAAACTGAGTTAGGGACAGGATGAATGAGACATTGGCTCTACTCACAAGTTATTCCTAAATTCCTGACATAGTCCAGTAATTCTGATGTAAGGTAAAATAGGGTAAGCGTTATAGAGACAATACAAACTAGGGGCTTATAATGGTGGAATGGGAAATTAAGATTAATTACGAGTCATGGATTTAAGGAGAAGTCAGATTTTAGTGGAGGTTCTTAAGGATATGCTAGATTTTGACAGATACGTAATGACCAGGGAGGGTGTTTCAGACGGAAGAAACAACTTGAGCAAAAGCATGGAGTTGCAAAAAAGCCACATGTGCTTTGTTGATACCACTGTCAAGTGGTTGGAAACCAAGATGTCTGTGATTCAGGGAGAGGTGTTGAATAAGGGAAGGAGAGAGTAGCCGAACACAATAACCCTCAAAATAATTATGGGAACCTTTGAATTACAGACTGAGGAATTTGATAAATATTTAGTAGGCAACAGGAAGTCACCTAAGATTCTGAGCAGAGGACTGACAGAACAGGTTTTGGAAGATGATTCGGGCTGCAGTGTCACAAGGCCTGAGCAGTGGCCATCACAATGGACTGGAGGACTGAGATGCTCTTGTTTCTGCCCCATCTTCACTTGGCCAAAAGTGTTAAGTGTGAGACACCAAGACCACGGAAACGAACGCCCTATTTTTGTGCGAATAATGCACACGCGATACATTGTTTTGTCAACCGGGTAGCCCACAGCACAGTATTTTCATAGGTGTGCATTATATGCGTGTTGTATGTGTGAGTGCATTATTTATGGGGCACACTATTTGTGAAAAATATGGTAATCAAGCTTTATAGCGTAAGGAAGTTCTCAGTGTAGAAATATAATGCCCAGCTAGCCTTGGTTCCAGGATTCCTGCTAATATAGCTTAGAACTTTCTGTCTGTACCTCTTCAGCTAATAACTAATTCTCAGATAAAAAGTTCTAAAAATCATCCAGAGTTGGTATTTGTTAAACCCAGATGACTCGATATTTTGAAAAATTGCAGATGACAGACTATGGTTTTCTTCTTTATTCAAATATTTGCTGAAAACAAACCAAAGAAAAAACAATAACAACAATAAGGAGACATAGCCTTCCTCTCCAATAATTTGGATTCAGAAAATCTGGGTTTTAATCCTGTCATTTATCTGCTCTGGATTTCATTTCCTTCATTTGTAAATTAGGGACAGTGATAATCACTAGTCTTTCTGCTTCAAAAAAGATTATGAATATTAAAGTATTGTCTGTGGTTATTAAAGAATTGTCACAAATGGCAAAATTTTGGGTAAAATCAAAACTCCCTTGTAAAATGGCTATTACAGGAGATGGAATAAATTCCCGCATTCCCTCCTCATGCTGTTCAGAAGCTCAAAACTTGAATCTTCATGGGCACTGGAGATATTTCCAACAAGCTGTATCTCCTCAACTGGTCCGTGAGCTCCATGCTGTTAGAAACTATGCCGGGTATTCACCAGTATATCACATGACTCCTGAGACATTTTCCTGGCACAGAGTAGGCACTCAGTAGACGTTGGCTGAATATAATAAAATAGTTAATGATTATGCATGCCTTTCCCTTCATATTAGATGCAGGCCTCTTATTTCTTGTCTCTTAACTAGCCAATTATCAGCCTATATGTACATTTTCATTTTCTTCTTCAAAAAATATTTGTTGAATATTTACTATGTGCTGGGCTGTATTAAGCACCAAAAATAAAATATTGACGGAAAAAATGACTCGGTGCCTGCTTTCATAGCAATTATAAAAAATATTTTTATCACATTCAGTTTCATGGATGCTCCCAGTAACCCAGTGCCGTCGAGTCGATTCCGACTCATAGCGACCCTATAGGACAGGGTGGAACTGCCCCATAATATCTTTTCCAAACTAATTACATGCATTATTATTTCTATTAAAACTAACTAAAATTAAATTACATTTATACCCTTGAGATCACTGGGAACATCTTGGAGTATCACAAGCCCAAGTGAAAAAATTCTATCATAAGGATCAATTACTGTAGTTTTTAAAAATTTTTAGAGTATAACAAAATCTGTACTCAAACCACTGATCTTTAAAAAAAAAAAAAATTACATCAAAGGGTATTTGGGTTTTTTTTCAGGAGATGAATTTCAGTCATTGCCAGAGTCCTTAATGGCTGAGCTCACACGGAAAAGTGAATTTTTAAAATTCAGCTTGTTTTTAAAATCAAGTTCTATCAGCGAATCAAAGAGTATGTGTACATGCATGCTACATGACACTGTGAACAAAAAAACAGACCCCCTGCCGACTTGGTTCCGACTCATAGTGACCCTGTAGGACAAAGTAGAACTGCCCCATAGGGTTTCCAAGGCTGTAAATATTTCCAGAAGCTGACTGCCACATCTTTCTCCTTTGGAGTGGCTAGTGGTTTTGAACTGTCAACCTTTCAGTTAGCGGTTGAGCGCTTTAACCACTGTGCCACCAGGGCTCCTTGCATGACACTAGAGAACTAATTTACAAAATGTTCATGCTTCTACCAGTCATTTTAGTACATTAAAAAAAAAAGAAAAAGAAAGCCCCAAAAAACGACAAGGCACAAATTTATCAAAATTGTCAAACAGCAAAGCCTAAAAGAATTGAGATAAACTTGTTATTAAAAGAACACCTGCTTCTGGGAATCTATTTTCCTGATCTCTTTTTGGTATTAATTTCTAGCTTATTTGTGTTATGAACAGAGAATGTACTCTAAAATTCTTTAAAATATCTACCAGCAGGGCAAATTTTCTGCAAAGATTCCATGTGGGTTCAAAAATGATCTACTCAACCATGAAGAGAAATGAAGTCTTGATACACCCTACAACATGAGTGGACCTTGAAAACATTATGCTGAGTGAAACAAGTCCATCATAAAAGGACAAATACTGTATGATCCTACTTATATAAAATATCTAGAATAGCCAAGTGTATAGAGGCCAAGGAAACCCTTGTGGTGTAGTGATTAAGAGCTAAGGGTGCTAACCAAAAGGTCTGCAGTTTAAATCTCCCAGGTGCTCCTTGGAAACGCGATGGGGCATTTCTACTCTGTCTCATAGAGTTGCTGTGAATTGCAATTGACTGGGGGGCAATGGGTTTGGTTATTTTTGTTTTATAGAGACCAAAGTTCATTAATGGTTAGCAGGGCTAGAAGGGAGGGGGAAAGAGGAAGTCATTGCTTAGGGGGCACTGAACTTCTGTGATGGAAAAACTTGGAAATGGATAATGGTTAATGGTGATAGTTGAACATGATGAATGTACTTCATGTCACTGAATCGTACATGTAAAAGATGTTGAAAAGGTAATTGTATATATACATATGTATAAAATATTTGCCATTTCAGCACACATTTTTTAATTATATATATATATATATTTTATAGATACATACCTGTATATTATATATATATTCAGGTATGTAATATGTATATATATATATATATATATAGTCGCTTTTGGAAACCCTGGTGGTGTAGTGGTTAAGAGCTACAGCTGCTAACTAGAAGGTTGGCAGTTTGAATTTACCAGGAGGTCCTTGGAAACCCTATGGGGCAGTTCCGCTCTTTCTATAGGGTTGCTGTGAGTCAGAATCGACTCTACCACAATGGGTTAGGGTTTTTTACATATATAATTTCAAAAGATGTATACTCCCCTGTTGCTTATTGTTCTATGTATGTTATTAAGCATACAAACCTAGAATTACTGTGAAACCTATGAGAGCCGGAACTTGATGGGACTGCCTTGTTTTTCCTGGTCTCAAGTTATCTGCCTTTAACAGGGTGCAGTCTTACCACTTTTCTATCGCTCATTTTAACGGAAAATATTTGCGTTTTCCTTCTCTGACAAGTTTCCACCTTACACAGATTCCAGCTCTCACAGGTTTTACTCTATTTTTTTGGAGAACTGAAACTTTTGTTACTGTTTAATAAACCTCTTCCCCTCTAGTAACAATTTTAACATAAAATCTGTCCTGTCCCACTTTTCCCTAGAATTTTTTCCCCATCTGTTTATGTTAACATCTCTATGCTTTTATGTTTTAGTTGTATATTTTATAAATACCCTATAGTTGAGTTTGTTCACTTGTTTTTAAATCCATGAAAATATTTCTTTTAAGAAGAGTTTAGTTCACCCATATTGACTGTGGTAACTGATGTGTGTGGACTAATTTCTTTTATCTTAGTTAATACTTCCCATTTGTTCGGCCTTTCTAATGCACCTTTTTTCTTCTCTTTTCATTCCATCTTTTGCATCCATCATGCCCTCCCCTTCCCATTCTATTCATTTTCCTCCACAAGTTTAGAAGCTTTACTTTCCACTTCTCTTTTTGTAGTGGCTCCCCTTAAAATTTCAACATGTCCCTTTAGCTTAACAAAGTCCAAAGTAAAACGACGGATTTATCATCCTTCCAGACAAAAAAAGGACGTTAAAATGACTTCAGACAATCACTCTCTTCACTCCATATGCCACTGTTGTCCAAGATATAAGCTTTATCTTGGTTTTTTTTAATAGCATGTATCAGACTATATCACTAATTTCCTTTACAGTCGCTACCTGTTCAGTTTTATGCACAGGTTCACAACTATTTTTGTTTATTTGTTTGGCATTCCTTTCATTTCTCAGATCTTTCTTCTGGGATTATTTTCCTTTCACCAACAACATCACCCAGAATTTCCTTTACTGGGAGTTTGTTGGAAGTAAACTCAGTTTTTGTTTGTCTGGAAATATTTTTTATGTCTCTACTGTTCTTGCTAGATGATTTCACTACATGTATAACATTATTTTGACAGTTGTTTTCTCTTAGCATTTTGAAGGTGTGTCTTCTGGCTTCAATTGTTGAAGTTGAAAGGTAAATTATCAGCTTCATAGATAATCTTTTTCTTGACTGTTTTCAGATTTCTCTTTGTGTTCTGAATTCTACAGTCTCTGCAATGGATCTCAATGTGGATTTCTCTTCATTTATTCTGCTTGTGATTCCCTGGGCTTTCTGAATCTGAGCATTGGTGTCTGTCTTAGCTATCTAGTGCTGCTATAACAGAAATACCACAATTGCATGGTTTTAACAAACACAAATTTATTCTTTCACAGTTTAGGAGGCTGAAAGTCCAAATTCAGGACATCAGCTACAGGAGAAGACTTTCTCTCTTTGTCAGCTGTGGTGAACATCCTTGTCATCAATCTTCCCCTGGGTCTAGGGGTTTCTCAGCCCAGGTACCCCAGGCCCAAAGGTTGTGCTCTGCTCCTGGCTCTTCTTGCTTGGTGCTAATGAGGTCCCTTTCCTCTCTGCTCACTTCTCTCTTTTATATCTTAAAGGAGATTAACTCAAGATACAACCAAATCCTGTAGATTGTGTCCTGCCTCCTTAACATAACTGCCCCTAATCCTGCCTCATTAAAACATAGAGGTTAGAATTTACAACACATAGGATAATTACATATCATATCACAAAATAGAGGGCAACCACACAATACTGGGAATCATGGCTTAGCCAAGCTGACACACATTTTTGGGGGATGGAGTTCGATTCATAACAGTCTTTCATCAATTCTAGAAAATCTCAGCCATACCTCCTCAAGAATTTTTTCTCCCTCATCCCCTTTATTACCTCCTTCTGAAATTCAAATGGCTACATTAGCAATTCTTATTCTATCCTCCTGTATCTTAGATTTTTTTTTTAAGTCCATCTTTTTGCCTCTCTGTTCTGCTCTCTATATAATTTCTTCACCTTTATCATAGAGTTTATTGACTCTTCCTCCTGCTAGGTCTAATGTACTATTTAACTAAGCTTCTAATGCTGATTTTTATATTTTAACATATAGACATTCTATATCTATAATTCTGCCTTGTCAGTTTTCACAAAACTTTGCTTACTTATTGCAAAGCCCAATGCCCTCTTTTATTACTTTAGCCATTTTAGCTATATTTATTTTATATTCTATTTCTCTTAATTCTGTATCTGCCATAGTCACGTAGAAGATTTGGATAGTTTGTGGGTTTTGATGATTCTCATACACATGGTGTTTATATGTGAGTTCATGCTGAGTGCTTCGAGGTCTGGGTTTAAAGTGTGTTTCTCCAAAGAGATTTTGTATTTGCTTCTTTCAGCCATCAAGAGGCGCTGTCACCCAGGACCACATTAAAGTTTTTGCTTCGGTGTTCAGGTAAATTCTAGCCTCAATCCCATTTGAATGCAGTCTGGGCTTAGGAATTCTCAGAGGAAACTTTTGTTTTCTCTTTTTATGTCCCACCCAGAGTCAAAGTCAAGCCAAGCATGTTGTCGCATTATCTCCGTCTACATGATGTGGGGTTTCTCTCCTTCAGCGAATCCAGATTTATGTCCTGGTCTTTAATCTTACCCCCCACTCTGTTCAGGCTCAGACTTTCTCAAGTTAGAAACCAGACACTAGGCTACCCGTGATCAGCACTCACGAAAGGGCAAACTAACCCCAGAGATTTATACTTTCCTTTCTTTCTGGCCTTCTTTGCTTTCCCAACAGTTCACTCACACATTAAGAAAATGTATGATTTTTATATTTTAGGTGGGTTATATCACGAGAGGTTTACTTAAACATCTTTCTTGCCGTATTGCTGCTCAACTTTTTCCTTAAAGCTTTTTTCTTTCCCTTTTGTTCCCCTCTCTGCCAACAAAGCCACCATAAAGGAAAAGACAAAACATTAAAATGTGTTTATCATAATACAGTCTTAGTTTACTTGCCATTTGTTGGACAGAATTATCTATTTTACGTATGTTTTTCAATTGATGTAGTGTCCTACATCAAGACTATGTTTTGTGTGTTCACTGATGTGTGTTTACCCTGCAAGATATTTTTGTTTGTTAACCTCAATAACTGAGTTCATAATGTTGTGTCATGTCCCTAACAGACATTTGATGTTTAGGACAAACACTTTTAAGGCAAAGACATTCTTAATCTCAGTTCTAAATTTTATGGCCCTACAACTTCAAGATGCCCAATGATCATTTTTCTATTTTCTGTTTTTGTTGTTGTTAGGTGCTGTCAAATCAGTTCCAACTCATGGAGACCCCATGTACAACAGCATGAAATGCTGTGCCATCCTCACAATCATTGCTATGCTTGAGCCCATTGTTGCAGCCACTGTGTCAGTTCATCTCACTGAGTGTCTTCCTCTTTTGCGCTGACCTTCTACTTTGCCAAGCATGACGTCCTTCTCCAGGAACTGGTCCCTCCTGATAACATGCCCAAAGTACGTGAGACGAAGTCTTGCCATCCTTGTTTCCAAGGAACATTCTGGTTGTACTTCTTTCAAGACAGATTTTTTCATTCTTTTGGCAGTCCATGGTATATTCAATATTCTTCGCCAACACCATAATTCAAATGCATCAATTCTTCTTTGGTCTTTCTCATTCATTGCCCAGCTTTCATATGCAAATAAGGCGACTGAAAGTACCATGGCTTGGATCAGGCACATCTTAGTCCTCAACGAGACATCTTTGCCTTTTAACACTGGAAAGAAGTCTTTCGCAGCAGAGTTGCCCAATGCAATAGTATTTGAAATCTTCTATTTTCTAGAAGATTCCAAATATTAATTAGGCCCTAGGGAATGGGAAGGGAGCTTAGAGAAGGAACCAACAAGTGTTTATGGAATGGCTGCTCTTAGCAAGGAACCATGCTTCTTATTGTGAGGATCAGGGATGAGCAATAAAAGTCAGTGCTCTCACGTTACAGATATAAGAGCTTTCAAACAAGGCTTCTAAGAGCTCTTGGATCCATTTTTATGCGTCTCTTAGCCCCTGTAGGAAGGAAGATGCAAAGAATCAATGTTGGGTACTAACATTAGCAATGTCCTCTACCAAGAATGGCAAATGGGATGTCTGATAGGTTGGAGAGGTTTCTGGCAAAAGCCAGATTGCAGTGAGGGACAATGAGCCTGTGAAGTAAAGAAAAGTCACCGTAAGTGAGCCTAGCATGGAGGCTCAGACTCAGAAGCAAGCCCAAACGGGAAGGAATTCAATATCTAAGAATCAATGATACTATACTATAAACTTTTGCTGCTCAGAATATGGTCCCACTCCAGACCTATGGTATCTGAATCTGCATGTTAACAAGACCCCCCAGGAGTTCAAATGCCCATAAAATTTGAGAAGCTGTCGTAGGGGACTGATGGGTTCTCAAGTGGGGGAACATTCAGAGCTAAAAGTGGGACACTCCTGGTAAAACTGGGACTTTGATTACCCTCGAATCACTACTTTAACCCGCCCTAACTAGTTTTCTCTGGGTACCTATGTACTGGGTGAGAGAACTACATGTGAAAATAGAAAGAACCCTATCCCTGGGATCCAAGTGGGATGGAGAAAGGAGAAAATGTTTCCCCGACTTGTAGATGAGAGCTTGGAATACTGGAGATAAGTAACGATTGAGCTCCAGGTGGTGGTGGTGGTGGAGCAGCTTCCTCAAGCATCACTTGTTACCAAGGCGTTGCTTGTGGCCACTTTCCGGGAAGCTTGAACAACAGAAGGACATGGTAGAAGTGGACCCATAACTGGTGACTATGGGTGACCGGTAGAGACTGTCAGAGAGGCCAAAGAGGCCAGATATCAAAGGTAATCAGCAATGGGGCAGCCCCCATAGGCCAAGAAACTATGGCCAAGAAAGATGTAGTTGTTGCTATCTGGTGTTGAGTCGGTCCCATGTGTTACAGAGTGGAACTGCCCATATGGTTTTCTTGGCTATAATCTTTACAGAAGCAGATAACCAGGCCTTTGTTTTGTGGAGCCTCTGGGTGGGTTTGAACTGCCAACTTGCGGTTTGCAGCTGATCACAAACCACTTGCACAACCCAGGCTTAAAAAGATAGTATTTGGAGCAGAAATATCCACTGTAGGACATGCCAGTCACAAGGAACTAATATGTGAGAGTAACACCTCTTTTGATTACTAGAAAGTCATATGATCAGAGATGGGCTGAGAACCTGCCACATTAAAGGTGGGAGCTCAGGGCTTCTCTTGGGCTCCAAAACTAACCTGAACAAGAGGAGGCATTATCCAGATTTTCTACCACCCAGAGGTGACTATCAGGAGTAAGATGTGGTCATAGTTTTAATCTGTTCTCTCAAATGTAATTTCTCCACTTGAAAAAGTCACAGGCTTTTAGGTAGAGTGATACCCAGTTGGTTTCCTCCACTGATCTCCAATCTCCTGGTACGAGCCTTTTCAAGGGTGATTTCCGGAGTTAGCTATGCCTTCTGGGGGCGTAGGCTCCTGGTTTAGATGCTTTCCACAGGCTAACATGGAGTGAATTTGGAGGTGATTTCCAGATTTCATTCCCTCACTCATACACACAGATTTGTATTCAAAAAAAGTCATGGACCTCAGGCTGTGTTAAAACTCAAATATTGGAAATCCTGTTTAAGTGGTATGGCTACTAACCAACAGGTCAGCAGTTCAAATCTACCAGGCCCTCCTTGGAAACTTTGTGGGGCAGTTCTACTCTGTTCTATTGGGTCTCCATGAGTCAGAATTGACTCGACGGCGATGGTTTGGTTTTTGGTATCTTTTATACAAGCCTGCTGATTCTTAAACCTAACATTTATTTCCCCTTTTTTCTTTTGCTATTTAATAAAGGCTTTAAATATTTATGAGTCGGAATCAACTCGACGGCAATGGGTTTGGTTTTTTTTTATTTTAAATATTTATGCCCATGTGGTCTGCATAAGCAATACATCAAGATGAGCAGGTTAACCAACAGCTATATTCTTTACATTTGTACAATAATTTGTTTTCCTTTTAACAAGTGTATTCATATGCATTATCTCATGGAGTGCCACAAACATCCTGTAGTGTCACAATTCACCCTGCATTTCTGGTGGAGAAGCAGTGTCAGAGAGAATAATTTTCTCAAGGATACAGTCAGTTCATCACATAACAAAGTCCACCATGCAGGTCTCCTGACTGATTCTAGGGCCCAGGTCACGTAGTTGAAAACCTCTAAGTTTTCAATCTTGTTTCGGGAACAGCTCTTTAAAAATTAGAAACAATTAATTAATTAATGTGTGTGTGTCTTGATAACGACCGATCAGAAGAATGGAAAATCCCAGGGCATTTGAGCTGCTGATAAGAAGAAGCTTTGGTCCTGCTGGCAAGTGGTGATAGGTTTTTCAGTGGTGGTGTGATAGGATCCAAGGTGACGCTTTTATGTTTCTTTTATCTTGGCTGAGACCTCGGGAAAATGTTAAGAAGCTAGAAGAAGATTTGTTATTAGAAGAGAATATTTTTCTTGAGAATCTGGCATCTAATCCAAGTTTGTTTTGCCAGGCTTTCAGGACATTAATAGTTGGGCTGCATCCCGGCCTCGGGGCCTGGCCGGGTAGCAGCTGTAGGATATTCGGTCTGGCGATTAAAAATGTTTCTGTTAGAAATCTTTTGCAAATTAAAACAAACACCAGCTTCGTTCCTGCTCTGCTGAGGGAAACACTTTTGCCTTTTTAGCTAGACTTAATTAGCCATACCTAAGAAAATTGCCATCTGAGATGATGATTGGCCAGAGGCTTCTCTGAACTACTTTCTAGAACTTCCTGTTCTCAGCCATCTTTATTGGAAAAAAAAAAAAAAACGTTGCCATCAAGCCTCAGGTTGATTCCAACTCACAGTAACCCTATAGAATAGGGTAGAACTGGCCCATAGGGTTTCCAAGGAGCGGCTGGTGGATTTGAACCGCTGGCCTTTCAGTTGGCAGCCAAGTTCTTAACCACTACACCACCAGGGCTCCACTGTCTTTATTATTTGGAAAAAAACCAAGGAATTTCCTCATTGCAAGGAAGACTAAGGTGTAGGAGGGCAACTTTCCTCTTTATGCGTGTGTCTTAACTCATAACAAGAACCAAGCCCGTTGCTGTTGAGTCAATTTTAACAAATGGTGACCCCATGTGTTACATAGTAAAAGTGAGCTCCAGAGGGTTTTCCAAGCTGTAATCTTAACAGAAGCAGGCAGCCAGACTTTTCTTCCATGGTGCTGGGTGATGTGTTCGAACCACCAACATTTTGGCTGGTAGTCAAACTCGAACTGCTTGCACCACCCAGGGACCTGCTCTTAACTCATAAAAGAAGAGATGAACTCTCATACATAGGGATTAATGCATGTGCTATGCTGATGATCTATAGCAGGGCTTTTGTGAAACCTCTTCTCTGGGAGATGGTTGGAGCCTCATTGCAGTAGACAGGTGGCAGAGCCGAATCTCAAAATCAAGATTTGTTTGCCTCTGTAAAAACCATGCTAGGTCTGAACCATAAAATGAGAATTGACAGAGTTGGAGAGTCCAAGGAAGACATAAAAGTTTGAACCAGAACAAAACACTTGTATCTTAAAAATAAAGTATGTTTTGGCCCACCCAAGGATGCTTCTTGAGTGCAGGACCTGGGTCTTATTTCCTCTGTATGCTCAGCCCTGTTCTTGGCACACGGTGGGATATGCTTGTTGTTGAATGTTTACTGGCCTGGGAAGGGATTGCAGGAGATGGTTTGGATACACAGAACAGAAAGAGAAAACACCTGGGCAAAGTCATGACCAGTGCAAAGCTCTTAAGAAATGCATCTGGACTCTGGCTGTGACTATAAAGAGTAAGTGCTGGGTGCCCAGGAGTCAGGCCTGAGAATCAGAATGAGATAAACACAGAGAACACAGACGGAGTAGATCTCAGGGGCAGGACAGAGGTCACTAATGCTGATGTCCCTCCTCACCAGCAACAGCTCCTTCTGAAACCCTTTGCTCAGGCACTGGAGAGAGGTAGTCTATTTTAGCAATGAGGGCTACTCACGTCCTTGAAGCCTCGGAGATATTCTGTTTATTTACCCTTTTAGCCAGTTTGATCGGAAACCCATGCTAACAATGCAAGATTCACAGGCTTTCACAGTGGGTTTTGCTCAAGAAAATTCTTTGCTTCCTAGCAAAGCTGCCCAGAAGTCATGCCAGACTCTGGCCTTGAATCTTAAAGAGGCACCATAGGAGAATGCATGGAACACTAAGGAACCCATTACCACCTATAAAAACAATGTACTGATTCAGAACCAAGGGATTGAGTGGCCCCTAGATGCCAGGCCCTGGAAGAAGGTGGGGATCAGAGAAACGGGTAAGGAGCTTATAGTCTAGTAGGGGGTTATAATACATGGACTTGATAAATGCAAGACAAGGTGGAAAACAATTAGTGCCATAAGAAATATACAAGAAAAAAAAATAGTGTGAAATGGTGGCAGAGGGAGAGAGTATCAGGATTCTTGTTGTTGTTGTTAGGTGCCATCAAGTCGGCTCCAACTCATAGCGACCGTACGTACAGAACGAAACACCGTCTGGTCCTGCGCCATCCTTACAATTGTTGTTATGCTTGAGCCCATCGTTGCAGCCACTGTGTCCGTCCATCTCATTGAGATTCTTCCTCTTTTCCCCTGACCTGGTGCTTTACCAAGCATGATGTCCTTCTCCAGGGACTGATCCCTCCTGACAACATGGCCAAAATATGTAAGACGCTGTTTCGCCATCCTTGCTTCCAAGGAGCATTCTGGTTGTACTTCTTTCAAGACAGATTCTTATCAGGATTCTTAGGGGATGTCACATTTCAGACAGGCTTTAAATGATGGGTAGAATTTGGACATGCAGTGTTGGGAATGAGACGGGACCAGATTCTAGACAGAGGAGAAAGAATGAGCAAAACTACTGAAGTGAGAAAGCACAGACTGTGCTTGGGGATAAGTGATTGGTTTTGTTTGGCTGGAACATATGTTAAATGAGAGCAGGAATTGAGAGACAAGATTAGAGGGCCTTACATGCCAGACTAAGGCATCCAGGCTTTGTTTGGAGTCAAAATGAAAGGTATGTGTGGGAATAATGGCAATTTCATCCATTGATAGAAATTATCAGAGCTTCTAAGGAGTTCTCAGAAATTTACTGAAAAGATTTCCACCAGCATCCCTGGCTCTATAAGTTTTCTCATAAGGTAACATATGAGCATGGAATATTAGATGCCTGCTAATTATCACATCCCTGGTGGCAAAAGGTTAAGCACTTGGCTGGTAACCAAAAGGTTGGCTGTTCGAACTCACCCAGCAGCTCCACGGGAAAAAGACCTGGCGACCTGCTTCTGTAAAGAATACAGCCTAGAAAACCCTAGGGAGCAGTTTACTCTGTCACCTACCTCATTTTAATCTTTGCTAGGGGAAAAAAAAATGGGATGCCTGTGGTTATAGTCCTATTGGGAATGAGTTGTGTTTGTTATGTTAATGAGGCAGGGTTAGCGTAGGCATGTCTTGAGTCACTCTCTTTTGAGATATAAAGGAGATTAAACAAGCAGGTGAAAGAAGGAGAGATGGGAGAAGATACATGCGGAGATCTCCAAGGAACCAGGAAGCAGGGTTAAAGAGACAAGGACCTTCCTCCAGAGCAGATTGAGAACAGAAAGCCAACCACAGGCATAGAGGTTAGAGTTTAGGACACATAGTTTTGGGGGACACAATTAAATCCATAACAGGCAAGTACTTAGACAGTAGCACTACGGCAGCCTGTCCTAGGGCAGTAGCCATGAATTTGGAAGAGGAAAACACCTTCAAGAGAGAGTTTGAGAATAGACCTACTAAAACTTGAGGATTTAGATGATGAGAAGGGATGGGGGTGGGGGGTGCATGCCAATTCAGGTCCTCCAGGAAGTAGATGTCAAGATGGAGTTACAAGAGCAAGAGATTTATTGGTAGTAATGCTATGAGTCGGAATCGACTTAACCTCAGTGGGGTTTAGTGCCTATAAAAACAGAGAAAAACAAAACAGGAGTGGATAGGGAAAGACTTCAGACCCAACACAGATCTGATATCTGTGAAAGAAGAAGGGGAAAGGAGGGTGAATAAATACTCTCAGATTGTTGTGAAATTCTAAGAAAATTTTAGCTAACACATGGGGAAGCTCTAACAAAAAGATTGCAGAGGCCTCCCACATTGGACAAAAATGGTAAGTTCATTCACTGAGTAGAAGCTGCTGGGAAGAGAATGGCCTTGGCTTGAATACTGAGATGGATCCTAAGTCACTGCAGTTGGAGGCTGTCAGCTGACTGCTCTCCTTGTAGCAGGTTGCCTCTTGAGGGGAGATCTGGAAGGCTCTCTTCCATGGCTGCCACAGGCGTGAGAGGGATAGAAGTCAAAGATGAGCCCAAGGCTCCTGGCTGGGTGACTAGACATTTCTTGATGTTATAAACATACTTTAGAGAAATAGGCCATGCAACTGTTCTCTTCTCCAAATGTCCTTGACATAAACCCTGCTTGGAGACAGAGGATGTGACAGGTGACGTTATTAAGACTATGATTTAATATTCTTTCTTCTTGTACTCGCACATGGATCAGGTGTCCTCCTACAGCCTACACTCTAAAACCACTGCTTAAGCCTCTTCTCAGATGTTTCTTCCATAAAGCCCACCTGAGTCAGCCTAGGACTTAAAAGATGGTTAATACAATGCTGTTGATTCGAAGCCCTGTGCCTAAGAGATGATGGATTTTTTTTCTTGAATTCTCTTTCCACCAATTCTTCAATTATTTCTCTCTTCTATGTTTTCCTCATGGAGAAGTCTGTCTAGCTCCCTGTTAAAAAGTTTTAAGTGTTCCTTCCCTTCCTCTTTTCTTTAGTTTTCAAAATTGTTTGCAATGTCATTGAGGTTTGATTGATGTATAATAAACCGCACATATTTAATATGCAAATTTGGACAAGTTTAACACATGCATACACTCTTGAAACCACACACCAATCACATTTTCGTCAACCCAGAGAGTTTTCTCAGGCCATTGTGTGATATCTCCCTCTCTCTACCACTAATCCTAGGAAACCACTGATTTGCTTTCTGTCTTTATCGATTAGTTTGCTAACGAGTGAGAAAATTCTAATTTTCTAGAGTTTTATGCAAATGAGGTCATACAGTATGTACTGTATTTTTGGTCTGGCTTCTTGTGCTCAGTCTAATTATTTTGAAATTTATCCCATGTTGCTGCATGTATCAATGGCCTATTATATCTTTTTATTGCTGAATACTATTTCATTGTATGGATTTGACAGAATTTGTTTACCATTTACCTGTTGGCAGACATTTTAATGGACTCCAATTTTTGATTGATACAAATAAAGTTTTTATGAACATTCATGTGCAATTCTCAGTGTGGACACACACGTTTATTTTTCTTGGATAAATACTTAGGAATGAATTCACTGGGCTTCATGGCAAATATATGTTTAACTTTTTAAGAAATTACCAAACTGTTTTCCAAAGTGGTTGTACAATTTCATGTTCCCACCAGTAGTATATGAGAGTTTCAGTTGTTCCGGATCCATGTCAGTATTTGGAATGATGTTTTTATTGCTTTTCTTTCATACGTTATACTTTTGGTGTCACATCTAAGAAATATTTGCCTAGTTGAAGTTTACAAAGATTTTCTCTGATGTTTTCTTCTAGAAATTTTATAAGTTTAAGTTTTACATTCAAGTCTGTGACCCATTTTGGATCAATTTTTGTATGGAATGTGAGGTATGGATTGAGGCTCTTCTTTATTTTTTTTTTGTATATGAATATCCAATTGTCCCAGCATCATTGTGGAGAATACTATCCTTTTTCCATTGGTTTGCCTTGGCAGCCTTTTTAAGAAACCAACTGGACACATATCTGAGGGTTTATTCATGGACTCCCTATTCTGTTCCACTCATTTATCTACCTATCCTTTCTCCAATTATGCTATTTTTACAACTGTGGATTTATAGTAAGTCAGTCAGGAAATAAGTAGTGTGTATCCTCTAGCTCTGTTCTCCTTCACACAATTTTTTTTTTTTATAGTCTAGATCTTTTACCTTTCCCTATACATTTTTTAATAGTTTATTTTTGTTGTTGAGAATATGCATAGCAAAACATACACCAATTCAACAGTTTCTATACCCACAATTCAGTGACAACTTTTCCCTATACATTTTAGTAAAAAGCAGCCTGTTGAGATTTTAATTTAAATTGTATTGAATGTATAGTTTAGTTTGGGAGAATTGGTATCTTATGAATACCAAGTCTTTCAATCAATGAACATGATACGTCTCTCCATTTATCTAATTCTTCTTTGGTTTCTTTCTTCAATGTTTTGTACTTTTCATCATGAATATTCTATACATGTTTAATTAACTTATACCTGAGCATTTCATGTTTTTTGGAGCTATTGTAAATACTTTTTTTTAAATTTTGCCTTCCAATTTTTCATGACAAGTGTATAGAAATGCAGTTCATTTTTGTATGTTGACCTTGTATCTTGCAACCTTTCTATAGTCACTTATTTGTTTTAGTGACTTTCTTTGTACACTACTGGGGATTTTTCTACATAGGTAATCATGCCATCTGTGAATAAAGATAATTTTCTTTTCAAATTGGTGTGCCTTTCATTTCTTTCCCTTGCCTTATTTCACAGGGTAGGTATTCCAGTTATATTGAATAGAGATGCTGAGATCAGACATTCTTGCTTTGTTCCCAACCTTAGGGGGAAAATACCTAGTCTTTTATCATTAAGTATGATGTTAGCTGTAGGCTTTTCCAGATGCGGTTTATAACAGCCATCTTAATCAATGTCCTTTTCTTCTGATTTATCATCTTCATCACTTATGATTCTATTTCTATTAATTGATTTTTATCCCCTTATTACGGGTCTATCCTGTTTCTTTGTTCAACTTTTAGATTTTACATTGTTGAGTGCCAGATTACTTTTCATTCTGTTACATATTTTGCACTTTGTTTTGGAATACAATGTATTTATTGACAACAGGTTGATCCTTGTGATTGTTAATGTGTGTTAACTTGGCTGGGCCATGATTCTCAGTGGTTTGGCAGTTATAATATAGTTTGGCAGTTGTCCGATGATGAGATCACTTTCCTAATGTGATCACCTCCATGATGGGATCTGCTATGAGTAGCCAATCAGTTAAAAGGGAGTTTCTTTGGGGTTGTGGCCTGCATTGAATATAAGTGGACTTTCTGGCAAGCTTCATGGGCTTTCGCTCGCACCAGATTCTGCAGCTGGCTTCTGTTCATCAGACCTCCAGTTCTTGGGACTTGAGCTAGCAGCTTGCATGCCATCTTGTCTGCCATGACCCATTTCCTTGATATAAATCTCTCTATGTATGTGTATATTTACATGCTTTGCTGGTTTTGCTTCTCTAGAGAACCCAGCCTAAGACATCCTTCTAAGGGTTGCTTTTTACATTGTATTTGGTGAGTTTAGACCTTTAGACCTTTTTTTTTTTTTTTTAGAGTAGGAGTAATTTGTCTCCATTACTGAGGCAATACCCTTCTGGGGACCCTACTGGATACCCCCTGTGTTAGATCTTTCCAGTATGGGTTGGAAGAACTGGAACTATTTTCATCTTTGTTTGACCCCAGGAATTGTTTTGTCTGCTACTTTCCATTGATTCTTTCCCCAGAATCAGGTAGTTCCCTTGCATCCTTACACTGATCAGACCTTGGCTAAGGACTCCCGGGGAACCTGCAGATTTCTGAGGTGCTCTTGCTCATTCTCTTTCTCCCTGTCCTTCTCTCTGTCTCTGTCTCCCTCCTTCTGTATCTCTGTCCTTTCAAGTATTCTGCTCCAGGAATTCTAGCCACGTTGGCTTCCTTAATCTCTGAATTCTGTCTGTTCAAATTAGGGAGACTAGTGGGCTCTGTTTGAGGTCCCCATCTCTGAACCTCATCCTATCTACTTTCTCCAGGCACTAAGCTGAGTTAATCATAGGGCTCACTTCATTAGTTTCCTTCCTCTTCTTGGGGAGCTGTTGTAACCGTTGTTTCATATATTTTGTCTTTTCTTTTTAGCCGTTTAAAGGTAATTCAGTTTCTGTGTCTCCATCATGGCCCCAAACAAAAGTTTTCCTGTTCCATAATTTACATGGAAATCATTATCCCTGCACCTACCGTCTTCGCAATTACCGGATCTTTTTTTTTTTTTTTGTATCGGTAATGACACTATGAGTTGAAAGAGTTAGACACACCGGAGGGTGGGCAGAGGCATTCTGCTGGGGTAGTGAGAGAATTAAAGCAGCTCCACATGAAGAAGCATGGAAGTAATTGGGAATCTGAATTTAAAGAAGACTCAGAATAAGGATTATCAAAGCAATTCTCATTTATCTAAAGAACTTAAGTGTTAGGCTTCTTCCTGGTGGTCTTAGAACATCAAGGGGTACAAGCCACAAAGAGGCAAGCTTTATTCTGTCACAGTCGAAGTGTCCAAAACAGAAATGGTCTCTGCGTTGATAGGCATGAGGTCCCAGTTTCCAGAAGAATTGGAACAGAAAAAGTATTTGAACATTCATCTACCTTGTAATTTCCAGATCTGGAGCCAGACAAGATGTTCAAATCCACTATCACCACATACCAGTTATGTGACCCTGGGCCAGTTATTTAACCTGAGCTCCAACTTTCTCATATGTAAGCAGCAGTAACACACATTCCTTCTTTCTAGGGTTGTAAAGATTAAATGCGATATCATATGGAAAAAAAATGTTTAGCATAAATGTGTGGTATATAGTATGCACTCCATAAATTTTATTTATGTATTACTATTACTAGAGGCCTGTTGGTGCAGTGGTTAAGAGCTCAACCAAAGGCTGCTAACCAAAAGGTCAGTAGTTCAAATTCACCACCCACTCCTTGGAAACCCTGTGGGGCAGTTCTACTCTGTCCTATAGGGTCACTATAAATTGGAAATGAGTCTACGGCAAGGGGCTTGGGTTTTTATTATTATTACTGTTATTAGCATGTACTATTATTATTAGCACGTACTGAAGTCATAACTGTATAACTTTGAAACTGGGAGGAGCCTTACAGGTCATTTAGTTCAAACTTATTATTTCCCAGATGGGGAAGGTAAAGCTCAGCAAGGGGAAGTGACATGCCAAGTCACAAAGTTTGTCATTTGATAAAATGAGATCTGGAGCTCAAGTATTCAGATTCTCCACTGACCTTCTCCCCTCTCCACCTCATACACACACCCCTGTGAGTGCACATGTGTGTGCACATGCTCACACACACACACACATACACACACACATACGCACACAAGCACAGAGCAGAACCAAGAGACAAGACTTCCCATTCTAAATTCTGGCTCGTCCACTGGTGTGTTGTGTGATTTTGCTTAAGTCCCTTCTCCTCTCCACGTCTCAGTTTCCTCATCCACAAAATGGGGACGTGCCAATTTTCCTAAGAGCCTTTCTACATTTACTGTTTTGTGTTTTAAACAGGTAACTAACACTGATGTGGGAAAAATTGGTGTGTTGGAATTGTTTCCATTAAGCAGACACATTCATTGCTTTGCCCACAGTGACAAAAAAAAATGCTTTTGTTTCATGTTCTATTTAAAAAAGGGAAATCTATCATTCGTTTCTAATCCTGTTTGTTTGCAGCTGTGTTGAACAGCACGCCAGGCTTAAGGCAAGCCCACCAGCTTCCGGAGAAAACAGCATTTGAGTTGTTTCTTTGTTTTCCTTATCTCCCTTCAGGTTGCTGATAACACAGACTGCCCGCCCGCCCTGTCCCTGTCATCCTCTTAGGGATTCGCAGAGACTACACAGTTTCTCCCGCTCCTGGGACCTTCCCCACCAACTTAGAGGTAATTACTCATTCTGGGTGTTCCACTGTTGCGGGGAGCTGACTCTACTTGCATGCCTCATGAATGCTTATGTTCGCTCACAAAAGAGAGGCAATATTCTGAAAAGATACATCAACGAATGCGCCTGCCTCCCAACCTTCTTTTGCTGCGTTGAGGGAAATTTCCCCTTCTTTCTTGTAGTGTCCTTTTTGCAAGGTTTTCTTTGTTGTCGCTTTGAATAGTTATGCAGCCTGTCAGAGACATGGGTCTTCCTTCCAGAATGGACTGACCACTTAGTCTGTGCCCAGTTCTGCCTTAAGACTCAGTGCCTGTTCTCAAGGAACTCACTGACCAGCAGGAAGAAGAACTGTAAGGCTGAGACCAGTGTTTTAATGAGTATAAACAGAGTGCTAAGAGAATGTGGCTTTAGGGTGATAGGAACTCTGCCTGCAACTCAGGAAAGGCTTGCTGGAAGTGGTCGACTATACTGCGTTGAAAGATAGGTAGAAAGTGAGCGAGCAGAAAAGATGGTTCAGGCAAGTAATTCTTCCAAGAAACATCCTAATAAACTACAACAAAGAAAAACAATGCCATCGAGTCAATTCTGACTCATGTTGATCCGAGGCGTTACAGAGTAGAACTGTGCTCCATAGAGTTTTCTTGGCTGTAACCCTTACAGAAGCAGACAGCCAGGCCTTTCTTCTGTGGTTCTGTTGGGTGGGTTTGAACTGTCACAGCCAGTATTAATTCCATGTCAATTCTGTGGCATGTCCTATGCTAACTGGATGTTGGAGGATTTACTTTAGAGAGGGAGACAAGGAATTGGGTGATCAAAGCTAACATCCTTCCTGTTTGGAGGGCTGTGGCACATTTCAGATGCGGAGAGGGAAACAGACTAGGAACACGACTTTATGTCAGATTCCCTGGTGGAAAAGCACACAAGAGGAGTATCCTGCCTTTCCAAGTGTTGGGTCAGAGTTTCCCAACTTCGGCACTATTGACATTTTGGGGCCGGATAATTCTTTGTTGTTGGGGGCTATTCTGTGCCTTGTAGGACATTGCCTTCTTTAGCATTCCTGGTCTCTATCTACAAGAAGTAATAACATCTGTCTCTATCTACAAGATGACATAGCATCCCCTCCCAGTTTGTAGTTATCAAAAATCTCTCCAGGCATTGCCAAATGTTCCTGGCAGGCAAATCACCCCAGGGTGGAGAACTACTTCCAAAGGCAGTCTAATATGTTGGGAAGATGATCACAGCACTGAGCACCAGGTGAACTATAGGCCTGCCTCCTTGGAGTTTTGGACAAGTCACTTCTAATCTGGGGCTTTGGTTTCATTTGTAAAAAGAAAGGAGTTTTACTAGACTCATTCATTAACCCAACCAATTTTTATTAACTTCCTACTCTGTGTCAGGCACTGTTTTAGGTGGCTAAGGATATACCAAAAAACAAACAAACAAACAAAACTAAACCGGTTGCCACTGAGTTGACTCAGACTCATAGTGACCCTGTAGGACAGAGTAGAGCTGCCCCGTAAAGTTTCCAAGGAGCAACTGATGGATTTGAACTGCCAACCTTTTGATTAGCAGCTGGGCTCTTGAACCATTGTGCCACCAGGGAACAATAAAAACAAGGCCCCTGCCCTCTGGATGTTTATATTCTAGTTGTAGGAAGCAAACAACAAAAAAAATATAAAAATGTAGTAAAATCCAAGCAATGATAAATCCCATGAAGAAAATCTTAAAAAGTTATCTTATGGAAAGTGTCTGAGGGTAAGAGGCTGTTCTCTGAGAATTTCTCTTAGATAATATTTGAGCAGAAGCCTAAGCAATGGAAGGAGCCAGCCATGCCCCGCTCACGGGGAAAAGGGATGCAGGCAGAGAGAAGAGAAGTGCAAAGGCTCTGAACTGGGCATGACTTGGTCTGTCTAGAGGGTGGTGAATAAAGAGGTGATTGTCAGGAGATCAAGTCTGAGGGGTAGGTAAGGCCCAGTTCCTTTGGGACCTTGGAGACCATGCAAAGCAGTTTGAATTCATTCTCATTAAAGTGAGATGCCATTGCAGAGTTAAAAGCACGTGCGTGATTCATACAATCTCATTTCTTCTCTACAACCATCATTCTGGGCATAATGGATTTTAAGTAAGCAAGAAGGGAAGCAGGAAACCAAGGGATGACGTGGATGCACAAGGCTAGGAGAGACATGGTGATGGCTTAGCTTAGAGGTATGGTAATGGAGACAGAAGTGGATGGAGTTAGGAAACCTTCTGGAGGTAGAGCCAACTGGATTTGCTGATGGATTGAAGGTGAGGACTAAGGGAGACAGATGAGTCAAGGATGGTGTGTAGGCTTTTGGCCTGAAGAACTGGATAGATCATTTTTGCAATCTACTGTGGGAAAGACTGGGAGAAAAGCAGATTTGGGGTAAAAGGCAATAGCTCAAGATGAGTCTAAAATAATTTTCAATCAGAAAATTCAATTCTGTAATAGAATTTTCTGTTGCTTTTGTTTTACTTTCTCTAGACACAGTAGTCTACCTTCTCCCACCTCCCCAACACACATACATCATAGATACATACGCAAATAACTGTAACAAAAACAAATGAGAGAAGCAATGGCATTACAGGGAATCAGCATGATTTCCAAACGGCCTCACACATGCAGAGAAAGCCTTGTGCCTGACAAGCAACAAGGGACTTTTGGAAAATCACGTTGGATGAAATCTTGTCAATGGGAGGTTTTGCTATCAAGAAATCTAATGAGGCTTAAAGAAAACGGATAATTCATTAGCATTCTTGAGCGTGCCCCTCTTTGCTGCGTGGTAATTATTGAGTAGCTACAGACAAGCTCAGAAATATAGTGACAAGAAAGACTGCTCCATCCATCAAATAGCAACAGCTATAATCATCTAATGAATGCTACATGAATCAAACAGTGGAAAATAATAATAATTTCTTTGCTTCCCCATGAGCCTTTCAGCAAGGTTTCCAGAACCCACCGTGAGTAGATTTACTGGAAAGTTTTGCTCTCTCTGGGGTGGCAAGGCCGCAATTATTGAATAGCTACAGGGCAATGGTGCTCCTTAGACCCAAGGCAGAAAAGGAGGCAGACAATCTTTTAGCCTAAGAGAAAGTAATCCTTCGGGTTCAATCCAAGTAGGAAAAAGTCAAGAACAGTCATGGTCCTTATATGAGGGCTTGGGGTTTTTAGAATTCCAAGGCAAGAATGGGATTCTCTCTCAGGCTGGGACAAGGAACACATCTCCAGAAGTTTCACCCCTATCTCACCCAGCCCTGGTTTGGAAAGGCTGCATGGGATGGTGGCAAGCCCAATGTCTGGGACTCAGAAGACACAAGAGCAACTCCTGGCTCAACCTCTTTTATGGACGTAATTGTGGACAAATGACTTCCATTGTCTGAAGCTCTAATTTTGTAACTACAAGGCAAGCATGCTAAAATGGACTCTGAGCTTCTAGGTTGTTGTGATCATAAAGCTGATAATGCTTTATAAATATTTAAGTGCTGAAAAATATTAATTTTTAGAGCAGGACAATCTTTAAAGAGGAAGTACCAGTGACTCACAATTACCCAAGACACAAAATGTTTCTCATGTCCATCTCTCCAATCTATTTTGCTCCTCTTCTTCCTTATAAGCTGACCATGAAAGCCTCAAATTTACATTATCTTGGGAAAAGTACCAATTTTGGATTTAGGAACAACTATTTTGTGATCTCAGCTCCTCAGGGTAGGTTTGAACCACCAACCTTTAGGTTAGCAGTTGAGCACTTAACCATCTGTACCACCCAGGGGCCCTGGCCTTGGATAAGTCCTTACTAAATACAAACATGTTACCTAGGAGGGGCGACACACTGACCTGATTACCACCATCTCCACTTTGGCATAGGTGAGTTTCTAGGAGTACCTGACAGGTAACCCATTAGAAGGTGACAGAAAGGGGCCCAGACACCGAACCAGGAGAACTGTATCTGCCGCAGGTTATCCACATGCACTTCTAGTATGCTATAACTGCACTGTAGGTGAGTAGTGGCCTTCAGATCATGAGTTCTGGTCCCTGCCTTCTTAACCATGTCTTGTTGGCATTGATGCTCCTCTGCCTCTTTGCTGAACTAAGCCTGGAGTACACTGGAAGTATCTATAGGGAATAATTTCTGCTTCCTGAGCTTGGTAGTCACTGTGCCTGGGGTAGACTCTGACCCAGTGCACTCCCTCACTCAAGCTACAGTTTTTACCTGCACTCTGCTATGGTTGTCCAGTCAATACAGCTAGACTTTTCTACTCCGATTTCCTGCTGAAACTGTAGTAGTTGTAAATACTAGTCATTTTAACTAGGCCTAGACACGTTCTCTGTGTCTTGTCATTCCCCTCTCCTTGGGACACCAGTTTCTTCTCCTCATCCCCTAATTAGTCTTAGGGTCCTTCTCAAACAAGCTGTTTATCTGAACTATGTTGTTGCATCTACCTGAGTCCACAGCACCATTCCCTGGAGCTCCTGCCTCAGGCCCCACATGTCAGGCTGGAGCTCTATTTGGCTTTATCAGCTTACATCAAGCTGAGTTCCTACATTCCTCTGCACGGTGCAGTTTGAACAGACAGTCTCTGCACTTGGGGGTCAGCTTGCAAGCTACTGAGGCTCTCATAGTCCTGGTTGGTTCTGACTGCATCCTCTTGATCACTACCTTCTCACAGGGGCCTTGGTGTGAGATTGCAAAGATCATACACAAAATATAGCTTTGGGAGAGTCATTCTGACTCTTTTGCAACTTTTTCTGAGAATTGCTGTGGAAACAAATCATTCTCATTACTTTAAAGATACCCCTCTCCCAGGATGAAGATGAAGTGAGAGCCTTGGTTTTGTCAGCCCACATTTCCATTTGCACTTTTCAAGCATGGTTGAATTTGAATTTGAAGGGCAATTCAATGCATTATCAATTCTGAGACATACTGTCATCCCTGTTCAACAAGCTTGTATTGTATTGAAAATAGTCAATGAAATGCTACTTTGATCATGGCCAATCCCGTTTATTGGATGGAGCTGAGCAACTTCAGTGAGTTTAAAACTGTTAAATATATTCTTCAAAGTGCTGGAGATTAACAAAGGCATAGGCTGAGATTGTAAAGAACTGTAGCGCCATCTGAATTAATGCCTTTGAAATGAAGAGTTTTCCTGCGAAGTGTTCAACTGGAAGACATACCCAGTGGGTGTAGTGACAAAGATTGCTTAAATCTTCATGGAGCAATAGGTGGTGTTGCCCTTCAGATTTCAGTTATTCCACCTTTTGTATGAAATGCAATAATTCAGAAGAACCCATCAAACATAGAGCTGGTGCTTTCAACTGTAACACAAGATGACAATCACAGCTCAAGACACTGTATGGCAATGGGAAGACAGAAGTCCTGTGACTAGGTCACCATGCAGCCCTTTATATTTCCTTGGTCCCAGTTCATTCATATGGAAAATGAAGGCTTTGGACAATGTGATCTCTAAAGTTCTTCCTGCTCTAATTTTTTTTTTTTTTTTTGGTCCATGGCCCTGGCCATAGAACATCCTCAAAACTTCAGCTTAACTCTAAACCAGATTATTTCTAAATTAGATGCGTAAGTACCTTCAGATTACTCTTGCCTACAAGTTTCCCAAATCCTAAACTCTAAACTCATTCCTAAAATTTACTGTGTATACGTTATCAAATTTGTTGCAACTTTTAGAAAGTCATGGTGGAATTAAATATAACTTTCATCTGGTGCCTGTTCCTTTGGGCCTCCAAGATTGAGCCAGATCCCTTTTATACCTTTTATACTTGAAAACGGTGCTCCTCGCTCTCCAGAGAGAAGCACAAGAAGCAGTAGGCAAAGGAGACAAACCCCGCCCAAACTTAAACTCTGACCTGAGCTGTTGGAATTACTTTCTTCTTGAGCTGAAGAATTTTTTTTTTTTTTTGAGCTGAAGAATTAGCCCTGGTGGTGCAGTGGTTAAGTGCTCGGTTGCTAACCGAAAGGTTAGCAGCTCGAACCTACCAGCTGCTTCAAGGGAGAAAGATGTGGCAGCCTGCTTCCTTAAAGACTATAGCCTTGGAAACCCTATGGAGTAGTTCTACTCTGTCCTACAGAGTAGCTGTGAATCAGACAGTAGTGGGCTTTGATTTATTTTTAAGAATGGATGAGAAAATAAATACATTTATTGCAGCACCGTGCCTCCCGCTCCCTTTGATTACACAGAGGGAGCCTTTGTTTTATGGACTCAGAAGAAAAAGCTAACAAAAAAACGACAGCGTCTTGAGAGTCAGCAATATTTGGTTTACGTGAGACAAACATTTTAAAAAAACAAGGTAAGACCAACAGCTAGTCTTTGTTACAAATAAACACCCTGAGCATGAAGGTTGCTGACAAATCACTTGTCACTGCCAAGGTGGCTGCAGGAGACATCAACGTAATCTTACAGAAACAACTGCAGAGGACATGAGAGAGTTGTGATAAATGGATCATAGGAGTGCAGGGTGTGGAGACAGATGGTGGTCCTGGCATGTGACTGGGAAAGGAGACTGGTAAGGGAGGTGAATGGGATAGGCAGACAATGGGCGTGATGCTGGTCAGCAGGTCTCAGACCCTCAGATACAGAATTGGAGACAGAACTACAGAGCGAACACAGAGCTTCAATCCTAAGGAAGTTCAAGACCTCAAGGGCTTGTTTAGAAATTCCAGTGGGAATGTGCCCAGTTTCCAGCAACTGAGAAGTGCCCCTTTTCCACCAAAGAAGGTCATTCCCCATGTGCAAACATTGGAGGGACACACTCAAAGCAGTGAGGGGCAAAGCAACCACGTACTTGAGTAGCCAGAAGACAGCAATGAGCCTTGGTCTTAGATGAGGACTCAGATGTTACGACCAGATTTCCTTCTTGTTCATCTGAGACAAAGAGAAGCCAGTGGGCATTTGGTCAGAAGATTAAGGCAGAAAACACCCACTTAGAGAACATGGACCTAAGCAGCAGCAGGAGCCAGTTTGTTTTGATGCCAAGTGACCTGCACTCCTGGCATAAAAAAAACACCTGTTGCCATCGAGTCAGTTGTGACTCATAGCAGTCCTATAGGACAGAGTAGAACTGCCGCATATGGTTCCCAAGGCTGTAATCTTTACAGAAGTACACCGTCACATCTTTCTCCCGTGGATCGGCTGGTGGGCTCAAACTGCTGACCTTTCGGTTCATAGCTGAGTGCTTTAGCCACTGCACTACCAAGGCTCCTTTTGCTCTTGGCATAACCAAAAAAACAAACCTGATGCTACTGAGTTGACTCTGACTCATAGAGACTCTATAGGACAGAGTAGAATTGCCCCATAGGTTTTCCAACAAGCAACTGGTGGATTTGAACTGCTGATCTTTTGGTTAGCGGCCAAGCTCTTAACCACTGCGCCTCCTGGCATACCAAAACCCACTGCTGTCGAGTCAATTCTGACTCATAGCAACCATAGAGGACAGAGTAGAACTGCCCCTTAGAGTTTCCAAGGAGCGCCTGGTGATTCACGCTTCCAACCTTTTGGTTAGCAGCCATAGCACTTAACCACTATGCCACCAGGTTTCCCCTCCTGGCACAGGAAGCCTTAAATTCCCCCCTGAAGTGATAGGATGGATGGGTTTCTGAGTCAGACATGGGGTGGATTCAATAGGCAGCTTGTGGAAATAGGTGTGGGGGAACCCAGCATAGCATTGCCAGGACTGGGGAAGTAGCAATGGAGGGACCCAGGCAACCAGTACAACTTGTTCAAACTCTTGCTTCTCCATAGTACTTTGTACATATCTAAAAGACAGCAATCACTATAATTCATCAAGGCTGTATGTCTCAATTTCAAATACCAGCAGGATCACCCATGGTGAACAGATTTCAGCAGCACTTCCAAACTAAAAGTAGGAAGAAAGGCCTGGTGATTGACTTCTGAAAACAAACCAATGAAAACCCTATGAAGCATAGTAGAATATTATCCAGTTCTGCTGGAAGATGAGCCCCCTAGTTTGGAAGGCACTCAAAATATGATTGGGCAAGAACTGAATTAACACAATAGCCACAACCCTCAACAGTCATGTAATACATAAGATCACCATGAGTTGGCGCAAACTCAGTGGTAACTAACAACAACAAGATTCATGCAGCATGGATTCAAATTCAGAACCCACACTCACCAGCGTGTGATCGCAGGCAAGTTTATTAATCTCCCTATGTCTCAGTTTTCTCACCTGTAAAGTGGGGATAATAACACCTCTCTTATTGATGGGGTGGGGCCCTTGTGGCATAGTGGTTAAAAGCTAAGCTGCTAACCAAAAGGTCTGCAGTTCAAATCCACCAGCCGTTCCTTGAAAACCCCATGGGGCAGTTCTACTCTGTCCAATAGGGTTCTCTATGAGTCAGCATTGACTCAAGGCAGTGGGTTTGGTTTTGTATTGTTGGGATAAGAAATAAATTGGTCAACAAAGTGATTAGACCATTGCCTAGGGCATAGTGAATCCTATGTGTTTGTTAAAGAAGTAAAAGTTTACCTTTGCTTCCCAGCTCTTGACAAGGTGCTCATTTTCAGTGTCTGATGTATTGTTAAAGTGAAAAATTAAACAAGAAGGCTGGGCATTCTTGACCCTGAAGTCTTAGCCCACAGTCTACCATCTCACCTGACCGAGGATACCAGCATCAGAGGAACTGTGGTGGGTAAGGAAGTCCCAGTGCTCAACGTGGATGTGGCAGAGCCATCATCATGAATTGTGAGGTCACGTACATGTTTCAGTCTGCGCATCCCTGCAAATTATTCCATCCCAACAGGAGACAATGGCTGTGGTCCCCAGCTCCCTCCCTGCCTGCTTTCTTCTCCTTATCAGGCTCCAGAGTGTTGGTACAGATAGAATCATGAGGGCCCTGCTAGGAGAATATCTGCAGTCCACAGCCTTTTGAGCACATAATGTATTCCCCATGAAAAAGTATAAATCTGGAAAGTGAGGGGGATGGATGCCAGTAAAGGCTGAAACACAAAGGGAAAGAAAGCCTCTCCCTTGAACCCACAGCCATTAAAGCAAGTCTTCACCTTGCTTTGCAAGGCTTTGTCCTCTGAGTTCCCGCCTCCCCACCTTCTATGCTCCCCCCCACAGGTTCTCCCTAGTCCCCACTCCTTGCTTTTCCCATTCCCCCTTCCCTCCCGACACCCACCACCCACTCTACCTCCCACCAGACTGCTAATATGACTTAGTTCCAAGAGGCAGCACCCAGGTTCTCTTCGTTGTCAAATGTGGGTAGTAACAGCCACGCCATGGGGCTCTGGAGAGGATACCAAGAGATAGCATGCGTGCAAACGTTCTGCAAGATGCTCAGTGTTCTACAAATGTAGCACAAACCATTTACAAGTATACCACTTACATAGCCAATGGTTAACTTTTATTTTTTTGGTAATTAAGACTCCTCTGCCAGGTATTATATGTAGTGGGTTTGCATAAAACTAATAAAGGTCAATTACATTTCAAATCAGAGTATGCATATTAAAAACAATTATTGTGGTAAATATATATAACAAAACTTTTGCCAATTCAACAGTTTATACGTGTACAATTCAGTGACATTTATTACATTCTTCACGTTGTGCAACCATCACCACTATTCATTTCCAAATTATTCCACTGCCATTAATAGGAACTCAATGTTCTCTGAGCAATGACTTCATCTTTTCTCTTCCGTCTCACCCCGGGTATCTACTAATAAGATTTGGCCTCTATCATTTGCCTATTTCATATAAATGAGACTATACAGTATTTGTCCTTTTATTTCATTCAGCATGTTTCAAGTTTTATCCATGTTATAGTATGTACATTTACAAATTAAATGAATCAACGTAAAGCACTTGTAAGGGTGTTTTGTACTGGTAAGCACTGGATAAGTGAAGGCCAGTATAAATGGTGCCTGAGTTGAAGCTGGAAATGACAATATAGGGGAAAGCCCCGGACTAAACCCGTTATATCAAGTCGATTCTGACTCAGAGCGACCCTGTATAACAGAGTAGAACTGCCCCTGTAGGATTTCCAATCCTGCCGTCTTTACAGAAGCAGAATGCCACATCTTTCTCCAATGGAGTGTCTGGTGGGTTTCAACCCCTGACCTTTTGGTTAGCAGTCAAGCCGCTTTAACCACTGCACCACCAGATCTCCAAAATGAGAGGCCCCAACACTAGACTCTAGGCCCAGTTTTGCCTTTTAGTTTCCTCTTTAAAAAATGCTGATACTTATACTTACTGTGTTTGCTTCATAAACAGAGTAGTGTTGAGGGTCAAAATGCAGATGTTAGTAAGAGAAAGCACTTCATAAACAGTAGTATACTTCACGCATTTTAGAAATTATTATTGATGTGTGTGTATCTGCGTCCATATGCCCTCCCATCTGCTCATTTCTTTTCAAATATTCCTTTTTATCTCTCATTTTCCTCTTTTTTTTAAGCAATTGGAACACAAAATATTCAACTCAAGGTGATTAACCAATATCTAGACAACTTTTCTTGGAGCCCTGGTGGTGCAGTGGTTAAGAGCTATGGCTGCTAAGCAAAGGGTCAGCAGTTTGAATCCACTAAGCGCTTCTTGGAAACACTATGGGAAAGTTCTACCCTGTTCTATAGGGTCACTGTGAGTCAGAATCAACTTGACAGCAAGAGTTTTCTTTTTATTTTTTAGATAACTTTTCTAGTATTGTAGTGATTATAACGTAAATCCAACCTAGTGGGCATATTAGTTCTTTTTAAATGGCTTCCAGTAAAGATTGCTTTAAAATTTACCATATAATTACTAGGACGTGAAAAGAGTATAGATACACACACACATACACACTTTAGAAGCTTCAATACATGTTGTCCAAAAAGAGTCAAATACTTAGCCTGAGAGAGAGCAAATCTTTTGGCTTAGAATGTTTATTCTGACCTACAATGTAATCGGACTTTATCAGCCAAGATGGGAATAGGAGTTAGCCCCTAATAGGATTAGAAAGATTATCTAAGACTCTGCTTAAAAACCCAAATGCTGGTAGGCAATTTTGAACCTTGGATAAAATTTACCATGACCTTTTGCTGTCCACCAGGATGAGTTCTTGGAGTTTCTCTATTCATAGTGGAGTCAGATTATATTCAACACAGCACTTTGCACATACCCTGGCTTCTTTTTCTAGGAGAGAATATGATTCATGGTTGAAAGATAAAAACAGGACTGTGATGATACAGGGATGTTGGCACGAGACAAGCCTGAATATGCAGCATGATCCTGAACGGGAGAACAGAATATCCAGGTCTCATGCCAGTGCCATAATTGTTTAGCTGTGTGAACTTAGATAAGTCACATATATTCTCCAAGACTCAGTTTCTTCATCTGTGAAATGGAAATAATAGCATCTGCCTTGCCTACTTCAGGTTGCTGTGAGTGTCCTATGAGATTCTATGCTCTATCAATCAGGCCCTGCTGTTAAATTCAAATGTTTACAAAAGCACCCACACTTTCTAATGAAGAAAATGATTGCTTTGAGATGTAAGTCTTTGGGAAAGTAATTCTTGAGAAGGGAGTATTCATGATGCAGCTTCTAGAGAAATTTAGGCCAATTTTGATCAACTTGGTCTTAATACCAGCTATAATTCTTATCTAAAAAGAGAAACATTTTCCCAATCTTTCTCAAACTTTGCCTCTGGATCAAAGACACAATTCCCTTTGAGATTTTTCATGCATTTCATGCATCGAGGGGTAGCTACAAGAAAACAGATGTCTGTTTACACAATTATAAGCAACAAGGAATGTTTCATGAAGCTTGAAAGAGGAAGCAGTTATTGTCCTTGGTCTTTCATGGAGCTGGGGTGGGTCCTGTAGAGATACTTTCCTGACTATGCCTGGATTAGAAAAGGAATCACTCTGAGCAGGTTGTATCCTGAGCCAGTTTGAGTTGGTAATGCTATAAGCTATATTGCCATTCTAGGTGGGTCATTTCTAGACCCGTTTTTGGCTCTTCTGTCTGAGTTGGATGCCAAGGTAATTTCCTTTGGTAAACCCAACAAGGAAGCCACTTTATTGCATGATCCACAAAGATTCCTTTCCTGGCCTTCTGTTGTCTGCCTTCTGCCCTCATAGTCACCTTATGTCTACCACTCCACTTACACACTGTTATAGAGTGAATTGTATCCCTCAGAATATGTGTTGGAATTCTAATCCCTGTACCTGTTGTCTTAGTTATCTACTGCTGCTATCACAGAAATACCACAAATGGATGGCTTTAATAAAGAAAAATTTATTCTCTCACAGTTTAAGAGGCTAGAAGTTCAAATTCAGGGTACCAGCTCCAGGGGAAAGCTTTCTCCCTCTGTCGACTCTGGAGGAAGGTCCTTGTCATCAATATTCCTCTGGTCTGGGAGCAAAGAAGGAACTCCCTCTAAAGCCACACCCTGAACTCTGACTTTACGCTTCCAGAACTGTGAGAAAAAAAAAAATTCTGTTATTTAAAGCCATCCACTTGTGGTATTTGTGTTACAGCAGTGGTAGGTGACTAAGACACTCTGTTATGTATTGAATTATGTCCCCCAAAAGATGTGTGTATCAATTTGGCTGGCCAAGATTCCCAGTATTGTGTGGTTGTCCTCCATTTTATGATTGTAATTTTATGTTAAAGAGGATCAGGGCAGGATTGTAACACCCTTACTAAGGTCACATCCCTGATCCAATGTAAAGGGAGTTTCCCTGGGGTGTGGCCAGCACCACCTTTTATCTCTCAAGAGAGAAAAGGAAAGGGAAGTGAGCAGAGAGGAGGGACCTCATACCACCAAGAAAGCAGTGCCACGAGCAGAGCATATCCTTTGGACCCAGGGTTCCTGAGCAGAGAAGCTCCTAGTCCAGGGAAAGATTGATGAGAAGGCTGCCGGAGAGAGAAAGCCTTCCCCTGGAGTTGACACCCTGAATTTGGGGTTTTAGCCTACTTTACTGTGAAGAAACAAATGTCTCTTTGTTAAAGCCATCCACTTTTGGTATTTCTGTTATAGCAGCACTAGATAACTAAGACACACTCATTATGCTATTACAAGTTCCCACTGGATCTTGGCTCTGCACTGAGTACCCATATTCAGTAAGCTCTGCCCTCAAGGAGCTCACACCCATGGGAGAAACAGGCCTATGACCAAGCTCGGCCTTCAGGTGCAGAGATAAGGTCTATATAGGTACAATGGGGGTCACAGTGAGGTTTGACAAGTCGTGAATTTATCAAATGATAAACCACAGACACTCTCCTCCCTTTTCAGCTATTCTTGAGTTCCTTCCTTATCTCTCTCTTCCCTGCCTCAGCCCCAAGATAACCTCCAAAAGGAGAACCTAGCCTGCTGGATAGTACTCAGCTTTGGAATCAAAAGAACTACACTGGACTCTTGGCAGTCCATGTTACTGGGTCTGTGACTCTGGACAATTCTTCCAAGTTCTCTGAGCCTCAGATTCTTCACCCACAAATGTCAATTGTAAAGATTAAATATGAACACGTAGTAAAAAACGCCTGGCCCATGATAGGAACTCAATAAAACTTCCAACAACAATAATAAAGTGAGAATCCCCTCACTGGAGTCTAACAACCCTTTCCACTTACAGAAATAATAAAAGCAACTCACCCACAGTCTGTAAGAGGTGGGTTGAAGCTTGCATCAGCCCTTTGCAAACAGACTGATCGATGGAGCCAGTGATCAGGAAAATTGAATTCCACTGAATACACATTGCTGTCTGACTGGCATCATCATATTTCAATGAAGCAAAACTGTAAGTGGTGAGAGGCGTTTCTGATGAGCTATGTGTTTGGGAATCGGGAATTTGGAAATGTCATTTTGAGCTCAAATTAATCAAATTTAGAGCAACAGAGTTTGGAGAAACTAAGTAAATGGCATCTAAGTAGTGAATGAAAGAAAATTCAGACACAAAATAACCATAAAAGAATTCCTGGACAAAAAGGATTCTGTGTTGCTCCCTTTGACCTTAGGAGAAATGCCTTGTTCATTCTCCAAACCAGTTGCTGGGTCAAGTCGGCTCTGACTCATGGGGACCCCACGTGTATCAGAGTAGAACTGTGCTCCACGGGATTTTCAATGGCTGATTTTTCAGAAGTAGATCGACAGGTCTTTCTTCCAAGGCACCTCTGGATGGACTTGAACTTCCAACCTTTAGGTTAACAGTCAAGTGTGTTAACTGTTGCAACACCTGGGGACTCTGCTATTAGAGAAAACTAAAAAAAAAAAAAAAAAAAAAAAAAGAACTAGTTGCGGTTGCATTGATTCCAACTCACGGCCACCCTATAGGACAGTGTAGAGCTGCGCCATAGGGTTTCCAAGGAGCAGCTGGTGGATTCAAGCTGCCAACCTGCTGAGTAGTAGCTGAGCCCTTAACCAGTGAGCCACTAGGGCTCCTTAGTGTGAGCAATACCTACTCCTTGTTTTCCCATGCTGTACTCTGTCCCCACATCTCACTCAAACAATAAATTTAAGCTCCTGTGAGCTTCTGAACATCATGGAGAGTAATAGGTCATTGTGGAAAGTACTGTAGCGTTTACAACGTATCTTCAACTTCATCATCTCATTTGATTCCAGGGCTCCTCTCAACTTGGCTGTACAATGGAATCACCTGGCAAGCTTTCAAATCCCCTGATGTCTGGGTCCACCCAGAGATCCTGATTTAATTGGTCTGGGATGTAGCATAGCATTTAGATTGCTGAAAACTCCCAGTGAGTCTAATATGCTGCCAAACTTGAGAGATGCTGTTCTAAGAAATACCCAAAAGGGAGTGTAGTCACAGTAGCAGCTTGTTTTAAATGCCTGCTACCTCCATTGTGGAGCCCTGTACTGTCATCCATCGTTGGAAACCCTATGGACCAGATCTACTCTGTCCTATAAGGTTGCTGTGCGCCAGAATCAACTCGATGGCAATGGATTTAGGTTTGGTACCTCCATTGTGATGGGCTGGGGACGAGTGGTGGGGGAAGGAGTTGGATATCTATTCAGACATGGGTCTAACCTGGACAGTTTTGAGATCCCTGAAGCATGAGAAGTCAGACTGTAGACTTAAAACGTAATCCCATAGCAGTATTTTTCAAAGTGTGGTCATTGAACCACTGCATCAAAACCATCTGGGGGTGCTGATTAATGCAGATTTCAGGGCCCCATTTCAAAATCTCTTGGTGTGGGCTAAGACCCAGAATCTACATTTTTAATAAACTCCCACGGCAGTTATTATGCACATTAGAGTTTAGGAACTACTGTTCTATTGCCGCTAGTTAGTATACTTTATGGCAGAGAGGATAACACATGGCACAAACAAGAGTAACGGTACCCTTAACTGATCACTCACTGTGTCCAGATGCTATGGACATAGATTGTTTCACCTTTTCCTTAGACGAACATTTCGAAATAAGTGTTGTTATCTTTGTTTTACAGATGAAGAAACTGAGGGTCAAAGATGTTAAATAATACTTGCCCAGAACCATGGAGCCAGTGAGTGGCAAACCCAGCATACAAACCACCCTCTAACTCCAAAGGCACAATATGACATGCATTGCTCATATTCAAATCACTACCAATACACTTTGTAATAACCCCTAAGCTTTGTACCCATATATAAAATAAGTTTACATTCACTCTCTGGTGCGATTTGAGCAAAACAGACATTTACTGAGTGCCTGCTGAAGTACTGGAGACACACAGCCTCCCAAGTCATTTGGGTTTTCTGAAAGGGTCCATCTCTCCTCCAGAGGGTTGCTTTCCTTCCAAGGCAGCCTGTTTTCTTAAATGAACGTTACAACCCGGGGCACACCGGTAGCTCTCCTGAGCCCCGGCTGAGTAGCTTGGAGAGCCCAGCCCAGGCGGGCTGGCTACAGGGGTCTTCCAACGTGTGGCCCTGGCCCAATGACTGCTCTCTTGCCTCGGTCAGCAATCAGACCCACCTGGGCTTCACTCTGATCTCTGTGTTTCTGGGCCTTTCTGGAAGATCAGCCTGGCCCCCCAGTCTTCTCTTGATTTGGTCCTTGTGTATTTGTTCCATTTTTCTCTGTCCTGCCCTCTCCCTAAGAACAGAGATCCTATGTTCACCCCCAGGTGAATCTTTATATTTGCCTTTCCCAGAATGCCTGTCGTTGTTCTCAGCCCACCTGCCACGACAACCTACTGCTGCCAATTGTCTGGACTGGTACCTGTGACCCTGACAACTGTGATGAGATGGAAAAAATCCCAGAGTGAAGCCAGAAGATGTACCTTGTTCCTGCACTTTTGCACTTTATCTTGGATAAGCCACTTTCTCCATCTGACCATTCACTCAGGAATCAGGTTACACGAATACACCATATTCTCATGATACAATTTTTTTTTTTTTTTGCCTATTTCCCTGACTTTCTCACTTTCTCATGCAACCTGAAGTGGGGCTGATTCCACTCCTCCATCCTGCATCTGTCAGCCTTGTTATCAATGTCTTGTTTCTAGGCCCTTGTTGGAGAAGGAGATGCTGTTCTCACCAATCCATGCAAGCTACATCATTCAGTAACACTACCTGCCTTGATGGTGCGAGGGTAGGTGTCTTGGTCATCTAGTGCTGCTATAACAGAAATATCACAAGTGGATGGCTTTATCAAAGAGACATTTATTTTTTCACAATCTAGTAGGCTGGAAGTCCAAATTCAGGGTATCAGCTCCAGGGGAAGGCTTTCTCTCTCTGTCGACTCTGGAAGAAGGTCCTTGTCTTCCCTTGGATCTCAGCCCAGAAACCTCAGGTCCAAAGGATGCACTCTGTTCCAGGCGTTGCTTTCTTGGTGGTCTGAGGCCCCCAACACTTTCTGCTTGCTTCCCATTCCTTTTATCTCTTGTAAGTCAAAATGTGGTGCATGCCACACCCCAGGGAAACTCCCGGGATCAGGGACGTGGCCTGAGCAAGGGTGTTACAATTCAATCCATGACAGTGTGGGATGGGAAAAACATTCCCTTTCTAGCTACTCCTGGGCCAGAGACAGGAGAATTTACTCATTGCCCAGAGCCAGGAAGTCCACTGAGCTCAGTTTACTTGTGACCTCCTGGCTTGCTGCACCCTGTATGAGCAGCTCTTGCTCTTTGGCAAAGCCTGGCCCCAGAGCCAGATTGGCCAACTTGTTGGACTCTGACTTCCACTCACGACTGATTGAGTGAGCAAATTCAAGGTCTCTTTGTGGCCCCAATTCTCTTCGTTTCTGTTCCCACAGGCATGCCTGAGTATGTGAGTTCCAAGATAGAGATCTGGTGATGAGGGAGGGAGTTAATAGGCCTAAGTCATGGTCTCCAAATCAGCTTTTTCTAGGAAACCATTCATCAGGGATTATGGGTCCGGGCCTCAGTGGCAAAGTGGCAGTTTTTTTCCCATACTGCTGATATTCGATCTCATATCCCAAGTGGCAATCTCATATCCCAAGTGGCAATCTCATATCCCAAGCTGTTGCAATTTACTGTGTGTTCAGTGATACTCAGGAAACCAGTGCTGAAGACACGAGCCAGGAGTTCCTGGGTCATGGGCCAAAATGCCATCATTCTACAGCTAAAGCTTCCTTCCTTACTTCTCATCCACCAAGCCCCCAAGTCCCCCTTTTCTTCTGACTACAGACACTAGATATTGTTCCTTTTTTTCTATCTCCCTCACCCTCAAGCCCCCCTCTTCTTCTGACTACAGACACTAGATATTTTTCCCTTTTTTCTATCTCCCTCATCCCCAGCTACCCAGCCAGTGACTGGCACACAGCAGGTGCTCAGTGCTATTTGATGAATTAAATAGTGCCCAAACCCACTATCAATTTTGGTGAACACAACACAACACACTCACACACACGATCAAAGGACAAAAAAAAAAAAAAAATGCTAAGGAAATTTGGTCCACATGCTGTCATTTCTTAACTGGCTGATGTTGAATGATTAAAATCACGAGGAGTCCAAAAGTGGAAGAATTCGTCATGTTTGACGTTGGCACATTTCAACCAATTTAAAAAATTGCTTCCGAATCAGCAACATGGACAATTTACATGTACTTAGGTGATGAGAAAGAAAAGATGTGGACACAGAACAGGACGTGAGAAGGAGAATAACCATGGAGGGAAGAAAAGGGGCCATCCCTAAAGAGAAAGAAGGAAAAAAGACAACGAAAAAGAGAGGGGAGAATGAAAGAGGAGGCAAATTTAGTTGCCGGTTGGTGCAATGGGTAAAGAGCATGGCTGCTAACCGAAAGGTTGGAAGTTCAAGTTCACCCAGAGGTGCCTTAGAAGAAAGACCTGGCAACCTACTTCCAAAAAATTAGCCACTGAAAACTCTATGGAACACAGTTCTAATCTGACATACATGAGGTGGCGACGAGTTGAAATCAACTCAACAGCAACTGGTTTTGTTTTCGGTTTTAACGTGTGCAAGAAGAAACTAAGGCTGAAGGGAAAACAAATTATCCAAGGGGACACTAGGCCTGGAACCCAGGTCTCTTGGTGACTCAAGTATAGGGCTCCTTTCACTAGATTGGGCTAGCTGCACAGTTAAGTTGCTTTCCTTTTAGTGAGACTAATTCTCCACACATAGCAGGTCTATGATAAGTGCTTGTGAAATTGAGAATACAATGCAATATGCTGACATTGTCAGAAACGACTTGCATTGTTTTGGGGTTGTTGGTTTTTACTTTCCAAGGCTATGAATGTAAAAATGTGTGTGTTGGAATGTCCCTGTATAGCGCCTTCCTGCATTTTGCCTCATTCCAGGCACCCCATCCAATCCATATTCCAGCCTTCCTAACCTCCGAAAGTCCTTTATTTGCTTCTCCTGTTGGAGCTCTTGTGGCACAGTGGTTACGTGATATGGCTACTAACCAAAAGGTCAGCGGTTCGAAAGCACCAGGCACTCCTTGGAAACCCTATGGGACAGTTCTACTCTGTCCTATAGGATTGCTGAGTCAGAATTAACTCAATGGCAATGAGTTTTTGTATACACACACACACACACACACACACACAAAGAACCAAAAAGCACCAGATCAGGAATTAGGAAGCCTGGATTCAGGTTCGGGTTCTGACCGTAACCCGCTATCTGACCTTGGACATCACTTACCTGTTGTGGATTTCATTGCCCTCTATTGTAGAATGTAGGTTGTTAGGGCAGTGGTTAAACTCTTGGCTGCTAACTGAAAGGTTGATGGTTCCAACCCACCAGCTGCTCTGCGGGAGAAAGATGTGACAGTCTGCTTCCGTAAAAATTACAGCCTTAGAAACCCTATGGGGTAGTCCTTCTCTGTCCTATAGGGTTGCTATGAGTCGGAGACAGCTTGACGACAGTAGGTTTGGTTTGGTTTTAAAATCTCTCAGTAACAACTTTGCATTTTTATGATATCTGATCATCTCTCATTTTGATTTGTTCCCTGAAGTACAGAGATGAAAAGCAAGTAGGGATTATCTACTGTAAGTCTTTTATGTTGCTGTGATTGTTAAGTGCCGTTGTGTCGATTCGGACTCATAGCGACCCTACAGGACAGAGTAGAATTGCCCCATAGGGTTTCCAGGGACCAGCTGACGGATTTGAACTGCAGACCGTTTGGTTATCAGCCAAGTTCTTAACCACTGCACCAATGTGGGGGGAGGGGACGGGGAAATGGATGAGACCCAGAGAGGAGGCACAGCTTTTCCAGGGTCATTTTAGGAGTCTTTTTAAGCTAACAGACCACTGGTACCTAAACAACCAGGTGAGGTTATTTCCATAAACTCTGCCTCTCAAGGGTAGTCCAAGGACAAAAGAGAGAATGTCCACATTGTGTTTAGACCTCAAAGGGGAAGAGACCAAAATAGATGAGGACAACCAATTACCGCTAAACATTGGCTAAATGAGACCTAATATTATTCTTTATTAAGTCAAGCTGAGGAGTTGAATGCAGGGGGTGTTTTATACGTCAGCACTCTAACAATTAGGAACGGACTGATTAATAAATAAACAAACAAATACTAGGAAATCAGGGCTGTTTTAATGCTTCAAATTCACAGTAACACGCTGTTAACACAAACTTCAAGTATTAACGCTAATAACCACACTAATCACAGGGATGGAAACTCCTAATTAATTCAAATGCCGCTCAATAGACCCTCACTGCGTCACCACTGCCTGTTAGTCTGCTATCTGTTCAGATCGCCATGCGGTAATTAAACCCATTAAAATGTAAAACGGGCTTTTGTTCCCAAGAGGAAAAATGAAAAAGGGGGCTGAATAGCATCCCTGGTGATGGAACTGTGACTTCTTAAAACTTCCATGGCATCCGAAATCCCTGGCCCTTTCTTTCTGAAGCAGCAGCTCTCCCACTGGTTCTTGGCAGCCAGACCCCCGCATCTCTCACTAAGAAAGAAGACAAAGCTCGATGGGGAGGTGAGCATAGACTTAGGGACAGGAGACATCCTGAGCTCAAGGCTCTGCCCTGATTAGCTGTGCCTCCTTGGTTTGAGAAAACATGCCCCACTCCCCCCACCATCATTTTCCCCATTTGTGAAATGGGAATAGCTGCAGTCCAGACTGGTTGTAGCAAACAGAGGAGATGATGAAGTTGAAGGCACATCGTAAACGCTGAAGTACTTTACAGAATGGGCTAGCTATTACTCTCCATGATGTTTAGAAGCTCACAGGAGCTTAAATTTATGCTTTGAGTGAGGTGTGGGACAGAGTACAGCATGGGAAAATAAGGTGTATGTATTGTTCACAAGGAAACCATGGTGGCATAGTGGTTAAGTGCTACGGCTGCTAACCAAGAGGTCGGCAGTTCAAATCCGCCAGGTGCTCCTTGGAAACTCTATGGGGGCAGTTCTACTCTGTCCTATAGGGTCACTATGAGTCGGAATCGACTGGACGGCAGTGGGTTTGGTTTTTGGTTTTATTGTTCACACTATGGATCCCTGGTGGTGCAGTGATTTAGCGCTTGGCTGCTGACCAAAAGGTTAGTGGTTTGAATCCACCAGCTGCTCCATGAGAGAAAGATGGGGCAGTCAGCTTCCATAAAGATCACACACAGCCTTGGAAACCCTATGGGCATTTCTACTCTATGAGTTGTAATCAACTTGTTGGGAATCAGTTTGCTTTTTGATTTGGGATTATGTGACCAAGGTGCTCTGGTGAACACTCGGCCACTAACCAAAAGGTTAACAGTTTGAACCCGCCAGCTGCTCTGCAGGAGAAAGATGTGGCAGTCTGCTTCCTTAAAAATGTGTAGCCTTGGAAAGGGGCACACCAGGCCTGGGGCAAGGACTAGAAGGCAGGAGGGGACAGGAAAGCTGGTAATAGGGAACCCAAGGTTGAGAAGGGAGAGTGTTGACATGTCATGGGGTTGTTAACCAATGTCATAAAACAATATGTGTACTAGAAGAAAAAAAAAAAATTACAATGTGGGAAACCCCATGGGCAGCTCTACTGTGTCCTATAGGGTTACCATGGGTAGGAATCGACTCGATGGCAGTGGGTTTTGGTTATTATGTGACCACCCTGGACAGAGAAAGAAACATTATGTGGCTCTCTAGCTCTATTACTTCCTAAAATATGCTTGTTTAGAAAGACAACAAAATAGAAATTGTAGGGAGAGACCATGGAAAGAGTATTTATGCCTCATCTAATGAGAATCTCCATGGAGGTAGCAGTGGGTGTTTCCATTTCACTTCTGGGCGCTCCATGCAGCTTCTGGAAGGTACCTTCTGCTAAAAGCCTGAGATATCTGATTTGTGAGAGGAAGCAAAGCCTGGTTAGTGACCCCAGAGGACATGGGTGATTCCCCTGGAGCCTGGCATCCCCACAAAGGGACCTCAGCTCTGATTCAGACCACCACTGCTTCCTCAGGGCAGGAGGCATATCAACAAATATTCCTGGCTTTCCTGACAAATGGGCTCTGAGGAAGCGTTGAGGAACTTGAGAAGAGGGTACGGATAGAGAAAGGGTTATGCCAAGTCCTAGAGCCCCTGAGAGAAGAAACAACCCCCTAAGATAAAACTTCGTGCCTCTGTTTTGTGACTCACAATGAAGATGTAGAAGTATCACTGAACACACTGTAACATCTCTTATTGAGTCCTGAAGGTGTGCCAGGCACTGGGCTAAATACATTTTACATCAATTACCACGAATGGTCATACCAACTATGCTGAAACTGGAGGTATTGTTCTCATTTAACAAATGAGAAAACTGAGCTCAGTCAGGTCAAGTAGCTCACCAAAAGTCACCCAGCCCCTGAGAAAGGAATGCGATCCCTGGGGGAAGAGTGCAGCTGAAGACTGAACAACGGAGAAACTAAGGAGAGCCAATGAACACCTACTATGAGTTTGGAATAAGAATAAGGGTAGTGGTGGATCAGGGAATGGGCCAGACTGGTAAAGAGGGACTTGGATAGAGGCCAGTGATCACCATCTGTCCCTCCCAGGGACTGGCTGCTGCTCATTTGTAAATTTTGCTGGCAGCCAGTGGTTATCAGCAGCATGTCAGCATCCCTTAATTAAGCCCGATCCAAGTCAGCCAAGAAGGATTGATGGTTGGGCAGGACACAGTCCTTGTGGCCCAGCCAGCTCCAGCATCCTCCAAGAGCAGAGCCGTTGACTGGTTATTGATGACTTCCATGGGCCAACAATTACATCCTACTTCAGAGAGACTGGAGAGCTGATGTAAGCTCCTGTTCCAGCATGCTCAGATTCCTAGAGGGAGTCCTTCAGGGAGGCTAAGTGAGGTGTGTGATGGGGAATGGATTATAAGACAAAAGAGATGCCTGGGAGAACAGTGCAGGTCTGGGCATCAGGACAGTGAGTTCAAGATCACTAGCTCTGCTGCCTTGAAGCTGTTTCATCTTGGACAAATGACTTCACTTTTCCGAGCTTCTTAAAAATGGAGATATCAGGCTTACAAAAACCAAAACACCAAACCTGTTGCCAACAACTTGATTCATCAGTCTTATAGGCCCATCATAAGAATTAAATGAATGCGTAAATGGGAAGGGAGTTTTGTATTCTAAAACAAGGGTAAGCGAACTTTTTCTGTAAAGTGCCAGATAGTAACTATTTTAGGCCTTGTGGGCCATACAGTCTCTGTGCAGTGACTCAACCCAGTCATTGCCAAGCAAAAAGAGTCATAGCAAATATATGATGGAATGAGTGTGGCTGTGTTCCAAAAAAAACATTGCCTTCAAGTCAATTCCAACTCATAGCAACCTGTAGTACAGAGTAGAACTGCCCCATAGGGTTTCCAAGGAGTGGCTGGCCGGTGGATTCCGACTGCCAACCTTTTGGTTAGCAGCCGTAGCTCTTAACCACTGTGCCACCAGGGATCCTTTGTTCCCATAGAACTTAATTTATGGGTGTTGAAATTTGAATTTCATATAATTCTCACATATCACAAAATACTATCCCCTTTTGTTTTTGTTTTGTTTTGTTTTCAACCATTTAAAATGTAAAATCCATTTTGTTTAGCTCTTGGCCATACAAAAACGGGCAATGGGGCAGTTTTGACCTGTGGGCTGTTGTTTGCTGATCCCTGCCCTAAAAAAGTGCTATATAAATGAGGAAAACACAGCAAGAAAGGAGGTTTTGCAGAAAGGTAAAAAAGATTGTCCCTGTCCTTAAGGTTCTTTTTCTATAGTAATGCAAGGTATTTAAAACACAAGAAATTACTAAGTTTTGTGGTGCTGGCCAAGTCGGAATCAACTAGATGGCAGTGGCTTTGGTTTTGGTTTGGTGGTGCTGGCCACGAAAAAAAAAAATTTTTTTTTTTTAGACCAGCAATCTGGGAAAAGAGAGGCCAGTATACGTGGGACAACCAGGGAAGGGATTCATGGGAAGTGTGGCATTTGTTTTGAGTTGTGAAGGAGGAGTGGGGTTTCAACAGCTGGGGCCAAGGCAAAAAAAAAGTTGCCACTGAGTTGATTTTGACCCCACGGTACAGAGTAGAACTGCTCCGCAGTGTTTCCAAAGAGCACCTGGTGGATCCAAACTGTCAACCTTTATGATTAGCAGCCATAGCTTGCCATAGCTCTTAACCACTATACCACCAGGGCCAAGGTAGGAGGGTGAGTATGTAAGGATGGAAAGAAGAGGGAAAGAGGGCAGAGAGGAAGCAAAAGGACACCTAATGGAGAACCAGGCAGAGGGATGCCGTGAGAACAGGCAATCTTCCCACTCCAGCCTGAGCCTCCTGCCTCCTGCTCATTCCATGTTCCAGCTGCCTAGCAGAATAGGCGCTTGAGGAATTGTGTGAACAAATCAGAAAATCTAGAAGTGTCCTGTTCTGGGAGAACTTATCATCACATTGGGAGATAGAAAAACGCTCTTGAAAAACTTATTTTAAAAAATAACCTAACAAGCAACATATGAGAAAGAGTAATGGGATAATAGTGACTTTCCATTGAGAGTCTACTACGCATTGGATAGTCTGCAGACATTATCTCATTTGGGACGCACCATAAACCATTGAGGAAGGTCTGGTTATCCTCATTTTACTGATAAAAAACCAAATCTGTTGTCATGGAGTCAATTCCGACTCACTGTAGAACTGTCCCATAGGGTTTCCAAGAAGTAGCTGGTGGATTTGAACTGCTGACCTTTTGGTTAGCAGTCTAGCTCTTAACCATTGTGCCACCAGGACTCCAGATGAGGACACTGAGAAAAGGTGAGAGAATTTCCCACGAGGCTAAGTGGCTGTCCTTAGTAACAATAAAGATTTGCATGTTGCTTCTCAAAGACTGTCAGAGGAGATCAAGAGAAAGTGTGGGGAGGACTATTCTAAGACTCATGGTGGATTAGCCACGGTGACAGATGGAAGACCCCATGTCATGGGAAGGGCAGTCAGAACACAAAGTTTAAGTGCTTGGCACTAACCTGTAAGGTCAGCGGTTCACACCCACCAGTGGCTCCACAGGAGAAAAGACCTGGTGATCTGCTCCTGTGAAGATTACAGGCCTAGAAACCCTACTCTGTCATATAGGGTCACAATGAATTGCAGTTGACTCAATGGCACATAATGAAAACAGCCCAGAGGTGATCCATGTAGATGGTCCCTGCCTGCCTGGCCATTTGGAGTAGCTGTAGACTTCTTATATCTATTTGTAAGCCTGGAGCAGTTTATAAGAATGATCAGAGATGCCTTGCTGGAAACAGTATGCTCTAGAAGGAGTCGAGGTAGCAGCAGCATGGTGGTTAAAAATAATTCAATAACATTTTCCAGCTCTCTCTCGAGTCATTAGACTTAAAGAAGCAGGTGAGAAGAGGAAGTTGAGAGTTATTTGCACTTTGTTAATGGGTCTTGAATCAATGGATTCCTACTCTTCCACCAGCAGCAGCCGGTCCCTGCAATCTGGGGAGACTGTATACTCACAAAGTACCCATTCATGTGCCAGGGAGGCTCATACAATGCAGCAATCAGACAGGCCCGGTTTCTCCCTGGCACTACACCTGCGCCTCTTATTACAGCAGGAACTTCTTTGTCAGCCCTTAGAAACTTACAAAATGGAAGAGGCTGCCTATAATCAGCTCTCTTCCAGTCTTTGAAAGTGGGGCTGTCTAAGCCAACACCAAAGGCTAATCAGCACCTTTCTATGGTGAACCAGTGAATCCTTGCGAACCTGGCCAGCCACAGGTCTAGCATGGGATATCAGCATGCTGAGTCTCTCTGGACTGTGGACCAGCTCCAGCTGTGGGGGTGGGAAGGATGGTATAGACAGCTATAATTGGAACCAGGGGGACAAGAAATGCATTAGCATCTACCCCATCACTGTTGGAGAGAATGCATGAGCTAGCTTGTCAGGTGCGGAAGGAGCCTGAATGCTTTTTTGATTGCTATAATTGCAGCAAATTGGGTGCTTGAGAGTTCTTTAATGAGAAGAATCTCATGGATGAGACTTAGTGAAGGGGCCCCTCTTCGGATCCCTCTCCTTTGTCCCATGTGTATAAGATAATTCCCCAGCCATTATGGACTGTGAATGGGCTGCTAATTTTAGTTGTGCAAGCCAACAAAGACACTGGTTGGTAGATCCGGAAGGTGATTCATCTGATACGATATTTGCATGGTGAGAGCTAAAGGACTTGACGGGAGCCCACGATTATTTCAAACTTTCCGTCCAAAGAGCTGTTGTTGTTGTGTGCCGTCCAATCTGTTCCGACTCATAGCGACCATATAGCCAGAGGATTTAAGTGGCTGTCTCAGCATGGAGTCTAGTGTTTTCTTTTTTTTGTTTAAGGTCCTTCTTCTGTCTTGGTAGGCCTGGGTGCTTTGAGCAGGGGAAACCTCCTCTAGGTTTTTGTATTTGGGCAGCAGTGAAGCCAAAGTCCCTGAGAGACCCAAAGTCAAAAGCCACAAAGGCCCAACATAAAAACCAAGTCCAATGGTCTTTGATACCGTCTGAGAAAATAGGCAAGAGTTGAGAGGGTTTCAGAAACACTGGGTTTGGTTTTTTTTGTTGTTGTTTTTTAGTGAGAATAGGAGGTCAGAAACTATTGACAAAAGTCTTACTTCCTTTTATCGGCTTGCTTGCAAATGGTACTTGATCTTGTCGAGTTGAGAGCTGCAGGGTCAGCTCATGGTTTTACTTACAATCTGCCCTAATAGCTGAAAGAATATTGTACTTGGTTCCAAACCTGGCTTTGCTTACTTAACTTGTTGTTTTCCCTTGAGTGAGTCACTCTATGTCTCTAGGTCTTAGGATTACCAATTTGTCCTGGTTCGCCAGAGACTTTCCTAGTTTTAACACTGAAAGTCTTATGTCCTGGGAAACCCCTCGGTTATAGACAAACCAAGATGGTTGATTACCCTACTGGGCTCCATGGCTTTCACCTGGGAAATAAGGAGATTGGCTAGGTTATTTCGAAGGACTCTTCCAGCAATGGCATTCTAAGAGTTTGTGAGTTCATTTCTTACCTGTTCTTATTTCCCATTGTACTCGGAATATTAGCCTTGATTGACTTTTCGCCACTTCTCAAGCACAGTTAGCTCTTCTGTGCTTTCTGTGCCTTTGCTCACACTGTTCTGCCTTCCTATAATCCCCTTCTCCACCTGTCTTCCCAGAAGAATCTACTTCCTTCTTCAAGCACGCTTTCTCTAAAGCCTCATCCATTCTTCCAAGTAGAATTTATTTTTCCCTTAGCTTGTATTTCTACTGCATTCATTTCTTCATTTAACCATCCAACAAATATTAATTAAGTGCCAGGTATAAGAAAGCCATTTTTTTGTTTTAAATACTTTCCGAAGACTGACGTAGGCAGACACTGTAGCAGCTCATGCACATTGTCACTGATCTGCCGGCTCACTTGATTGGCGCAGGGCACAGCTGGGCCTGCAGTTCCTCCAGCTCCTACCAGATCTCCTCCTTCAACTTCTCAGAGTCCTGGGCCAAGTTCAGGTGCTACTCTGTGATGGTGCAAGGAACCAGCTCATCTTGCAGGTCAACAGCATCATTGAGATTGAAGGGTGAGAGACAGATGCAGTTCCAGCGAGTTCTTTCGAGCTCTAACCTGTCCTTGATATCCCTATCTTAAGTCCATCTTTCCGTCTACATTTCCAGTCCTGCTGACTTTAAATCCAGCATCAAATGCAGAGACTACAAGCCTTAATTAGCCAGCTGAACCAGCACTCACAATTGCTTTATGTTCTAATCCTTGTAATACATCCCTTATTCTATACCACTCAAAGTAGGCCTGCTTCTCTGACCAAACTCACCGACACAAATGATATTTATTGAATGGTTTCCACATGCTAGACACTTTCTCAATAATTTAGCTATATTAATTCGTTTACATTTCATAAGATCGCTTGCGAAGCAGGTATCATCCACACTTTATATCATCCCCATTCTATTGATGAAAAAACAACAGCACAAAGAATTTAAGTAAATTGCACCAAATCATACAGTTTGTGAGAGGCTGAGCCGGAATTTTAACTCAGACTACGGAGAATGTGCCTTTTTCCATTATAACGTACTGCTCCATTAGGAGAATGAAAGGTTGTTCTAGACATCTCTGATATCTCTTTCAGTTGTAACACTTTCCGAAATAGATTTTGTATTAAATTTTTAATCCCTAGAATAGTGCTCCTCAAAGTATGGTTTGAGAATTACCTACACTAGAATCACTTGGAAAACTAGTTAAAATACTCCTGAGCCTCACAGGTCTGGGTTCTGGGTGGGGCCCTACATGTTAATAGTTCTTCCAGGTGATTCTGATGCATACTAATGTTTCAAAATCATCCAATGCTCTAGAAGAATAATAGTTACAATACATAGATGTATACGACATTGGTGGGTCAGTGGTGGAATTCTTACCTTCCATATGGGAGACCGGGGTTCAATTCCCATCTAATGCGCCTCGTGCACGGCCACCACCCATCTGTCAGCGGAGGCACGCATGTTGCTGTGGTGCTGAACATGTGTTCAGGGAAACTTCCAGACTAAGATGGATGAGGAAAAAAGGCCTGAAGATCTACTTCAGAGTCACAACGCCACAAATAGTCTGATACACAACAAATCATGGGGATGGCCCAGGACTTGGCAGCATTTCGTCCAGCTGTGCATGGGGTTGCCATGAGTCGGGGGCCAACACGACAGCACCTAATGACAACATATGTGTGTGTGTATATCTTGTAAGAAATAAGAAGCTCAAATGAGTCCATTTCCAGGTGGTTCCTCCAGGTGCAAATTTAAGTCAAAGCTTCTGTCTTAGCTATCTACTGCTGCTATAACAGAAATACCACAAGCGTATGGCTTTATCGAACAGAAATTTATTCTCTCACAGTCTAGGAACCTAGAAGTCTGAATTCAGGGCACCAGCTCCCAGGGAAGCCTTTCTCTCTCTGTTGATTCTGGGGTAAGGTCCCTGTCATCAATATTCCCCTGCTCCAGGAGCTTCTCAGTGCAGGGACTCCAGGTCCAGAGGACGCACTCTGCTCCCAGTGCTTCTTTCTTGGTGGCATGAGGTCCCCTAGCTCTTTGCTAACTTCTCTTTCCTTGCACCTCTTGTAAGATAAAAGGCAATGCAGGCCACACCCCAGGAAAATTCCCTTTACATCAGATCAGGGATATGACCTGAGTTAGGGAGTTATATCCCACCCAAATGCTCTTTAACATAACCTAATCTTGCCTCATTAACCGGAGGCAGAGATTAGGATTTACAACACATAGAAAAATTACATCAGATCACAAAATGTGGGACAACCGCATGATACTGGGACTCACGGCCTAGCTAAACTGACACATATTTTGCGGGGACACAATTCAATCCATGATGGCTTGTGCTGTAGCACCAGTTCATAGTCTAGAAGATGCATATGATGGAATTGGTATCAGAAAGTTCTGGCAGAATTTGCCTCTGCTCCTCCCAGAAGCACCTCTAGAAACAGCTTCAGAAAAGTCCTCGGTGAGATAAGCTGCCATCAACCTGTTCCATGACAGTGCCAGGAAAAAGAGTGGCAGCAGCCGCAGGGCCAGCAGTGCCATTTGCATCCTTTCTGCCCAGCCTTCTGCTCTGTTGCCTGCCCTGGACTGTTAATTAGAAGTTTCTCTCTCGCCTCTCCACAGGCTTGTCATTCATTTATCTTCTCTTGGGAAGTCGGAGTAACACTGACAGGAAACACAGGGAGATTCACCCCGCTGACCTTGTCTATTAACAGCCTCTGGGTCTAGCCACATAGGCTGCACAAATTGGAGTTGGAAGAAGGCTTGATGATGGAAAACCTCTTTGAGACTGCTCTGATCATCATTAACAAGTGCACAGGAATGATAACGAGGGCCTCTCCACGCAGTGGTGCTGACCTTGGGACACCAGCATTTTCCCAAAGCAAGCAGAGCAAGCACTGCTCGGCCCTAAGATGACCCCTCAAATGTAAAGAGTATTTAATAGTTTTCAAAGTGCTTTTTCCAATGCACTGTCTCACTTGAGCGTCTTCCCAGCTTAAGTTTTTGAGGTGAATAACCTAAAGAACTTAAACCCTGACTGGGGGGAAATGTTAGTAATTAATAATAATTTCTCCCTCCCTTTCTTACCAAATTTTTCTTATAAAATAGGTCATTTGAAATATATATATGTAAAACCAAAAACCAAATCCACTGCCGTCGAGTTGATTCTGACTCATAGTGACTCTATAGGATAGAGTAGAACTGTCCCATAGAGTTTCCAAGGAGCACCTGGCGGATTTGAACTGGTGATATCTTGGTTAACAGCCATAGCATTTAACCACCATGCCACCAGCGTTTCCATATATATACATGGAATCCTGGGTGAGACCAGTATAAAAAAACTAATAGCACTGTAACTGGTGCCACCTAGGAGCTGGGTATCATGTTTAGCAAATTAGTAACGTAGTATCATTTAATTTTTATATTGCCTCCAAAAAAGAAGTATCAGTCTCTTTGTACAGATGAGAAAACTGAGGCCAGAGAGGTTACATAAGAACATGTTAAATTATCTCAGAAACACTCTAATGAGACTTTGAGGGGAGCTGGTACAACACATGATATGGTTGGAGGTATAAGCTAAAGAAATACTAAGCAGATTACTGCAAGCATGCTAAGCCTGGAAGGGGATGCTCTCTCTCTCTTTTTTTTTTTTTGGTGGGAGAACTATGAAAATGCTTTGCATTTCTAGACAGCTTTCCTGAGAGGGCTTGGCCTATGGTGGCTCCAGCCCACATGCTTTTTGCTCCAGGAGAAGGAAAAGAAAGTTGGATACAAAGGCAGCAGAAGCCTCTTGTACCATCTCTGTCCCACATCCTTCAGTGTGCAGGACAGCATACTCACTGAATTGAATGATGGATGATCTGGGAGAAGTACTGAGTCTGGAGTCAAAGGACCTGTACGAACTTAGCCCCATCACTTAGCCTCCTCAAATTCCAGTTTCCTCATCTAAAAAATGGGGATAATTTCTATATCACGGGGCTGTATAATTTAAGTGGTACCAAGTATTCACTCAATATGCATTTGCTTAGAGTTTTCAAAGTGAGGTGCTAAATGCACAGTGATTGACAGTGTTTAATAAATCTTATCGAATTTTGTTAATACTTCATAAATGGATTTGCTAAGGAGAATTGATTCCTTTGAATTATGGTGTTGGCAAAGAATATTGACCATAGACTGCCAAAAGAACAAACAGATCTGTCATGTACAGCCAGAATGCTCCTTAGGAGCAAGGATGGTGAGACTTCGTCTCACATACTTTGGACATGTTATCAGGAGGGATCAGTCCCTGGAGAAGGATATCATGCTTGGTATTGTAGAGGGTCAGCGAAAAAGAGGAAGAACCTCCATGAGGTGGATTGCCATAGTGGCTGCAACAATGGGCTCAACCATAACAATTGTGAGGATGGCGTAGGACCAGGCAGGGTTTTGTTCTGTTGTACATAGGGCCGCTACGACTCAGAACCAATTCAGCAGCATCTAACAACAACAAATGGGTTTGTAGGATTTGCCCAGTTTGGGAAAAGAATTATTAGACTGAACATAGTATCTGTTTCTACAGTTTTCCTTCCTCCATGTATTTTTTGACCATGTGTTGGACACAGAAGAAAATAAATAGAAACAGAATTAATGATTTAATATTCTATGTTCCCTATCCAATGCATTATCTGTATCTTGTGTCCAATCATTTGGATTTCTTCTGGATTCACTGTTGAAATATCTAGAATAAAAATGATAGGAGTGAAGGCGAATACGTTTTCTTACCTTTTTTTGCTTCAATCAAGTGGCATTGGTCAGATAACATATTATTAAGTTAGTCTCAATCATTAGCTAAGAGAATAGAAGACTTGTGGAAGACATGGTAATTATCTTGAAATACACGGAAGTGTCTCATAAAAGATAAATTAGACCTTGTCTGTATCTTCAGGGGAAAATCATTACTGGTGGGTGCAGGTTATAAGAGGGAGCCAGCACATCCCACCAAAGGTATAGTGTGTGTGTGTGTTTGTGTGGTTGGTGGTGGGGACCACTGAATTAACAGTCTGGGGCACTTTTCTGGATAACAAGCTAATAAAAAGAATGGCAGTTAAAAGCTAATGTTGTTCTTTTATGATTCTAGCAGAGACCTAGGCTGAGTAGGAAAGAAACAAAACCTTTTTTTTTTTTTTAATTTTAGCATTTTTTTTTTTAATATTGTGCTTTAGGTGGAAGCTTACAGAGCAAATTAGTTCCTCATTGAACAATTAATACACAAGTTGTTTTGTGACATTGATTGCCAACTCCTCAATGTGTCAACACTCTCCCCTTCTCCACCCTGGTTTCCCTGTTTCCATTTGTCCAGTTTTCCAGTCCCTTCCTGTCTTCTCATCTTTGCTTCTGGGCTGGTGTGCCCATTTAGTCTCATATACGTGACTGAACTATGAAGTACATTCCTCATGTGTGTTATTGTTTGCCCTATAAGCCTGTTTAAGGAAACAAAATCTCACTCAGTGATGACTGCATTTTTAATTGAGAATTTTTAATCTGCTCAATGTGGATTTTGACTACATGAATCATTCCCCAACCCCCACCCACCGACATACACATACACACACAAAACAGATGTTTGAGCTTGGGAGCTGTGATGGTTAAAGTTGTGTGTCAACTTGCCTGGGCCATGGTTCTCAGTGGTTTGGTGGTTATGATATAGTTTGGCAGCTATTTAATGATGTAGTCACCTCCATGATGAGATCTGATATGAGTAGCCAATCAGTTGAAAGGGAATTTCCTTGGGGGTGTGACCAGCATCCAATATACGAGGACTTTCTGGCAAAGCTTCCTTTGGATCCTGCATCTGGCTCATCATCATCTGACCTCAGGTTCTTGGGACTTGAGCTAGCAGCTTACCTGCTGATCTTGGGATTTATCAACCTCTGCAACCTGTGAGCCAGTGGCCTGCCAGCGGCCTGCCAACTTACCTGTTGATCTTGGGTTCATCAGCCCCAGCAGCTAAGGGTGTCAGGAGAAGTCTCCAACCTGACCCATGGACTTGGGACTTTCCAGTGTCTATAGCCACATGAGCTATTTCCTTGATATAAATCTCTCTCTCTCTCTCTCTATATATATATGTAAATACATATGTATGTTTTACTGGTTTTGCTTCTCTAGAGAACCCAGCTTAAGACAGGGACTGACCTTATTCCTTTTTTTAATGATAATCTAACATCTATTGGGTGTATACCGTACTATATCAAGCACTATCCCAAGCAAATTAATATTTTATTGTATTTCCACAACTCTACTGGGTGGATGCATTATCTTCATTTTAGAAATGATGAAACTGAGGCACAGAGAAATTTCATAACTTATTCAAGATCATGCAGCTATTAAGTGGTATTGGTAGAATTTAAACCAAGTCAGTCTGATCTCAATGCCTGCATTTCACTGGATCCACTGAGCAGTGAGTAGGAGTTTAGGGCTCTGTTTTCATTCATGATGCCTACAACTCTAAACAAAGTGGCTGGTTTTTATGGTCACTATTTTTTTCTGTCCCATTGGGTAACACGAAAAAGGAGGCTTTGGAATCCAACAGATGTTTGTTCACATCTCCCTTCTCCATAAAAATCGAAGTAGGGACTTTGTCTCACTTGCCATTGTGTCTCCAAATCCCAGAATAGTCCTGGCCCTTTTTTAGCAGGTGCTCAGTAACTATTTGTTAATTGGTTGCCATCTTCTTATGACCTTGGAAAAATTCTTTTATCTTTCTGATTCTCAGTTTTCTTATCTGTAAAATGGACATCATTATTCCTGCCTCATTGATTGTGAGAATTAATTAAAATAACAGATGTAAATCTAGCACAGAGTATGTGTTTTGCATACATTATGTATTCTGCATATATTAGCTTTTGCTTTATCCTCACTGGGGCTAACAGCTCAGACACTAGGGTTGGCTTGATTGGGTCTATATCCTTTGTGGCTGCTGTGCTTTTATCCCAGCATACTGTCCCTCACGGGAGCTGATTTTATTTTAACAGATCCCTGACAAAAAGAAATGACAGCTTCAGTCTTCACTAGAGAGTATCAAAAAGGAAACTTTTAAGGGTGACTCCACATTCAGCTTCCCCCAGGGATCTAGAGCTCATCCAAACCTGCCTTCTGTAAGATTTGGTTGATAATCAACATCACCAAAGGCTTCAGATGCTATGAATACTACAAGATTCAGATTTAAGTCATTTTATATTAGGAAAGTGTGAAGGATCTAGGGGACAGAATCTTTTCTTGCATGAGGAGGCAAGATTCACCAAAGAAAGCGGGGGTGAAAATTTGGGGTGATAACCTTTGAATAATGAGGTAATTGAGATGAGGGAGGAGGGAACTCTTGAACCTGAAGATAGAGCACTTAGTCTGAAAGCTGGGTACGTGACCGCAGAGGATCCACAAGTCCTTAAGTTTCTTTATTTTTGAAACTCAAGGCAATGTTCATATTTCCTAGAACGGTACTATCTCCCTTTCTATGCAGTAATTCTCTTCTGAAATCATTAAAACCCTCAGAAAAGATATTTGTATGTAACCATACACCCAGAGATAGTAGAAAAAAAAAAATAGTCTTGAGAAAATGAAGGAACAGAACGGCAAAAGAGAAGGAGGAAGCCCTTGTGTTCCATGTGTACCTTCCCAAGTTCTAGCAGAAAGACTAAAACACATGCCATAGCCCACTAAAAGGTTGAGTCTATTTCCCCACCCTGAATCTGGGCAGGCTTTGTGATTTGCTTTAACCAGTAGAATGTGGTAGAAGTGATGTGTTAGTTTCAAGGTTAGGACTCAAGAGGTCTTGCAGGCTCCATTTTCACTCTGTTGGAAGATTGCATGTTTAGCCCAGCTAAATCCCATCCCATCTTGGAGCCTGACAAGACCAGCAGGGCAACTCTCCAACCAGCCCTCACAACCGTAAGAAATAATAAATCATTGCTGTTTTAAGCCTCAAAGTTCAGGGAGGCTTATTAAACATCAGTTCAGTTAGTGGAGCGTGACTCAGAGCTCTAGATGGTGCCCAGGGGACATGGAGGGAAACCATAGAAAAGCCAGAAGAAAAAGGAGACCTCCTCAGTGCCCAGGAGCACTCCAGAGAGAACAGAGCTATAAGCGAAGATAAGAAGAAACCTCTGCTTTCCTGCAGAGATTAGAGGATGCTGCCCTCCAAAGTGAGAAGGTGACTCAGCAGACACTGAGGTACTACTATAAGAAGAATTTGCTATCAGATCTAACAACGGAATGGTCTGCTTTAAGAAGTGCTGCATTCTCCAATACCAGGGATGTTTAAGCATAGGCAAGAATGGGTTCCAAAGGGTGGAATTTGATCACTGTATTATTGGATCTCTGAGGTCACCTCCAACACCAGGCATTTTATTAGGCACCCCCAAATTCTATTTGAGAAGATGTCAGCATTTGCATAATTATGTGAATAAATCTGTCGCATTATCTTGAGAATTCCAGTTGCTGTCAAGTCGCTTCTGACTCATGGTGACCCCTGTGTGTCAGGACAGAATAGTGTTCCATAAGTTTATCAGTGACTGAATTTTTACAAGTAGATCTCCAGATCTTTCTTCCATGGAGCCTCTGCATGGTTAGCAGCCAAGCACTTAACTATTTGCACCACCCAGGAACCCCTATCTTGAGAACGGGCCCTGGTTTTTCAAAAGCAAAAGTAAAATGTGTGAGAGAGAGCTCCTCTGTGTACAGAGCTTGCTATTAATCTGTCCAGGCTGGTGAAAGCACACAGACACGTACCCACAATGGGCACCAAAGGACTACAAGAAAGTGTTGCTAGCAAAAACATCCAGCTCAAAAATGAGGCCTCTGGGCAGAGATTACATCCTTTTTGAGTCTCTTATTCAGGCCAGGCTCTGTTGTTAGCATTAAGCGAATGTGCAACAGGATCATAATAATAACGACAGCAGTAACAATAATAACTGTAATAGGCAGCCCTCCAAGTCCCCATTGCCCTCTTATTCTCTGCAGCAGATCTGGTGCTGAGACAAGCTGTTTCTCTCTTCCCTTAAGGAAAAACACCAAATCAAGCCCCTTGCCGTCGAGTCAATTATGACTCCTAGCGACCCTATAGGACAGATTGGAACTGCCTCATAGGGTTTCCAAGGAGTAGCTGTGGATTCCAATTGCTGACCTTTTTGTTAGCAGCTGAGCTCTCAACCAAGACACCACCAGGGTTTCCTCCCTCACGGAAGGGTTTATAAAGTGTCAAAATGCAGCTTCCTTCCAGAAGAAGCAGGAGGACTTTCCTGGAATTTCCACACCAGAAAGGCTGCAGACTTGGTGAGTGCTTATTTCATTGACTTTCAAAGGGGGAATTAAACCTTGTGAAGTGCTTATTAAATATTGTGCTGCTTTTCTTTTTTTTTTTTTTTTTAAGGAATGCAGTGAGGTACCCAAGACTGAGTTTGCTCATTCTTGAATGCCATGTCGCCACCCTCACTAGGGTGAGAAGGGCCCTGAATTAGGTAACACTTGGAAAAGAGCAAGTAGATATTGCAGCAACAAACTCATTGGACTTAACTTACATATATAAGAACCATATTTAAAGAAAAAAAATCAGTAAAAATATTTTCAAGAGAAAACAATGGGTGGCTGATAAGGATTGTGCACTCAAATCTCCTTAAAGGGGTGAAATTTCAAGACTACATAAATACATGATCTTCTCTTGGAAAAAAAAAAAAAAAGGAAGAAGGACCTATTTATACAAGGCAGTTTGAATCTACCCAAAGGTGTCCTGGAAGAAAGTCATGGCAACCCACTTCCGAAAAATCAGCCACTGAAAACTCTATGAAGCACAGGTCTACTCTGACACACGTGGTTTTTATCCTGTACAGGAACAAAGTTATCACATAATGACTGGAAAACAGATCTCTGTGAATACCAGCCTTTCGATTACCAGCTGAGACTTTGCGTAAAGTTTATTATAAATCTCAAGCTTTCTGCTTAATTTTAAAAGTAAGATAACGTTAGAACCTGCCCTCTTATCCTTGTGCTGGTTAAACTTGTTAACGCCTGTAAAGCACTTAGCTCCGTGTCTGGCATTTAACAAAAACCCAAACCCATTGCCGTCGAGTCAATTCTGACTCATAGCGACCCTATAGGACAGAGTAGAACTGCCCTACAGAGTTTCCAAGGAGTGCCTGGCGGATTTGAACTGCCAACCTCTTGGTTAGCAGCTGTAGCACTTAACCACTATGCGACCAGGGTTTCCCCTTTTGGCTTAGTGACAGATAAACCACATGTAGGAGAAAGATTTGAAGAAGATGACCAGAATATGCAGAAATAATGAAGAGCGGGATGGAAAATGTGCTCAATAGAGGCCAGGAAGTTCAGTCTTCCTTGAGTAGAAACATGGCGCAGTAATGTCTTCAGCTGTGTCCAATTGTCTAGAGCCTGTTTGAGTGCTTTACCTGCATTTGTTCTAGAGCAGATGTGTCCAATGATAGACAATAACCCCTAGGAGTTGAGGCATCATTGCTGTGGGGGGTGGGGGGATATACCCATGCATTCATTTAAAAACATTACCAAAATTGTGGTGGCATTTTGAAGCTTATATTTTTCCAAAATGGCAACGATGTCTCTGATCCCCCGTATTCTTCTCACATATATTGTGGACACTCGATCTAGAGGTGGAGTTTATATTCCCTTTCATTAAATCTGGGTAGAACTGTAACTGGAGCAAAGGTGAGCTTTGTGACTTCAGAGTCCAGGTTACAAAGGTGATGAAGGCAACTCGTAGTCTTCTTGAGACACTTGCTGTTGGAACCCAATCACCATGCCACGAGGAAGCCTAGAGAGGCTATGTGTAGATTTGTTGATGACATCTCCGAGGTCCCACAGTCAGTATCAACCTGTAGACATGTGAGTGGCTGAGCCTTCAGATGATACTGTCCCCGGTCCTCAAGCAACTTTAGCTCCTGTGTGTGGAGCAGAGACTAGCTGTCCCTGCCAATTTGTGACCCAAACAAATCAATGTTGTTGTTTTAAACCACTAAGTTAAGTAACAACACACAACTGGAACACTATTTTCTCCCTTTAATAGTTACTTAATGGTACATAAAACTACTAGCATTTTGGGGTCCTTGACTTTGAAAAATTTCTTAAAAGGGGTCCACATACTCACAAAGATGTGAAGACCCATTGAACTGGAACTCTTAAATGATAAAGACAGAGTAAGCAGAAGCCATTGTACCTATGATATTGGTCAGCTTGTTCTTATAAAAGATTACTCCTTGACTGTAAGGCACTGAAAAGAGTTTGCCAAAACTGGATTCTGTCTCCTATAGCAATTATTTTGACAATATAGTTTCCTTTTACCCATGATAACGCATTTATTTTCTACCAAGGCATAATTTGTTTTTTAAAAACAAGAGAATTACGCCTCTCTTGATGTCGACAAAACCAGGTGAGTTTAAGTAATTGGGAAAACAAGCATCTTTTAAGATCACTTCTGCCCATTTGCCTCCTTTCCTTCCTACCTCCCCACGCTTCCTCTACACGGCTTCTTGCACACACTCTCAAATGTGGTCACAACAGTTGTCAATAACAACCAGAGATTCAGCTTTGTGGGGAGAGAAAGCTGGAGAATATTTGAGCTGGAAATACCTCTATTGGTTTGTTCCATTCTCCTTGAGGTTGACTCACGTGGATAGCTCGGCTGTTCATGGCTTGAGATAATCTTTTAGGGATCTAAGAATCTAATTACATATCAGGAATTCACCACAGAAAAAGACAACAACCTGGAACATTTTTGCTAAGGTCTTACAAATGAGAAAGGATTACGTAAACTATTGAGGCGCCACAGACAGATGAAGTAAATACCTTTTCCAATTCAACGCTAGCACATGCTGATCCAGTGAACAGGCTGACAATGGGGCAAAGCATTTGATTCCAAGACCTGCTGCTCTGACAGAGAAGGAGGAGGGAGAATCTTCAACAATAGCCCAATTGTTCTGACCCACTGAAGGCAAATTCCACCCTGTTCGAACATCCAGCACATATCCATCAAAGTGGCCAGATTAGGAAAAAAAAAAAAGATCTTTCCTTCTCAAATACTAATACCCTTTCCTGTAAAATCTAGGAGTTTCTTTTTTTCTTTGACCCATTAGCTTTATTCTTATGTCAGCTAAATTCTTATATTTTCATGTCACTTATGCATTTTGTTTTGTTTGTGTGTTTGTTTTATAGTCTTGTAGAACGTTTGTCTGAAGAGTGGGCTTCAGGAATGGTTTCAGTTAATAGTGCCTCGGGGCGGGGGGACATAGTTTCGGGGGTTCCTCCAGTCTCTGTCAGACCATTAAGTCTGATCTTTTTATGTGAATTTGAGTTTTATTCTACATTTTTCTCCTGCTCTGTCTGAGACTTTCTGTTGTATCCGCTGTCAGGGCAGTCATTGGTGGTAGCCAGGCACCATCTAGTTCTTCTGGTCTCAGCCTGATGTATTCTTCAGTTCATGTGGTCCTTTAGTTCTTTAAGCTAATATTTTCCTTGTGTCTTTGGTTTTCTTCATTCTCCTTTGCTCCAAGTGGAATGAGAACAATTGATGTAACTTAGATGGCCACATGCAAGCTGTTAAGACCCCAGACTCCACTCACCAAAGTGGGATGTAGAATATTTTCTTAATAAACTTTGTGCCAATTGTCATGGATTGAATTAAGTTCCCAAAAAATGTATGTATCAACTTGGTTAGGCCATGATTCCCAGTATTTGCATGGTTGTCCTCCACTTTGTGATTGTAATTTTTTTTTTTAAATAACTTTTATTAAGCTTCAAGTGAACGTTTACAAATCCAATCAGTCTGTCACATATAAGTTTACATACATCTCACTCCCTACTCCCACTTGCTCTCCCCATCTTGAGTCAGCCCTTTCAGTCTCTCCTTTCTTGACAATTTTGCCGGTTTCCCTCTCTCTCTATCCTCCCATCCCCCCTCCAGACAAGAGTCGCCAACACAATCTCAAGTGTCCACCTGATATAATTAGCTCACTCTTCATCAGTGTCCCTCTCCCACCCACTGACCAGTCCCTTTCATTTCTGATGAGTTGTCTTCGGGGATGGTTCCTGTCCTGTGTCAACTGAAGGTCTGGGGAGCATGGCTGCCGGAATTCCTCCAGTCTCAGTCAGACCACCAAGTTTGGTCTTTTTATGAGAATTTGGGGTCTGCATCCCACTGATCTCCTGCTCCCTCAGGGGTCCTCTGCTGTGCTCCCTGTCAGGGCAGTCATCGATTGTGGCTGGGCACCAACTAGTTCTTCTGGTCTCAGGATGATGTAGGTCTCTGGTTCATGTGGCCCTTTCTGTCTCTTGGGCTCTTAGTTGTCGTGTGGCCTTGGTGTTCTTCATTTTCCTTTGCTCCAGGTGGGTTGAGACCAATTGCTGCATCTTAGATGGCCGCTTGTTAGCATTTAAGACCCCAGACGCCACATTTCAAAGTGGGATGCAGAATGTTTTCATAATAGAATTATTTTGCCAATTGACTTAGAAGTCCCCGCAAACCATGTTCCCCAGACCCCCGCACTTGCTCCGCTGACCTTTGAAGCATTCATTTTATCCCGGAAACTTCTTTGCTTTTGGTCCAGTCCAACTGAGCTGACCTTCCATGTATTGAGTGTTGTCTTTCCCTTCACCTAAAGCAGTTCTTATCTACTGATTAATCAATAAAAAACCCTCTCCCACCCTCCCTCCGTCCCCCCCTCGTAACCACAAAAGTATGTGTTCTTCTCGGGTTTACTATTTCTCAAGATCTTATAATAGTGGTCTTATACAATATTTGTCCTTTTGCTTCTGACTCATTTCGCTCAGCATAATGCCTTCCAGGTTCCTCCATGTTATGAAATGTTTCAGAGATTCGTCACTGTTCTTTATCGATGCGTAGTATTCCATTGTGTGAATATACCACAATTTATTTACCCATTCATCCGTTGATGGACACCTCGGTTGCTTCCAACTTTTTGCTATTGTAAACAGAGCTGCAATAAACATGGGTGTGCATGTATCTGTTTGTATGAAGGCTCTTGTATCTCTAGGGTATATTCCGAGGAATGGGATTTCTGGGTTGTATGGTAGTTCTATTTCTAACTGTTTAAGATAACGCCAGATAGATTTCCAAAGTGGTTGTACCATTTTACATTCCCACCAGCAGTGTATGAGAGTTCCAATCTCTCCGCAGCCTCTCCAACACTTATTATTTTGTGTTTTTTGGATTAATGCCAGCCTTGCTGGTGTGAGATGGAATCTCATCGTAGTTTTAATTTGCATTTCTCTAATGGCTAATGATCGAGAGCATTTTCTCATGTATCTGTTGGCTGCCTGAATATCTTCTTTAGTGAAATGTGTGTTCATATCCTTTGCCCACTTCTTGATTGGGTTGCTTGTCTTTTTGTGGTTGAGTTTTGACAGAATCATGTAGATTTTAGAGATCAGGCACTGGTCAGAGATGTCATAGCTGAAAATTCTTTCCCAATCTGTAGGTGGTCTTTTTACTCTTTTGGAGAAGTCTTTAGATGAGCATAGGTGTTTGATTTTTAGGAGCTCCCAGTTATCGGGTTTCTCTTCATCATTTTTGGTAATGTTTTGTATTCTGTTTATACCTTGTATTAGGGCTCCTAGGGTTGTCCCAATTTTTTCTTCCATGATCTTTATCGTTTTAGTCTTTATGTTTAGGTCTTTGATCCACTTGGAGTTAGTTTTTGTGCATGGTGTGAGGTATGGGTCCTGTTTCATTTTTTTGCAAAGGGATATCCAGTTATGCCAGCACCATTTGTTAAAAAGGCTATCTTTTCCCCAGTTAATTGACACTGGTCCTTTGTCAAATATCAGCTGCTCATACGTGGATGGATCTATGTCTGGGTTCTCAATTCTGTTCCATTGGTCTATGTGTCTGTTGTTGTACCAATACCAGGCTGTTTTGACTACTGTGGCTGTATAATAGGTTCTGAAGTCAGGTAAGGTGAGGCCTCCCACTTTCTTCTTATTTTTCAGTAGTGCTTTGCTTATCCGGGGCTTCTTTCCCTTCCATATGAAATTGGTAATTTGTTTCTCTATCCCCTTAAAATATGACATTGGAATTTGGATAGGAAGTGCATTAAATGTATAGATGGCTTTTGGTAGAACAGACATTTTTACTATGTTAAGTCTTCCTATCCATGAGCAGGGTATGTTTTTCCACTTAAGTATGTCCTTTTGAATTTCTTGTAGTAGAGCTTTGTAGTTTTCTTTATATGGGTCTTTTACATCCTTGGTGAGATTTATTCCTAAGTATCTTATCTTCTTGGGGGCTACTGTGAATGGTATTGATTTGGTTATTTCCTCTTCGGTGTTCTTTTTGTTGATGTAGAGGAATCCAAGTGATTTTTGTATGTTTATTTTATAACCTGAGACTCTGCCAAACTCTTCTATCAGTTTCAGTAGTTTTCTGGAGGATTCCTTAGGGTTTTCTGTGTATATAATCATGTCATCTGCAAATAGTGATAACTTTACTTCTTCCTTGCCAATCCGGATACCTTTTATTTCTTTGTCTAGCCTAATTGCCCTGGCTAAGACTTCCAACACGATGTTGAATAAGAGCGGTGATAAAGGGCATCCTTGTCTGGTTCCCGTTCTCAAGGGAAATGTTTTCAGGTTCTCTCCATTTAGAGTGATATTGGCTGTTGGCTTTGCATAGATGCCCTTTATTATGTTGAGGAATTTTCCTTCAATTCCTATTTTGGTAAGAGTTTTTATCATAAATGGGTGTTGGACTTTGTCAAATGCCTTTTCTGCATCAATTGATAAGATCATGTGGTTTTTGTCTTTTGTTTTATTTATGTGATGGATTACATTAATGGTTTTTCTGATATTAAACCAGCCTTGCATACCTGGTATAAATCCCACTTGATCAGGGTGAATTATTTTTTGGATGTGTTGTTGGATTCTATTGACTAGAATTTTGTTGAGGATTTTTGCATCAATGTTCATGAGGGATATAGGTCTATAATTTTCTTTTTTTGTAATGTCTTTACCTGGTTTTGGTATCAGGGAGATGGTGGCTTCATAGAATGAGTTGGGTAGTATTCCGTCATTTTCTATGCTTTGGAATACCTTTAGTAGTAGTGGTGTTACCTCTTCTCTGAAAGTTTGGTAGAACTCTGCAGTGAAGTCGTCCGGGCCAGGGCTTTTTTTTGTTGGGCGTTTTTTGATTACCGTTTCAATCTCTTTTTTTGTTATGGGTCTATTTAGTTGTTCTACTTCTGAATGTGTTAGTTTAGGTAGGTAGTGTTTTTCCAGGAATTCATCCATTTCTTCTAGGTTTTCAAATTTGTTAGAGTACAATTTTTCATAATAATCTGAAATGATTCTTTTAATTTCATTTGGTTCTGTTGTGATGTGGTCCTTCTCCTTCCTTATTCGGGTTATTTGTTTCCTTTCCTGTTTTTCTTTAGTCAGTCTAGCCAATGGTTTATCAATTTTGTTAATTTTTTCAAAGAACCAGCTTTTGGCTTTGTTAATTCTTTCAATTGTTTTTCTGTTCTCTAATTCATTTAGTTCAGCTCTAATTTTTATTATTTGTTTTCTTCTGGTGCCTGATGGATTCTTTTGTTGCTCACTTTCTATTTGTTCAAGTTGTAGGGACAGTTCTCTGCTTTTGGCTCTTTCTCCTTTTTGTATGTGTGCATTTATTGATATAAATTGGCCTCTGAGCACTACTTTTGCTGTGTCCCAGAGGTTTTGATAGGAAGTATTTTCATTCTCGTTGCTTTCTATGAATTTCCTTATTCCCTCCTTAATGTCTTCTATAACCCAGTCTTTTTTCAGAAGGGTGTTGTTCATTTTCCAAGTATTTGATTTCTTTTCCCTAGTTTTTCTGTTATTGATCTCTAGTTTTATTGCCTTGTGGTCTGAGAAGATACTTTGTAATATTTCGATGTTTTGGACTCTGCAAAGGTTTGTTTTATGACCTAATATGTGGTCTATTCTAGAGAATGTTCCATGTGCGCTAGAAAAAAAAGTATATTTTGCAGCAGTTGGTTGGAGAGTTCTGTATAAGTCAATGAGGTCAAGTTGGTTGATTGTTGTAATTAGATCTTCCGTGTCTCTGTTGAGCTTCTTACTGGATGTCCTGTCCTTCTCCGAAAGTGGTGTGTTGAAGTCTCCTACTATAATTGTGGAGGTATCTATCTCGCTTTTCAATTCTGTTAAAATTTAATTTATGTATCTTGCAGCCCTGTCATTGGGTGCATAAATATTTAATATGGTTATGTCTTCCCGCCCCCGAAACCAGTTGGGCCTCCTGCCGGGGTTAGTTCAGATGGGTGGAGCAGGTCCCTGTGCTTGTGCCGTGACCGAGTGTTCCGGCTGGGACGTTGTTCTCCCCGCTCCAATACCAGTCGCTGCTTCCCAGGGACTTCTCCTACTGGCTGCGTCCCATGCCGCCCGCACAACCCGGCTGGTCCCCTTCCCGGGGTTAGTTCAGGGGGGTGGAGCAACTCTCCGTGTTTATGCCGTACCTGCGTCCAGTCCAAATCCCTGCGGGACGGTTCCCCGGCTCGGATGCTGCTCTTTCTGCTCCAAGACCAGTCACTGCCTCCCGGGGACTTCTCCTACCGGCTGCGTCCCACGTCGCCCGTGGAACCGGCTAGTCCCCCTCCCGGGGTTAGTTCAGGGGGGTGGGGCAGCTCTCTGTGCTTGTGCCGTACCTGACTGGTACGCTGGCTCCAGGCTCTGGAAACAATCGCTGCTTCCCCGTATTAGTTCGTTCTCCGTCTCTAAATCTGTGTTTGTTGTTCAGGGTTCGTAGATTGTTATGTATGTGATCGATTCACTTGTTTTTCTGTGTCTTTGTTGTAAGAGGGATCCGAGGTAGCATCTGCCTAGTCCGCCATCTTGGCTCCGCCTCTCTGTATCGTGATTGTAATTTTATGTTAAGAGGATTACGGTGGGATTGCAACACCACCCTTACTCAGGTCACCTCCCTGATGCAAAGTAAAGGGAGTTTCCCTGGAGTGTGGCCTGCACCGCCTTTTATTGCTTAAGAGATAAAAGGAAAAAGAAGCAAGCAGAGAGTGGGGGACATCACACCACCAAGAAAGCAAGTCTGGGAGCAGAGCACATCTTTTGGACCTGGAGTCCCTGCACCTGAGAAGCTCCTTGACCAGGGGAAGATTGAGGACAAGGATCTACCTCCAGAGCTGACAGAAAGAGAAAGCCTTCTCCTGGAGCTGATACCCTGAATTTGGACTGGGAACCTACTAGACTGTGAGAGAATAATTTTCTCTTTGGTAAAGCCATTTCTGTAAGAGCAGCACTAGTTGATTAAGATACCAATTGACCTAGCTGTCCCCTGAAACTATGGTCCCCAGATCACTTATGCATTTTGAATTCATATCTCAGAAATTCTCAGTAAAATTTCCCTAGGTGACCACTGTACAAAGACTTGGAAAGTATCCAAAAGGGAGATAAGATGAGCTTAGTGAGCTGGAACAGATTGGGGTTAGAACCCAGGTCTGCCCCCCTCCCCCGCGCCCCCGATCTGTGCACTTCCACAGCATCCCCTCTATAACAAGAGAACTCCAGTGCAATGAGTGGCAGATTATCTTGGTTTGGGTTACTCCAGAAGCTGAACCTGAGATAAGGGTATGACAGCAGTTTATTTAGGAGCTAAAAGAAACACTGGGAGAGGAAGGGAAAAAATGAGACAGGAAAGGCAGTCAATAAATGATGTATTATCAAGTCAGCTATCACTGTGGGTGATTGGAGGTTGATTCTCCTAGAAAGAACTCTGGAGGCAGTGTAGGACACATATCTTAGAGTTATCCTGCACAAGAGACCAGGGATCTGGGGTATTTATACACCAATTCCAGCCAGGTACTGGTTGAGGGCTGTTTGGGAGATGAGGAAACTCACTGATTCCCCAGCATTTTCAGTCTCTTTCAAAGATGGGCATAGCGGGCTTCAGTGGCCAAAGAAGGTTCATAAACAAAGAAATGTACTTGCTGGCAGTTGTAAATTATCCTGGCATATACAGAAGGATAGGGAATATGATCAGGCTGGTGATGGTGCCTGCTACTCGTATGACTTTGTGTACACGGTCAGATCTGTGAGCTGGTGCGCGGCATGTTTCTGTGGGAGTTGGGAGTCTTGGCTCCTCATTTCAATATGTTTATGCTCTATTTGGGCATCCACAAATGAACACAATTTGGAGACCTAGCTTCTGAAGACAACAGCCAAGATAATGAAAATTTGCAAAGCACACCACATAGGATGATGACCCTGGGTTTATTTAGCTTATAGGGGGTGTCTTAGTTATCTAATGCTGCTGTAACAGAAACACCACAAGTGAATGGCTTTATCAAACAGAAATTTATTCTCTCACAGTCTAGGAGGCTAAAAGTCGAAATTCAGGGAGCCAGCTTCTGGGGAATGCTTTCCGTCTCTGTTGGATCTGGTGGAAAGTCCTTGTCATTAACCTTCCCCTGGTCTAGGAGCTTTTCAGAGCAGAAACCCCAGGTCCAAAAGACTCTCTATATTTCTTCCTTGGTGGCATGAGGTTCCTCTCCGTTCTCTTTTACATCTCAAAAGAGACTGACTCAAGATACAACCTAATCCTGTAGATTATGTCCTGCCTTATTAACATAACTACTTCTAATCCTGCCTCATTAACATGATACAGGTTAGAATTTACAACACATGGGATAATTACATCAGATCACAAAATGGTGGACAACTACACGATACTGGGAATTATAAAAATAGTTTAGCCAAATTGATACACATTTCTGGGAATCACAATTCAATCTGTAACAGAGGGGAAAGTTGAAAGAGAGCTTAATTATAATCCTTTGTATCCAAACACCTTCCAGATTCTATTAATTCAATATCAATAGTGACTTTCTTTTCCAGTCCTCAAGCCTTCATCTAGGCTCTCAATTTTTATCATCTAATCCAGTCATTTTCAACACGATTAGATAATGCTCTCTTTTTCCGAAAAAAAAAAAAAACTATGTGTGTGTGTGTGTGTGTATATATATATACACTCTCTAGAGTAGATGAGCAAGTAGTTAAATGCTTGTACTTCTTCATAGAATCACTTTGAATGTCATAACTACAAACACAAAGCAGCACAGAGGTGTTATATTGGCATTTGGGACCTTCATTTGCTGACGTGGCATGGTTCAAAATGAGAGGAAACAGCTGCAAACATCCATTAATGATTGGAATATGAAATGTACAAAGTATGAATTTATGAAAATTGGAAGATGTCAAAAATGAAATGGAATGAATAAACATCGATATGCTAGGCATTAGTGAGCTGAAATGGACTGGTATTGGCCATTTTGAATTGGACAACCATATGGTCTACTATGCCAGGAATGACAAATTGAAGAGGAATGAGGTTGCATTCATCATCAAAAAGAACATTTCAAGATCTATCCTGAAGTACAACATTGTCAGTCATAGAATAATATCCATATGCTTACAAGGAAGACCAGTTAATATGACTATTATTCAAATCTACCCACCAACCACTAAGGCCAAAGATAAAGAAATTGAAGATTTTGACCAAATCTGCAGTCTGAAATTGATCGAACATGCAGTCAGAATGCATTGATAAATACTCATCATTGGAATGCAAAAGTTGGGAATGAAGAAGAATTGGTAGTTGGAAAATATGGCCTTGTGATAGAAACAATGCTGGAAATAGCGTGATAGAATTTTGCAAGACCAACAACCTCTTCGTTGTAAGTACCTTTTTTCAACAACATAAACAGCAACTGTACATGTGGACCTCACCGGACTGAATACACAGGAATCAAATTGACTACATCTGTGGAAAGAGATGATAGAAAAGTTCAATATCATTAGTCAGAGCAAAGCCAGGGGCTGAATGTGAAATAGGCCATCAATTGCTCATATGCAAGTTCAAGTTGAAACTGAAGAAAATTAGAACAAGTCCACAAGAGCCAAATTACAACCTTGAGTATATCCTACCTGAATTTAGAGACCATCTCAAGAATAGGTTTGACACGTTGAATACTAATGACCAAAGACCAGGTGAGTTGTGGAATGACATCAAGGACATCATGCATGAAGAAAGCAAGAGGTCATTAAAAAGACAAGAAAGAAAGAAAAGACCAAAATGGATGTCAGAAGAGGCTCTGAAACTTGCTCTTGAACGTGGAATGGCTAAATATAAAGGAAGAAATAATGAAGTAAAAGAGCTGAACAGGAGATTTTAGAGGGTGGCTGGAGAAGACAAAGTATTCTAGTGACATGTGCAAAGACCTGGATATAGAAAACCAAAAGTGAAGAACACACTTGGCATTTCTCAAGCTGAAAGAACTGAAGAAAATATTCAAGTCTTAAGTTGCAATATTGAAGGATTCTACAGGGATAATATTAAATGACTTAGGAGGCATCAAAAGAAGATAGAAGGAATACAGATTCACTGTACCAAAAGAATTGGTCAACGTTCAACCATTTCAGAAGGTAGCATATGATCAGGAACCAATGGTGCTGAAGGACGAAGTCCAAGCTGCCCTGAAGGCATTAGCAAAAAACACGCCTTTAGGAATTGACGGAATACCAATTGAGATGTTTCAACAAACGGATGCAGCACTGAGAGTGCTGATTCGTCTATACCAAGAAATTTGGAAGACAGCTACCTGGCCAACCGACTGAAAACTGAAGAGACCCGTATTTATGCCTATTCCCAAGAAAAGTGATCCAACCAAAAGTGGAAATTATCAAATAATATCAGTATCACACACAAGTAAAATTTTGCTGAAGATCATTCAAAAGTGGCTGCAGTAGTGTATTAACAAAACAGGGAACTGCCAGAAATTCAAGCCAGGTTTAGAAGAGGACATGGAACCAGGGATATCATAGCTGATGTCAGATGGATCCTGGCTGAAAGAAGAGAATACCAAAAAGATGATTAGTTGTGGTTTATTGGCCATCCAAAGGCATTCAACTGTGTGGATCATAACAAATTATGGATAACATTGTGAAGAATGGTAGCTCCAGAACACTAAATTGTGCTCGTGAGGAACCTCTACGTAGATCTTGAGGCAGTCATTTGAATAGAACAAGGGGATATCAAGTGTTTTAAAGTCAGGAAAAGTGTGCGTTACGGTTATATCTTTTCACCACACCTATAAAATCCGTATGCTAAGCAAATAATCTGAGAAGTTGGACTATATGAAGAACGGGGCATCAGGATTAGAAGACGACTCATTAACAACCCGCGTTATGCAGATGACACAACCTTGCTTGCTGAAAGTGAAGAGATTTATATTACATAGTACATCAGTGTTTGTTTTGTATACACATCTTCTCAAATTAATAGACTTCATTTTCTAGAGCAGTTTTAGGTTTACAGAAAATTTGTGCAGAAAGTACAGAGAGTTCTCATATACCTCTTATTCACCCTCTCCCTGGTCCTATTTGTTAACATCTTGCATTTGTATGGTACTTTTGTTGTAATTGATGAACCAATATTAATAAATGAACTAAAGTCCATAGCATACATTAGGGTTCACTCTTTGTGTTGTATAGTTCTATGGGTTTTGACAAATGCACAATGTCATGTGCCCACCTTTACACTATCACACAGCATAGTTTCACTGCCTGAAATATCCCCTCTGCTCCTCTTCCTCTCCCATCTTCCTCATGCCTGACAACCCTGGCAACAACTGATCATTTGACTGCCTCTATAGTTTCACCTTTTCCAGAATGTCATATAGTTGGAATTATACATTATCACTAAAGCAGCTTTACACCTGAATGTAAAGAAAATGAAAATCTTCACAACTGGGCCAATAAATGACATCATGATAAATGATGAAGAAATTAAACTTGTTAAGGATTCCCCTACTTGGATCAACAAACCTCTTTACACTCTTAAAAAGCAAAGATGTGGAGGCGGAGCCAAGATGGCGGACTAGGCAGACGCTACCTCGGATCCCTCTTACAACAAAGACACGGAAAAACAAGTGAATCGATCACATACATAACAATCTACGAACCCTGAACAACAAACACAGATTTAGAGACGGAGAACGAACTAATACGGGGAAGCAGCGATTGTTTCCAGAGCCTGGAGCCAGCGTACCAGTCAGGTACGGCACAAGCACAGAGACCTGCTCCACCCCCCTGAACTAACCCCGGGAGGGGGACTAGCCGGTTCCACGGGCGGCGTGGGACGCAGCCATTAGGAGAAGTCCCCGGGAGGCAGTGACTGATCTTGGAGCAGAAAGAGCAGCATCCGAGCCGGGGAACCGTCCCACAGGGATTTGGACTGCACGCAGGTATGCCATAAACACGGAGAGTTGCTCCACCCCCTGAACTAACCCCGGGAAGGTGACCATCCGGGTCGCGCGGGCGGCGTGGGACGCAGCCGGTAGGAGAAGTCCCCGGGAGGCAGCGACTGGTATTGGAGCGGGGAGAACAGCGTTCCAGCCGGGACACTCGGTCGCGGCACAAGCACGGGGAGCTACTCCACCCATATGAACTAACCCCGGGAGGGGGCCCACCTGGTTCACGGGGGCGGCACGGCCACGCGGCTGGAGGGACGAGAAGTCCCCGGGAGGCAGCGACTGATTTTGGAGTCGAGAGTGCACCGTCCCAGTAGGGGAGCCTTGACGCTGGGCGTGGGGCTGGAAGCGGAGGATCTGACCGTGACTCCAGCGGGCCAGACCCCCCGGGGGCAATCTCCACACAGACAGCACACATAGGCGACGCGCCCGCGGGAATCTCAGATATAATAGTCATTCCAAGCAAGACAAGCAACTCTGGCTATATTCTGAGGTGCTACTCTCCTATCTCTCTGTTCCCTCCCCCACCCTCCCCAGGCGGCTTCATTAACATCTGAATAGCCTGAGCCAGAGGGAGAACTCTGATAGGGATCTGACTGCAGTTTTTTTTTAGCGGATTTTCTGGAAAAACTAGTTTCCCAGTGATGGCTCGGAGACAACAATCCATATCAAACCACTTAAAGAAGCAGACCGTGACAGCTTCTCCAACTCCCCAAACAAAAGAATCAAAATCTTTCCCAAATGAAGATACAATTTTGGAATTATCAGATACAGAATATAAAAAACTAATTTACAGAATGCTTAATGATATCACAAATGAAATTAGGATATCTGCAGAAAAAGCCAAGGAACACACTGATAAAACTGTTGAAGAACTCAAAAAGATTATTCAAGAACATACTGGAAAAATTAATAAGTTGCAAGAATCCATAGAGAGACAACATGTAGAAATCCAAAAGATTAACAATAAAATAACAGAATTAGACAACGTAATAGGAAGTCAGAGGAGCAGACTCGAGCAATTAGAATGCAGACTGGGACATCTGGAGGACCAGGGAATCAACACCAACATAGCTGAAAAAAAATCAGATAAAAGAATTTAAAAAAATGAAGAAACCCTAAGAATTATGTGGGACTCTATCAAGAAGGATAACCTGCGGGTGATTGGAGTCCCAGAACAGGGAGGGGGGACAGAAAACACAGAGAAAATAGTTGAAGAACTTCTGACAGAAAACTTCCCTGACATCATGAAAGACGAAAGGATATCTATCCAAGATGCTCATCGAACCCCATTTAAGATTGATCCAAAAAGAAAAACACCAAGACATATTATCATCAAACTCACCAAAACCAAAGATAAACAGAAAATTTTAAAAGCAGCCAGGGAGAAAAGAAAGGTTTCCTTCAAGGGAGAATCAATAAGAATATGTTCTGACTACTCAGCAGAAACCATGCAGGCAAGAAGGGAATGGGACGACATATACAGAACACTGAAGGAGAAAAACTGCCAACCAAGGATCATATATCCAGCAAAACTCTCTCTGAAATATGAAGGCGAAATTAAGATATTTACAGACAAACACAAGTTTAGAGAATTTGCAAAAACCAAACCAAAGCTACAAGAAATACTAAAGGATATTGTTTGGTCAGAGAACCAATAATATCAGATATCAGCACAACACAAGGTCACAAAACAGAACGTCCTGATATCAACTCAAATAGGGAAATCACAAAAACAAACAAATTAAGATTAATTAAAAAAAAAATACACATAACAGGGAATCATGGAAGTCAATAGGTAAAAGATCACAATAATCAAAAAGAGGGACTAAATACAGGAGGCATTGAACTGCCATATGGAGAGTGATACAAGGCGATATAGAACAATACAAGTTAGGTTTTTACTTAGAAAAATAGGGGTATATAATGAGGTAACCACAAAAAGGTATAACAACTCTATAACTCAAGACAAAAACCAAGAAAAACGTAACGACTCAACTAACATAAAGTCAAACACTATGAAAGTGAGGATCTCACAATTTACTAAGAAAAACGCCTCAGCACAAAAAAGTATGTGGAAAAATGAAATTGTCAACAACACACATAAAAAGGCATCAAAATGACAGCACTAAAAACTTATTTATCTATAATTACCCTGAATGTAAATGGACTAAATGCACCAATAAAGAGACAGAGAGTCACAGACTGGATAAAGAAACACGATCCATCTATATGCTGCCTACAAGAGACACACCTTAGACTTAGAGACACAAACAAACTAAAACTCAAAGGATGGAAAAAAGTATATCAAGCAAACAATAAGCAAAAAAGAAGAGGAGTAGCAATATTAATTTCTGACAAAATAGACTTTAGACTTAAATCCACCACAAAGGATAAAGAAGGACACTATATAATGATAAAAGGGACAATTGATCAGGAAGACATAACCATATTAAATATTTACGCACCCAATGACAGGGCTGCAAGATATATAAATCAAATTTTAACAGAACTGAAAAGCGAGATAGATACCTCCACAATTATAGTAGGAGACTTCAACACACCCCTATCGGAGAAGGACAGGACATCCAGTAAGAAGCTCAACAGAGACACGGAAGATCTAATTACAACAATCAACCAACTTGACCTCATTGACTTATACAGAACTCTCCACCCAACTGCTGCAAAATATACTTTTTTTTCTAGCGCACATGGAACATTCTCTAGAATAGACCACATATTAGGTCATAAAACAAACCTTTGCAGAGTCCAAAACATCGAAATATTACAAAGCATCTTCTCAGACCACAAGGCAATAAAACTAGAGATCAATAACAGAAGAACGAGGGAAAAGAAATCAAATACTTGGAAAATGAACAATACCCTCCTGAAAAAAGACTGGGTTATAGAAGACATCAAGGAGGGAATAAGGAAATTCATAGAAAGCAACGAGAATGAAAATACTTCCTATCAAAACCTCTGGGACACAGCAAAAGCAGTGCTCAGAGGTCAATTTATATCAATAAATGCACACATACAAAAAGAAGAAAGAGCCAAAATCAGAGAACTGTCCCTACAACTTGAACAAATAGAAAGTGAGCAACAAAAGAATCCATCAGGCACCAGAAGAAAACAAATAATAAAAATTAGAGCTGAACTAAATGAATTAGAGAACAGAAAAACAATTGAAAGAATTAACAAAGCCAAAAGCTGGTTCTTTGAAAAAATTAACAAAATTGATAAACCATTGGCTAGACTGACTAAAGAAATACAGGAAAGGAAACAAATAACCCGAATAAGAAATGAGAAGGACCACATCACAACAGAACCAAATGAAATTAAAAGAATCATTTCAGATTATTATGAAAAATTGTACTCTAAGAAATTTGAAAACCTAGAAGAAATGGATGAATTCCTTGAAAAACACTACCTACCTAAACTAACACATTCAGAAGCAGAACAACTAAATAGACCCATAACAAAAAAAGAGATTGAAACGGTAATCAAAAAACTCCCAACAAAAAAAAGTCCTGGCCCGGACGGCTTCACTGCAGAGTTCTACCAAATTTTCAGAGAAGAGTTAACACCACTACTACTAAAGGTATTCCAAAGCATAGAAAATGACGGAATACTACCCAACTCATTCTATGAAGCCACCATCTCCCTGATACCAAAACCAGGTAAAGACATTACAAAAAAAGAAAATTATAGACCTATATCCCTCATGAACATTGATGCAAAAATCCTCAACAAAATTCTAGCCAATAGAATCCAACAACACATCCAAAAAATAATTCACCCTGATCAACTGGGATTTATACCAGGTATGCAAGGCTGGTTTAATATCAGAAAAACCATTAATGTAATCCATCACATAAATAAAACAAAAGACAAAAACCACATGATCTTATCAATTGATGCAGAAAAGGCATTTGACAAAGTCCAACACCCATTTATGATAAAAACTCTTACCAAAATAGGAATTGAAGGAAAATTCCTCAACATAATAAAGGGCATCTATGCAAAGCCAACAGCCAATATCACTCTAAATGGAGAGAACCTGAAAGCATTTCCCTTGAGAACGGGAACCAGACAAGGATGCCCTTTATCACCGCTCTTATTCAACATCGTGTTGGAAGTCTTAGCCAGGGCAATTAGGCTAGACAAAGAAATAAAAGGTATCCGGATTGGCAAGGAAGAAGTAAAGTTATCACTATTTGCAGATGACATGATTATATACACAGAAAACCCTAAGGAATCCTCCAGAAAACTACTGAAACTAATAGAAGAGTTTGGCAGAGTCTCAGGTTATAAAATAAACATACAAAAATCACTTGGATTCCTCTACATCAACAAAAAGAACACCGAAGAGGAAATAACCAAATCAATACCATTCACAGTAGCCCCCAAGAAGATAAGATACTTAGGAATAAATCTTACCAAGGATGTAAAAGACCTATACAAAGAAAACTACAAAGCTCTACTACAAGAAATTCAAAAGGACATACTTAAGTGGAAAAACATACCTTGCTCATGGATAGGAAGACTTAACATAGTAAAAATGTCTATTCTACCAAAAGCCATCTATACATTTAACGCACTTCCGATCCAAATTCCAATGTCATATTTTAAGGGGATAGAGAAACAAATCACCAATTTCATATGGAAGGGAAAGAAGCCCCGGATAAGCAAAGCACTACTGAAAAAGAAGAAGAAAGTGGGAGGCCTCACCTTACCTGACTTCAGAACCTATTATACAGCCACAGTAGTCAAAACAGCCTGGTATTGGTACAACAACAGACACATAGACCAATGGAACAGAATTGAGAACCCAGACATAGATCCATCCACGTATGAGCAGCTGATATTTGACAAAGGACCAATGTCAATTAACTGGGGAAAAGACAGCCTTTTTAACAAATGGTGCTGGCATAACTGGATATCCATTTGCAAAAAAATGAAACAGGACCCATACCTCACACCATGCACAAAAACTAACTCCAAGTGGATCAAAGACCTAAACATAAAGACTAAAACGATAAAGATCATGGAAGAAAAAATTGGGACAACCCTAGGAGCCCTAATACAAGGTATAAACAGAATACAAAACATTACCAAAAATGATGAAGAGAAACCCGATAACTGGGAGCTCCTAAAAATCAAACACCTATGCTCATCTAAAGACTTCACCAAAAGAGTAAAAAGACCACCTACAGATTGGGAAAGAATTTTCAGCTATGACATCTCCGACCAGCGCCTGATCTCTAAAATCAACATGATTCTGTCAAAACTCAACCACAAAAAGACAAACAACCCAATCAAGAAGTGGGCAAAGGATATGAACACACATTTCTCTAAAGAAGATATTCAGGGAGCCAACAGATACATGAGAAAATGCTCTCGATCATTAGCCATTAGAGAAATGCAAATTAAAACTACGATGAGATTCCATCTCACACCAGCAAGGCTGGCATTAATCCAAAAAACACAAAATAATAAATGTTGGAGAGGCTGTGGAGAGATTGGAACTCTCATACACTGCTGGTGGGAATGTAAAATGGTACAACCACTTTGGAAATCTATCTGGCGTTATCTTAAACAGTTAGAAATAGAACTACCATACAACCCAGAAATCCCACTCCTCGGAATATACCCTAGAGATACAAGAGCCTTCATACAAACAGATATATGCACACCCATGTTTATTGCAGCTCTGTTTACAATAGCAAAAAGTTGGAAGCAACCGAGGTGTCCATCAACGGATGAATGGGTAAATAAATTGTGGTATATTCACACAATGGAATACTACGCATCGATAAAGAACAGTGACGAATCTCTGAAACATTTCATAACATGGAGGAACCTGGAAGGCATTATGCTGAGCGAAATGAGTCAGAAGCAAAAGGACAAATATTGTATAAGACCACTATTATAAGATCTTGAGAAATAGTAAACCTGAGAAGAACACATACTTTTGTGGTTACGAGGGGGGGAGGGAGGGAGGGTGGGAGAGGGTTTTTTTATTGATTAATCAGTAGATAAGAACTGCTTTAGGTGAAGGGAAAGACAACACTCAATACATGGAAGGTCAGCTCAATTGGACTGGACCAAAAGCAAAGAAGTTTCCGGGATAAAATGAATGCTTCAAAGCTCAGCGGAGCAAGCGCGGGGGTCTGGGGAACATGGTTTGAGGGGACTTCTAAGTCAATTGGCAAAAGAATTCTATTATGAAATCATTCTGCATCCCACTTTGAAATGTGGCGTCTGGGGTCTTAAATGCTAACAAGCGGCCATCTAAGATGCAGCAATTGGTCTCAACCCACCTGGAGCAAAGGAAAATGAAGAACACCAAGCCCACATGACAACTAAGAGCCCAAGAGACAGAAAGGGCCACATGAACCAGAGACCTACATCATCCTGAGACCAGAAGAACTAGTTGGTGCCCGGCCACAATCGATGACTGCCCTGACAGGGAGCTCAGCAGAGGACCCCTGAGGGAGCAGGAGAGCAGTGGGATGCAGACCCCAAATTCTCATAAGAAGACCAAACTTAATGGTCTGACTGAGACTGGAGGAATCCCGGCGATCATGCTCTCCAGACCTTCTGTTGACACAGGACAGGAACCATCCCTGAAGACAACTCATCAGACATGAAAGGGACTGGTCAGCGGGTGGGAGAGAGACGCTGATGAAGAGTGAGCTAATTATATCAGGTGGACACTTGAGATTGTGTTGGCGACTCTTGTCTGGAGGGGGGATGGGAGGATAGAGAGAGAGGGAAACCGGCAAAATTGTCAAGAAAGGAGAGACTGAAAGGGCTGACTCAAGATGGGGAGAGCAAGTGGGAGTAGGGAGTGAGATGTATGTAAACTTATATGTGACAGACTGATTGGATTTGTAAACGTTCACTTGAAGCTTAATAAAAGTTATTATAAAAAAAAAAATATATAAAAAAAAAAAAAGCAAAGATGTTGCTTTGATATCTAAGCCATGGTCTTTTCAATCGCCTCATAGGCATGTAAAAGCTGACAATGATAAAGGGAGACCCAGGAAGAACTGATGTATTCAAATTGTGGTGTTGCACTATGCAATTTTATCACCTGTCCATTCAGGTCATGACTACACCTAATTGAGCAGCCCTTAATTGTACCATCACCACAAACTCCCCAGGCTACTCCTTTATAACCACACCCACCGCCTGGACCCCCATCTTTAAGCTGTGGAAGTCACTAACATGTTCCCTATCTCTATAATTACGTTATTTCATAAACGTGATATAAATGGACTCATGCTTGTCATTGCTAGTTGTTGTTGAATCAGTCCCCAAGTCATGGTGGCCCCATGCACTGCAGAACAAAATGCTGTCTTTTGGCTTTTTTCACTCAGCATAATTTCTTGAGGTTCATTCAAGTTATTGCATGTATCAATAATTTGTTCCTTTTTATTTTCTAGTTTCTTGAGAAACTTACATTAATGATTTGAGAGCTTTCCTTTTTTTCTATGTATGAATTCTCTGTGCAGAACTGTCACTTTTCATGAGGGAGACTTGAGTTCCACTCCCAGCCAATACTTCTCGTGCACATCCACTACCCTTCTGTCAGCGGAGATTTGAGTGTTGCTATGATACTGATAACTGAGCGGGTTTCAGCACAGCCGCCAGACTAGCACAGGCTAGAAAGAAAGGCCTGGACATCGACTTCCAAAAATGAGCAAGTGAAAAACCTATGGATCGTAATGGTCCAATCTGCAAGCAATCATGGGATGGCACTGGACTGGGCAGCATTTGTTCTGTTGTGTGTGGGGTCACCATGAGTTGGGGGCCAATTGATGGCAGCTAACAACAACAACAACACATTTAGTGCTATAAATTTTGCTCTCAGCCTTGTTTTAGTTGTTTTGGTATGTTGCGTGTTCATTTTCATTCAGTTCTATGCATACTTCATTTCCTTTGAGATTTCCTCTTTGACTCATAGATTATTTAGAAGTGCTTTGCTTAATTTCCCAAATGCTTGGGTATGTTTCTGTTGTCTTTCTGTTATTGATTTCTAGTTTGATCCCATGTAGTCAGCAAACATACTCTTTATGATTTCAATTCTTCTAATTGAAACATAAGATGTGTTTTGTGACTCGGGATACGGTCCACCTTGGTGAATGTCCCATGGGTGGGTGCTTGAAAATAATGTGTTCTGTTGTTGTTGAATAAAGTGTTCTATAAGTACCAGTTAAGTTTTGTTGGCTAATGGTGTTGTCCAGTTACTCCATATTTTTGCAGATTTTCTATCTAGTAGTTTTATCAATTACTGAAAGTGGGATGTTGAAGTCTGCCATAAGGCTTACATAGTTTTCTGCCTCACATTCATTAATTTCCCCTAATTACCCCTTTCTACTCTGTTTCTGACATGGCTGTTCCTGTTTTATCATATAGCTTCTCAACAGTGGCAGTCTCTAATTGGCTGCCCCAGGCATGTTCCATATGATGTACTGTGATAGAGATCCATTACTATCCCGTAAGCCAATTTCTCAAAGGCCGTAGTTACTCCTTGTCCCTCCCTGTCATGTCCCATACGGTTCCCTGTGACAGAATGTCTCCCTTTTCTGGAATTAATACACTAGAAACTTTTAAACTGACCAATAAGACTTCAATGCATGCTAACCCTGAGAACCCACCCTGCTTGTCATATAAAACTCTCTCCTACAATTCCAAGTTGTTATCTTGTCCCTGAGTGCAACCACCTGTGTGGCCCTGCATCGAAGTGTGAGGTAGTTTCCTCACTAGGACCTGTGAGTACTAAATTTTATTTGTTTTTTCTGGCCTTCCTGTGTCAGTCTCACTTTTTTTCTCTTGCCACACCTGACAGACCACATAAGACACGCATGCACCGCTTCTGAGTCAAAATTGATTTAAAAAATCTCCAACTGTGATTATGGACTTGTCTGTTTTTCTTTTCAGCTCTATCAGCTTTTCATCTTCATAATTTGCAGCTCTGTTGTTCAGTGCAAACACATTTAAGATTGCTGTATCTTCTTGGTGGATTGATACTTTTTTGTCATTTGCAATGTTGCTCTTTGTCCCTAGTAATTTTCTTTGGTCTGAAGTTTACTTTATCTGATATTAATATAGCCACTCCTGGTTTTTGATTAATGTTTGCATGATATATCGATCTTCTTCCATCCTTTCACTTTCAAAGCGAGTTTCCAATAAATAGCATATACTTGGGTAGTATTTTCTTTTTTACCCACTCTGCCAATCTCTGTCTTCTAGTTGGTATATTTTGACCATTTACATTTAATCGTTGATATACTAGGCTTAAGTCTACCATTTTGTTATTCATTTTCTATTTGTTCCCTCGGGTTTTATACTTTCTCAGTTTCATTTTCTTACTTTCCTTTTGAAGTTCAACTTTTATTTACTGAATGTGTTTTTGAGTATAGCACTTTGTATAGTCTTCTTCACGGCTTCTCCATTGTTGTTGCTGGTTGCTGTCGAGTTGATCCGAACTTTTGGTGACCCCATGTGCAGAGTGGATATGCATTCCTTAGGGTTTTCAAGGCTGTGACCTTTTGGAAGCAGGTGCCAGGCCTCACTTCCAAGACACCTCTGAATTGGTTTGAACCACCAAACTTTTGGTTAGTAGACCAGCACTTAACCATTTGCACCACCCAGGGACCCCACAAGGTTGCTCCAAGTATGACTACATTCATACATAACTTATTATGACCTACTTCTGTCGATGTTTTACCGCTTCAGGTAAAGTGTAGAAATCTTACTTCCATTTACATCTATTTACCCTCCCCTGTGTGTATATAACTATCTTAAGTATTGTATCTACATGCGTTGAGAACACCGTGAGATGGTGTTATAACTTTTTGTTCAACTGTAAAATATGATTAAAGAAACTGATGACATGAAGGCTGGTCAATTTCTTTTACTTCTATTTTTACTCATTCCATCTCATCCTTTCCTTTCTGAAAGTGCGCTAGTGACAAGTTGTCTTATTTTTCCTTCATCTGAGAATGTCTTCACTCTGAAAGATACTTTCATGGGGTAAAGGATTATGGATTGATGATTGTTTTCTTTCAGCACCTGGAAAATATTGTGATGCTTCCTTCCAACCTCCATGCTTCCTGATGAGAAATTTGCTGTCATTCTAATTGTTTCCCCCTATAGATAAATTGTCATTTTTTTCTGGCTGCTTTCAAGATTTTTTCATTGTCTTTAGTTTTCCAAAGTTTAATTATGATGTGTCTTGATGTGGATTTTTTGGGTTTACCCTATTTGGGGTTTGCTCAGTTTCTCGGATCTATAGATTTATGTCTTTTTGCAATATTTGGGGAGTTTTTAGCCATTATTCCTTCAAATACTTGTTCAGTTTCATATTCTTTCTCTTCACCTTTTGAGATCTGACGATTTAAATGCTACATCTTTTGTTCCGTCCCACAGATCTTTATGGCTCTGTTCATTTTTTTTCCAATTTATTTTTTGTTTTTCAGATTGATCGAAGTCCCATTGACCTTTTTTCAACTTCCAAGTTTCTAACCTCTAACCTTCACTCTACTACTAATTTTATCTAGCAAGTTTATTTTGGTTACTGTATTTTCCAGCTCTTTAATTTCTAGTTGGTTATTTTCCATAACTTATATTTCTTTTTGAGATTTTCTATTTTTCATTTGTTTCAAAAAAAAATTTGTAATTGATTTTTGAAACATTTTATGGTGGATGCTTTAAAAGCATTGTCAAATACTTCCACTATCTGGTTCATATTGGTATTAGGATCTTTTCTATTCACATTCTGGTTTTCTGGCTCTTGATATGATGGGAACTTTTATGCTCCATAGAAACCCTGGTGGTATAGTGGTTAAGAGCTACGGCTACTAACCAAACAGTTGGCAGTTCGAATCCACCAGGTGCTCCTTGAAAACTCTATGGGGCAGTTCTACTCTGTCCTATAGGGTCTCTGTGAGTTGGAATCAACTCAATGGCAGTGGGTTTACACTGCATCCTGGGCATTTTGTTTATTATGTTAGGAACCCTTTACCCAGTGACGTCGAGTCGATTCCGACTCATAGTGACGCTATAGGACAGAGTAGAACTGCCCCATAGAGTTTCCAAGGAGCGCCTGGTGGATTCGAACTGCAAGGAACCCTTTAAGCCTACCTAAATCTTCCAGTTTAGCATACAGGTACTAGTCTACTTTAGTTGGCTTTAGTTCCAATGACAATTTATTTCTGCACACTTGCAAAGTTAGTTTGATCTGCTTCGTTTTTCATTACTACCTGGGGCTCCTTCTTAATCCCTGTTGGTGACATCTGCAGAGGTGGGAGGTGCTTACCTGGGCCACCTACTATTGCTAGGTGACCTTTAGGGTAAGGGAGCAGAAATTGCTGTCCATGGATCTTCTTATGCCAAGTATGAACAACGTTTCTGCCTTCTTCTTCCAATTTTAAGAGCCCGTGTGATTACATTGAGACCACCTGGATAATTCAGGATAATCTCTCTATTTTGAAATAATCTTAATTTCATCTGCAAAGTTGCTCTTGTCATATATGGTAACGTTTCCACAGGTTCCAGGATACTACATACAACTTCTCAGTTGTCTTTTGCATAGCATCTTGAAATTTCACCAGATGCATGTACAACCAAAGATTTAAAACAATCCCTAAGCAGTTTTCTGGAGCTATTTCCCTGTGTAGCTTTCACATCCCTATTACTTTGTCCCACAAATATCAGCTGGCTCAGTCTCCCTAGACTCAGATCTTTATACCTCTTCTCAGTGAGAGGATGAGCTTTGCTTAGGTTCCCTCTTCCTGTGCCATGGTCTGGAAAGTGACTGCAGGCAGAAAACCATGGAAATCCAAGGACTCACCTTGTTTATTTCCCTATCCCCAATGATTATCATCAGGAGATGGCTATTGGCCAATGTCTGAAAATGTATGTGGATGTGTGCGTATGTAATATATGTTGCCCAATTTTCTACTTGTTTCACAGGGAGTGCAAGTCTTGTACCTGTTACTTTGTCATGACCTAAAGCCTCCCTGACTTATTGAATCTGACTCATAAATAGTGATTAAATTCCTTTACTGTTCCCCATTGTCCTTCAGGTCTTAAATTAGATGTCATTTCCTCTTCGCAGTCTCCCTTGACTGTCATTCCCAACTGAAACTTGGTTAAAATCCTCTCCTATGTTTTGCTGTTTTTGTTTTCTCAGAGCCCAGAATACTTACTCCCCGTGTAGCACCATCTCACGCTATTGTATCTGCCTGTTATTATTTTTACTTACTTCCCACAAAGAATATTATTTTTATATATTGGTTTGAACCATATGAAATTGCTGCTGTTTGACCTTTTTTTTTTAACTACAAAAATCTCAATTTCCCCTGGTTCAAACTAATACTTTTTTACCTCAATATACATAATATCTATATACATATTCTTTCATTTACAATAGTTCTTTCCCAGAACCTTTGAAAGTGACCTTACCACGTTCTCTAATTATAAGGCTGCTGTGAGGATCCAATGGGATAATGTATGTAGAACACTTAGAAGAATGGCTGGTACATGATAAGTGCTGAATGAAGTGTAATTATGACGGCTGTTTCACTGGTGTCTTTTAGGTTGTGGGTTGTTATATCAGTTCAGTCTTGTCTTTGCTAGATGCCAGACAAGCTCCCAAGATGGCCACCTGCTGTTTGTGATGTCACTGCCTTGAGACAAGGCCCTTGCATCTGACCCCTCCATCCCTTCCAGAGCTTCTCAGGTTCCTAGAATTAGCTTCTTGACCAGCTTCTTTCTATGCTATCTGTGCTAGGATGGGGGGTTTCATTTCTAGCATATTCACTAGCCCTTTTTATGGGTTCTTCATCTCCTTAGCTGCATTTGGCTTTCTTGGCCAGAGTTCCAGACTGAGCTGTAGACCTGGGCATCCTAGAGGTTACATGGTGCTGATGGCAGAAATGACCATCCCAGGAACCTGGTGTTTTCTATAACTGTCCTTATCAGAATCTCTCAAGACACCAAATGTAGAAGAGATATCTCTCTCTTCCTTCAACCCTCAGTTTAACCATGTTGAAGATGGCCTGGTCTGGGAGTCTTAAAATCCAAGCCTTTCCTACCCACTTGCCAAGTAACTTGGCCAAATCCTGTCCCTCTTTAGTCTCCACTTTTCCTATCTGTTCTGGGTTCTTTTAGTTCTCAGGTCCTGTGGCCTGCTTGGGGTCTTTTGAAATGCATTCCAGGGATTCCTATATATAAGAAAGTGGAGGAATTCTTTATTTCTCAACTATCTTTTTTTTTTTTTTTTTGGACAGTACAATTCAATAATTTATTAGCTGAAGCTTTTGACTCTTTTAAGTGGAGGCTCAGTTTATTGTCTCAGAAAGAGGTTTGTGCCCTTATAATTAAGGAGAGGAATGGACCTCAGTACCAGAGGCCCTCACCTTTGCATCTTTCCTCAGTCATGTGGGTGAACATGCTGTCTCCCATCTCGAGGGCACCACTTTTCAATAATAATATGGGGGATAATGATCATTGGCCACCTACCTGCATCAGAGTGTTGTCACTACACAATGCTTAAAAGGCACTCTAGAACATCACTTCTCCTGGGATAATGAAATGAGTGGAAAATGGCAGTAATCACAGATATATATACCTCTGTGGGCTGCATTAACTGTGGTCCCTTGGAGCCAGTGGAGGCTGCTGAGCTGATAGGGAAATTGTACTCATGTGGGCTCAAGTTCTGAGGTGCAATTACAGCCCAGAATACAGAGCAATCGTGGGAGGAAGCTGACAGTTGTAACTGAGGAGCATAATATAATCAATAAGTCAATGGAGTGAAGAGAAGAATGAAATTCACCACTTCAGCGTGGCAATAAAATCCTTGTATTGGATCAAGTTTGTGTTCTGTTTCTCTGTCCGTAGCAGGGCTTCCAACAAGGTACCAGGCAATGCTAATGCTGCTGGTTAGGGAGTAGGGACCAATTCCGAGAACTACTAGTAGAGCAAAAGTTCTCAAAATGTATTATACATAAAAATCACCCGGGGATCAGACTGAATCGGAATCTACATTTTAACAAGATCCTCAGGCAATTCTTATGTACAATGAATTTGAGAACAATAGGGGTGAGAACCAGAACAAACTGTTCCATGGAAACGGACTCCGTAGAAATCAGCACAGGACTGAATCTTGATCTTGTCATTTACTAGTGGTGCCATCTGGGGCAAATCACTTACTTTCTCTTAGGCTTAGTTCCTTACTCTGTGGAAACTAGGGTGGTAATACTTTGCAAAACTTTTGCAAAGGCTAAATGAACCGACGTAAGTGTAAGCAGCTGGTGAAATATTGTTTGAGTCCTCATTGTGTGCCTGTCATGAATTGAATTGTGATCCCTAAAAAGATATGTTGAAGTTGTAACCCCAGGACTTCATGTGAACACAAACTTGTTTGGAAATAGTCTTTGAAGATGTTATCAATCAAGTCAACATAAGGTTACACTGGGGTAGGAGCCCTTGTGGTGTAGTGGTTAAGAACTCGGCTGCTAACCAAAAGGTTGGCAGTTTGAATCCATCAGCCACTCCTTGGAACCCTATGGGACAGTTCTACTCTGTCCTATAGAGTCCTGTGAGACACTGGGGTAGGGTGAGTCCTAACCCAATATAAGTGGTGTCCTTATAAAAAAAGAAAAAAAGACACAAAGGGAACATGACCGTATGAAGATGGAGACAGAGAGTAGAGATATCTATAAGTCAAGAAACACCAGCAACTACCAGCCATCACCAGAGGCTAAGACAGAGTCAAGGAACAGATTCTCCCTCAAAATCCCCAGAAAGAATCAACCCAGCCAATAGACTGATTTTAAACCCCTACCCTTCAGAACTGCGAGACAATAAATTTCTGTTCTTAGGTTGTTGTTGGAGCCCTGGTAGTGCAGTGGTTAAGAGAGTGGCTGCTAACCAGAAGGCTGGCAGTTCAAATCCACCAGCCACCCCTTGAAAACCATATGGGGCAGTTCTACTCTGTCCTATAAGGTCACTATGAGTCAGAATCGACTTGACAGCAAAGGCTTTGGTTTGGTTTCTGGTACCCTCCAGAACTGTAAAACAATACCTTCGTTCTTATGTTGTTGTTTAGGTGCCATCAAGTTGATTTCCAACTCATAGCGACCCCATGTGACAGAGTAGAACTGCCCCATAGGGTTTTCTTGGCTGTAATCTTTATGGAAGCAGATCCCCAGGTCCTTCTTCCGCAGAGCCACTGGGTGGGCTCAAATAGCCAACCTTTCAGTTAACAGTCAAATGCGTAAGCATTGCACCACCAGGGCTCCTTCTGTTCTTATAAGCCACCCAGTGTGTGATACTTTGTTATGGCAGCTCTAGGAAACTAGTGCAGCTCCATAGAGAGGATGCCGGTAGAAAGGAGACAATTCCTGCCCTCTGGAGAACAAAGGCTGCCAGATGAGCAGACACATACACAACTACTCGAGATCAGAGTCTATCCTAAAAGAATCCAACTCGTTTTAAAATATTTACTTCAGGCATTTGAAAGATACATCTGATTCCATTTTATTGTTGAAAAAATCGTTTCTATAATTAACTAAGAATAGATTTATCTGCATATTTAATTCCTGCCAAAAGCATCCCATGTGAACTACGACTTTAATAACACTACCACAACCACAAACCACTGTGTTTGTAATGCCTTCTAAGATTCTGAGGTTTCCGGGATATTGCTTTTAAAAAAAAAAAATCAGTAATTAAACTCAATTGTCAAGTAAAGCCAGTGTTCTAAGTAGTCTCATGCAAAGCACTAACTACTTAAAATGAGTGTTGGATGCAAAAGGATCCAGGTCTTATTTGAAAGTCCAAGGAACATGGCATTGGGGTCTATACCAGGCTGAGCTCTGGCCACTTACAGAACCTGAGACAATAAGGCAGAAGGTGAGCGCTTCTAAGCAGGTATTGTCCTCAAGTTCCCAGCCAGAGGTAAATCTTTTCTAAGACTTTAATGAGGCCAGGAATCCTGGTGGTGCAGTGGTTAAGAACTATGGCAGCCAACCAAAAGGTCGCCAGTTCAAATTCACCAGCTGCTCCTTGGAGCCCTATGGGGCAGTTCTACTCTATACTGTAGGGTCCCTGTGAGTTGGAATCAACTCAGTGGCAATGAGTTTGGTTTTTTTTTTTTTGGTTTTAGTGTAGCTCATGGTGGCCTCAGTACCCCTCTTTGGCCTCCTGATTCCCCCAATAATTTTCCATGGAAACCAGCTTCCCCAAGCCCTGTTTTCTTCACCCAGACCTCTGCCATATGCTGTTCTCCCTTACCCTAAGCTGCACCCAACCACCATGGCCAACTGCAGGCCAGATCCCTAGATCCCTACTAGTTTATTAAGCTCATGTCTTTCTGAAAGCAATGGAGTATGGTGAAGATATTATAGAGGTACCCAAGAAAACTATCCCAGATGTAAAGAAAAAAATTATTACTCATAAGTCCTCAAGAAAGAAGGAATATTTTTATTTCAGAATATGGAAATGACAAGGAAGGATTGAAGGTTCTCCAATAATTTCTCAGAATCTAGGTGCCGTGAGGCTATCCAGCCTGGCCTTTCACAGATCCAAGAAGTTCTATTCCCATTTTATTCTCCAAGGAACTCTGTGCTCCCCATCACCTACTGAGAGGGTTTGGGCTCTTCGTCCTAAAGGAGAGCAGGATAGATGTCCGTCCACCATAGGATGAGATTTGAGGGTGTCTTAGTTACCTAAAAAAAAAAAAAAAAAAGTGCTGCTATAACAAAAATACCATAAGTGGATGGCTTTAACACAGACATATTTATTCTCTCACAGTCTAGGAGGCTAGAAGTCTAAATTCAAGGTGCCAGCTCTAAAGGAAGGCTTTCTCTCTCTGTTGGTTCTAGGGGAAGGTCCGTGACATTGATCTTCCCCTTGTTTAGGAGCTTCTCAGCACAGAGACCCCACTGGGTCCAGAGGACATGCTCTCCTTCTGGCGCTGCTTTCTTGGTGATACGAGGTCTCCCTGTCTCTCTGCTCACTTCTCTCTTTCATGTCTCAAAAGAGATTGACTCAAAATACAACCTAATCTTGTAGATCCAGTCCTGCCTCATCAACATAACTGCCTCTAAACCTACCTTATTAACATCATAGAGGTTAGGATTTACAACACATAGGAAAATCACATCAGATAACAAAATGGTAGACAATCCCATAATACGGGAAATCAGCCAAGTTGAGAAACGTTTATGGGGGGCACAATTCAATCCATAACAGAGAGGGACCAGTGTCTGACCCCTGGGTGGTACAAAACGTTAATGTGCTTGGCTACTAACTAAAAGGTTGGCAGTTTGAGTCCTTTCAGAGGCACCTTGGAAAAGAGGCCTGGCAATCTACTTCCAAAAAATCAGCCATTAAAAACCTTACAGAGCACAGCTCTACTCTGACATGCATGGGGGCACCATGAATCAGAATCAACTCAGTGGCACAGGTACCCTAGGGTCTAACCTATCACTTCAAAGTTCAGCTTTTCCCCACTTATCCCAAATCTATTTGGTGTCTGGATTTCCTCTACTGAAGAGTTATTTCTTTGGATTTCAAAAGCTTTTCTATATTCTGAAGAACAAATAGTTGGTGTTCAAAAAATATTTAGGGAAAAAACTACACAAGTGAATACCACATAGAGGAATGCACCTTAAACTTTTGCAAACTACAACTTACCAGAAAACAAAACAAAACAAACTCAATGCTGCTGAGTCGATTCCGACTCATACCAACCGTATAGGACAGAGTAGAACTGCACTGCAGGGTATCCAAGGAGGGGTTGGTGGATTAGAACTGCAGACCTTTTGGTTAGCAGCTGTCATGGATTGAATTGTGTCCCCCCAAAATATGTACATCAGCTTGGCTGGGCCGTGATTCCCAGTACTGTGTGGCTGTCCTGCATTTTGTTATTGATACAATTTTCCCATGTGTTGTAACACAGCCTAAGACATTCTTAGTGAATTTTTGCTTTTGTTACAATTTACTTCTCAATATCAGAAAATTTCTATAAATTTCCTTGTGCGTCTTGATTATTGTTCCATTTTCCATTAATTTTCTCAGAGTTCCTGCATTTTTATTATGAAAATTTGCAAACATATCAAAAAGTTGAAAAATTATACAATAAATATCCAGTACTATTCATCCGAGTTTACCCTCAATTCTTTAACAAATATTTTTTTAAAAGGACAAAACCCAGCATTCTTCATATATGTTTAAATCAGTAGTAAGTAAATTCTCACTTGATTTACTGAAACGTTTCAATATGTCTTTTTAAATCATAGTTTAAATGGTATATTTAAACTTTTTCAATTTCCTGCATAAAATTTTGTATCTTATTTATGTTTGGATATATAAAAGACATAAATGTATCCCATTAAGTGCAAACTAAATGTATCTCCAATTCATCTTCCTCGGAGCTGAAAATGCCTACAGCCTGTCTTATGCCACCTGACACTAGGGACTGTGGAATGAAAGCAGATTTAGAGTAGGAAAAGATTGGTTCTAGTTAAATGTGGATAAAATCTGTTAATTTGGAAAATCTACAAAAGCAAATGAATATATATTGCTGGCCTCTTCCATACCCCCATTTTGGATTTTTTTTTTTTTTTTTTTTTTTTTTAAGGCAGAGTGGAAGAGGCAGGCTGTATAGCAGAAAGGGAAGTGTTGCGGGCTGGGATTAACAATTTCTTCCACTAACTTGACAATGAGACTCACTGAAAATCTCTTCTTCTCTCTGGGTCTGACTCTGTGTCTTCAGCTCAGTAAGAATCTGTCTTAGCCTAGCTACAAATTAGATAATTAAGACTGAAGATGAATCCAGACACCCAAGCCAAAGTCATGGGAAACATTTGATTGAAATGACACCTTTGGGTTTTCATTCTTTGCGATTATTTTTCTCTAAGCTTCCTCTTTCCTCAAAAAACGGGTCAGAAGATTTTTACCAAGTCTCTATTTTCTGCATCGTAAATATCATTAAACATACCCTTTAGCTAGAAACATATTATCCCAGATGGGGGGAAAAAAAACTCATTATTTCCCACACAATGACTCCAGAGAACCTTTTGCAGAAGGCAATTGATTTCCACCAGCACATTCATTAATTTTCATGACACCCTTTGTAAGTTTTGGAAATAAGTGGAATTATTAATATTTGAAGACACTGGGCAGTGTTTTCTGGGCCATCTCATTAAAAGGCTCCATTGTCAACTAAAGACAAGGAGGAGAAGTCTAGACTTAAGGTCTAGAATTAAAGCTGGGTCAATAAAAGGCAAGAGGACTCTGCCATTGTGAAGGCAAGAAGTTTGGAAGCACTGAAATCATCAAGCTGTTTTTCAAATCCTGTGTGAATAGAAAGGAAACTATGTGGGATCAGGCAGAAGAGGATGGGAATTCTAGACCTGAATCTGAAGTATGACCCTGGATAGGGGGTTCAGATTTAGTTTCCCCCTTTCCGAAGGAGAAACAGCAATCCTTACCTCCAGAAGACAATTTTAAGGAAGGCCAGGCTACAAAAAAATGTTGTTTTTTAATGATAGAGCTGCGTAGAAATACAAGTGATTACAGGTAGTCCCCAGATTACAAACGGGTTCCATTCCTAAATCTGTCTTTAAGTCAAATTTGTACATAAGTAGAAAAGGTCAGGTACTATTTGTATCTAACTGATGTTAGATACAAATAGTACCTGACCTTTCCTAACATCAGTTAGTCTAATGTTTGCTTAGTATATAGTGTACCTTTCTATGCATAAAAACATTAAAGAAATACAGACACACTAAAACCTCTTTAACATAATAATACAGTAATAATAATAATGTTTTGATGCTCATCGCAAAGTAACGCCCGTTTGTTATTGTTGTTTTTAGGTGCCGTTGAGTCGGTTCCGACTCATCGCGACCCTATGCACAACAGAAAGAAACGCTGCCCGGTCCTGCGCCATCCTTACAATCGTCGTTATGCTTGAGCTCATTGTTGCAGCCACTGTGTCAATCCACCTGGTTGAGGCTCTTCCTCTTTTCCACTGACCCTGTACTCTGCCAAGCATGATGTCCTTCTCCAGGGACTGATCCCTCCTGACAACATGTCCAAAGTATGTAAGACGCAGTCTCGCCATCCTTGCCTCTAAGGAGCATTCTGGCCACACTTCTTCCAAGACAGATTTGTTTGTTCTTTTGGCAGTCCATGGTATATTCAATATTTTTCGCCAACACCATAATTCAAAGGCATCAATTCTTCTTCAGTCTTCCTTATTCATTGTCCAGCTTTCACATGCATATGATGTGATTGAAAATAGCATGGCTTGGGTCAGGTGTACCTTAGTCTTCAGGGTGACCTCTTTGCTCTTCAGCACTTTGAAGAGGTCCTTTGCACCAGATTTGCCCAATGCAATGTGTCTTTTGATTTCTTGACTGCTGCTTCCATGGCTGTTGATTGTGGATCCAAGTAAAATAAAACCCTTGACAGCTTCAATCTTTTCTCCGTTTATCATGATGTTGCTCATTGGTCCAGTTGTGAGGGTTTTTGTTTTCTTTATGTTGAGGTGTAATCCATACTGAAGGCTGTGGTCTTTGATCTTCATTAGTAAGTGCTTCAAGTTCTCTTCACTTTCAGCAAGCAAGGTTGTGTCATCTGCATAATACAGGTTGTTAACAAGTCTTCCTCCAATCCTGATGCCCTGTTCTTCTTCATATAGTCCAGCTTCTCAGATTATTTGCCCAGCATACAGATTAAATAGGTATGGTGAAAGAATACAACCCTGACGCACACCTTTCCTGACTTTAAACCAATCAGTATCCCCTTGTTCTGTCCGAACATCTGCCTCTTGATCCATGTAAAGGTTCCTCATGAGCACAATTAAGTGTTCTGGAATTCCCATTCTTCACAGTGTCATCCATAGTTTGTTATGATCCACACAGTCCAATGCCTTTGCATAGTCAATAAAACACAGGTAAACATCCTTCTGGTATTCTCTGCTTTCAGCCAGGATCCATCTGACATCAGCAATGATATCCCTGGTACCACGTCCTCTTCTGAAACCGGTCTGAATTTCTGGCAGTTCCCCGTCAATATACTGCTGCAGCCGTTTTTGAATGATCTTCAGCAAAATTTTGCTTGCATGTGATATTAACAATATTGTTCTATAATTTCCACATTTGGCTGGATCACCTTTCTTGGGAATAGGCATAAATATGGATCTCTTCCAGTCAGTTGGCCAGGAAGCTGTCTTCCATATTTCTTGGCATAGACGAGTGAGCACCTCCAGCACTGCATCTGTTTGTTGAAACATCTCAGTTGATATTCCATCAATTCCTGAAGAACCGTTTGTTATTACAAACCATTATATGTGCATTGAATTTTTAATAAAACAGGCTTTCCAGCAGCTGGTTCTTAACTACAGGTTGTACGTAAGTCAGATGTTTGTAACCCAGGAACTGCCTGTATTGCGTTTAAAAATTGCCACTTATTTAGAAACCTCTTTTAGTTATCATCTAATTGACCAGATTTACAGTTTAAGGAGACCCATGAAATAAATAAGGGATTGTGTTTGAGGAAATGGACCAAGTCATCTAGGCATCCCCACTTATTAAATTATGATTGTTCAGAGATCACTCAAATAGAAGAGTAGAGCCCTGGGCAAGTTCCTTTCTCTCTCTGCCTCAGTTTCCCATGCCGAAAAAGAAGGTGTGGTGCTATAGCCTAAGCTTCCCTTTAGCTCAGATACCCTACAATTCTGAGTATCTAACAAGGTCAGAGTGGTCCCTGTTGCCCTTTACCTCCCGCACCATTTCTGAGAACTTCTCTGTGAGCCAGGGCTGTGGTCTTTCTCCTGCATGGTCTGAAAATGGATGAGAGGTCCTCGCTGAAGAACTCAGCTATGGGGAAGCCCACCATGACCGGACACTTGGGAAGGAATAGTGTTTAGGGGCAATGCTTAGAGGGGATTTTATTATAACACTGAAGCTCCCACACTATCACATATGAATCCATTCATTTTCTTATGGTTTCTGGGAATAACTCTGGGCTGAGTTCCATGCGAGAAGAAACAAACCAAGAAGCACACTACTTCATTCTGGCCTTGGAGGGACTTTAAAAGACATGATTTTCACCCAAGGATGCATGGAGGTTCTTCTTGATGGTTGTTCTACACAGAGGAGAGATTTCAGGGAGTCTCAGCAGAGGGAGATAAGAAAGTCTATAGTGTAGATGGAAAAGACTCTCCAGGGGAGGTAAGCTTTGAGCTAGGCCATGAAGAACAGAAGGGATTTGGGCTGAGCCAAGAAGAAAAGGTATACCAGGAGTCAGAATAAGTCTATGATTTCCTAACCCAAACCAAAACCAAACCTGTTGCCTTCAAATCGATTCTGACTCATAGTGAGCCTGTAGGACAGAGTAAACTGTCCCATAGGATTTCCCAGGAATGGTTGGTGGATTCTAACTGATGGCCTTTTTGGTTAGCAGCCAAGCTCTTAAACACAGCGCCACCAGGGCTCCATGGTCCTTAATAGTGCCCTTCAAAGCAATTGGTCAACAAACAGCCCTAGAAATAATGCTCCAGATTCTCAGGAATCTCTTAAGTTTTGCTTCAGTTTATCCATTTTGAATCCTCCTCTGTGCTGCTACCTTCAGCTCCTCTCCCAATACTTCACAGCTCATTCTGCTTCCCTACCCAGCTCTTTCAGATTACCATTTCCATCAGATTTTCTGCTTGACTCTTGATTCAGTCTTCATCCCTAGATTCCTTGTGGCTTAAACAGTGAGGAAATTTATCAGTTCCTGTAGCCCAGTCTAGAGGTGGGGCAAACCTTGGAGTTCACATAGACCAGTGGCTTTGGCTCTGCCCTCCTCTGAGGTTTCGTCTTCAGCCTGCTAGTGGCACAGTTCTAGACAACCCAGGCTTCAAACCTGGACAAGAGAGAGAAAGAAAAAGAATTGCTTCCAAGAAATTTTCTTGGAAAAGTGAAGAACTTTCCCAGAAGCCCTTGCAAACTTTTCCATAGATCTGTTGACCAATTTTGGGTCAGATGCTCATTTATGAACCAATCGCTGACTGGGGAATGAGATTTCCCATAGATAAACCAAGCTTCCTTACCAGCTGGGGGTGGGTGAGACATACGAGCTGCACATGGGAGAGGTGGACCCCTGAAAAAAAATGAGTCTCTGTAAGGAGGGAGTGGGAAATGGATGCTGAATGTCACAATGTCCACCATGTCTACTAACTCAGGTTTTTTGGTCTCTCTTGGTTTGAATTTAGCTACACCATCGTCTTGACTGTTTTAGGTTTTCTGATCCTGGCATGAGTTCAATTAAAGCAACCTCCACTTGTCTAGAAGGGGAATTTAGTCAAAGTCATGGCGGGTGAAGTGTGTGTGGCAAGGGGGGGAGGGTACAACATGAGAAAAGGCATGCAGAGGGTATTGACTGCAGGAAACAGCAAAGCACAACAGTTAGGAGCAGGGTTTAGGAGTAAAATTTCAACTCTGTTATCATCATCTCTGGGATCTTGATACTCAATCTTGTTAAGTCTCAGTTTCCTCATTTATCAAATGAGGATCATTGTACCAGTGTCAGCGTTGTGGTGGAGATTAATTGAGATACTAGTAGTGGAGTGCAAAGAGCTTGGCGTGTCTAATGAATATTGTTTAAACACTGGAACTTTATTATTTCTGGGGAGAAGCGAGGAGTCCACCAATGGGGAAAATGTTGGGGAACAGGGTCAGCCAAAGATCACAGCAGTTCCTGGAGGCCTTGAGGGCAGAAATATGGGATGGAAGAGGGAAAGCTTTGATTTGAGGAGTGGAGTAGTGGGCTGGGCTCACTTCATCCTGTCTCTGTTTTGTTTGTTTTATGGCTCAACCTTCAGAGAAATATTCCTCGCTCCTTGGTCAGTTCAGCAGCCAGGGTACTAGTTTCCATGCCTTAGAGCACTGTTCCTCCTGGCCCATCCCCTGTGAGTCACAAAAATATGTGCTCAACACAGCTGTGTGAACTTGGGCAAGTTATGTTCCCTCTCTGGGCCTTCACTTCTCAACCTGCAAAATGTTTATCTCTAGTATTTCTCCAACCTTCACATACTGTGAGTCAGAACGGAATGAAAATCTTGGCACAGCACTTTCAAAAGGTTCTCATTTCCATCCGGACTTGCGGTCTAAACGTTATGTTATGATGATTGTCAACTTTACTAGCCATATGGAACTCATCCTTCATAGAATGTTTCTCTTCTTTTTATTTAGGGGATAAAAGGAGTGCAAAAATGAACTTCAGAATCAGGGTGTGGGGACAGATGATTCATGCCCATCACTTTATCTTTTGAATGGCTAATAGCTACCCCTGTGCCACCCCAGTCCTTTATCTACCTGATTTGCATTTCAGACAAACAAACAAAATGATTATGAAAAAGGCAATCTTCGAGAGACACCGTCAAGGCTGATGGACTCTTGTAATGAAATTATTCCAACCTCTGCCGCCCACAAAGACCTGGCAGGAATAAAAGGATGGGTGTTTGTGCAGAGGCCTTGTCATAGCTGGTGAGCAGCTCAATGTCATTTGCCTCAGGCTCCCAAATCTCTCAGCAAATAGTAACTCACTCATCCACAGAGCCCTCCCAAAAAGGAAGATATTAGTGTTCACTCTGATGGGAAGCCAGGAGATTAGAGTTTTCCTAAAGCCAAAAAATCAATGCCAGCTTTCCAAACCCGCCTGAGGCTTTCTAGGTTCTATGTGCAAGCTTTTGCTCCCATTTGGGGGAATAAACTATTACAGAAGCCTTATATTTGAGAGCTGGGAGGATCTTGAGGGACGCCTATGCTGAACACACACACTGAGTACTTAAATCCCTCTAGTCAACATGTCAGCCAAGGTGTCATCTAGCCTCATTTGAACATATCCAATGAGAGTTCCAACTGAGAATGTGATAAGATCTCAGAGATGAAGAAAGAGGGGTGCCGAGTCCAACAGAGAAATCAGAGATGGTAAGTATGAGGACCGAGTGTGTGAAGGTGGGGCGAGGTGGCTAAGGAATTCTGCAGGATGCTAGGGACACTAACAGGAAGAAAATGGGTGTCGAGACAATGCCTTGGGCTAGGGGAATGCGGTATCAAGGACCCAGTTTGGAATCCCTCACAGGTTAGTGTTTGCATGAGTGGAATGTGTAGGCTGGGCAGGTAAGGAGAAGGAAATATACCACTTCCCATTCTATGATTGGAAATTTAGCTCTTGGACATCTTTGTCGTTCTGGATTGTGTTGCAAGGACAAAAGTATTGGGTTGAACATAATGAGACTTCGACCATCACCCCACATCTGCTAGAATTACCTGTGTGACCCTGGACATTTAAGAAAAATTATTCAAAACTTGGAAATACATGAAAAAATTATTGGATGTCCTTTTGATGCTGTATTGAATTTAACTTTCTATTTACTGGACTATTTTTCCTCACTGTAAGGCAAAGCAAACTTGCAAAGTTTTGACCAAGAGAGATGCAAATAATTTCTACCCAGTAGAACTAATAGCCCTAAAGTTTACAACTTACGATTCTGTTGAACATAAACCAGTTTTCGTGTCTAACCCAGCCATCTATTAATAAACTGCCTACATATAGCTAGCTTTTCAAATCCCTTTTGGACCAGTTTTAAATCTTACTGGTTTCCTCATTAATGAGTGAGTTCAATAAAATGTTTGAAACATGTTCATTTAATGTCTGTGTGAGAGACATGATTTTACCTTCTGAAAAGTATACTTTAACTGGCAACTCACGTCTGCTTCCAAGGATTTGGTTTGTTGAAGGATGTATTAGGACTAGGTGACGTAAGGGGCCACTCTAAGGTATCTGAGTCACTAAGCTACCCAGGCCTTGCTCTTTCCCAGCATCCCAGGGTCTCCCAAGAAAAGGCCATCCTAAATCTCTGGAGCCAAGAATTAGTGACTCCAATACTGCTCCCTGCCACCTCTAGACGCTCCACCCCAAGAGGGGGCAGATCATATTAGAATACTGCATGCCTTCAGCAACTCAGATCCTTTGAAAGTTCCCAGAAGCCAGAGAACATTATTCTTTTGCCTAGTTGATTGACTCCCATTCCTCTGCTTCCCCCTTCCCCGACCACTTCCTACTTTCCATAACAAACTTAACGAATTCCTGGTTCCACATCCACAGGCTTTCAACTGAATCAGGAGGTAAAGCAGCCCTCCTGAGTGCTCACCTCTGTGACATCCTTGAGTGGAAACCGGCGCCTTTTGGCCACTGCTCTCTAAAACCGCTTCCAGCTCTGACATCTGAGGAATCTGTCCTTCCAAATCTCCAGAGACTTCCCCCAGCCTGCCCTCTTGGCCTGAGGCTCTTCAGGGCATACATTATACCCCAGGCTGAAAGTGCCTGGAATTCATCGGAGGTGAAGATGTGAAGGGTAGATGGAGGCAGAAAACAGGAAAGGCAGTTCAGTAAAGGCCTGTGGATGTATTTAGCATTCCTTAAAATACATAGTTTATGGCCCTGGGCTATAATTAATGGACAGTACATGGAAAAACTCCCATTTCAGGAGATGATTGATTTTGTTCATACCAGTTTTTGCTGAGCCTTCTTAGGTCAGATCTCCGTTTGTCTGGGAACCAGCTTAATGCTAACAGTGTTCATAAAATATCTTTCTGCTGCTAATCCCAGCTTGACTACCTGTTCTGACTAGAATACTTGCTCATGGCTTGGTGGAGTGCTACTGAATCTCTCTTCATACCTTCTTCCTGCTCTCCTGTAATGCCCTCATTCAGGATTTCAGGAGTCAAATCAATCCCCCAGCATGGGGACAGAGGAATGGTTTCCAGGCTATCTGTCTTATCCTGCCCCTTCATTACTCCTGAACTATGGAGTCAGTTGGGGTTTTGTTGGTGAATGTTTGGACTCAACAAAAATCCAACTAATCAAGTAATACTTATTGGACATTAGATGGTGTCATGAATTGAATTGTGTCCCCCCAAAATATGTGTCAACTTGGTTAGGCCATGGTTCCCAGTATTCTGTGGTTGTCCTCCATTTTGTGATTGTAATTTTATGTTAAGGAAGATTACAGTGGGATTGTAACACCCTTACCAGGTCACATCCCTGATCCGTAAAGGGAGTTTCCTGCACTACCTTTTATCTCTCAAGAAATAAAGGGAAAGGGAAGCAAGCAGCGAAAGGGGACCTCAGACCACCAAGAAAGGAGTGCCAGGAGCAGAGCGCGCCCTTTGGACCCAGGGGTCCCTGTGCGGAGAAGCTCCTAGTCCAGGGGAAGGTTGATGAAAAAGCCAACAGAGAAAGAAAGCCTTGCCCCGGAGCTGATGCCCTGAATTTGGACTTTTAGCCTGCTCTACTGTGAGGAAATAAACTTCTCTTTGTTAAAGCCATCCGCTTGTGGTATTTCTGTTATAGCAGCGCTAGATGACTAAGACAGACGGTCACATAAGAAAACAAAATTACTATGATCAGTAAGCAAGCACAAGTAAGCCCAAGCTTACCTTGCTCACTGGGTCATCCCTCCCAGTTGGGTATTGTAAATTTGAAAAGAGGCTTTGATTCTATAGGAAGGTGCTGTGGAGATGGGAGACAGACACCAGCCATACCTAGAAGCAGAATCTTTGATGAGGTGAAAAATATAAAATTGTTCACTACAGATGACCTGGCAAGCAAGGTAAGCATCCTGCTTACCTTGCTTATTGGATAATCCACCCCTGTCTGGGTAATGGAGAAAGAAATGGAAGAAGGGGTGGAAAAGGACACACACCCCTACTTCACCCAGAAGGAGGCATTGGAGCAGGAAAGAAGGGGTGCATAGGGGTCACAGACCACCGACCTCTCTCTTCCACCCTAACCCTGCACCCTCCTCCTTTGTCCCCCTTCCTTACCTTCCACCTCCCAGGGTCCAGGCTTTGCTCTTCCTGCCTGGGCTACTGACGACCTTAAGGCGCCATAGGCGGCCCCGCGCACCCCTGCCCGCGGTACAAGGAGGCGTCAGTGGGAGGTTAGGCCCCTTTCCAGTTCCCTCCAAACCGACTGGACCACCCTGAATGGCCAATTTGGTATAGATTTGGGCTGTTTTGCTTTGGGTCTCTGGGGTCCGGTGCAGTTTCGAGCACGCTCCTTTCCTCTTCCCCCCTGGCACCGCTGAGCCCTCGGGACTAGTGGGCGCAAGCTGGGGTCCGAGGGCTCCCCCACTTCAGGGGCGCCTTTGTCCGGAGTCTGACTCTGGTCGGCTGCCGCGGTCTCCGGGGAGAAGAGGCGCGGCCAGCCAACGCGGCCGGCCCAGACTCCCTCCTCTTCCCTCCTCCAAACTTTCTTGGAATAACCAAATGTCGAGGCCTGAGATCCGTCTCTGCAGTGTGACTTACGGTTGGAGCAATGCTGTTATTATTAAAACTCAAGAGTAAACATAGCAATTGTTTAGAATTTAGACGAACAAAATATTAATTTGGGGGAGGCGTATTTTATCAGGGACTTTGGTTAGAATTGGTGGTGCATGGTGATAAAAAGTAGGCAACTTTAAAATAAAGAAGTAGACAACTTTCAATCACTTTTAGTATTAAGTTCTCTACAGTCAATGCACCCCTCCACTGGCTACACCGGATACCTCTCATCGCCCCTCACCTAGTACTGGCCTGCAGCCAATTGACTTGGATCTTAATAAGTAAAGAGTTCCCTTAGTCCATTAGGAATCATGGCAATCCCATGTGTGTCAGAGTAGAACTGTGCTCCATGAGGTTTTCAATGGGGGATTTTTAAAAGCAGCTTGCCAGACCTTTCTTCCAAGGTGCCTCTGGGTGGACCCAAACTTCCAACCTTTCAGTTAGGAACTCAGCACCATTTAACCATTGCACCATATAGGGATTCCTAGTGGTGGTCTTGTAAAAGCAACCAAACTCCTTGCCGTGGAATTGATTCCGACTCATAGCGAAACTATAGGAGAGAGTAGAACTGCCCAATGGAGTTTCCAAGGAACACCTGGTGGATTCCAACTGCCGACCTTTTGGTTAGCAGCCCGTAGCACTTAACCACTATACCGCCAGGGTTTGAGCTGCCTTAGGGGTGGGTATCCTTTGCAAATAAAAATAGCCGCGGGGTCTGCCTTTTTACAACTGTGATTGTATCAAAACTGTGGTTGGAGGAGGAGTCAGAGGACAGAAGAAAAGAGAAGGCAAGGGAATGAGGGAAGAGAAAGAGCACAGAGGCATATCAGAGTAAGGAAAACAGAATGGGGAGAATGTACGAGCTGGCAGGAATCTTGAAAACCTAATAAGCCATTGTTTTTTAAAAGTAGAATTTGACCTTAATTTTTATCCAAGTCACATATGTACATAGATTAACAAAAGTCAAGTAGTTCTATAAAGTTTATTACAAAAATCAGTCCTTCCCTGCCCTATCAACTTACATGTCACTCCCAAAGCAATCATTTTTATCTCTTTTAGCTATCGCTATTATTTCCCTCCCAGCTTTTAGAAAGTTGTTTCTTGATTTTTTCACTTTCAGATATTATCCACTGATTTCCTGCCATCAAGGGTGAAGATTTAGCTCTTTTATGTTCTTCTGAGAGGGTACAACCCTGACGCACACCTTTTCCGACTTTAAACCATGCAGTATTCCTTTGTTCTGTTCAAATGACTGCCTCTTGCTCTATGTACAGGTTCCTCACGAGCAAAAGTAAGCATTCAGGAATTCCCATTTTTCTCAGTGTTATCCATAATTTATTATGATCTACACAGTCCAATGCCTTTGCATAGTCATTAAAATACAGGTAAACATCTTTCTGGTATTCTTTGCAGCAATGACATCCCTTGTTGCACCTTCTCTTCTAATCCGTCTTGAGCTTCTGGCAGTTCCCCGTCAGTACACTTCTGCAACTGCTTTTGAATGATCTTCAGCAAAATGTTACTTGTGTGAGATATTAATGATATTGTTCAATAATTTCCACATTCCATTGGATCACCTTTCTTTGAATGGGCACAAATTTGGATTGCTTCCAGTCAGTTGTCCAGGAAGCTCTCTTCAAACTTTCTTTACATAGATGAGTGAGCACCTCCAGCGCTGCATCCATGTGTCAAAACATCTCAATTGATAATCTAACAATTCCTAGAGCTTTCTTTTTCGCCATTCCCTTCAGGGCAGCTTGGACCTCTTCCTTCCGTACCATCAGTTCTTAATCATATGCTATCTCCTGAAATGGTTAAACATTGACCAATTCTTTTTGGTACAGTGACTCTGTGTATTCCTTCCACCTTCTTTCGATGCTTCCTGCATTGTTCAATATTTTTCCCGTAGAACTCTTCAGTATCGCAACTCGAGGCTTGAAGCTGGACTATATGATGAGGGACATGGCTTAAGAATTGGAGGAAGACTCATTAACAACCTGTGATATGCAGATGACACAACCTTGCTCACTGAAATTGGAGAGGACTTGAAGCACTTACTGATGAAGATCACAGCCTTCAGTATGGATTGCACTGCAACATAAAGAAAACAAAAACCTCACAACTGGACCAACATCATGATAAACCAAGAAAATATTGAGGTTGTCAAGGATTTCATTTTACTTGGGTCCACAATCAAGCTCATGGAAACAGCAGTCAAGAAATCAGATAACATATTGCATTGGGCAAATCTGCTGCAAAAGACCTCTCTAAAGTGTTAAAAAGCAAAGATATCACTTTGAGGACTAAGGTGTGTCTGACCCAATTCATGGTATTTTCAATCACTTCGTATGCATGCAAAAGCTGGACGATGAATAAGGAAGAATTGACGCCTTTAAATTATGGTGTTGGCAAAGAATATTGACTATACTATGGACTGCCAGAAGAACAAACAAACCTGTCTTAGAAGAAGTACAGCCAGAGTGCTCCTTAGAAGCAAGGTTGACAAGACTTTATCTCACATATTTGGACATGTTATCAGGAGGGACCAGTCCCTGGAGAAGGAGATCCTGCTTGATAAAGTAGACAGTCATCGAAAAATAGGAAGATCCTCAATGAGGTGGATTGACACAGTGGCTGCAACAAGGGGCTCAAGCGTAGCAATGATTGTGTTGCACATAGGCTAGCTATGAGTCAGAACCGACTTGATGGCACCTAACAATAACAAAAACGTATTTTTCTGACCCCACCCAGGCATACTTCTCTTCCTCTCAAATGCTTTTCAATCATACTTTTTTGTTAAACTAGTATTCTGTCACAATATTATTTCTATTTGAATATTATTCGTAGAGTACTCTGATTGCATTTATTTTTTGTTATCCCTGAAATTAATAATTGTCTTGGTTTTCATTTTGTTTCTATGTTCCTATCTAATTAATTCCCAAACTCTGTTCGAAATGTGAATCTCCTCTCCGTACCCTCAACTTCATCAGGTAACCTCTCAGCTCCCTTTGTTTTTCCCTTGGGGTCATCCCCTCCTGGAGCCTTCTGACAGCAGCTCCAATTGGACAAGTTTCTAGCTAGCTGGCTGCTCAGTTGATGCTATAGGAGCTGGCAGTTCTCCAGCATTCTGGCAACTCCCTTCGTCTCTGTTTTGTGTTGGATCTCCTACTTCCGGAGTTCCGTGCCTTCACTATACTGGGCTTATTCCTTTGGATTTTGTTTGTTTTGTTTTTTAGCATATCATCTAGTAGCTTACTGAGAAATGGATATATGGCCAGGGTGGAAGAGCAGGTGGTAGTAAAAGTTTGGCTGTTTGCATGGCTTGAATTTCTTGCCTGCAGAGCTTCAGCCAGCATCACTCTCCCACAGAATATCACACTAGACCAAGGGATCAAATTTATAGCAAAGGAGTTACAGCAGTGGAGATATGACCACGAGATTCCCTGGTCCTATCAAATACTGCATCACTCAGAAGCTGCCACCCTGACAGATTAATGATACGGCCTCTTCAAGATGCAGGGTAGTGTCAGCTTGAAGATGCTGTCTTGCGAAGATAAGTCACCATCCACCAGGATGCAGTACATGCACTAAATCAATGACTATTATATAAAGTTGTGGCTCTAATAGGTAGAATATATAAGTCTGGGAATCAAGGAGTAGCAGTAGGAGTAGCCCTGTTTACCATCACTCACATTAAATCAGTTGCCATGTTGTGCTTCTCATCTCCACAACTCAAGGCTCTGCAGGTCTAGAGATTCCAGATGAGGGTTACTTCCATTAAGGGACACAGCAAGAATCCCATTACTAGCGATAGTTGGTCATTTCAGAGGACTTTTGCCAAGAGAGGAGCCCTGGTAGCCCAACGGTTAAGAGTCTATGGCTGGTAACCAAAAGGTTGGTAGTTCAAATCTGCCAGCTGCTCTTTGGAAACCCTATGGGGCAGTTCTACTCTGTTGTATAGGGTCACTATGAGTCAAAATAGACTCGACGGCAATGGTTTTTGCCAAGAGAAGAATGGGAAAAAAAAAAAAAAGCCACTGTTCTGTTCCTCAAAGGGAAATAGAGCTGCTAGTATACAACAGGGATGGTAAGAATATTTTTGACATCCAAGTGATCCATTGGGGCCTCTCTTGGCGGTTCTCTGTCCAGTTTTTACAGTAGATGGACCGGTGCAGAAGCCACAGACTGAGACCAAGGGCTTAGAGTCCTCAAAGATGAGGGCCTGGGTAACCCCATGAGTTGAGTTATCTAAACCAGCAGAGGTGCTAGCTGAGGGTAAGGAGAATCAAGAATGGGGAGTAGAAAAGGAAGGACTCAGTATTAGTTGCATTCCCAAGGCCAGATGCAGTGATGGGGCTTAGTTCTCCAGGGAAAGAGACCAACTAGAATCCTGGAGGACCTTTTCCCATATGTAGGAAACTTTTTATAAAAAGCAAATGGATCCAAGTGTTACAAGGTGTGGATACTATGGTGCCATACTCAGATTCCCTCCTTCTGAACTAAGGCATTCCCAGCTTCTGGTAGAATTGCCTGCTGAAGGCTTGTAGCTGAGTCCCTCCCAAGGAACTGCCTTGAGCCAAAGCTCAACACTGCCTCACCCAAGATTATCCCCAAGGATAATTGAAAGTTCTTGTTCCATGACAAGAGCTTTCTTATCTGAGGTATAAATAATAACTTCACTTTTAATACCTCTGATTTGTTTTCTTATTCTTGAATCATTTCTGCTTCTTCTGGGTTCCCTTATTATTATTTTTTTTAACCTCTTTGTATTCTTCTCTACCTTTCACCTTATAGGCTTTCCTCAAATATCTAGTAATCCCTTGACTATCTGTCCAAATGCAAGTGTAAGACACTAAAAGCTGAAGCTCTGGTTGGGGTTTCAGCTTCTGATGGTTTCTCTTCTGGGGTCATCTGAGTGAGCCATTCCATTGGAGGATCAATCCCTCCATTTCAGTATGTGCATGTATGTATACATACATATATATATATATATATATATATTTTTTTTTTAAGCTGTTCCATTTTCCTGGAGAGGAATCCTCATTTTCCTCTGTATTTGAGGAGTGGGTGCATAGGGTATAAGGCCAGCTCCTGAGTTTGGTAGTGGGCTGAGGGAGCTGGGAGTCCCATTATTCTGTGTGAAGAATTTCAATATCCCTGTGACTGCTGACTGGCACCACTTTCCTCAGCTATGCCTGTCTTCTTAAGTCCACAGTTCCTCTGGTTCAATGTCTTCCATAAATAAATTTCTATTCTTTCTCCTGAAATGAGTGAAGAGCAACTACCAGACTGCATGAAAGTGAAGGAAAGAAACTTCTTTTAAAGGCTTTCAGCCAATCCTGCTATTTCAACCTTTCCAGTAACCACCTTCTAAGCTACTTGTTGGCTATGGTTTTTTAGCCTTTCTGGAGTTTAAAAAAAAAGACAAAAACCTGTTGCCATCAAGTCAATTCTAACTCATAGCGACCCTGCAGGACAGAGTAGAACTACCCTATCAGGTTTCCAAGGAGTGCCTGGTGGATTCAAACTTCAGACCTTTTGGGTAGCAGCTGTAGCACTTAACCACTGTGCCACCAGGGTTCCCTTTCTGGAGTTGTGGCACATAAATTGGCTTGCACGTTGGTTTCCCCATGGCTAACTTTTATTCCAGGTCTCTTTAATTTTTCTAAGTCAGCTACCTATCACTAGTCAATCAGTTTCCCAGCTTCCACCCATTCTCGTTGCCGTTGTGTGTTGATGCCATTTTTCCCTTCTACGGTCATTCCGTGAGGCTTCAAAACAGCAGAGGTAAATACAAGTGTTTAATCCTCTATGTGTAATTGGAAGAGCTTAACCTATTTTATAGATGGAGAAACCGAGGCCCAGGGAGGGATAATGTCTTGCCCCAGGTCACAGAGCAGAGCCTAGCTAGAAAGAAAGTCTCCAGGTCCCTAGGCTAATATTCTTTGTGAACTAACTAAAGAGTTATGAAAGTGGGAGGAATACAGAAATTTCTAGGGTGGTTTTGGGGGTATACAAAACCCATTGCCTTTGAGTCGATTCCGACTCATAGTGACCCTATAGGACAGAGTAGAACTGCCCCATAGTGTTTCCAAGGAGTGCCTGGTGGATTTGAACTGCTGACTTTTTGGTTAGCAGCTGTAGCTCTTAACCACTACACTACCAGGGTTTCCTTGAGGGCTATAGGGGGTGCATAAAAGGACAGCGCTGCTAAGGGTGGCCTGAGGGGAAATGAAGAGAGATGTCCAGAGAAAAAGGAGATAATGTAATTATCTGAAATGTAATTTCACTGTCTTCAAATTCTTTAAAGATATTATCTACAGGAGTCTCTGTGTACACCTCTACTCTATTTCAATCCCGACCCCCACTATTTCTGTTCTATACTCCATTCTGCTCTCAGAGATATAGTATTTCTTAAATGTGGTTCTGCTCAAATGGCCTACATCCTCAATTGCTTTCAATGGCACCCCATTTCCTATGGGATAAATCCAAATCCCTTATTTATTGCAATAATCCAAGTTTCTAAGCTGGGCAGGAAGAGGATGTGACAAAGAAAAGTAGAAGGAAGAGATGGGACCAACCTGACAAAACAAAACAAAAGAAAAACATTGCCGTCAAGTCAATTCCGACTCATAGCAATTCTATAGGACAGAGTAGAACTGCCCCATAGGGCTTCTAAGGAGCGGCTGATGGATTCAGACTGCTGACCTTTTGGCTAGCAGGGAAGAGAAGAAGTTAAAGATGACCCCAATGTAATAAGCTTGGGTGACTGGGGGACATTAGAAAGGGAGAGTCAGAGATGCTGATGAGCTTGGTTTTAACCTGGTAATAATGCAGAGATGACAGCATGAGAGCCAAGCAGCAATGCCCAGCAGGCAGGTGGAAATAGGGGATGAAAGACGTAGCCCTGAGTCACAGGATCTCAGGATTGGTAAATTCCTCAGTACTTCCCAGTCCAATGCTGGAAGAAATGAGAGAATATGACAGCTCCAGGGATCACCAAATCAAAGGGCATCTCTTTAGGATGGGGTCATTTGAGTGGGTTTAAGTAGATGAGAAAGAAGAGCAAGAAGTGTTGCGAAATATTAATGTGTCTTTTTTTTTTTTAATTGAACTTTAGATGAGATTTACAGGACAAACTTTCTTCTTATTAACCTGGTAGGACACCTATTGTTTTATGACATTGGTTAACAACTCCATGACATGTCAACACTCTCCCTTCTCGACCTTCGGTTCCCTGTTACCAGCTTTTCTGTCCCCTCCTGCCTTCTAGTCCTTGCCCCTGGGCTGGTGTGCCCCTTTAGTCTTGTTCTGTTTTATGGACCTGTCTAATCTTTGGCTGAAGGGTAAACCTCAGGAGTGACTTCATTACTGAGCTAAAACGGTGTCTGGAGCCATACTCTGGGGGCTTCTTCAGTCTCTGTCAGGCCAGTATGTCTGGTCTTTTTTTGCGAATTAGAATTTTGTTCTACACTTTACTCCAGCTCTGTCTGGGACCCTCTATAGTGATCCCTGTCAGAACAGTCGGTGGTGATACCCAGGTACCATCTAGTTGTATTGGACTTGGTCTGGTGGAGGCCATGGTGGTTATGGTCCATTAGGACTAACCTTTCCCTTGTATCTTTAGATTTCTTCATTCTCCCTTGCTTCCAAAGGGGTGAGACCAGTAGAGTAGCTTAGATGGCCATTCACAGGCTTTTAAGACCCCACATGCTACTCATCAAAGTAGAATATAGAACATTTTCTTTATAAACTGAGTTGTGCCCATTGAGCTAGATGTTCCCCAAGACCATGATCCCCACAGCCCTCAGTCCAGCAATTCGGTCCCTCAGGGAGTTTGGATGTGTCTATGGAGCTTCCGTAACTTTGCCTTGTACAAGTTGTGCTGGCTTCCCCAGTGTTGTGTCTTACTCTTCACCAAAGTTACCACTTATCTATTATCTATTTAGTGTTTTTCCACCCCTACACCTCTCCTCCATCATAACCATCAAAGATTGTTTCTTCTTGTGTGTAAACCTTTTCATGAATTTTTATAGTAGTGGTCTCATACAATATTTGTCCTTTTGTGATTGACTTATTTCATCCAGCATAATACCCTTCCAGATTCACCCACAATGTGAGATGCTTTGCAGATTCATCATTATTCTTTATCCTTGCCTAGTATTCCATTGTGTGTATGTACCACAGTTTGTTAGGGGTATATAAATATTTCTAATACATAAAATGTTCTTTTTCCTGTCAAAACTGAAAAACGTAATAGCTTGATCATGGCTGTAATATTGGTAACTGTCATAATTTCCTATGGCTGCTATAATAAATTACCACAAACTTAGTTCCTTAATACAACACAAATTTATTATCTTAGATTCCTGGATGTCAGAAGTCCAAAATCAACCTCACTGGGCTAAAGTCCGGTGTCAGCAGAGCTGAAATCTTCTGGAGGCTCAAGAGAAGAATCCGTTTCCTTGCCTTTCCCAACTTCTGCAGGCTGTCCGCATTCCTTGGATCTTGGCCTCTTCCTCTATATTGAAAGCACATCACTCCAACTTCTGGTTCCATCATCAAATCTCTCATTCTGACTTTGACCCTCTTGCCTCTCTTTTATGAAGACCCTTATGTTTATATTGGGCCCTCCCTCTTATGAAGACCCTTATGTTTATATCGGACCCTCCCTCTTATGAAGACCCTTATGTTTAAATCGGGCCCTCCCTCTTAAGAAGATCCTTATGTTTATATCGGGCCCTCCCTCTTAAGAATACCCTTATGTTTATATTGGGCCTACCAGGATAATCTCCCATCTCAAGATCCTTAAACTAACTATCACATCTTCAAAGTCCATTTTACAATGTAAAGTAACAGTCACAGGTTCTGCAGATTAGGACACAGACATCTTTGGGGACTGCTATTCAGCTGATCACAATAACCTTCAGGTAATACTGATAACCCTCAGTTCTTGTTAAGATATGGCCTAAAGAATGAGTGAGTGAGTAAATGAATGAATGAAGACCTTGTCGTGATTCAATGAATAATTATTGAGGGTCCATTATGTGTTGGGTCTTGTTTTAGGCTGTCTTCAGAAAAGATCCCAGGAAATCGGTGCTTATTCTAAAAACATGACCTTGCTTGATCTCAAAGCAAATTCTCTGTCATATTAAAATAAAAAATCGCATCCAGTCAAGTAATTTCTCATCATCACTGAAGAAGAGAAGAAAAGCTTGTTTTCATTCTCCTTACAGGTATCTGGTTGCAATAAAGGCAAACAGAGCAGCAACACACATACAGCCCCACAGGAACCGCTGATTCTGGCCAGGGTCATTGTTTGGTGCTAAGATAGAAGACTTGAAAGTGCTATCAGGAGAAGGCCTCCTGGTTGAAGACCTCACCTGCCTTTCCCAGGTAAGAGGTGATCTCCTGGACTCAGTTATCAGACTTTCAGAACCCACTCTATTCCTGGGCTTGCAAAAGGCAGATGCTGTTGTTACAGGCCACCCAGCTTGAGTTCCCCCAAAGGTTCTAGACCCATGTGTAGCTTTGGGGTCTGTCTCACACGCAATCTGTGAGTCTGTTCCCCATGTAGTTTGTGGGGCGGTCCCCCGTCTGGCCTGTGGGGCTGACCTTCCTGCAGCCTGAGGGTCTAATCCCCGTGTGGCCTGAGGCTCTGACCCTCGTGTGGCCTGTGGGGCTGGCCCCCATGTGGTTTGTGGGGCTGGCCCCTGTGTGGCCCGAGGGTGTGACCCTTATGTGGCCTGTGGAGCTGTCCTCCCTGCCACCTGAGGGTTTAAACCCTGTGTGGCCTGAGGGGCTGACCCCTGTGTGGCCTGTGGGGCTGGCCGCCGTGGGACCTGTGAGGCTGGCCCCTGTGTGGCCTGAGGGTGTGACCCCTGGGCGGCCTGTGGGGCTGGCCCCTGTGTGATGTGTGGGGCTGACCCCTGTGTGGCCTGAGGGGCTGACCCCTGTGTGGTCTGTGAGGCTGACCCCTGTGTGGCCTGTGGGGCTGCACTCCCTGCAGCCTGAGGGTTTGACCCCCGTGTAGCCTGTGAGTTTGCACGTAGGGGACCCACCACTTGTTTAGGTTGTGTGATTGCCCACCCTGTGGGTGGTGACCCTGCTACTTGTATAGGCTGTGCATCTGTTCTCTGTGTGGTCCCTGGGCCTGTTCCTTGTGTAGCCCGTGGGCCTGTTCCTCTTGTAGCCTGTGGAGTGGCCCCCTGTGTGGCCCGTGGGCCTGTTCCCTGTGTGGCCCGTGGGCCTGTTCCCTGTGTGGCCCGTGGGCCTGTTCCTTTTGTAGCCTGTGGAGTGGCCCCCTGTGTGGCCCGTGGGCCTGTTCCCTGTGTGGCCCGTGGGCCTGTTCCCTGTGTGGCCCGTGGGCCTGTTCCTTTTGTAGCCTGTGGGGTGGCCCCCTGTGTGGCCCGTGGGCCTGTTCTCTGTGTGGCCCGTGGGCCTGTTCCCTGTGTGGCCCATGGGCTTGCCTCAGGCACTTGGGCCCTAGCAGTTGCATGGCTAGGCTCTGACACCGTAAGAACACAGTTACGTCCACTTCGCTGAGCCTCTTTGTTTTGGACAAAGGCATCCCCTACACGAGGCGAGGAAATCCCACTCTCCAGCTTTGTCTCAAGGCTTTGTGAGGCCCAGGTACAGATGTGCAGAACGCATGCCTCGCAGTTGGCTGTGTCGTGGGACCCATCCAGAGGCACTTCCACAGTCGCGGGTATCTCTGGAGCCCTCCTGATGCCCCCTCTATAGCATCTCTCCAGGACACGCTGCACCAGGTTTTGCAGAATCGTCATGGTGCTCTGGGAAGAGAACTCGGGCTTCTCAAATCGGGACCGGTAGCACTTCTTACACCTCTGACCAAAGAGCCGCATGAGTACCGTTCCCTGGGACTTCCGTGGCTCCAGGAACATGTGGTAGAGCACCTGCACTTTGGCAGAAGCCCATTTTCGCTGGCATGAGGAACACTGGAAACTGCAGACAGAAGGAAGAAATCAGTGCTTCTTCTTCTGGTCATGGACCTGAAGGAAAATGGGCCTGACCTCGGTCTCCAAGATCCCTGTTAATCCGGAAAAGTTCCCCATCCTATGATTTGGAATGTACCAGTCACTGACAAACAGGAGTGAGAGGGATTGTGTTTCTGAGAAAGCTTTTTTCCCTGTGACCTGCTGAGCTTCTACCCATAAGTCATCTTCAAGTGTGTCTCTTTGCAAGTAAAACATCTCTGGGTGCCTCAGAGAGAAAAAGTTTCTGCCATGTGCCAGGGAAATTTGCTCCTGATAACCACAGCAAACTCTCATGAAGTAGCTACTGCCTTCATATGAGGCAGACACTGTCACTGGTGCTTTGCAGTGTTATTCCATTTCGTCTTTAAATCAACTCTATACTGACAATAAAAATCCAAAACCAAACCTATTGCCTTCGAGTCAATTCCAATCATAGCGACCCTATAGGACAGAGTGAAACTGCTCCATAAGGTTTCCAAGGAGAGGCTGGTGGATTCGAACTGCCGACATTTTCATTAGCAGTTGAGTTCTTAAGCACTGCACCACCAAGGCTCCATGCCAACAATTTAACCCTTAAATAGTTTTCCTTTTATGAATTCAGGCTTAGAGAAGGACCCTTAATATTACTGAGCCCAATATCCACATGAGGAAGCTGAGTCATAAAGGGATTAGGAACTTGCACAAAGCCTAGGTGGTAGAGACATGTTTCTGATTCAACCTTCCCCCTGTCCAAAAAAAAAAAAAAAAAAAAATCCAGACCCATTGCCACTGAGTCAACTTCAACACATAGCAACCCTATAGGACAAGGTAGAACTGCCCTATAGGGTTTCCAAGGAGCACCTTCAAACTGCCAACCTTTTGATTAGAGCCATAGCTCTTAACCACTGTACCACCAGAGCTCCAAAGCCGTCTGAAACCAACCTTGCTTATCTACCACCAGGTAGATTGGTATCACCTCCAATGAGCAACATGGCTAGTTTTGCACCTGGAGAAAGAGACTAGGACCTGAAGCCATAATACTTGGCTGGAGACTCAGATTCATAGTTTGCACCAGGGAAACTTCTCCAAGCCTCAGTTTATAAAAGGAGAACTATTCAAGGGTTATATTGTCAGCATCAAGTGAGAAATGAAAAAATGCTTTATAAACTACAAAATGCTTTTCAAAAATTTGTTGATATTTTTCTAAAAGTGTGCTGGTAGGTTGCTTTTCTGATCTCAGAATGGCTATCAAATCAATTCTTCCGAACAGGAGAAGAACCTTCCTGTTTGGGGGAGTATTAAAATGAGTAAGCCATCATGTACCCCTCAAAGAACTCTGGCTGGTGCAGAGAGAGACACTTACATGGTTCACCGGATTACAAAGCAGAACAAAATCATTGCTACATTGGCTCTGGCCAATAGCTGGAAAACTGTGCTCTGCAGAACCCTAGGAGGCTTCATTTAAACAATAGGCTCTGCAGCTAAAATATGTATCACAACAACAACAAAACCTGTTCCTGTAGAGTCAATCCTGACTGACAGCAACCCTGTAAGACAGAGTAGAACTGCACCATAGGGTTTCCAAGGCTGTAATCTTTATGGAAGCAGACTGCCACAATCTTCCTCCCATGTTGCTGCTGGTGGATTGGAAGCCCAACCCTTCAGTTAGCTGCCAAGTACTTTAACCACTGCACCACCAGGGCTCCTTAAAATACATATTGTTTTTGTTATTAAAATATATGTAAGTGTGTATTTTATATAATGTATAATATGCAAATATACACATATATTATTCATAAATATTATTTTAAGATATGTATGTGTGTATAGAAGTCCCTGGTTTGTGCAAATGGCTAAACATTTGACTCCTAGCCAAAAGGTTGGTGGTTTGAATCCACCCAGACGTGCCTTGGAAGAAGAGCCTGGTGATCTGCCTCTGAGAGGTCACAGCCTTGAAAATCCTGTGAAGCAGTTCTAATCTGCACATATGCAGTCACCATGAGTTGGAATCAACTCAACAGCAATTAACAACAACAACATGTGTGTACAGATGTATATTTAACATCATTATCTTATGTGAATGTAGAAAAAGGAAAGCTTACTTCTGACCAGGAGGATCAGAGAACTCTTTAAGGAGGAGATGGCATTAAGTTGGTTCTTAAAGGATAAGGAGGGGAGAGGAGGGGAGGGAAGGGCCTGCCAAACAGGCAGATCATCATGAACAAGGGCATGGAAGTATGGAAGTCCATGGTGTGGTTAATAGTCCATAAGGAATGGAGCAGAGAGCACCTGAGGTAGGATAGGGGCAGGCAGGAAAGCAGAATAACATGTGAGGTGGAAAATGCAGACTGTAGGTCCCTATGTGTCATAAAAAAAAAAAAAAAAAAAGAGGACTTGATTGTCCAGACCAACAATTCTCACCCTCTTGAAGTGGGGAAGGAATCTGGTCCTGCAACTTGGAGGCCTGCTGGTGGTTAAAGAGAGAGGTAGCCAGCAAGGGGAAGGGCACTACTTAGGGACTCCAGGAACTAGGATTTAGATTTGATTTTTGCATTATCATTCTCTCCTGGTATCCCAGGCCCTCAATAAAAACTATGTTCAACAAGATGGCTTGGTCTTAGTCAATTCTTGGGGCATTAAAGGGAGGACCCAGTTCCAGGCATGGACTGAACAGGACTGGGAGAGGTGTATAGCCTATAGAGGCCAGTCAGGTCTGAGGAGAGAGACCACAGAAGACTGGAGAGGCAGTAAGGGGAAATGAGGTGGTGAGAGAACAGGAGGGCAGACTTATGGAACATGGAGGCTTTGCTCCAGGATTCCCAGAAAGACAGAGAGGGCAACCCAGTAAAAGAAAAAACCTCCTGCAGTTAAGCAAGATGGAGGATGAAAATATCATTGCTTAGACCCTAAAGAGCATTGGTGACCACAGAAGAATGGAGAGCCTAGTGTCATTTCTTCTTTTAACAAGTTCTCAAAGGAGTCCCTGGGTGGGGCAAATGGTTAATGTGCTCGGCGCTAACTGAAAGACTGGAGGTTTGAACCCACCCAGAGGCTCCTCAGAGGAAGGCCTGGTGATCTACTTCTGAAAAATCAGCCACAGAAAACCCTATGGAGTACAGTTCTATGCTGACACACATGGGGTCACTGTAAATGAGAGTTAGCTCGATTGCAGCTGGTTGGTTTGGTAAGTTAAGCCTCTCTGTCCAGGAAAGCCTATGACTTGGCAAAACCCTCACTCACCTGCCAAAGGCTCTCTGCTTGTATTGCTTCCACCCTTGGTCCACAGAGTTTGGCTGAAGCTTCTCATCCAACTTCAGGGTCCATCTGGCCCGGGGTTTCTCCTGTTGGATCAGTTCTTGAAATGTCTGCTCCCATGACTTGATATCCAAAGCCATTCTCCTCCTTGGAGGCCAAGAGCCAATGTAACTTTCTGTTTTACCAGACACCCAGCAAAAGAGGGGAAATGAGAGAGTTTCAGTTTCTGTGTGAACACACATCCGTTGTTTTTTGTTTTTCCATTTTAGACTTTATGAGTGCACAGAGCAAGTCTTTGTTTTGAAGGCAGAGGGCAGCAGAGATTTTTAGGTTGTTAAGAGGCATTCCTGAGAGACATCTGAGTGCAGCGCTCTGTTCTACATCCTGGGGGGACTTCTTTTTCTCTCATTTCTAGAATAGTCAAAGCACTATGTTCAGCACTGGGACGGGGGTGTCATGTAACTAAGAAGTGGTTCCCTGCCCTCACAGATGCTCACATCCTGGTGGGGGGACACGGGCAGCTGGAGAGCATGTGTTACGTGCTCATCTCAGGCACCTGATGAATCCTCTGATGGGTAGTATTCCTGGTCTTTTACAGGTGAATGCCACAAAGGAGCCCTGAAGGTACAGTGGTTAAGCACTTGGTTGCTAACCAAAATGTTGGTGATTTGAACCCACCCAGCGGCTCTGGCAATTGGCTCCTCTAAAAATTATAGCCTAGGAAACCCTATGAAGCAGTTCTACCCTGTTCTATAGGGTCACTGTAAGTTGAACTCAACAGCAACAGGGGTTTTTTGGGCACAGAATGTTGGGGTACCTCACCCAAAGCCACCCAGCTGGTAAGTAGTAGAGGTGAGATTGAACCCAGGTCTGTATGACTCCAAAACCTGCAATGTCCCCACCCACCTCACTCCCTGAGAAGAAGCTGAGATTGGAGTTTCAAGCTGCAGGCTGCCAAGATGGAGTCAGACAAAGACCTAGTGATTTGTTCTTGAGAGGGCTTCTGGATCCTGGGGTTGGCAGGAGACCCAGCTGTGTCCAGGGATTATTTAATCCTGTCATTTGTTATGTAAATTATCTTGCAGGGCAGCACTACAAGCAAATGTGGGAGTCATCTTTTGGTGGCAAGATAGAAAGAATTCCCATTCTTGGGGTGAGAGATTTGGACTAGGTGACTCTTAAGGTCACTTTCAACTCAAAGTTTCTGAGATTCTAGAAAGCAAGCTCTGTCCCCATAGAGTTTATTTCATTTATTTCTCTGGGAAAGTGATTTTTTAATAATAAATAAATGAATACAGAACATGTCAGAGAATTATATAACAAATACTCACCTGTGTACCTTCCTTCCATGTGGGTTTAATTCAAAAAGGACAGGCAGGATGCGTATGTTCGCAGAAGTCCCATTTCAGCTCCCGTGTTCCAGACGGGATCAGCCTAGGTCTTCTCTGGCCTTGTAGGCTTTAATGTGTTCTCTTTGGGAGGCAGGATCACTCCCTGGATGTTCAGTTCTACACAAACTCTCTCTGTCCTCATAGCCTTACACACTGAGGACACCTATGTTTATTCAGACAATATAGGAAACTCTGGAACCTGGAATTGGGCTCACAGGATATTGGAGCTGGAAAGGCCCTTAGGAATCAACTTGCTCTCTTTTCCGTCCTATTTTAATACATAAGAAAACCAAGACCAAGGGGATCAATAGTAATAATATAGGACCAAATCCAAAAAAATCAAACCCATTGCTGATGAGTCAATTCCGACTCATAGCCACCCTATAGGACAGAGTAGAGCTGCGCCAAAGGGTTTCCGAGGAGTGACTGGTAGATTTGAACTGCCAACCTTTTGATTAGCAGCTGTAGCTCTTAACCACTGTACTACCAGGAATCCGATATAAGACCTGAACCCAGATATCCCACAGCCCAGATCCAAGCTCTGCCCTTCTGCACCACCCATGCTCAAGCCTTCACTCACCCTTCTTTCCTGCTTTCTGCTGGGTTAGAATCCAAGGTCACTCTCATTAGTCTTTATCTTCAGAGCAAGTTCACGTCCCCTCACACTTGACCCCTTAAATAGCCTCTTTTCCAAAATATAGTCCATTGAATTCCGATTTCCCTCTTTCTCTGCTTTGTGTGTTCCCTTTAATTTACCCAAGTGCTCCAGGCCAGCCTAATCTGTTGGGATGGGCAGTGGCAGGGAGGTGATGGGGTATGATTTGAGATTTGAGGGCTGGAGGGAGCCCACTACCTTTCCTACCACCAGTAAGAAGGAGGAAAAGAATGTAGAGGAGGAGGAAAAAAAAAAAAGAGAGAGGAGGAGAAAGAGAAGGAAAAAAAGAAGGAAACTCTAGCTTTTGAACCCCCTCTGTATCTGTATCATGGCATTATGACTTCAGGATAACACAGTTGTGAAAGTTGGTGGTTGGAGGAAATCTTAGCTATCATCACCCCCACCATTTCACTGAGATCTGGGTGGAATGACTTACCCAAATCAGACAATGTGATGGTGGTGACCTTCAGGCTTTCATGAACTGTTGGTGCCTTATCATAAACTTGTTAAAGAGCTCCTGAGAAATACCTGGGAAAAAGGAAAGATCCTTGATGGAAACTAAACCAAAAAATCAAACCAAACCCGCTGCCGTTGAGTCGATTCCGACTCATAGCGACCCTATAGGACAAAGGAGAACTGCCTTGTAGAGTTTCCAAGGAGCGCCTGGCAGATTTGAACTGCTGACCTTTTGGTTAGCACTGGTAGCATTTAACCACTATGCCACCAGGGTTTCCCGATGGAAACTAAGCACAAGGCAATTCTGAAAAACAGAAGGCACAGAAAAACCTAGATTCCCAGCAGTTCAGAGTTAGAATGAATCTACCAAAACCAAAACCAGTTGCCCTTGAGTCAATTCCGACTCATAGTGACCCTATAGGACAGAGTGGAACTGCCCCATAGAGTTTCCAAGGAGGAGCTGGTAGATTCAAACTGCCCACCTTTTAGTTAGCTGCTGGAGCTCTTAACTACTGCAACACCAGGACCTACAGGATCATCTAATCCCGGGATAGCAAGTGATACACCACACCCTCCCTCCTCTTCCTCAGACAGACATTGCTAATCAATGCTTGCACTCTTTCTCCTGGGTCTGGGTGTCCCTTCAGAATCCCTCTGATCAAAGTGCTCTAGACAGCCACTAACAACTGATTGGTAGATGAAACTTTTTGCCATTCCTGCAATAGTCCAGTTACCTTATTTTATAAGTTGCAGAAACAGAAAACAAGGTAGATTTTAGTATCACCAGGGCTAAAGTTCAGTTTTTATAATCTTAGGCTGGTACCCACTATCAAAAGATCATATGGTCCATCACAAATAGACCTAGAACATAGCTGAACACAAAGAAATGTGTTCTCAGGGGCATTTTAGGCTTGGGAAGGGAGAAGGTTAGACTTGAATGGCAGGGATTGATGAGGGAAGGACTGGGAGAGGAGGTGCAGAACCTGTCTACAGCACTTACTAGGTAATTTATTTCTAGAGTTACTCTAGCTTGGGAGTGGAAGGAGATGAAGCAATTCAATTTGGTTAAAGCAGAGAAACAACCAACAAGAAAAATAGTCCTTAATATAGCATTATTTACATTTTAAAAATATCTGTGACTAGTTAGCATAAGCCCTATAGGTGCACGCACAGCTGATAGAGAAATAATGTAAGATGATAGAGATGAGAAACGATGGGGCTGGATGATCCCTTGCCTAATCAATTGCTCCTGCTTCAGGGTTTCAGAGTAGGGAGACATGAATTCTGGACTAGGAGTCCCTGCTGTGTTGATGATGCCAGACATATATCTTCACTTCTCTGAACCTGAGATATCCTGTTTATCAGTGGTAGAGCAAGGACTCATATTTCTCTTGGCATGTAGTAAGCAAATTGAAGTGTTTATCATTTTTGGTTGTTGTTTTGCTGCTGTTCCTTGGTAAGTTATCATAAAGTCTTTCTTAAACATGGTGGGATACAACAAAATAAAATTTAAAATATTAAAAAATAAATAAATAAGTGTAGCATAGGGTAAAAAAAACTCAGAGAGCAGAACAGTCACATAAGAATCCAGACTGGGCAGAGATATGCATCCCTATCAACCCCTATTATCCAACCTCCTCTCCCCTATGCATCTCTTTGGGTGAGGCCAGCTCTCCCCCAGGACACATGTCCAACCTCTGTGTTGATGGCCGCCTACCTGTAAAAGGGAAACAAAGAGTGAAATGGAGTGTGACGTCCAGAGCCAACTGCTGCTCAGGCCCAGGGGCTAACCCTGTTGAGAAAACCACCAGGAGAGCAAAAGTCACAGTAAGATGGCAACCAAAGAACCAGAAGAAATGTGGAAATTCAAAAGAACTAAAACAAAAAATGTCAACCTTTCAAAGGAGCCATTTCTTACACAATTTCTATGAAAAACTTAGCTCTAGGTCTCTTATAGTACATCGCTGCATCCTGAGGTTTGCCTAGATAGACAAGGATTTGTGTATTTTTGGTAGAAAGGCCTCTGAACTTGAAGAAAGCTGAGTTCCAGAAAAGATGGGTGATTAACCCCAGGTCGCCCAACCAGTTGAGACCGCCTACAACCAGAGCCCATCATTCTCACTCTTGACAATCACTTCCTCCTTTCAGCAGAGGCAGTTCTAAAGCCAGAGTCAGAACTGTTCAGGCTTGGTTCCATGGTCTGTACCCTGAGAGGTAGGTTTTAACTACCCTGACCCTGGTTCACTTCCAACACCCTTTAATTAGTCTTTCTCCTGTCCTTGACTCACTTTACCCAATCTCTCAGTCCTGCCCCTAAGGACCACCTCCTATATTAGTTACCTACAGCTACCATAACAAGTACCAAAAACTAGGTGGCTTAAAGAAACAGAAATTTATTCTGTCACAGTTCCAGAGGCTAGAAGTCTTAATTAAGGGTGTCAGCAGGGCCATGCTTTCTCTGAAGGCCCTCAGGGAGGAATCCCTCCTTGACTCTTCCAGTTTCTGATAGCCCCAGATGTTCATAGGCAGTGACAGCATAACTCCAACATTTGCCTACATCTGCTCATAGCTGTCTTCTGTCTGTGTCTTCACATGATAGTCTCCCTGTGTTTCTCTCTCTGCCTTTCTTCTCTTCTTCTTAAAAGGACACCAGTCATATTGGATTAGGACCCACCCTACTTCAGTACGACCTCACATGATCTTAATTTATTCATCTGCAAAGACCCTAGATCCACATAAAGTCACCTTCACCGTTACCGAGGATTAGGATTTGAGCATATCTTTTTGAGGAAGACAAATCAACCCATTACACCTCCTAAATTAATTACCTGCACCAATTTCTTGTCTCAGGCTCTGTTTATAGAAGAACCCCAACCAAAATAGAGAGCAACTTAATTCATTTTCCTTTGTTTCCTTACCATGTGTTACTTCCTTTCTGTGTCACAATAAAGGAAAAGCCCAGGACCCCGTGGTAATGACAAGAGAGAGGAGCTGAGCATAAGCTCAGGGAGGCAGGGCTCCCTGTGTGCTTTTCTGTGGAAGAAAAGTCAAGTCCCACACTGCTCAGACTAACCTCTACTCAGCTCATAACTCTGGGGGAGAAATAAAGAATTCGATCAGCTATCAAGAGATCTAAATGTGCTACTAGAACCACTAAACCACGAAGCCATGGAGGAGATTTTAAAGGTCCTCCAAGTCCCACTCTTTACTTGGTGGCTTTGTAATGGTTAACATCTGAATCATAAGTAAGAATTCAGATGCTATTACCAGAGTGATTCAGGAGTTACCTCACTGGACTTAAAATTCAAAGACAAGATTATGAGTTCAACCACCAACACTTACTAAATTACTAAACCTCTTTGAACCTTAATGTCCTCATCTGTAAAATAGAAATAATGATACTTATCCCATTAAATTTAATGAGCTATGTACTAATATGATATGGATATGAACCATAACTCTAAAATGTCAAATAATATCATTTCTAAAGAGAAAGAATATGAAGAGACTTGAAATAATAGCTTTTGGATGCAATAGAGCATTTGAACTCAAGATTTAAAGAATGAGATAGATTTCTTCTATTTTTTATTTAACAAACATGTATAGCATTTACTATGTGTCACATGTTGCTATGATGTTGCAAAAAGTTTCAGTGGAGCTTCCAGATTAAGACTGACTGGTAATCTACTTTGGAAAATCAGCCAGTGAAAACCCTATGGATCACAACCCCAGAGATTCACGATCAGTCATGGGGATGGCATAGGACCAGGCAGCGTTTTGTTCTATTGTACATGGGGTCACCATGAGTCACCATGGCAGCTAACAACAATGTCTATTAAGCATGGTTCTAAGCGCTTTGCAATTACTAACTCACTCAGTCTTCCTGTCAACTTTTTGAGGTATCTCCCATTCTCTTCTCCATTTAACAGATGGGAGTACACAGATAAAATGAATAATTAAAATTTAGAAAACAGTTTATCTTTTAGAATGCCCTTTTACCCCTCTATCTATGTGGTCCTTACAATAACCCAGTGGATTAGTGACTCTCAACAACAGGTATTTCAGAATGGATGCATCTATGGAATTTGCAGAACACTGATGCCCAGGCTCCACCTTGGCATGTTCAAGCATCTTGCTGAGATTTAATATTATGAGTGATAGAAGCAGAGTGTGAAGCCAGGTGTTTACTCCCACTTCTATGATTTCTTCCACTCTGCTATTTTAGAAGACCTTCCAGGTCAGCCTTCACTAGTCTAGTCATTATGGCTGAGTTGACCTGGCACCAGAAACAGTTTACTCCCTGCTGAATGAAGTCCAGGAGACAGCCACAGTCATAATGTACGAATTTAATTAACAGTAAACCAAACCAAACCCACTGCTGTCAAGTCGATTCTGACTCATAACGACCCTATTGGACACAGTAGAACTGCCCCATAGAGTTTCCAAGGAGCACCTGGCAGATTCAAACTGCCAACCTTTTGGTTAGCAGCCATAGCACTTAGCCAATACGCCACCAGGGTTTTCTAATTAACAGTACAGTATACTAAAATGGAGGGAGATGAGCTACGAGAAATGGAGACAGATCATTCAGGACCATGAGAACGAGAGTCTGGGGAGATGCCACTTGCCTGGTGGACTATAACCCCAAAGAGTATTAACTTGACTTTGAACCTCTTCAGTCTCAGCCTGGGCGTAAGCGTACAACTCGGGCCTCTTTGAGACCCCTGCAGCCCCTCCTGATGTCAGTGAGAATTTTAAACCTAAGGAAAGGGCAGCAAGGACTCCAGGGCAGTAGCAGGAAATGAGTACACTCAAAGGTACAGGTCCATCCTGGGGCAGTTGGTGAGTATATCAAAGGACTCCTGCTCTCAACCTCAACGCAGATGTTTTGCAAAGATTCAGACTTGCCCCCCACAAAACAGTTAAGAGACTCATGCTGGAGTCATTTCAGAATTCGACCTCATGCCTTCCAACAAAGTTACTGATTTCTCCCAAGTTCATTCTGACCATTTTCACAGCCTGTTTCGTATACCTCTCTGTGGGGCACCCTTCTATCCTCAGCCACAGGATCAAGGATTAGGTTTTCCATTGTTTGGGGGGAAAAACAGGTCAATTCTATCTCTCTCCTCACAACATTTCTAACTGAGCGTTTTTCCCTCCGTTTTCATTTTTAAAAACCAAGATTCATTATAACCTTGTTTCAGTGAGGAGGGGCTAGGCTGGCCCCGTGAGCGCCTTTAATTATTGAGTATCTGTCTGTCTGTTAGGTATATACAGAGAGACTAGTGAGGTCTACTGCTTCAGAACAAAGCCTGGTGTGCACAGACAGGCTTCTAATACAGTGAGGCTGGGACGTTACAGGTGATGATTGTTGCTTGAGGCTTCAGCTTCATTGCAGATTTTCCCTCCTGGCTCTTCCCTGACAGGCCCAGCACATGTAATGCTCTGTCTTGTCCAATTTCTGCCACAGCCTGATGGGTGTCATGGGGTGTAAACACTCTGAGATTTCACTTTTTTGTGTATTTCCCCACTTTGCATTTGTTGTAATCCATGTCACCCAATAAAGGATGAATTTTTGGATCCAGGTTTTGTTCTTATTAAGCTCCCGAGGTTTGAAAAAATGAATATTCTGAGTGGTAATATGTGGAACTAAGACGAAAAACTCTTCTGACATGGATTTTTAGGAAAAAGAAAATGAGATCTTGTCCCAGAGAGTCTGATAAGCATAAAGAGGACTAAAGTAGGGGTGAGAGGAACTGGATTTGAATCCAGTCTGTGCTCACCAACTGCCATGATCTGGGCAAGTCGATTCACCTCTCTGCTTCAATTTTCCTATCTGTGTAATAAAGCATTGGACAAGATGGCCTCCAAGTTTGGTTGCAGTTCTTGCACTCTGCTGATTGATAGGGCCCTAGACCTACATCGAGGAATGCAAAGAGGTCCTCCTATGCTGTGTGTTAGTGCTATGGGCAACAACAGGTTGTTGAAGCATAGGAGAGCAGCTCACTTATGTGCAGTCTTCCAGAAGGTAGAAGGTCTACCTCCTAGAGAACTTGTGCCTCCCTCAGAGACAGCAGAGAGTTGAGGTAAAGCTGAAGAGGAAGGACTGTAGAACATGCTTGCTAGAAAAGGGAAGGACAGTGTGTATAAGTCAGTGTCTGAGAAGAGGAAAGAGTGGTGAAGTAAATGGGACTGCTTACCTTGAAGAAAAGAAGATGAACTAGACATCATGGCTATCTTCAAAAACCAAAAGGCCTGTCGTGTGCAAAAGGAAGCAAGTTTGTTCCTGGTACCTCCAGAATGCTGAACTACATACAGGAGAGAGAAGCTGGGAGCAGAGCATTTCAATTTGACTTCACGGATAACTGAATAGAAGAGTCATTCCAAGTTGAGCAAAGATGGTATGGGGTACCTCACCCACCAGCTCCCTCTCTCTAGAGGCATTCCAGGAATTTTATGTAATATAAAGAGGACAAGATTAAGAGTTAAAGACCTAGATTAGAATCCAAGCTCTGCCAGGAATAAGTTACAATGACTGACAGGGTGACCACCTAGTAAAAATGCTGAATACGGGAGTTTACCACCAAATGTTGGCCGAAGGAGATGATATTAAAGCCTCTTCCAATTCTAGACTTATTAAAACCTTTGGGTGTATCTCCCTCCTCCTCTAGAAATGAAAATGAAATATTGGCCTGGTGCAAGTCAGGCTCTTGGTGTAAGTGGGTGTTTGTTTAAAAGAAAAAAATTACTGTAAAGTCTAGGGTACTTCATTCCGTATAATTTTCTCTAACCCTCTAGTCAGTGAGCACACAATAATCTATATTCATTTGTAGCCTTCTGAAATGTTTTCATTCTTCTCTGCATGATTTCCTTAAGTGCTAGACAGATCTGAAGTGTAACAAGTACCACTGAGTCCAATTTTATGGATTAAACCCAACTGAGAATTGAAAACAAAATAAGACAACAAAAGACATTACTTAGAATCTATACTTACCTGGAGAACCATGATATGCTTTCATTCTGCCAAGAAGAGTCAGCTTTGATGAAGACAATCCATCTTATACTCCTGACCCCATTCATTTTCAGTGTCCTTTACCTCCATTCATTTAAACCATTGAGTTCTATAACCGTGCACTTGATCTTACGTTCCAGAGCTTTCATTTGTCTAACCACAACCAGCTACTCCTGCCAAGCCTATTGTTAGATCTTGCTGGCCCCTAACCTGTCTACTCTCTCCATCCATCAGCTCCCTGTTGCCTTTACCTCCTTCCCTCTCCAGTTTAGATTATGTGGTCCAACAGTACGACTTGTCACGTATGATTGTTCAAAACCTCAACCTAGGATTAATCAATTTTCCACCTTATTCAAGCTCATAAGTAGCCTGGTAAATGTTGGCTACTTATGAAAACACACACACACAGATGCCATTTCACGTTTATGGTTCCCAACCTCAAAGGGGCTTCCATTTTTTCCATAAATCTCTCTGTTTCCCTCTCTCTTACTCTACTATAGCTATTTCAAACCGTGTCTATATCCCATAAAAATTCCAACCCTGCCATTTCACCTACTTACTCTCACCTCCTTCCCAGGGAAAGCTAAAATCTTCAGATGAGAATTTATTTAATTTTCTGCCACCAAATCTATAATGCTCCAAATAACCTGTTTAAAGTGTTAGAAAGCAAAGATGTCACTTCAGGGACTACGGTGCTCCTGACCCAAGCCATGGTGTTTTCGATCACCTCATATGCATTTGAAAACTAGACAATGAGTAATGGTGACTTGCTTGATGAAGGAATCAGTAAAGATGGAGAAAGAGAGGAAGGTTGGGGTCCAGGCTTTCAGGCTTTCAGCTTGTGTTACCAGGCGGATGTGTGATGCCAGTGACTAAAATAGGAAACAAAGGTGATGGAGCTGGTTTGGGAAAGAACTGATTCTGACTCATAGCAACCCTACAGGAGAGAGTAGAACTGCCTCATACGGTTCCTAAGACAGCCACATCTTTCTCTTGTGCAGTGGCTGGTGGGTTTAAACTGCCAGTATTTTGGTTAGCAGCTGAGCGTTTAACCACTGCACCACCAGGGCTCCTTTTCTCGTGTGTGGCTGTAGCATTTTTGGTTGTTATTTTTTTTTTAATGACAATGCTACATAGTATTCCATCGTATAAATAAATGCTTTTTTTTTTTTCTTCCACTTTTGTCTGACATCTGTTTTGCTTCTAGTTTGGGGTTATTTCATATAACGCTGCTATGAAAGTTCTTGAACACGTTTCTTGTGTACTCATTTCCATTGGCTATATCACAATAAGTATTGTTGTTGGGCCATAGTGGATATCTTCTATGGAAGATAAATAGTGGACAAATTTAGTAGAGATTGCCAAACTGTTGTACAAAGCGATTGCACCTCTTTAACTCCTACAATCATGAATGAGTTTCCATTGCTTCACATTTTCACTGATAGAAGATATCAGTAATCTTTTTAATTATAATCATTCTGGTGATTGTGTAACGATATCTTCCAATTTTAATTTTGCCCCTCCTGGATTACTAGTGAAGGTGGGTTGCCTTTTCATATATTAATTTCCCCTTAGGTTCTCTCTGTTGTAAATCTCCTGTCAGAAACTCTTGCCAACTATTGGGTTGTCTACCATTTTCCTATCGATTTGTTTTTAAAATTATATATTCTAGGTATGAACTCTTTGTCATTTATACACACTGTAAAAATCTCCTCCCACTGTGGTTTGCCTTTTTTATCCTCTTAATCGTGTTTTTTGATGAACAGAATTTCATTTTAATATACTGAAATTTCCCATTCTTTTCTGTGTGTGTTCTTTTAAAGAAACATGTAGGTACCCTGAAGTCATAAAGAAATTCTCCTATTTTATCTTATTTGTCTTTTACATGTAGGTCTACAATCCTCTTACAATTGCTTTTTGCATGTAGTATGAGGTAGGAGCCAAGATGAATTTTTCCCCCAATACTATTTACTGAAAAACTGACCTTTCTCTACTGCTCTGCTTTTCATATATCAAGTATCCATATATGTGGGGCCTGGTTTTGGTTTCTCTATTCTAGTTCATTGTTTTATATCCTTGTGCTAACACTGTCTTAATAATGGTAACTTCATAATAAATCTTCATATCTTGTTAAGCATGTCTTCCTACCTTGGTTTCTTCTTCAAAAGTATCTTACCTATGATTGAGTCTTTGTTTTTCTATACATATTTTATTTGACAAGTTCCAAAAAAAATAATCCTTTGAGATTTTTATTGGAATTGCATTGAATCTGTAGATCAATTTTGGAAGAAATGTCATATTTACAATACTGAGTATTCTAGTCCATGAACATGGTATACCTCTCCATTTAGTTTGGCCTTCTTTAATGTCTCTCAATGATGTTTTATGATTGTCTAGAAGGAGGTCTTGAACATCTTTTGTTCAGTTTGAGTCTAGATATTTGATAGTTTTGATGCTCTTGTACATGGTATATTTTTAGATTTTTATATTTTAGCTGCTTGTTGCTGGTACATATGAATGCATTTGATTTTTGTGTGTTGATTTTATATCTAGAAAACTTACTAGTTTTTCTTATTAATTCTAAAAATTTATCTGTAGATTCTTTTGGATTTTCTACATATGTAATCATTTGTCTATGAATAACAACAATTTTATTCTTTGTCTTCAAACCTTTTGTACTTTTTTCTTTGCCCTGCCTTACTGCACTATATAGAACCTCCAGAATAATAATGCATGTAGAAGGAGAAATCAGACATTTTGCACTGCTCTTACTCTGAGAGAGAAGCTTTCAATATTTCACCATTCAATATGAATTTGCTGAAGGGTGCATATAGCTAGAGTTTTATCATGAATAGATGTTGAATTTTATCAAATGCTTTTTCTTCATTTATTCATATAATTATATGATGTGTTTCTCTTTTATTCTATTCATGTGGCAAATTAATTGATTAACTTTTTTGTTGTCAGATGAACCTTGGATTTTTGTAATTAAGTCAAATTGAATGTGATGTGCTATCCTTTTTATATATTGTTAGAATCCATTTGTTACTATTTTGTTTAGAGCTTTGCGTTTATATCTACAAGGGAAACAGGACTCTGGTATTCTTTCTTCATACTGTTCTTGTCAGATTTTTGGTATCAAAATTATATTTGCTTTAAAAAACAAGTTGGAAAATGCTCCTTCTTTCTTTTATCTGGCAAAGTTTGTGTAAGATTAGCATTATTTTTTCTTTAAATATTTGGTAGACTTACTCACTGAAACCATTTTGACGTTGAGTTTTCTTATTTTATGTTTTCCATTAATCTGATTTCTTATTATTTATTCTTTTTTCCTTTTTGTAAATTGTCTGATTTGATGGTCTTTTTTTTTATTCCTTTCTTCCCTCTTGTGAGATTTTTTTAGTTCTACTACGCATTTCTATTTTACTAACAGCTACTTGGAACATTTAACAAACACCTTTAAACCTACCAAATACAAGGTTAGATTTTAAAGATTAGATAATAACTATGCTTTTGTTACCTCAAGAGGAGACTCTTAGAATACTTTTCCCACTCTATCTTTCTTTTGGCTTTTAAAATAATTGAAATTTTATTATGAATCATTATAATATTTCTTCCTTATTCTGCTTCTATTTTAAGAAACTTGATTTATATTTAAAAATAAGATTTACTGGATTCATTGAGAATTGGTATTTTTCTGGTATATTTCATCTTCCCCAATCTGATATCTCTATTCTGATTAAATTTTAATTTAGAAGGCATACATCTTCAAGTCATTTGTAAGAGGTTCATAAGTATATATTTTTTGAGACCTTGCAGTCCTTGGTGTGTAAGACTCTGGAATCACAGCCCTTTTCTTCTGATATTCTTCAAATATTTTCCAATATCTTTAGCTTCCAGTACTGCAGTTAAGAATTCTAACACCAAAATCATTCCCTTTCCCTTGTAAATAACCTGTTCTTTCTTCTTAAGGATTTTTAAAATATGCTTTTTATCCCTGGAACTTAAATTTTCACCAGAAAGTGTTTGTGTTATCATTATTAACTGTGATGTAAGTCTACGACTTTTAATCCAAAATGCTGGGTTTATTCAGACAGGAGATTTTTTCTGTTTTTTTTTTTTTTTTTTTTTTTTAAGTGATGCTTCTCCATTCTTTCCATTTTTTCCTTCAGTACTTCTTATCTTTGCCAATTATATAGCCTGAGTCTAGCCTCCACTTCTCTTTTTCACTCATAATTTTCACATACTTTGCCATTTTGCTCTGTATTCTGGAATATATTTTAAGTCTACCTTTTAGATCAGTAATTTTTTTTCAGCCTTTCTGTATATTTTTATCCCTTCTACTAATTGCTTTTTAATTTCAGAAATAATCTTTTATTATTTTTTCTTAATTTCTGAGACTCTTAGTTTCACTTTTCTTTTTTGTAGTATTTTCTTAACTGTCACTGGGAATTTGTATTAGATATAGCTCTTTTCCTGATCTCCTCTTTTCTGCATTCTGTTTCTAAGGACCTCAATTTATTTTGATTTGTCAGTATTATGCATTTCCTTTCAGGCTTCTCCTTCTATTGAATTTCCAGCATTTATTTCATTTTATTTTACTCTCCCTTTGTATTTTCATTCTTATGAACATAGGCCTAGACCTATCAGCACCATCATTCAGTGAAAGTTCTCTCAACACTCTTTAGGCCAGGCTGTTGGAGGCTTCAAGGTGCTGGTCCCTTTCCAGGTAAGTCCACAGCAATGGGGTAGACAGGCTAGATTACTGAGTTGAAGAAGGGGGAAGGCTGTTGTGTTCATGAGCTTCTCCAGGTACATTGAGAGGGAAAAGTGAGAAATAGAACAGAACAATGATCCTTAGTATGACTAGTCTCACCCAGGATAGTTGGTGTCAGCAGGACCAAGCTTCTCCTGGAGCTACAAAAACCATGTTAACTAGAAGGCAGAGTGCCTCCCAGGCTTTGCTTTTTGCCCTCTGAAATGCAAGCTATCACCCAGGGCAAGAAGTTACATTATATTAAGTGTATCTCAATAAAGCTGCTCATAAAAACAAAAAATGAAAGGGCACTCATGGCATAGTGGAAATCATCTCTTGTGTGGAGTCAGAAGACCCTGTACTGGAGTCATAGCTTGGATCCAGGAAAGCCCATATTCCTCACTGGTGAAGGAGGGGTGATGGAATGTACCAATCCCTCTTCACAATAATCTTATAAAAATCAAACAATATGAATATAAATATGTTTTGTTGGTGTTAAGGTACCAGGAGAATATAAGGTGATGTTGCTATCAATAGCAATAAAAATTAGTTATAATTTAAAAAAAAAAGAAAGAAAGAAATAGGCTGTCTCATGCAGTAATAAACTCTCCATCACTGGAAGCATTCATGAGGAACTTGCACAACCACCTCCTAGAGATATTTGGGGAGAGTGATGCATAGGACATTAGGACCATTAATCTCTGAGTCACTTTTCAATTTTCTCAAAGTTTGTGATTCACCCAGCACTTGGAGGTGTCATAGGTCTGGGAAGTAAAGTTCCCCTGAAGTTAAACTCAACTACATCAATTTTAAATCAAGTAGGAGCAAATATATATTCCAAAACAGGATAAAGTATGGCTGTAATATGTGACTAAAGCAGACAGATTTCTCTTTCACTAATAACAGAAAAAATCACAGTGAGAATTCTCTGGGAAAAAATAACTAGCTGCCACCCATTGGCATCATCCTGGTGGGCTGAGAGAAAGAGATGGATCTCAGGCTTAATTAGCAAAATTTAACAAATTTTCTCTTGAGCCTTTGGATCCAAACCCACCTTCTCCTACTGTTTCCTAGGTTCAGAACTCCAGGTTGTGCCTAGATATGATATAAACAGGTAAGTTCATAGGCTATAAGTTATCAAGAGAAATCAACCACATATGCTCAAATGAAGCCTGAACAAGAATCGTATCTCTGTTAGTTATATTTGTTATATTCTGAAAAGTAGTAAGCCTTGTTAGACTTCCACTGGAAACAACAGACAATGGAAGCTTGTCATAAAAAAAACAAAATATCAGAATGCATAGTAAAGGGGAAAATCAATCTGGTTGTTGGGGCATTGCTTCTTGATTCATTAATTCAACCAACACTTACCAGAAATCCTTTGTTTAGAGGCATTTGGCTTGGCACCATGGAGCGGATCCAGAAATGAGCTGCTGAAGTGTTCTGATCTTAAGATATTTATAGTAGTAGTAGATACCAACAAGCAAATAGCTGATAAGATGAGTAGAAATAAAAGGTCACTGAAGGGTAAGTGGAACATGAGAAGGTTATTTCCTACCAGGAGAATCATGGAATTTCTCCTGGGTAGTAAGTATTTGTGCTCCACCTTAAGAATGGGAAGAATGTAGATGTGGTGGGATGAAGATGAGCTAAGACTCAGAGGCAGATAAACATGGAGAATGGTCATGGGACAAGGAACAAATACATGGCATTCGTCAAGTGCTTCCTGCGTGGCAGGCGCTTAGCAAAGCTTTTTAAACAAATTACCTCATTTATTGAAGAAACTGAAGCATGAGAGGTTGAGTAGCTTGCTTGAAGTCACACAGCTTACACGTGATAGAACTGATTCAATATCTGGTGGTAGTTATATCTGTTCAGGGCTTTGAACCAGTTTGAACCTGTTCAGTCATAGCTGACAAAGTGAAACCAGAATCTGGAACCATAAACAGAACGGGAAAAATTACAAGTCGAAGCCTTGGAATGGGAAATTCAAAAGAGGCATAGTGAGCCCTGTCAGAAGCCTGATGTGTGAGATTGGATTATTGGCAGAACGGTAGGGAGCAACACTCACGCAAAGCAGTGTGGTCAGCTGCCATCTTTGATCGGGACAGTGTTGCTTCCAGCTCTGCTCAAAATCAAAGGGCAAGAGATTTGGTTGCTATGCAGGGTGCACGCTGCCTGTTTTCTAAGAGGGAGATTAAGTTTCTAGCAGGGTTTCAATGCTCAATTTTTCCCATTCTAGTTATTGTTCTGGTTCACCCAAATTTTAAATTTCAGATCTGTTCCAATTTCACTTCCTTGGCCATGACTGAACTGGAAAGAACCTGATCAAAGCCCTGTATCTGTTACTTCCTAAGCTTTCCACTTGTCATAGTGGTCTGGGACATCTTGAAAATCTAGACTTCTTTGACTGGAGTGAAGGAATCTTGGGAAAGACCCTCCATGAGGTAGACAACTGATTGGTATAGAATCAAGTCCCACCACTACCATCAATCTGAATAAGAAAGTTCCAATATGTGGAGAATAAGTGACAAAAACAGGGGTCAGCAAACTACCAGCCAAACTCAGCTTTCCTCCTATTTTTGTAATTACTGAAACAAAACTGTGTCCATTCATTTATTTATTGTCTGCGGCTGCTTTTATAAAATTAATGGCAGTGATGAGTAGTAGAGACAAAGACCATATGGTGTGCAAAGCCTAAAATACCTGTTTTTTTACAGAAAAACTTTGCAGACTTTTGGCATATAAGAAAATCTTAGAATAGTCACATTGAAAGGAAGAATCAAGATAATTTAACCTACCCCCCTCACTACACACACACATACTCAGGCTGATCCTGAGATAGAGAAAGAGATTTGCTTAAAGTCACAGAACTGATAAAGGACCATAATTGAGGTCCCTAACCACTAGATGAGTGTTACTTCTACTACACCAATCCTAAAAGACTAATGTAACTTGTTTTCTAAACAATTACTCATTAACTAATTACTCAGAAGCTGGGAGCCCAGCACCATGCTTCCTCAGGGTGTTATGGGAATAAAAGAATAGCGGAAGACTTGGTGCCTTCCCATCATGTGGTCTATGCTAGAAGCAGTGATAACCTCACCCAGTGGAGCTGTTCCTCAACATCCTCTAAAGTCATCACGGGAGTAAAAATCATATATCATCAAAATTGCTCTTTAAACTCCTTTAGGAAGGCCCTATAATGGAAACTGACTTAACGCCTCTCAACGAGTCCACCGTCACCAGTTGTCCCTCCAGGGTTAAAACTGATTTCTACTTTTAATTCAGGATGCCCAACAACTCTGAGAGGCATACAGAGACAGATACACAGTAAGGACATCTGATAGACAGGATGGCTGACTATCACCTCCCATTTCACATGGCCTGGTCTGGGGCCTCTGTTTATCCAGGTAACTTCCCACAATATTCAAATTATTTTCCTGCTTTATTTCCCCTCAAGCTTGTACTGTTTCATGAGCGTAGAATGTGATTCCACTGGATATTTTAAACAATTTGAGAATGAGGCAGAGTGTGGTAAAGTTTTTCTACTGCCTGGTAGATTGATTGTGTGGAGTATATGTATAATGTGTAGGGAACATGGGCATAGAAGTTCAGACAGGTAAGAGAGTTTCCCAAACAGGAAAGTCTTCATAGAATAGTAGAACTAGATCTGGACTTTATATCAGAGATTTACAGAATCTTGGCTCCCAGAACTTGCTCAGTTGGAGGAGTTACACCTGCAGCATCTCAGACAGAAAGCTTCTACCTGAATCTTCCCTGTGAAACACTCATGGTTTCCTGGGAAACTCACCTTGTACATAAACAACTAATTGTCCAATAATTATTCTTTACATTGAAATGAACCAGTTCTATCTCCCAAAGCTATATAGAAACAATCTCTTCTCCCTTTCCTCAAGATGGTTCTTAGAATGTTTGCCTAAGGCAATCAGATCTCCTTCCTGTCCCCATCTTCTGTCTTCCTGATGATCACAGAACAGTATGGACGGTGTGTGTGTGTGTGTGTGTGTGTGTGTGTGTGTGTGTGTGTGTTGGGATGTATATGAAGTGGGGCAAGTCGTTACAGCAGTTCCGAATTAATAAAGTGCAAAAACCATGCAGGAGAAGGGGTTGAGAAATAGGCAGGCCCTATTACACAGGACATTATATGTCAAACTATGAAGGTCAGGCTTTAGATAGGAGACTGACACAGCCAGAGTAGCAGGTTAGAGAGACCATTCTGCTTATATTGTAAGGGAGACAGTCACAGGACCAGGTGGGGAAGACAATTAGGAAATATTGTAGCAGTCCAAATGAGAGATGATGAGCCCTGAGCAAATCAGACTGCACGAAAATGGAGAGACAAAGATAAATTCAAGAGATATTCAGGAGGCAGACTTGGCAAGCCTGATAACTAATGTAGAGCTTGAGGTGGAGAGAAGAATCAGGGATGCCACCAAGGGGTTTGACTTCAGATGATGAGACAACAGACAGATGGGACACCTCCAAAAGGCTGTTTACTATAGGAAATTTTCATCCCGTGGCCTCAGAGCTCTCCCAAAGGAATCTGCAGGGAGAAATGATGCATTAACTGCAGGATTTGGGAAGGAGCATGGACTGGGAAATGCTAATTACAGGCCAAGATAATTAACCAGCAAGTTGGGAGCAGCTGTATGTAACCTCGACTCATCTGCTCCTGGAAATGGCCAAAGGAGGATAGGAGGGGAAAAGTGTGGGCAGGACATTTTGCAAATGCTAAGGGACCAGCTGAGCTCAGACCTTGGTGACACTTGAGTTTAACATGCTTGGAGCTTTGGCTCTGGTTTTTGGAGCCCTTGGGGTGCCAAATGCACTAAAACCAGCCGGCCAGTTGTCCAAACATCACTTATGCCTCCAAGCCACTAATTATCAGGCTCCCCTTTAGCCTTATTGCTACAGTCCATTAGGGGCTTGCTGATGGCATGCACAGGAAGTGGATTGGAGGCTATTAGACCATCCAGGTTGGGAAAGGTCAGGTCCTGCCTCCAGAGAGAAAGGCTTAAAAAAAACTCTATCATTATAATCCGGTGCTTGAAACAAGAGAAAAGAGCTCAAGACAAGGAAGAATGTGTTCTTGTCCCAGCCCAGAAATATAGCCTCAGACAAGCAAATTATTTCACTTCAGGCAGCCTCTGTTTGTCCATCTGTCACCTGGGCATAAATAGTCTCTGGTTGTGAAAATCTGATGATATCAGAGGCGTGGAAGCACTTTGTAAAGTGTAAATGCATTTGTTGTTGTTATTAGTTGCCATCAAGTAGGCTCCTATTCATGATGACCTTATGTGTAGCAGAACAACACGCCATCTTCATGATCACTGTTTGAGTCCATTGTTGTGGCCATTGTGTCAATCCATCTCATCGAGGACTTCCTTCATTTTCACTGATCCTCTACCAAGCTTGATGTCCTTTTCTAGTTATTGGTCTTTCCTAGTGAAGTGTCTAATGATATTGAGTTTCTCCATCTTCTCTTTCTACAGATGTAGTTAATTTGATTCCATCGTGTGAGGTTGTGTATTCCGTCAGGTGAGGTTCACATGTATAGTCACCATTTATGTTGTTGAAAAAGGTATTTGCAATAAATAAGTCATTGGTCTTATTCTATCATGACTTATCTGGCAAAATTCTATCATGTGATCCAAGGCCATATTTTCCTACAACCAATCCTTTTTCTTTGTTTCCAACTTTCAAATTCCAATCACCTGTAATTATTGATGTATCTTGACTGCATGTGTCATCAATTTCAGACTGCAGAAGTTGTAAAAATCTTCAGTTTCTTGATCTTTGGCCTTAATGGTTGGTGGGTAAATTTGAATAATAGTCATAGTAACTGGTCTTCCTTGTAGGTGTATGGATATTATCCTATCACTGACAGTGTTGTATTTCAGGATAGATCTTGAAATGTTCTAACGATCGTGAGGATGGCACGCAACTGGGCAGTGTTTCTGTTGTACATAGGGTCGCTATCAGTAGGAACTGACTCGTTGGCAGCTAACAACAACAAGCATTCTGACTGTACATCTTCCAAGCAATTTTTTGTTGTTGTTGTTCTGGCAGTCCACAGTAGAGTCAACATTGTTCACCAACATCATAGCTCAAATGCATCAATTCTTCTGTCTTCCTTTTTCATTGTTCAGCTTTGTCATGCATCTGAGGCAATTGAAAAGACTATGGCTTGGGTCAGGCACACCTTAGTCATCAAAGCAACATCTTTACTTTAAGAACTTTAAAGAAGTCTATTGCAGCAGATTTGCCCAAAGTCATAGGTTCTTTGATTTTGTAAAAACTACTTTCATGGACATTGTTGATCCAAGTAGAATGAAATTATTGACAACTTTAATTTTTGGCCCATTTATAGTGATATCATTAATTGGTCCAGTTGTGTGGATTTTTGTTTTCTTCAAGTTTAGGTGCAATCCATAATGAAGACTGCACTCTTTGACCTTCATCAGTAAGTGCATCAAGTCATGTAAATGCATTTAAGGAACTGTTATCGTTACTCTTGATGTTAGTTGCTAACATGAACACTTAGGTGCAGAGGACTGGGAATGAAGAAACCAGGGTTTTAGTCCCACTTCTGCTACTAATCACTGTATGACCTTGGGCAAATCATTTCTTCTCTCTAGACCTCAGTTTCCTCATCTGAAAACTGAGAGAGTTGGTCTAGATCAGTGAGTCACAACCAGAAATGTACATCAGAATTGTCTGAGGAGCTCCTTAAAAATTCAAGTGCCCAAACTCCACTCAGATGTATTGAAATAGATTCTCAGAGGAAATTGGAATTCCATGCCCACTGAGAACCACTGGAATGGACAGCCAACCTCTGCCTGTCTCCCACCTCTGTTCACCTGTCCACCCTCAGGATAAGCCTGACCACATCCTCCAGCACCAATTCCGTCCTCAGGCTGAAGGCATTTAAACTCTCTCAGGCCAAAGCTCCAGAACTTAGCAGCAAGTCCTTCTGGTGCTAAACTGGCTTTGACCTCTCCTTTCGGTCTCAAACCTATGCCATGCCCACTTGTTGCCCAGGTGAGCTACATGCTGAGCTTGTCCAGCCATGATTGTTGGGGCAATGTCTTGCTTTTCTGAGTCTGGGACTTCATCCCTGGACACAAGCCAATGGAAGGAGACCTGCTACTGGCTGTAAGATTGCTCTGCTATGGACCATCTGCTAAGATTGTCCAAATATCACCTGTTCTTGGACATCCCCTCTTGTCATGCCACCCATTTCACAAGAACCCCATAGATTGAAGTTGGACACTGTGATGTGAGTTATTTCCCAGGACTACACTTGGCCTGTTCCTGATCAAGGAGACTATATTTCCTGCTTGCAGCCTACCTTCTCTAATGCATATGGCTTCATTCCTTTCTTACCACAACCTGATTCCTATCCTGTCCAGCTGCAGTAAAGTATGTTCCACTCAGTCCTGCCCCACCATGCGATCTTGGTGGTTTCTAATACCCATGCCTCCCAGCTGAAAAGTCAGAACCAGAGTGGTTCCTCTGAATCTCAGTGGAGGCACTTGGCCTCTGGTCTCAGTTTGCTCAGCTGTAAAATAGGAGTAACAATATCTGCTTTGTAGGAGCATTCCTTCGATTAAATGCTCACCCCCATCTATTAGTTACTTTCTCCTCATCATCAGGTCTTACGTCTTACACATTGCTTCAGAGAGAAGGCTGAGCTTATCAACATTCCCCCACCACTAGGTTAGGACTCCACTGTTGTTTGCTCTGATAAGTAACCTGTACTTCTCCTTTACAACTCCTTAAACTCATGTGAGTAATTGGTAATTATCAGCTTGAAGTCTTTCTCCCCTACTAGATTGATCATAAATAAGTTCCATGAGGGCAGAAACTGCCTGGGTCACTGTCTTAGCCTGGGTTCTCTAACGAAGCAAAATCAGTGAATTATATATATGTATATTTTTTTTTTTTGAGAGAGAGATTTATATCAAGGAAATGGCTGACACAGTTGTAGAGACTAGAAAGCCTCAAGTCTGTGAGTCAGGCTGGAGGCTTCTCATGACTCAAATAGCTGCAGGGGCTGGCGAACCCCCAAGATCGGCAGGTAAGATGGCAGGCTGCTGGCTCTCAGGTTGGGGAGGATGATGGGTCCCAAGATTGGCAATTAAGCTGCTAGGTCAAGTCCCAAGACCTTGAAGTCAGACGAGGATACAGAGCAAGCAAAAGCCAGCAAGCTTTGCCAGAAAGTCCACATATATTGGATGAAGACCACATCCTCAAAGAAACATCCTTTCAACTGATCAGCTGCTCATAGCAGATCTTATCATGGGGGTGATTACGTTGTAACATGTCTTATTATGAAGATGATTACATCATTTCATAGCTGCCAAACTACATCATAACTGCCAAACCACTGAGAATCATGGCCCAACCAGGCTAAAACATAACCTTAACCATCACACTCACCAATATTAAATTCCCTGTGCCTGGCACATGAGATATGTATCTGATGACATGACAGATGAGGAGCTGTTTGTGTGTGGCACAGAGCAGATGTTCAGTGGATTTTATTCCTTCTCCTCCTAGACACACAGGTGAGCACCGGGGAAGACCTGAGCTGATTCTTGAGGTCTGTTACTGTCTTAGTTAGCTAGTGCTGCTGTAACAGAAGTACCACAGTGGGTGACTTTAACAAACACAAATTTATTTTCTCACAGTTTAAGAGGCAAGAAGTTCAAATTTAGGGTGCCAGCTCTGGGGGGTGGGCTTTCTTTCTCTGTCAGCTGTGGAGGAAGGTCCTTGTCTCTTTTAGCTTCTGCTCCTGGGCAGTCTTCCTGCAGCTTGGCATCTCTCTTCCCCCATCTCTGCTTACTTGTTTGCTTGTTTAACTTCTTTTATATCTCAAAAAATATTGACCAAGACACTCCCTACACTAATCCTGCTCATTAACATAACAAATACAACCCATTCCCAAACAGGATTATAACCACAGGCATAAAGGTTAGGATTTGCAACACTTATTTTGGGAGGAACACAATTCAGTCCATAACAGCTAGGGATTGAATTGTGCCTCTCAAAAACATATGCTGAAATCCTAACCCCTGTACCTGTAGATGGAAACCCTGGTGGTGTAGTGGTTAAGTGCTATGGCTGCTAACCAAAGGGTCAGCAGTTCGAATCCTCCAGGCACTCCTTGGAAACTCTATGGGGCAGTTCTACTCTGTCCTGTAGAGTCGCTATGAGTCAGAATCTACTCGACAGCACTGGGCTTGGTTTTTTTGGTGGATACCTGTAGATGTGAACCTGTTTTTGAAATAGAGCTTTTCTTTTGTTATGTTAATGAGGTCATTATCAGTGTAGGGTAGGTCTAAACCTAACAACTTCTGAGAATAATCACAGACACACACACATGAGGGGAGAGGGGAACAGACACCAAGGAACACCAAGGGAATGCCAAGGATCACAGGCAGACACCAGAAACTAAGAGAGAGGCTTACAGAAGGAATCAACATGGCTGACACCCTGATTTGGACATTTAGCCTCCAGAATTATGAGAAAATAAATTTCTGGTCTTTAAAGCCAGCCACTGCAGCCCTAGGTAACTAAAACAAGGTCCATGCCAGCCCCCCTTCTGGGACCCTAGTACAACTCTACAACCCAGGTAGGAACCACAGCAAATGGAAGTCTGGTGAGAACTATGCCCAAATTAACATTTATTGCCCTTGGAACTCTCAACAATAAAAGAGCTCCATCTGGGATCTTTTAAAAAATACTGATGCCTGGTCCCAACCCATGGAGACTCTCTTTTAGTTACTCTGGAATGTGTGCTGGACTTTGGTGTTTTTAAAAATTCCACCAAGTGACCCCAATATGCAGGCATGAGTGAAAACCATTGCTCTGGTTCATGTTTCAGATATGAAGACCAGAGCACAAGAGGGAAAGGAATTAGCCTAAGAGCCTACAATAGATTTTGGCAGAGCAGGAGCTAGAACCTAGAAATGCTAACTTTCCATCTACCGCTCCTTCCACAGCACCAGGTAACAAATTGAAATCCCTTTTATTAACAGCAGAGGCAGCTTTTCTGGCATCAGGCAGGGCTGGGGCCTGAGAGCTTGTTTTTTCCACCCTGGAAGATCTGTTATTAAAATCCTATTTATGCAAGAAGGCTATAATTAAAAGTGAATGAGTGTAATTTCTTTATCACAATGAATATTAATTAACAGTAAACACATCATCAATATTCATTTAGTGAAGAAGGAGGCTGAAAGGCAGACATCTCATACTAAGGTTGTCAATCACATTAGAAAGTCATAGGATGACAGGACCCCAGTTGCAAAATATTGCTCTATTTCCCTCAAATCCTCTTGGATTTAGAAGTTGGCCAAAATGCACATCTACTCTCACAGGTCTGGCTTGCTCAGAGCCCAGCCCTCAGAAGGGTTTAGACTGTGAAGGCTCTTCCGTATGGGGGTTCAGGATGCTGGAGGGGCAACTGGTCACTTAGGCTCTCCAGGAGAGCCTGGGGCCAAAGAGATCCCAACCATGTCATTCTGGACTAGGAGCATTGTGAGAAGGGCAAAAACACAAACATTTCCAGGAAAGAATGCCTAGTGGTTTCCCAAATCTATAAATCGTACTGAACCACGGAGACTTCTGAGAAGCACAGATTTCCAGGTCTCATCCTGGTCCTAAAAAAAATTGTTGGCATTGAGTCAATTCCAACTCATAGTAACCCTTTAGAACAGAGGAGAACTGCCCCACAGGATTTCCAAGGAGTTGCTGGTGGATTAGAACTGCTGTCTTTTTGGTTAGCAGCCGAGCTCTTAATGCTACACCACCAGGGCTCCCACCCTGGTCCTACTGAATCAAAATCTTTGGGGCTGGGACCTGGGAATAAGCATTTTTAACACACTCTCATATTAGTTCTAATTTTTAAGCGATGCTTAGGATCTTTTTTTTTTTTAGAGGATCTTTGTTTTGTCAGGCTAGCCAGGGTAGCTAGCATAAGCATTTATTAATCACCAGGCACTGTGCTATTCATGAGTGAGAACAGAGACTTGTACTCTGTTTTTTAGTTCCTTATGGTCTAGCAAGAGAAACAAACACAAAGAAAATGGAATTATAATACCAAGCGATGAGCACTGTCATCCAGGTAGGAAAACAACAGTGAGGGGGCTCAGAGGTGGGAGAACTCAACTCTGCATGGGAAGCCCAGGAAGGCTTCACAGAGAAGATCCACAAGGAACTGAGTACAGTAGCAATGTTCCCCCAGTAGTGAAGTTGTGGAGCCTTAGAGGTGGGAGACAAGGCTGAAGAATGGATTTAACTGGGAGGGGGAGAGAGTTGTGTTTCGTGAGACTGATGAATATCAGACTGTGAAGATCTTCCAGTGCTATTCAAAGGAATTTGGATCTCATTACCTCAAAAGAAAAAGAAGAACAATTGTACCCAAGTAGCTTGATAGAACATATTAGTAAGAAGAGATTAAAATTCAAACAAAAATTCAAAAAAACTAACCCTAACCCCTTCTTTACATTCAGAGACTGCAGGTTTAAATGCCTCTTCATTTTGTTGAGTTTGGGATCAAACAAGTGTTTGAGAGATTTAAAAAGAAAAAAAAAACGTATAGGACGTTGAATTCTACTTAGGAGCCAAGACAGAAGATGTTTAAGGAATAATGACAGCTGCCATTTAGTCAGCTCCAGCTCATGGCCACCTCATGTGTACCAGAGTAGAACTGTGCTCCATAGCGGCTTTCAATGGCTGATTCTTTTGGAAGTAGATTGTCAGGTCTTTCTTCCAAGGCACCTCTGGGTAGACTTGAACCTCCAAGTTTCAGTTAGCAGCCAAGTACATTAACCACTTTTACAACACCTAAAACCCAAAAAAACCAAACTTGTTGCTGTCGAGTTGAATCCAACTCATAGCAACCCTGTAGAACAGAGTAGAACTGCCCCATAGAGTTTCCAAGGAGCACCTGGTGGATTTGAACTGCTTACCTTTTGGTTAGCAGCCATAGCACTTAACCACTACACCACCAGGGTTTCCTACAACATTTAAGGACTGCAGAAATAAGAGAAGACCCAAAAAGACCTGGAGTTTAGAGAAAGAAACGATGTCTTCCTAGAGAAGCAGCTAGATCCTGAATAGGCAGGGAGGAGAGGAGAAGGTATATTTCAGGCTTGACAAGGCTTAGCAAGAAGCCTAGCAGCAGTTCTCAGCACTGTCTTTAGTGCTTAGTCCTTAGTCACTATTAGACGGAGAAGCTCCTGATGGGCTGTTTGATCTATGTCTGTAGACGACCATCTGACAAGCTTCTAACCAGAACCAGGCATGTTTGGCTTCAACTGCATGAACAAAACAGTAGTGTGAATGCCAGCTCTGACAACCAGGAGCAGTGAGCTTGGCACTCATGTGGGTCCCACATGGTCCATTTTAGAAGAGAGTAAACTGATTCTGTTCTTTCTGAGTCTGGTCTTATAGAAGTGCAGACTTAGAGGCCCTCAGATCTGACAGGGCTTGTAGAGGTCCTCGTACCAACTCTCACAGCTCAGAGATGAACAAAACGATGTCTCAGCGGTACAGTGACTCTCCCAAGGCCACTCAGCCACCCAGTGCCACCTGAAATGTGACCCTCTCCCTTGAAGTGCCTGTCCTGTATGCCCCTGGTTAGCAAACTAGGCTGCACATTAGAACCACCTGAGGAATATTGAAAACATATCAGTGCCTTGGGCCAGGGTTTTGAACCAGTTCACTCCAGGTTGAAACTCAGCTGAGAATTTGCATTCCCACTCCAGAAATAATGAATCAGAATCTACATTTTAACAGGATCCTCAGATGATTCGTATGTATAAAAAATTTTAAGAACCACTGCTCTGCCAGTGGTTCTCGGAATTGTTCCCTGACCAGCAGCATTAGCATTGCCTGGGAACTTGGTAAAAATGCAAATTCTCAGCAGGGGTTTGAACTGAAATAACCAGTTCCAAGCCCCTCAAACAACACAGTAAATATGTTTTTGTATAATCTAAAATTAAACTGCATCTATACATTCCCCATTTACAACAAAAACAGTTAACTGGCTCCTCCCCCCATCCTGCATGGGGGCCATCTTGGATTTGAGATCTAGATGAGGTAGTGGGGAGACTGGAATTCTTAAGCACTGCTGGTGGGAATGCACAACCATTTTGGAAAGCAATCTGGTGTTTCCTTAGAAAGCTAGAAATAGAAATAACATACAATTCAGCAATCCCACTTCTAGGAATATATTCTAGAAAAATAAGAATTGTCACACGAATAGACACGTGTACACCCATGTTCAATGCAGCATTATCCACAATAGCAAAAAGATGGAAACAACCTAAGTGCCCATCAACAGATGAATGGATAAACAAACTATGGTACGTACACAAAATGGAAAACTGTGCAATGATAAAGAACAGTGATGAATCTGCAAAGCATCTCACAACATGGATGAATCTGGAGGCATACAAATATTGTATGAAACTGCTATTATAAAAACACATGAAAAAAGTCACACCCAGAAAGAAACAGTCTTTGATGTTTACGAGGGGGGGAGGGGTGAAGAGAGAAAATCACTTACTAGACAATAGATAAACTGTAACTTTAGTGAAGGGTAAGGCAGTACACAATACTGGGGAAGCCAGCACAACTTGACCAAGGCAAAGTCACAGAAGTTTCATAGACACATACAAACTCCCTGAGGGACCGAGGTACTGGGCTAAGGACTGGGGACAGTGGTCTCAGGGGGCACCTAGCTCAATTGGCATAGCATACTTTATAAAGAAAATGTTCTACATCCTACTTTAGTGAGTAGCATCCGGAGTCTTAAAAGCTTGTGAATGGCCATTTAAGATACATCTACTGGCCCACTCCATCTGGACCAAGGAAGAATGAAGAAAACCAAAGATACAAGGGAAAGATTTTTCCAAAGGACTAATAGACCACAACTACCACAGCCTTCACCAGACAGAGTCCAGCACAACTAGATGGTGTCTGGCTACCATAATCGACTGCTCTGACAGGGATCACGATAGAGGGTCCTGGACAGAGCTGGAGAAAAATATAGCACAAAATACAAACTCACCAAAAAAGACCAGACTTGCAGGTTCGAGATAGACTGGAGAAACCCCGAGAGTATGGCCCCCAGATGCCCTTTTAACTCAGTACTGAAGTCACTCCTGAGGTTCACCCTTCAGCCAAAGATTAGACAGGCCCATAAAACAAACAATAATATGCATAGTTCAACCATGTATGTTGTTGTTGTTGTTAGGTGCCGTCAAGTACGTTGCTGTTTTTAGGTGCCATTGAGTTGCCTCCAACTCAGAGTGACCCTATGCACAACAGAATAAAACACTGCTCGATCCTCTGCCATCCTCACAATTGTTGCTATGCTTGAGCCCATTGTTGAAGCCACTATGTCGATCCACCTCCTTAAGGGTCTTTCTCTTTTTTGCTGACCTTCTACTTTACCAAGCATGATATCCTTCTCCAGGGACTGATCCCCCTGATAACATGTCCAAAGTATGTAAGACACAGTCTCTCCATCCTTGCTTCCAAGGAGCATTCTGGTTGTACTTCTTCCAAGACAGATTTGTTCGTTCTTTTGGCAGTCCATTGTATATTCAATATTCTTTCCCAACACCACGATTTGAAGGCATCAATTCTTCTTCAGCCTTCCTTATTCATTGTCCATGAATAAGGAACCATGTGTAGGAGATTAAATGGTTACACCAACCCAGGGGCAAGGACCTGGAGGCAGGAAGTGACAGGAAAGCTGTACAAATGGAAATGGAGAACCCAAGATCAAGAAGGGGAGAGGGTTGACATGTTATGGAGTTGGTAACCAATGTCACAAAACAATGTGTGTATTAATTGTTTAATGAGAAATTAATTTGCTCTGTAAACTTTCACAATAAAAAAAAAATTAAAGAATGTTTTCTTTCTGCAATGATTTTCTCATTTTATTTTTCATTTTGTTGAACTAGAGCTTTTGAAAACTCTTACAGCGTTGTTGCACAGAGTTTGTATGTCTAAAATGCTTCTATTCTGACCTTACATTTCAATGTCCATTTGGGTAGGTATAGAATCCTGGGTTAAAAATCATTTCTTCTCATAACCTGAAAATATGATTCCATTGTCACTTATACCCAGTCGGGAGTGTGTTGCTAATCTGATTCTTTCCCTTTTATAGATACTCTTTGTTTTCTTTCTGAAAGCTTTTCGATGCTTTTCTCCACCTCCCCCCCTTTTCTAAAATTGTACTAGAATTGAATCTAGGGCTAATTCTCCCCCCGCCCCCATTATTTCTGCTGAGCAGCTGGTGTGCCTTTCAATCTATGGATGTATTCTATCTTTTTCCAGAACTAGAATATTTTCTTCTATTATGTCTTTGATATTCTCCCATTCATTTTGCCTGTTTGCTCCACCTTAACTTCTTAAGATACAGACATTAGACTTTTGAGCATGTTCTTGTTTCTTAAATATAAATATTAATTACATTTTATCCATTTTTTGTGTATTCCATTTTCTCTTTCCTCAGTTGCTAATTTTTCATTTGTTGAGTTTTGTTCCTTTCTTTCGTGGTGTTTGCTTTCCTTAAATCTTTAGCTATTCTAGGCACTATATTCAACTTTGTATTAGAGATAGCTTTTTTAAAAAAATTATTTATTTTTTTGTGAAATATACACTCTACAAAGTACACACTGTTTTAACAAACTCTACATGTACAATTCAGTGATGTTGTTTACATTCTTCAAGTTGTGTAACCATTCTCACTATCCTTTTCCGAATTATCCCACCACCATTAACATAGTCACTGCCCTCTAAGGTTCTCGCCTAACTTTTTGAGATGGTATTGTTAATTTGACCCCACAGAGATGAATCTTTGAGAGAGCACGATGCTCAAGCAGACGTACTCTACTAATTAGGCTAAACTGTTGTTTGATTCAGAGCAGACTTCTGGGAAGAGTTTTGGTTTATGGTTTAAAGATGATCTTAAGGCAATGGTTTTGGGTGTTCATCCAGCCTCAATGGCTCCAGAATGTCTGGCTACAGAGCCGTAAGACTAGAAAGACTGGATGGGGCCCTGCTACCATTACTGAATGTTTTAATGTAAGAATCTGCAGAAGAATCCTGATCCGAAGGGAGGGGGAGGGGAAGGAATGAAACAGTATTTTAAGTTCTCAATAGCTTTTATGGCTATTCTAGAGAACGTTTTCTCTACTAAAACCTGACTCCAGTCCTGGAGCAGGCTGTAGAATGTACTGTAGGCAGTAAGTTTTGCCTGTGACCACGACTTCTGGATGTGGGGACTCCTTGTACTCCTGGGTGTCACAGTCACTGCCCTGCCTTTGCAGCCCCAGCACCCAGAGGCACTGTCCTGTTCTAAGGGCACTCACCCATGCAGCTTGCTGCTTGACTCAGAGAAGGGAGAAGGAGGTGAGAAGTGACAGCATTAGCAGTGGGTCTGGAGGTTTTTCAAATCGGGCAAGTATACTGCCTATGCTCACGTGAAGAGGAAGTGTGCCTCTCTTTGAACTTTATTAGCACTGGGCTCAGAGACAGATGGTGAATATATGGACCCAGCCATAATTTACCCAAAGGTCAAAAGGACCTTCAGTGTATGTGCTGCCGGCAAGCACTCAATAGGACCTTTAACCACTTCACATACCACCTCTCCTTATTCTAGGATATATTTATATATTAAATACATTATGTGTATTTATAAGGCCACTTCCTAGCAGATAATTGTACATGATTAAGTATATAAAGGGTTTCCCACAAGATCTGAAACTCAATATTATGAAAGCTAATATGAGAAAGCATTGTTAACAGACTGTTTTACTGTCCCCAAAGGTCATGTGTCTCCTCTTATTTTCTTTGCCTCTATTCCTTCTTTTTTTAGAATCAGATTTTTAGTTGGAATGGGTCTTAAGAGCCATTGACTTCAATCCTTTCATTTTCACTCTTTTAAAGGTACATTCCCATTGTAGAAAATGTGGAAAGTACAGAACAGGTAAAATAAAATAAAGAAAAAAATTGTACACAAGCCCATCGCCCGAGACAATGACACTTGGAAATATTTGCTAATCAGCTGTGTGGTTCAAGAAGGAGAAACGGTGGGCCAACAACCCGTGAGTGGGCAGGACACTGGCTGTGTCTCCTCAGTGCCAGTCCTCTGTTCTCTCTGAAACAGGGAGACTTCCTTTTCTCTATTGGTTAAAAAGAACACAAGATTGATGACCAGCTGCTTGACATGACTACTGCCTCTTTCTTTGGAAGAAGCCTAGGTGAAATCTCAGCTCTCCCTGCCCATGTCCTCTTTCCTGCCATAATCACATTGGTCACAGCAGTCTCTCAGAGCTGAAATCATCCTACTCTTTGTTGTCTTAAAGTATTAACGGTATGTGTTTTGTCATTACAGGTGTGGAGACCATGCTAAGACCAATCCCCGAGAGAGAAATGGAGAACGTGGTGAGGTTATTCAATTTTTCCTTTGCAATGTTTGCAAAACTCCTCAAAGAAGCTCAGGTGTCACCTCCATCTTGAAGTCCTCCTTCTTCCCGGGCAGTTAGTCAGTCCCAGTTCTGTGTTCCTTTAGTATTTAGTATATATCTCTTCTGGAGCATTTGTAGGTATTTATTTGCTTATAGGTGTGTCTTACTGGATGAACTATGAGCCTCCTAAAAACAAGGATTCATCACCTAGTACAATTTCAGGCACATAGAAAGGGCTCAGTAGTAGCTTGATAAATTATTGGCTGAGAATTTGAATGAGCAAACATTGCCAAGGAGTTTTACCAAATATTTCAGGAAATTTTTGTTGATATAGAAAGACAGCCCCAAGAACAGATAAGGCAACTTTCTATATTATACTAAACATGGAATAAATGATCGGGTACCTCATAACTAAACCATTTTACCCACTCTTTCTTCTATTAGAAGTTCCTGGGTGGTGCAGTTAGCAAGCTTAACTGCTAACCAAAAGGTTGGAGGTTTAAGTTCACCCAGAGGTGCCTTGGAAGGAAGTTCTGATAATCTACTTTCAAAAAATCAGCCATTGAAAACCATATGGAGCACAGTTCTACTCTGATACACATGGGTCACCATGAGTCAGAACTGACTCAATGACAACTGGTTTTGGTGGGAGGCATGTGAATGGTCATTTTTCCTACCACTGAAATCATTGCTTGAATGTGTTGTTCTACAGGATCCCAGAATAGGGCTTACATAGGTTCTTGAATTTTTCCAGTGTCAGGGCTACTCCTGATCTCCAATTCAGCACAGCAGTCAGAGGTGAGCATCCTGTAACTCATAAGTCAGTTCCCTTGCAATGGCCCCAGTGGTTTTCTACTTGATCCAGAGAGAAGGCTGGGTCTTACACTGGCCCACGAGGCTCTACATAACTTCTGCCACCCTCCCTTCTGTGACCTCATCTCCTACCCCCTCCTCCAGCCACAGGTTCCTTTCTGTTCCCAGAGCACCTAGGTCTGCTCTCACTCCAGTCTTTGCACTGTCTGGTCCCTTTGCCTGGGACACAATGTCCGCAGGTAACCACTAGCTACCTTCCTCACCACGTCCAGGTCTCTGCTCAAATGTCACTTCCTCAACAAGGACTACTCGGATCAGCTACTTAAAATCGTAATTCTTGTGCCAGAATATTCTCTTTCCCTTTTCCTGCCCCATCACCTCATCACACACAATATAATTTGCTTATTTATGTTTATCGTATAGCTTCTGTCTCCCTATGTATGCCAGAATGTAAGCTCTGAATTTATTTTTCTGTTCTGTTTACTTGTATATGTATTAAGTGCCCAATAAATATTTGTTGACTGAATATAAAATGTTTGGATTAGAATCTGCTACAAAGCAAGTGCTTAATAATTATTGGCTCTCATCAGTATTACCACCCATTATCCAGACCAGATTCTGTACCATCAAGATCTGGGAACTTGGCTGACAGAGCTCCCTTTAAAGGAGCAGGGTTGGGTGAGAGAGAAAAGGCAGGGAACAGTTGCAGGTTTAATGAAGCTTATTCAAGATCCACTTATTTCCATTTGACTTTGCGTGGGCTCTTTCAGTGTTCCCTAGCTGCTCTCTTGTGCCAGCCTTGGATGGATCCCCTGGAACTATCCTCGCAAGGCCCTACTAAAATTGCTGCTTTGGGCTTCTTGGAAGAACCACAGGCCCAATTTAGCTAGCAGGAAATAAAAATTAATAACCTCAAAGAAATCTCAGCCTATTTCTGCTGTTTTTTCATTTCCAGGATTTTTCAGCCTTTAAGAGTAAATCAGAGAATTAAGCCCAAGTGCATGAGCTGGTGTTGGTTAATTCTACTAAACAAGGGACAGCAGAGCCTGTTATTCTGATGGTCAGAAGAGTACAAATGAGTCTTAATTTTCTTTTTCTGATGGCAGGGTTATTCAAGGGAACTGTCTTCACCTGACGTATGCGTTACAGGACTGCTCTGGCTATAACTTTGAAAACAGAGAGCAGGGTGCAAGGGTGGAAGTAGGGAGACCAGACAGGAAGCAGTTGCACCATCCTGGTGAGAGGTGATGATGGTTCAGTCACAGATGTGCCAGTCAAGGAGATGGGAAAGGGCTGGATTCTAGTTATGCTTTGAAGTTGAGTCAACAGGATTTCCTGATGGATTGGATCTGTGGCATGAGAGAAAAAGAGGAGCCAAATGTGACCACGTATTGTCTGAACTGAGCCCCTGGGAGGGTGCAGGTGCCCTTAGCTGAGATGAAGGGAGCCTTCACAGCACCTCACACAACATCCAGGTGATGTTCAGAAAATTTGGGGTGGGGGGATTACCTTAAACGCACTGTTTTGTGCATAAGCATTTTACCTATGTCTTTATTTACTTATTTATTTTTAAGCAGAATAGGAAAACACTCTTCCATTTGCTCAGAAACAAGAGAGGAAGGGTTCATTCTTAGAGTCCCTGATCATTCATTCCTTCTTACCCTGTCTTTTTACTCCGTCCAGGAAAATTAGTTTTCTGAGTGATTTCCATGGGACAGAAATAGCTCAGGTCTGACAAACTCTTCAATAAAAACACAGATGTTAGTGACTTCCACACACTCAAACCCTCCCCTGAGGGACCACAGGCTCTCCACAAGCATGTCTTTTCTGAAAGCCCCGTTGTCAAATTAAAGCCCACTCACTAATGGGAAGTGGGCATTTAAATGACTAAGAGGGGCTGTGGGGAAAGGATAAGGAATCATATTTGTTATGGACTGAATTGTGTTTCCAAAAAATGTGTGTCAACTTGGCTAGGCCACGATTCCCAGTATTGTGTGATTGTCCACCATTTTTTCATCTGATATGATTTTCCTGTGTGTTGTAAATCCTACCTCTATGATGTTAATGAGGTGGAATTAGTGAAAATTATGTTAATGAGGCAGGACTCAATCTACAAGATTAGGTTGTATCTTAAGTCAATCTCATTTGAGATATAAAAGAGAGAAGCAAGCAGAAAGACAGGGGGATTTCATGCCACCAAGAAACAAGAGCCAAGAGATCTCATTTTTTGAACCCAAGATCCCTGCACTGAGAAGCTCTTGACCAGAGAAGATTGATGACAAGGAAGTGGAATGAAAGCTTTAAGCCGGAAATTTTTGTGACCCTGGGAAGTTCCATGGGAACAGGTCAGTCAAATGGCCCTCCCATGCTGCGTTTTAAGGACGGCTGTCTCAGGAAGTAGGGGTCCAACCAACCTCTCAAACTTAAAGGGGCCCGGGCTTATCTCTAGGGAGAGCAAAGGAAAGCAGGGGAAGGGTGGATTGGAGTGCTGGGGGAAGCTGTCACTTTGTAGAGGTGTCTCTGGGAACCCCTGCTGCTTAGCATTGCATGCGGAGCAAAGGAGGAAATGCCAGCCTAGGGAACCCTTCTGTTCTCGGGCAACCACACTCCAGACTCCCCTGGTATTTGGTAGAATATCTGAACTTCCAAAATGGTCCTTGGTGAAAAAAAAGTAGCCATTTTCTACCAGGAAACCTGATATGAGATGGACACTTGAGAACTGTAAGAAGGAAATGAGTTACTCTGAGCAGGCAGCACATTTCCAGTGCAGAGAAAAAGACTCAAGCAAGGAGTCTAGAGATTTAGATTCCACTCCTATGGTCTTCATGAAGTGGGACAAGTCACTTTACATCTCTAGGTCTGTTTTCTCATCTGTGAAATGGACAAGATGACCTTTATGGCCTCTTCAGGTAGTAGTTCTGTTCAGTCCAATAGTAACATGATCAGATCACTGTGACTGAAGGATGGAGGATGGAGGAATGTGGCCTGGAGGCCAGAAGATGAGTTATCATTGAGTTACCAATGAGTTACCATTACTACAGCCAAGGAAAGACATACAATGACCTGAACAAGACAGTTTATCAGCTAGCTACTGCTATGTAACAAGTCAGCTTACAGGTCGGCTGGGTGGTTCTGCTTCTCTGGGCTGGGCTTAGCCAATTTGCCTGGACTCGCTCATGTGTTTGTGGTTGGTCAGCTGGGCAGATGGCTGGAGACTCTCTCCATTTTACGTATGAGGCCCAAAGTCCCACAGTAAATAAATGGCAAAGCCAAGACCAGAACTGAGTCTCCTAATTCCAAGGTCATTGCTAGTTATTTCATCCTGCGATGCCTCCAGGGTGCTGGGAAGTGAGGAACCCCAAAGCATGAGTGTAGGGAACAGCTATACCATGGAGAGAAAAACAGGCAGAACCCTGAAGACTTCCAGCACAGAGACAGACTGTCTTAGGCTGGGTTCTGTAGAGAAGCAAAACCAGTAAAGCATATGAATATATATAGAGATTTATATCAAGGAAATGGTTCACACAGTTGTAGAAGCTGGAGCTTCCCAAGTCTGTGGATCAGGATAAAGGCTTCTCCTGATTCACATAGCCACAGGGGCTGGCAAACCCAAGATCAACAGGTCAGAGAGAAGGGCTCTTGCTCTCAGGCTATGAAGATCGACAGATTCCACGATCAGCAGACGAGACTGCAGGCAAGCTGCTAGTTCAAGTCCCAAGAACTGGAGGTCAGACGAACAGGAGCCAGATGCAGGATCCAGAATGAGCACAAGCTCTCGGGCCTTGCCAGGATGTCCACTTATATTCACATGCTTCACACATGCCCAAGGAAACTCCCTTTCAACTGATTGGCTACTCACAGCAGATTCCAGCATGGGGGTGACCACATATCAGATCTCAACAGGGAAGTGATCACAACATTATAAGACTGCCAAAACAGGTACCAGGAGATGTGGGCCTTGACATTTACCTGACAAGAAGGCCCATTCCCCCCTCCTGTGCAGCAAGGACACCTCCCCACAGGCAGGCCTTGGCTGGAGAGCCTCAGAACGCAGCTTCTCTGCACAGCTACAGGGGATCATTGGAAAACCCAGTCCAAAGGACAGAGCAACAACACATGATAGTTATATCTAAATGATCCTTGTCCCTGGTGGTGCAAACAGCTAACTGAGAGGTTGGAAGTTCAAGTCCACCCAGAGGAGCCTTGGAAGGAAGGCCTGGTGATCTACTTCCAAAAGCTGCTGAAAGCCCTATGGAGTACAGTTCTCCTCGGACACAGGTGGAACCACCATGAGTTGGAGCTGACTTGATAGCAACAGGTTTAGCAGCTTTAACGGTTCCTTGGACGGCTCACTATATAGGTGTTATCCATCTTAAGGCTCTTGGCTCATCACCCTCACCAAGAGTTTGAACTTGGTGTAAATTAGAAGCTAATATACCCACCTCATTGGGGAGAGAGATTACACATTAAGTTATTAAGGCCTTAGCCTGGGCTCATAGAGCCTGGGAAGCTGCTGAGATAACATGCCTGTCAGTAGTATTCCAGAGGAGAGAGACTCTACCTTTCATCCAGTCCTCAGATGGGTCTTTCATTCACAATCAGCCACACAAGGATCTAGAATTACCTCTTCAGCACCCCCGACCAGAAGACTGTCCAGCTTCACTCAAAGCCCCCCGGATGGGTAGTGAGAGCTTGTCCTGTGATTAATGCCTGGTACCCACAGAGTGAGGGATTGGCAGGTGGTCCCAGTAGGACAGAAAAGGACATCTCTCTCTCTCTCTCTCTGTCCATCACATGGGGTCGGAACCAGAGCTGTGGGGGAAGAATGATGGGGCAACCTCCAAAACCTGCCAGCAGCCCTGTAAGGGGGTTGCTTTTTAAATTTGTGTAAAGAAAGCTCATGACTCGTTCCCTTGCTTCCCCAAAGTGAGGCTTTCTAACGGGAATTTCTGCTTATGTACCTCAGAAAAACCTTACACAGAGCCCAGGCCTAAAGTTGGAAGCACCCACCAGACCCAAATTCTGGTGGACCACCCTCCAGAATGTTAAGTACTGGAGGCAAAGAGTTGGCGCGGAAAGAGATCCTCTAGTGCCCTCTGGTGGATAAAACTTGTTATTGCATCTTCCACAATACACCAAGTTCCTATTTCTGATCTTTCTAAGGATTTTAAAACTGAAATCAGTTCACACTCCTCCCTTTACTTGCATGTAATATGGGGGCTCAGAGATTGACTAAGTAATACGTCATACAGGTTGTCAGGATGGTGGCAAGATTGGGGCTCAGGCCTTCCCATCCTTACCCGGAGCTCTTTCCCCCTGTCTGCCTTGCTGCCGCTTCACCTTTCCTACCTTTTCGCTCCTTCCCTGGGATGAGAATTTTCCACATGAGATCCAGGTTTTCCTTTATGCTCTCACCAAACCAGGAAACCAAACCCGTTGCCTCCGAGTCGATTCTGACTCATAGCAATCCTACAGGACGGAGTAGAACTGCCCCATAGGATTTCCAAGGAGCGGCTGGTGGATTCGAACAGCTAACCTTTTGGTTAGCAGCCAAGCTCTTAACCACTGCACTACCAGGGTTCCTATGCTCTCACAGTTCCCTGCACTTCCCTCTGTAGCAGCATTCTCTACCCAAGTTTGCAGTGGAGTTTTCTGTCCTTCACTCAGCAAGGAGCCCTGGTGGCACAGTGGTTAAGGGCTGGGCTGCTAACCAAAAAGTCAGCAGTTCAGACCCACAAGCCACTCCTTGGAAGCCCTATGGGGCAGCTCTACTTTGTCCTATAGGGTCACTGTAAGTTGGAATAGACTCAGTGACAACGTGGTATCAGTCACTCAGCTGGAGATGAGTGAATCTGATGAGTGAATCTTTCCCACCACCCAAGTGAACAGTCTGGGCCAGGACATCCCTTGCCACGCCTGTCACCATGACCATTTTAGACAACTGTGACCTGTGCTAAAAAAAAAAAAAAAAAAAAGAAGAAGGAGCCCTGTATTTCTGGGGTCCCAGCAAAGTAAATCATTGATCAAGGGACTGTGTACACGGTGCTCCAAGGGCAAAGAGCAGAGGCACTGGGATGAGGCTGTGAGGCTCAGGGCGGTTTCGGAGCAGAGGTGACTTAACTGAGACATGAAGATGAGCTTGGGTGAACCTTGGTGGAGGGCATTCTAGCAGCAGGAAGCAGGAACAGCCAGGCGCAGAGGTGTGAACGAGCAGATGTGTTAGGCATACACCTGGGACACAGTGTGCATTTGAGAGTTGTGGGGGAGCAACGCCCACCTTGAAAGATTCATGGGGAGCCAAAGCATAAAATACCCTTTATGCCAGGATATGGACCTTAGCCTGTCTCTCGAGTGAGATTCTCAAGAAGGATTTTAAGGAGGAGAGCAAAGGGGTGAGTGGGGTCTGGGTAGCAGTAGGAACAATGAATTGGAAAACATTAGAATAAAGGATGTGGCCCCAGGGAAGTCCATAGAGCAGTTATTCTCAAACTTCAATGTGCTTTAGGAGCTCCAGGAAAGATTGTTATAAATGCAGGTTCCCAGGCCCCCTCCAGAGGTTCTGATTCACTAAAGTGAAGAGCTAAACACTAATTTCAATGGCGTAAACATAAAGTCTGCACTTGGCTTAAAAATTAGCTTGCACAAGTACGGGAGGATACTTGACCTAGTGGCAGCCAACAATTAAAATGATTAATTGATGATACTCTCCATTTGATTTAAAAAAAAAAAAAAAGGCTATGAGATTTTAAGCTAGCATTGTGAGGTTACCATTGTGGGCTCTCAGAGGTTTACGAAATTCTAGCCTACAGCTGTGACTCCCCCTCCTTCTAAAGGTATGAAGGCAAGGAAGAGCAAGTGGTGGTGCCCTGGATGTAACGTGGACTCTACTCGGCTTCATAGACTATTTTAAAAGTCACTCATTTGCACACCATGATGTATTAAGTGTCACTGGAAACCAGTTCTTTGTGCTCTATCTCACAACGGGTTACACCACAGGGCAAGGCTCCAAATCAGGCTCCCAATCCTCTCGGACCACCTGGAGAAGCTTTGTGAGAATGAAGAGGCTAAGACCCTCCTCAGAGGGGTGCAGGCCTACGGTTGGGTCAATGACTACTTTCTCCCTCAGATCATCCTGATGGTCAATTAGGTTTGGAAACCACTGAACTTATTAGGGAATCCTTGGATGTGACTGGTTGCCATGCTATGGGGGTGACCATTCCCATTCTAAGCTACCAAGGAGAGACAGAACATTCTTCCTTATGCTTCACAACCTTTTAAAACCATTAGAATGTACCTTCAGTGAGTATGATAAACTTATATGCTTACAACTGTGGCTAATTATGGTCCAAAAAAACCCAAACCAAAACATCGCTGTTGAGTCCATTCCGACTCAGCAACCCTATAGGACAGAGTAGAACTGCCCCATAGGGTTTCCAAGGAGCAGCTGGTGGGTTAAATCGCAGAGTTTTCAGTTAACAGCCATAGCTCTTAACCACTGCACCACCAGGGCTCCAGTTATCGTCCACTAGCATCACTTGTGGAGCCCTGCTGGCGTAGTGGCTAAGAAATTGGCTGCTAACCAAAAGGTTGGCAGTTCAAATCCAGCAGCCGCTCCTTAGAAGCCCTTTGGGGCAGTTCTACTCTGTCCTATAGGGTCACTATGAGTCGGAACCCACTCAACGGCAATGAGTTTTTTTGTTGTTGTTGTTTTGGTTTTAGTGACTTTTGTCCGTATTCAGTATAAAAATGTAGGAAGGCTTGTTGAGATGCATAAAACTCCTTTTCTTAAAACAGTTTAGTTTTCAATATAAAACTGGTCAGTATTTTATCAACTCTTTTCAAGTCTTTTCAAATGACTAAAAAAAAAAAAACTGTAGCTGTAGAGCCGATTCTGACCCTATAGACAGAGTACAAAGGCTCCATAGCGTTTTCAAGGAGCAGCTGGTGGATTCAAACTGCTGACCTTTTGATTAGCAGCCGTAGGGCACCGTAGCTCTCAACCACTGTGCCATTGGAGCTCCTTTCAAATGACTAGCCCTATACAATCAATACTATGTATAATGACGCTGTGGGTGTTATGAAGACACACTAATAAAGTAGCAAGAGATGGTTTGGAACTCATCACGCCCCCAAGAAACACGGCTCAAGTGAAGGAATCATTCATCATCTTTATCCTTTAGGTTGTTTTACTAGCTGTCATGTCAGTTAATTGTGCTGTAATTTACATACCATAAAATTCCCCCATTATAAGTATGCTGCTTGATGATTTACAGTAAACGTATACGGCCGTGAAACCGTCACCAGTTTTCGAATGTGTCCTTCACCCCACAAAGTCCACTCATGTTTGTGTGAAACCCTTCTGCCCCAGTCCACCACCAATCTGCTTCTTGTAGCATTTTGCCTTTTTTAGAAACCTCATAAATGGAACCGTAAAATATTTAGTCTTTCATCTTTGACTTCTTCCACTTAACATAGTGTTTGTGCAACTCATCCCTGTTGTTACACGTAGGAGCAGCTCATTCTTTCTAACTCTTACGTTTCACCATATGATCCCTTTTGAATTACCTTTTGGGTCTCATGTGAAGTAAGTGTCTAAGTATACATGTATGTTGTTGTGTGCCATCAAGTCAATTCCGACTCATAGTGATCCTATAGGACAGAGTAGAACTGCCCCATAGGGTTTCCTAGGCTGAAATCCCTATGGAAGCAGATTGCCAGGTCTTTTCTCCTGAGGAGCAGCTGGTGGGTTCAAACCTCTGACCTTTTGGTTAGCAGCCAAGAGCTTAACCATTGTGCCACCAGGCTCCTGTATGTATATATGTGTATACATATATATATACACACACACACACAAATGTATGTATGTGTATATATGTATGCATGCTTTATGTACATATGTATATATATATATATGCAAGCATGTATGTATGTATTTTTGCATATGGATATCCAATTGTCTCACCACCATTTGTTTGAAAGACTGTCTTTCATCTTTAAATTGCCTTGGGGACTTTGTTGGAAATCAAATGGCCATAAATGTGTGGGTTTATTTCTGGATTCTCTATTCTGTCCACCGACCTATATATATATGTCTATCCTTGTTTGTCGTTGCTGTTAGATGCCATTGAGTCAGTTCCAACTCATAGCAACTCTATGTACAACAGAACTAAACATTGCCTGGTCCGTGCCATCCTCATGATCACTGCTAAGTTTGAGCCCATTGTTGCAGCCACTGTGTCAGTCCGTCTCATTGAGGGTCTTCCCCTTTTTGGTTGACCCTTTACCAAGCATGGTGTCTTTCTCCAGGGACTGATCTCTCCTGATAACATGTTCAAAGTATGTGAGATGAAGCCTCGCCATCCTTGCTTTTAAGGAACATTCCGGCTGTACTTCTTCCAAGACAGATTTGTTCATTCTTTTGGCAGTCCATGGTCTATTCAATATTCTTGGCCGACACCATAATTCAAAGGCGTCAGTTCTTCTCTGGTCTTCTTTATTCATTGTCCGGCTTTCACATACATATGAGGTTATTGAGTACACCATGGCTAAATATTGACTTGCAAAATCTTTACATCAGTTGCATATACCGGGCTACTGTGTGAGAAGCATCTCCTACTAAGAATTGTGGTAAAATAGTTTTTGGAAAAACACTTGTCTAGGCAGTGCCAGATAATATTCACAATAAGACACACATTGAAAAAAAGATTCCAGAATAGGCTCAGTCCCTAGAGAAGGACATCATGCTTGGCAAAGTACAGGGTCAGTGGAAAAGAGGAAGACCCTCAACAAGATGGATTGACACAGCGGCTGCAACAATGGGCTCAAGCATAACAACGATTGTAAGGACGGCACAGGACTGGGCAGTGTTTCATTCTGTTGTGCTTAGGGTCTCTATGAGTCGGAACTGACTCTACAGCACCTAATGACAACAACTGAATAGGCTGTTAGGACCACAAAGATCATGGAGCAAAGCACAGCCTCCCACTTTGCAGAAAGGGACACGGAGGCCCATGAGGAAGAAATATCTTACCCAAGGTTATGCCAGAATGCAAAGCCCTGACTGGGACTCCCACCCTCATCCCATCTTCCCAAGGCACCAGGTGTCCCCTGAAGATCCCTGCTCTTCGGCAACTACTTCAGCTATTCCGCTTCTTCCCTTCTAGCAAGGTCCTGCTGTTAGCTGCTGGAAAAGCCCACTCAGGCACATGCCTGGGCAGGAGTCCCAGGGGCAGGAGCTCACTGGAGTCGCTGTCTTTCCCTCTCTCCTCTTCCTCCCCTTTGAAACTCACTAAAAACCACCTCCCAGACAAAACAGTTCCCTCAAGGGTCCAGCCCCAGAGTGACTTTTCCCTGAACACCCACCCCTCCTTCTTCAGGGATGGTGGAGTTGGCATTTCTTCAGGGACTCCTCTCAGAATGGAAAAAAGAAAGCAATGCCATCAACGTCAAATGGCTCTTACACAACAGAGGCATCTTGCTGAGAAGTATGTAAATAACCCGGGAACATATGGATTGAATTTCCCTCAACTTACCCAGGAATGCAATAAGTGAAGGCTGTGGAGGAGGGCTACCACTCAGCCCTGGAACTCTGAGCACTTGGAAGAGATATCATGTCCCCCGCCCCAGGGACTTCTTCCCCTGGAGCGTCCCATCCCTCTCAAGTTCCAGGGCTCCTGCCCTCACCAAAGCAAAGTCGTGGCTTGGTTCTGCCAGGAACAGGCTGGAATCAGCCATGACTGCAGAGTCCCAGGCAGCTGCTGTCCCTCTTCTTCCCTCAGAGGAAGACTTCACTTCCAATCTGTCCAGCTAGGCTGACCATCTGTTCATTAGTCTATCCATCCGTTCAACTGAAACTCATTGAGCATCTGCTTTCTGTCAGGTACTGTGTCAAGGGATAGGAATTGTAGCAGTGAGCAAGAAAGCATAGACCCTGCTTGCGTGGAGCTTGCAGGCTAGTGAGAGAACATTCTAGCTCTCCCAGTTATGACAGCTTTTGAATAGGAATGAGTTCCCAGCAGTGGAAGTATACAAGCACAGGCTGATGGAGACACAAACATCAGGTGACTGACCTCCAAGATCTTACCCAAGTACAAGGTTTCATGAGGTTTTAAATTCCTGTAACATATGCCACTAGGGACTTCCTGGGTGGTGCAAACTGTTAAGCACTTGGCTGTTAACCTAGAAGTCGGTGATCCAAATTCACCCAGAGGGGCCTCAGAAGAAAGGCCTGGCAATGTACCTCCAAGAAATCAGCCATCAAAAGCCCTATGGAGTGCAGTTTTACTGTGTCACACCTGAGGTTCCCATGAGTTGGCGTCAACCTGAAGGCAACTGGCTTGGTTTTAACATGTGTCAGTACCCTCTTCCTGCCTCCTGTCTGCACAGTTCTCTTTGGAAGGCACCTCTCAGAAATTTAGACCTAGAGGTTTTTGTTGGAATTCATGGGAGATCCCTGGAGAAGCACTCATGGGTCCAGGAAAAGCAGGTGTCAACTTTTCTGCCTGAGAAAGCCCTTTTTGATGTGATTTCTTCTCTTTTCCTGGTCCCCTCTATCCCCTCAGAAGAGATCCGAGAGCTTTCTCCTGGGGCAGGATGAGCCTGAAGAATGAAACAAAAACATATAAACAAACATAAAAGTTTTCACCAAGATGTTGCCATTGGGGAAAATTGGATAATGGATACACAAGAACTCTCTGCATTATTTCTGATAATTGAAAGTAAATCAACAAATATCTCAAGATAAAACATTTAACTCAAAGTCCAGAAAGTTCTTGATAACAGTACAATGGGTAGGTAAGCTGTTACCACTAAGGAAAGCAGGGGGTGGGGTGGGGTGGGATGTAAAGGAACTCTGTACTCTTTATAAATCTAAAATTACTTCAAAATAAAAAAAAAAAAGTTTAAAAACCAACAACAACAACAACAAAAATACCAGAAACTGCTTATTGGCAGGGTAGGGAACAGAGCACTGGGTTAGGAATTGGCAGACACTGACTTTGCATGTGACCTTGGGCAAGTCTTTTCTCCTCTCTGGTCCTCAGTTTCCTCATGTGTAAAACGAAGGAATTCAAGGAGACAATCTCTAAGCCCAGCCCCCTTCATAGACAATGTTCTCTGCCATCTATGTTCCAATCTGTGGCCCTACAACTGTATCCCTCCCACCTCCTCTCTTCACCCCTTTCCCAGCCCAAGAACCCAAAAAAGCAAACCCATTGCCTTTGAGTCGATTCTGACTCATAGCGACCCTATAGGACAAAATAGAACTGCCCTATAGGGTTTCCAAGCAGCAGCTGGTGGATTCAAACTGCCGACCTTTTGGTTAGCAGCCAAGCTCTTAACCACGTACCAGCAGGGCTCAGAATCCCCATCTATAATGTAGGCATAAATAACACTTACTTTAGAAAGCTGTTACCTTAAAGATTAAAGAGCGTTGGATGCCAAGTACCTGGCATGTAGCAGATGCTCAGTAAACATTCACCGCTGCCCCCTTGTTATTGTTGCTGTGTGCTGACTCATAGCGACCCCACAGGACAGAGCAGAACTGCTGTGCAGGGTTTCCAAGGCTGAAATCTTTACGGAAACAGATTGCCAGGTCTTTTCTCCTGTGGAGCAGCTGGTGGGTTCGGTTAGCAGCCAAACGCCACCCGGGCTCCCAGCTGCCCCTCTACCTCTCCTTCCACGCAGAACTCAATCTTTTAAGCTCCCGCCTTTCCCCATCCCCCAGGCTCCTGTCCCTGAATCAAGCCTACGGCCTTTAACACACACCTTAACACACATTGAGGTTCTCTCAATGGTCCCTGGGTGACACAAAAGGTTTGCGTTCAACTACTAACCTAAAGGTTGGCAGTTCCAATCCACCCAGCAGTGGTACCACAGAAGAAAGGCCTGGCAACCTGCTTCAATAAAGATTACAGCCAAGAAAATCCTATGGAGCAGTTCCACTCGTTAACACATGGGATCGCCATGAGTTGCCTTGACTGCAACGGGGTTTTTTTTTAGAGGTTTGTACCTTGCTTGGCAAGAAGCAAAGCCAAATACTCAGGTACTCCCCCTTCCTTTTCTGTTGTTTCCTTAGAAGAGTGGTTTTCAGACCTTAGTGTGCATCAGATTCACCTGGGAAGCTTGTCAAAACGACCCTCCCCACCCCCCCAACCCCACACACATACACGCTTCTGATTCAGTAGGTGTAGGGTGGGACTTCAGAGAATTTGCCTTTCTAGCAAGTTCACAGGTGGTGCAGACACTGCTGCTCTGGGGACCATGTTTAGAGACCCACTGCTTTAGACTTCTGCTAATAGAGATGGAGTTTTTGTGAGCCCACAGGACAACGGCCCCCCCCACATTCCAGAGCAACAGCCCCCTGGGCTGGACCAAGGACTCTAAGCAAAGGAGAAGTAGGACCAGGTCTAGGGGAAGGCATAACAGATGGGATGGGTTCTGGGAGACCAGATTAGGGGTCCCTCAGGGAGAAGGGGAGGAGGGAGGTGTTGCTTCAGCTTTTCCACCTTTGCTCTCCCTCCCACTGGCAATGAACTGCCCCCTGCCTTCCCCACTCCTTTCCCTGGAGAGCTCCAGAGCCAGGCAAGACTGGGACCTGGGTTTCGGAGAGGTGAGGCTTGGGCTCTGCTAAAGCACCGGCTGCCAGGGCAGAGGGGGTGAAAGGGAGGGTGGAGGAAAATCCCCAAAGTCCAGGATATACATGCTGGGAGGGAATCGGGAATCTAGCCAATTCTGGGCTGGGTTGCTGGGGGAGGTTCCTGGGTGGTTTGGGGAACTTCCTAAGCTGGAGGTTGCCTGTGGACATGTTTGTCAACACCCAAGTGCTCTAGTGGAAAGTGAGATGGAGGAAGAAGAAGAATAGCTAACTTTTAGTACAACTTGGAATAAGTGCTCTACCCAGCGCTGAGAGTTTGCACATTTTATTTTCACGAAGTAGGTATTATCCCTCATTCACACATAGTAACTGTGCCCCGGTTATGCAGGTACCCAAGCTGGCTGACGACCCTTGTTTTAACCACTGATACTGTCTCATAACCTCTACGGTTACCTTCTACCAGCCGCGTGACTTTTAGCAAACCAACTTTTGAGAAAAGAGCGTGACACCCCATTTTTTCTGTTGGTAAAAGCAGCTGATGACCAGTGTTGCCGAAAGGGTCTTGAGGCTCAGGTAAACCAGCAAGGTGAAACCGCTAGGTAAAAATGCAGGTTGCTGTGTGAGTCTCAACCACCCACCTAATGGGTAATAGAAAAGACTAGTCTCTGACACCCACGAGGCTAGCCACTTAGAGATCTTGCATTTGGTTCTGGACACCTCTGGGTTAACATTCTCATTCTGTTTTAAATAAAACCATTACTCACCAGGGTAGCTAATGTTTTATTATTACTAATTCCAAAATCATTACACCATGGAACCAGAGTTTTAAAAGAATTTAATTGAAGACCAGAACATGCCCAGTAGCAAATCCCTGCTTTATAAATAATTTCTGTCCCAAATCCTACCTGGGTACAAAAAGTTTTTTGGTTTCTTTCTTTCTTTTTTTTTTTTTTTTTTAGTGTGTGTTAGACAATGGGTTCATTGTACCTCTTTGCAGAGTCTTGAGATATTTAGAAAAATAACAGCAATGACACTGATAATCCTTCACACTCGAATGGCACCAAACAGTAGGATGTACAGTGTTTCATGCCCCCTCACCATCAAGGAGGAAACAGGTCCAGGTGAGTGGCAGGTGATGCCCAAATTCTTGGGCAGGACCAAAGGTGGGGCTGTCCACCCCAAGTAGCTTGAGTCCAAACATGCTCTTTGTCTTATCAGCCAAACCAAATCCATTGCTGTTGAGTTGATTCCGATTCATGGCGACCCCATGTGTTACAGAGTAGAACTGCTCCATAGGGTTTTCTTGGCTGTAATCTTTACAGAAGCAGATTGCCAGACCTTTCTTCTGCAGCACCACTGGGTGGTTTGAACCTTTAAGTTAGCAGTTGAGTGCAAACTGTTTACACCACCTAGGGACTTTTGTCTTACACCAGGCTACTTTCACAGGGCATTTGAGAAAAGAGCATACTATCCCCCATGCTGTCAACCTTGCTCTCCGCAAGACAGCTCTCTCTTCATGTGTGTATTTCATGTGTGCATTAGCCATATACTGGGAAATGCCCCAGAGAACCAAGACTACGTCAGAGTTCGAAGGGACCTTGGAGATCGTCTAATGATTGATATGATCCCTAAAAGTTCTTGGAGCAGTGGTTAAAAGCTGTGACTGATAATCAAAAGGTCAGCAATTTGAATCCACCAGCCACTCCTTGGAAATTTGGCAATTCTACTCTGTCCTATAGGCTAGCTATGAGTCTGAATTGACTCGACAGCAACAGGTTTTCTTTGTAAAAGTTCTTAGAAGGCAGGAAACCTGCCCAAGGTTACACCACCAGAAAGACGCTGCCTCCTCCCAGTGCAGCATCGGATACCTAACAGGGCGTGTTCATCCAATCAACCCCAGGACTCCTGAGAAGAGAGGGTTCTGAGCTAGGGGGCAAGTGTTTCTCTCCACTAAACCCTGACTTCTCAGTGAGCAGCTGCCAAGTGTCAGGGGATTTCTGAAGCATCAGGATGTGAAAAACTATAATTTTTTTCTTGAGAACCCCAAATCTAAATTATAATTCATGTCATTGAATTGGCAGTCCATTGATAAAATCATCAACTGTTGAAATTTAATGGGATCCTATATAATGTATTCATTTTTCATATGGGAAAAGTGAAGTTCAAAGACCAAATGTAATATGTTCAAAGCCACGTAGAATTGACTGTGACAAAGATAGGAATTAGTAATAATAGCTAATATCTAAGGACATGGTTAAGAGCTACGCTGTGCTATGGCTGCTGAACAAAATCCACCAGCCAATACTTGGAAAACCTAAGTGGCAGTTCTACTCTGTCCTACAGGGTCACTATGAGTTGGAAACAACTTGAAGGCCGATTTTATAGAGCCATCCCTTAGGCTCTGAGAATGACTTTGGGCTGGTCTTGACCAACTAGCTGTGCTATGGAGCGCCATTGATCATGTTCTTGATTAGCATACGGGTTTGGTTTTTCCTGGGGAATATGAATTCTTAGGACCGCAGGAGTTTCCTGTTGAGACCATTTGTTTAATAAAGACTCTGGAATGACTCAAGTGATGAGCTTTTCTCAGAAATGCACACATGAGGCATTTCCTGGAGTACGTATTTGCATGTCTTCTAACTTTTTTTCTTGATAGTCACATTGTGGTTAAGATTACAGAGTCACAAGCGTTTCACTTGGTCACTTGCTAGGTGTGTGACATTGGACAACTTACTTAACTTTTCTGGGCCTCAGTCCCCAAATTTGTACAATGGAAATAAATAATAATAATACTTAACTCAAAGATGAATGACTTGTAGTGAGTCTTGTCAGATGTAAACTATCATTTGAATTGTGTTCTTACCCTCAAAACAGTAGACTTCTCTGCTTCCAATGAAAGTACCTTTCAAAAACAACGTAAAATAAAGACTTTTCCAGATATGCAACACCTGAAAAAAAATTCATCACCAGCAGGCTCATGCTATAAGAAATGTTAAAAGAAGTCCTTCAGGTGGAAAGAAAATGGTACCAGATGGAAATATGGGTCTAAACAAAGGAATGAAGAGAACCAAAATGGAAACTGCACGGGTGAATATATAAGATTGCTTCATTGTGACTTAAATTTATTTAAAAGATAATTGTCTGTTTGAATAAAAAGATACCAATGTATTGTGGGGTCTTATAGCGTATGTGTAAGCAAAATTAATGACAGCAATAGTATAATGACACAAAGGGGATAAATGGAAGGATATCATTGTAAAGTTTTTATAGTACACATGAAGTTGCATAATATCCTTTGAAGACAGACTGTGATAAGTTAAACCCTAAAGCAACTAGTAAAATAATAAAGCAAAGATTTATAACTAAAAGCCAAGAAAGGAAATAAAATGACATCACAAAAAGCATTCTAATTATAATCTAAATGAAAGTTTTAAAAAAAATAACAAAGAACAGATGGGACAAATAAAATATAAAGGGCAATATGATACACTCAAACCCAATCATATCAAGAATCGTATTAAATATAGATGGTCTAAACACCTCAACAGAAAGGCAAAGATCGTCATATTGAATGAAAAAGCAAGACCCAACTCTATGCTGTTCATGGGAAACATTTTAAACACAAAGACACAAATAGGTTAAAAGTAAAAGGATGGAAAAAGACATGTCATGCTAATACTAATAAAAAAAAAGAAAGAGAGAAAAAAGTTGGAGTGGTTGTATTAATATCAGATAAAGTAGGTTTCAAAGAAAGAATATAATTAGAAATAAAGAAGGCCATTTTATAATGGTAAAAGAGTTAATTCATAAAGAGTATAAACAATCCTAAGTTTATTGACATTATAACAGAATTTCAAAATAAAAAAAAAACCCACTGCCATCGAGCCAATTCCAACTCACAGCAACCCTATAGGACAGAGTAGAACTGTCCCATAGAGTTTCCAAGGAGCACCTGGTGGATTCAAACTGCCAACCTTTTGGTTAGCAGACATAGCTCTTAACCACTGCACCACCAGGGTTTCTGAAACTTATTGCCATCCAGTCAATTCTGACTCATAGCAACCCTATAGGACAGAGTAGAACTGCCCAATAGGGTTTCCAAGGAGTGTGTGGTGGATTCCAACTGCCAACCCTTTGGTTAGCATCTGAACTCTTAGCCACTACACCATCAGGTAAAAAATACATAAAGCAGAAACTAATAAAACCACAAGAAGAAATGGACAAATTGACAATCAACATTAGGGATTTCAATAATCCTCCATCAGTAGTTGATAGAACAAGCAGACAGAAAATCACTAATAATATAAACACTTAAGTAACACCCAACCACATCAGAATACATATTTCTTTCAAGTTCACATGTAGCATTTACTAAGATCATATTCTGGGCTATTTAACTGGTCTCAATGAATTAACATGATTCAAGTCATTTAAAGTAGATTCTCTGACAAGAACACAATTAAGTTTGAAAGAAATAACAAAGATTTCTGGGAAATCATAAAATGTTAGGAAACTAAATATGTATTTCTAAATAACCAGAAGTCAAATAATAAAAGAAAAATCAGAAAGTATTTTGAAATAAATAAAAAATACCTACATTTGCAGGAAGCTTTTAAAGCACCATTGAGGGGGAAATTTACAGCACTAAAACTCAAATCCAAATTAAGCTCAAAGTAAGCAGAAGAAAGGAAATACTAAAGATCAAAGAGGAAATCATTGAAATACAAAAATAAATATACTAAAAAATAAGTTCTTTGAAAAGATTAATAAAATGAATAGATTGATAAATTTGATAGAGACCAATCAGGACAAAAAAAGAGAAGATACAAATTACCAAAATAAAGATTGAGAGAAGTGCCATCCCTAAAGATTCTACAAATATTAAAAGCCCAAAAGGGAACATTATGAGCAATGTTATGCCAACAAATCTGACAATATTGATGAAGTAAACAAATTATGTAAAAATACAAACTACCAAATTACACTCAAGAAGAAATAGATAACCTCAGTAGCCCTATATCTATTAAAGAATTGAATTTTTAGTTACAAATCTTCCCACGGAGACGGGGAGAGCTGAGGCCCAGATGACATCTGGGGAACACTTAAGAAATAAAGTCAATTCTACACGAGCTCCTCCAGAAAATCGAAGAGAATAGAATACTACCCAATTCACTCTATGAGGCCAACATAGTTCCAAGACCAAAACCAGAAAAAAATGTTACAAGAAAAGATCACTATTCATAATGAACACAGATACAAAAATTAACACATTTTTTAGCAAATTGAGTCCGACAACATGCAAAAAGGGATAATACTCCATGAGCAATTACAGTTTATCCCAAGAATTAACTTCATAGAAAAGTCAAGAAAATTAATATAATTATATTAAAAAATTAAAAATGGAAAACCATATGATCAACTCAATAATTGCAGAAAAGGCAATTGATAAAATCCTACAGCCAATCCTGATACAAACTCTCAGCAAATTAGGAATATCCTTGTTGTTGATAGATGTCATCCAATCAGTTCCAACTCATAGTGATAACAGAACAAAACACCACCTGGTCCTTTGCCATTGTCACAATCGTTGATATGTTTGAGCCCATTATTGCAGCCACTGTGTCAATCCATCTCCTTGAGGGTCTTCCACTGTTTTGCTGATCCTCTACCAAGCATGGTGTCCTTCTCTAGGGACTGATACCTCCTGATAACACGTCCAAAGTACATGAGGCAAAGTCTTGCCATCCTCGCTTCTAAGGAGCATTCTTCTTCCAAGACAGATTTGTTCGTTCTTCTGGCAGTCCATGATATAGTCAATATTCTTCAACAACACTATTATTCAAAGGCATCAATTCTTCTTTGGTCTTCCTTGTTCCTTGTCCACCTTTCACATGCCATGAGGCAATTGAAAATATGGCTTGGGACAGGCACACCTTAGTCCTCAAAGTGACACCTTTGCTTTTCAACACTTTAAAGAGACCTTTTGCAGCAGATTTGCCCAATGCAATGCATTGATTTCTTGACTGCTGCTTCTGTGGGCGTTGATTGTGGATTCAAGTAAAATGAAATTCTTGACAATTTCAATCTTTTCTTCATTTACCGTGATGTTGCTTATCGGTCCCATTGTGAGGGTTTTTGTTTTCTTTATGTTGAGGCATGCTCCACACTGAAGGCTTCAGCCTTTGATCTTCGTCAGTAAGCGCTTCAAGTTCTCTTTATTTTCAGCAAGCAAAATTGTGTCATCAGCATATAGAATTTTGTTAAGTAGCCTTCCTCCAATCCTGAGGCCAAATTTGTCTTTAGATAGTCCAGCTTCTGAGATTATTTTCTTAGCATACATATTAAATAAATACGGTGAAAGGATGCAACCTTGAAGCACACCTTTCCTGATTTTAATTCACACAGTATCCCCTTGTTTGAATGGCTGCCTCTTGATCTTGTACAGTTCCTCATGAGCACAATTAACTGTTCTGAAATTCCCATTCTTCACAATGTTATCCATAATTTATTATGATTCACAAAGTCAAATGCCTTTGCATGGTCAATAAAACACAGGTAAACACCTTTCTGGTATTCCCTACTTTCAGCCAATATCCATCTGACATCAGCAACGATATCCCTGATTCTACCTCCTCTTCTGAATCCAGCTTGAACTTCTGGCAGTTTCCTGTTGATGTACTGTTGCAACCATTTTTTAATTATCTTTAGCAAAATTATACTTGCATGTGACATTAATGATATTGTTTGATAATTTCTGCTTTTTGTTGGGTCACCTTTCTTTGGAATGGGCACAAATATGGATCTCCTGCAGTTGCTTGGTCTTCCAAATTTCTTGCATAGCGAGTGAGAGCTTCTAGCATTGCATCCGTTTGTTGAAACATCTCAATTAGTATGCCATCAATTCCTGGAGCCTTGTTTTTTGCCGATACCTTCAGTGCAGCTTGGACTTCTTCCTTCTATACCGTCAGTTCTTGATCATGTGCTACCTACTGAAATGGTTGAACTTCAACAAAATCTTTTTGGTACAATGACTCTGTGTATTCCTTCCACCTTCTTTTGATGCTTCCTGTGTCATTCAATATTTTACCCAAAGAATCCTTCAGTATTTCAACTCAAGGTTTGAGTTTTTTCTTCAGTTCTTTTGACTTCAGAAATGCCAAGGGTGTTCTTCCTTTTTGGTTTTCTAACTTCAGGCCTTCTCACATTTTATTGTAATACTTTACTTTGTCTTCTTAAGCAACCTTTGAAATTTTCTGTTTGGCTCCTTTACTTCATCATTTCTTCCATTCACTTTAGCTGCTCTACCTTCAAGAGTAAGTTTTAGAGTCTCTTCTGACATTCATTTTGGCCTTTTCTTTCTTTTCTAATGACTTTTTGCTTTCTTCATGTATGATGTCCTTGACATCATCCCACAACTCATCTGGTTTTTGGTCATTAGTGTTCAGTGCATCAAATCTCTTCTTGAGATGGCTCCAAATTCAGGTGAAATATACTCAAGGTCACTTTTTCGTTCTCATGGACTTGTTTTTAATTTTCTTCCACTTCAACTTAAACTTGTATATGAGCAATTGATGGTTTGTTCCGTAGTCAGTCCCTGGCCTTTTTTTGATTAATGATATTGAACTTTTCCATCATCTCTTTCCACAGATGTAGTTGATTTGATTCCTACATACTTCCATTCACTGGGGTACAAGTGTATCGTCGCTGTTTATGTTGCTGAAAAACAGTTATTTGCAATGAAAAAGTCATTGGTCTTGCAAAATTCTATCATGTGATCTCTGGCATCATTTCTATCACCAAGGCCATATTTTCCAATTACTGATGATTCTTTGTTTCCAACTTTCACGTTCCAATTACCAGCAATTATCAATGCATCTTAATATTATGTTTGATCAATTTCAGACTGCTGAAGTTGGTAAAATCTTCATTCTCTCCATCTTTGGCATTAGTAGTTGGTGTGTAAATTTGAATAATTATCATATTAACTGGTCTTCCCTGCAGGCATATGAATCTTATCCTAACTCTGGCCAGGTTGAAGTTTTTCTTCTTACAAAATAGATTTTACATTTGGCCACTGGGCTCCATGTCCACTGCCACCACCCAGATCCATCCAAGCATTCTCTTTTCTATCCAGGGCTGCCTTGTGGCTTTTGCAGACCATGGGCACTTTTGCCTTCATGGACCCCTTCATCCATAAAAAAATATTAAAAATTATATTTTAGGACTGTGTTCACATAAAGATGAATATAATCCAGGATGGATTCATTACTGGATATTTATTATTTTTTCTTCTGATTTTAAAAGAAATTAAAATTTAAGCATTTTGTGGGCTTCTAAAAGTATCAGGGTCTCAGGCTTTGTGCCACTGTGCCTAATGGATAAGTGAGCCTTGTTCCTAAATATTACCATAGCCTTCGCACTGGTCTCCCTGTTCCACTCCTCCAAAGTCATTCTCCCCGCAATACCCAGAGGGATCTTTTATAATTGTAAACTTGATTGCACTACTTCCCTACTTAAAATGCATCAGTGATTTTGTGTTCCATTGAGCATACAACTAAATCCCTGACCATAACCTATAAGGCCAGGTAGTAAAGGCTTTGGATTATTATAAACCAAAAGAAAACCCATTTATCTTATTGGATTATTATAGATAAGAATAAAGCCTCTTTTGACCAAACCTTCCATACAAGTAACTGGTTATGTTCAATATGTCTCCTTCCGCTCTTTCTTCGGATATATAAAATATATACAGAATTTCTATTGTATATAAAAATCATGTATTGTTTTGTGGAAAATTTTTTTTCATTAAATATATGGTAGCCTAATGTGGGTATGAAGCCCTGCTGGCACCGTGGTTAAGAGCTACAGCTGCTAATCGAAAGGTTGGCAGTTCAAATCCACTGGCTGCTCCTTGGAAACCCTATAGGGCAGTTCTACTCTGTCCTATAGAGTTGCTGTGAGTCAGCATCGACTCTACAGCAGTGGGTTTGGCTTTTTTTTTTAATGTAGGTATAATTCTTCAACTTTCCATTTTCACTCAATAATGAGTCATGGAACTAAATCTACATTGATCTTTCTCATTTCTTTTGTAATGGGAAATACTGTTACTCAGTATCACATAGTATGAATATACCACATTATCTTTAGTCATTACCAAGGCCCATTTTTCACCTTACAATAATACTACAATGAACATGCTTGCACAGATAAAAGCATTTCTCAAAGACAGATACTTTTAAGTAAAATTGTTTATTTGGGTGATACGTAGATTTTTATTTTATTAATACTCCCAGATTGCCATAAAAATGGCCATGCCACTTTATATTCCCATTTGTATGGGTATGCCCATTTCTCCACAATTTCACCAATACTAGAATCTTCTGAATATACACTCCATTTTTTTCATCATATTCGGAACTCTTATCTTGAGGAATTCCTCAACTTGTTTTCCAGGTCTTTGTGTACATTCAACTATTCATACTTACTATTGTGGATTGAATTGTATCCCCCCAATATCCTAACCTTTATGTCTGTGGTTATAAGCCCACTGGGAATGGGTTGTCTTTGTTATATTAATGAGACAGGATTAGTGTAGCGTATGTCTTAAATCAATCTCTTTTGAAATATAAAAGAGATTGAACAAGCAAGCAAAAGAAGCAGAGCTGGGGAAAGAGAGATGCCAAGCCACACGAAGACTGCCCAAGAGCAGAAGCTCAGAAGAGACAAGGATCTTCCTCCATAGCCATTAGAAAGAGAAAGCCTTCCCCTAGAGCCAGCGCTCTGAATTCAGACTTCTGGCTTCCTAAACGGTGAGAAGATAGATTTGTGTTTGTTAAAGCCATCTACTTGTGGTACTGCTGCATTTTATTTTTAATTTCAATGATTATATTTAATAAATTTAAAGTTTTATTTTCATTACAATCATTATCCAATTGATTCATTTTGCATTTCAAGTTATTCTTGCTTCATATCTTCCTCTTCTTACTTCATAAAAAAATTTTTTTTTTTTTTTTTTAGATGTTACTATTTCAAGAACTTATTTTAAAATCGTTTTCTTATGGCTGTACTAACTCCATTGTTTGCATGAACTCTTCCTTTATTTGATTTATTTTCTCTTTTCCATATACAGGCTTTTAAAAACAGTCATTGATTCTTGTTCAAGTACTTTTCCATGGTGATGGTTCCCCTTCTCCAGTGACTTCTTGTTACTACCTTGTCAGTTTCAGCTTCCCACTGCAAGCTTGATGGCTTCCCACATGGTCAAGGTGGGTTCCCACTGTGGCCTCAGCTCCCTGCTATAACTTCTCACCTGCTAGCCTCCTTTTACAGACCTTCTCACTTTTTCATTCACAGAGAATTCTCCCTCTTGTTTCCGAGTGCTGTTCTTCATTTACTAATCTAATTTACATATTTTTCCCTATTATCTGTATGAATTGGTTATAGAAATGGGGAATTTCCACATTTGTTGAAATCCAGATACTTACCTCTCTTAGTGTCTTTTGGGGGCCCTGGTGACACAGTGGTTAAGAGCTCAGGATGCTAACCAAAAAGGTGACAGTTCAAATCCCCCAGTCACTCCTTGGAAACCCTATGGGACAGTTCTGCTCTGTCCTATAGGGTCTCTATGAGTGGGAATCAACTTGAAGGCAATCGGTTTGGTTTTTGGATTTTGGCTTTTTGGTTTGGTTTAGTGCCTTTTTTAAAAAAATTATGTAAACATCCATGTAGTCAAAAAACATTAATGATCCCAAGGTACAAGGGACACTGTTCAGGCCCTCAAATGAGTTATACAAATGAAAGAGTGACACAAGTAGACAAATATTTGCTCTATAACTTGGCATATGGAATGATTTAAAGTATGTGTAAGACACAGAGTTAGTGTTCACTTCTGTCTTGGATATTCAGGAAATACTTTCCAGGGAAGCTGACATTTGAGCAAGATTTTAAGGGATGAATAAGAGGAAATTCTCCAGACAAATGAGAAAGGAAATAGTATTAAGGACCAAGAGAACAAAATATATAAGTCCCTAGAGACATGGGACAGTATGATGGAATCTGGAGTATCCAACCAGTTTGTTATCAGTTCTAGACATTAAAGAGTGTGTGTGTGTACAAGTACACAAGTGTGTGTACAAGTACACAAGTGTGTGTGTATTCAAAGGTATTGTGTAAGTCAAGATAGGCTAAATTATTCTGCAGTAACAAACAATATCAAAAGCTCGGTAGCTTCACATAACAAAAGTTTTTCTTTGGTTTTGTTTTGTTTTGTTTTTCCCACTCATGTAAAGTCTGCTATGGGTCCAAGTGACTCGGCAGGGAAGCTGTTCTCCATTTGTTGGCTCAGCACCACAGGCTACTTCAATCTCATGGCACCTCATGTCAATGCAAGGCTTCAGAGTTTGCTGCAACAAAGGAGTAGATTATTATGGACCACACACCAGCTCTTGGAACCACACACCTGCTCTTAGGCACTTGGGCATAGAAATGATATGCATAACATCTGGACATGGCCCATTGGCCAGAAGGAATCCAATGTCCCTACCGAAGTGCAAAAGGAGCAAAGAAATGTCATCTTCCGTATGATCAGAATGGATAAAAGAAACCAAAACATTGGTGAGAAATAATAAGGTCTACCACATGTCTTAATTGCAATTCTAAGCCATTTTTTATTTTATCGTGTAAGCAAAGGAGAGGCCGGAAAGGTTTGACAAAGAGAAAAAGTTAATGAGATTTCTATTTTTATGAGAGGGGGCTAAAGGCAGAGAAACAAATTAGAAGGTTGTCGAAATAATCCAGTGAGAGCTAATGAGGCCGTCAGTTAATGCAGGGGCAGTCAGAAAGGGGGAAAATGTAGGATAGTGGATTTGAGAGACAATGGAACCTATTGATTGATGGCTTCTTGGGAGGAAGGGAGTAAATAAATCAAGAATGACAAGTTTCTGGCATGGGTTCCTGAGAAGATAGTGGTTCATGGATATGGTTGCCATAAGAGAATGAGCAGCTTGGGAATGGGAAGATAATGACCTCTCTTTCAACGGAAACTTTAGATCGAGGTGGGAATAGACACTTGATTTGTGGATGGGGAACTTTGGGGAGATATTTAGGCTAAAGAAGTAGATTTATAATTGATCAGTATGTAATGATATTTAAAGCCGTAGAAGAGGAGTGTATGAGAAATATTCATAAAGAATACTTAAAACTGAGCTTCACAGGTTCAGGACCTCAGGGGAGCCATCAAGTCTTTGAAATTATATGTCAAGTGTTGAGAATATATGCATATTTAAAATTTCTAGGAAGAAGACCAATTCCACAAATGTCCATTAAAGTCCTACTATTTATGTGTAAAGCAGTGGCCCTGTTCTTGAGAATAGACCAGTCAACAAAAAATATAAAAGTACTTGCCTAAATAGAGATTATATTATTCTAGTGGAGTGGGGAGCAAGCAAAAAACAAATAAATAATTCAAATAAGTGACATGTTAGTGATTTGTGAAAAATAAAACAGAATATGGGGGACCACCAGTGTGGGTAGAAGTTGTAACTTCAAATAGAGTGGTCAGGAAGAACCTCCTTGAAAAGGTGACCTTTTTTTGGAAACAATTGCAGGAGATGAGGGAGTGAACTCTGTGGCTTTATTTGAGGTGTTCCAGACAGAGGGAATCTAGCTTTCATTGGATTTTCAATGATTGACCAGAAAGACAAAAACCACTGCTATAAAGTAAGAGAGCCAAGAAAGAGGTGGAGAAAGAATAATCTAAAAAAGAGTTCCTGTGATTGGTCATGAGATTCAAGAAAGATGTGAAGCCAAGAGGGTCTGATAAACTAGAAGAAAGTAGAATGGTGTCAGAGGGCTGGATGTCTTGATAAGGTTGTAGTCTAGATACAAGATTATTGAAGGAGTGAAAGACCTAGAAAGACAGGAGATTGTGGTAAGAGAATATAGCAGATGAGTTTAAGATTTTAAAGATGGATGATGTGACTATGAGTATTGTAGACGGCTGAGATGAAGTGAAGGAAGCCGTCATCAAAGATGAACAGGTGAAAGAACTGAGAGACTAGGGTTACCCAGGTCATCAGGAGCAATCGGAAAGGAGAGATAAGCAATGGTGCCAAGTACCTAAGTTCTTAATGAAGGAAATGAAGGACATGACCTAGAGGTTGGAAGGTGACAATAACAGAGAAGAATAGGGTAAGTAATAGCCAGAGTGTTAGGAAAGCAGGGAAATTTGGTCATGAAACAGCAATATAGAGTGAGGAAAGTGAGATTCCATGACCTGTATCCTGCCCCCAGTTCTGCCTGACCCCCGTTGTCTGATTCTTATGCCTACTTTCTTCTGTTCCGTGGTTGGGTCTACTTAGTCTGTGTGGCCTCAGCAACTGGAAAACTTCTGGGAGAGAGGAGACCGAATATGAGTGGGTGGCAACTATAGTTGGTATAAAAAGAACTTTGGTGAGCAAAGATAAGGGAGATGTGGATAGCATACATCCCAAGTGCTTCAGAATCCCAGAATTCTTCTTTATACATCACTCCTACTACTATAAGATTGCCACAAGGGGAAAAAAAAAAACTAACCAGAAAACCAGGTACCCATTATTATTAGCTACACTTGTATCTGATTTCACAGAACTGGGATCTCTGGTAATGCTGGGTTAGATGACAAGGCTTCCTTAGATCAAATGCTTAAGTGGAGCACCCTACCCCTGACCCCCCACCAGAGCTTAAATCCTAATCTTGGTGTCCTATCAGCCTTTGGCCAGTTACAGGGAGAAAGGTTAATGAACAAGCTGGAATGGCCTGAAGAAGGCTGGTCCTAAGTTTTCTTTTCCACTGTATGAAATAAGTCAGAAAAAAAGGAGAAGCTGATTTGTGTGGCCACTTCATACACACTTCCACCGCCCACTAGTAAACTTAAACTCTAGCCTGGAAAAGACTGAGGAAGGAGGTGGGAATCCAATTGAGTTGAGAGGTACAAAAGGGGTAAAGTTGGTTCCTCCTTTATATTGACTGAAGTGGATTCTAGAACCAATAAGCCTAATGGAACTGAGAAATCATGAAGATTTTGCTCTTCAAGACAGATCAAAACATCTCAGTGACATAAATCCATCCACATGTGAACAGTTGATATTTGACAAAGGCGCAAAGTCAGCTAAATGGGGAAAAGACCGTTTTTTTAACAAATGGTGCTGGCATAACTGGATATCCATCTGCAAAAAAATGAAACAAGACCAATACCTCACTCCATGCACAAAAATGAACTCAAAATGGATCAAAGACCTAAATACAAAATCTAAAATGATAAAGATCATGGAAGAAAAAATAAGGACAACACTAGGAGCCCTAATACATGGCATAAAGAGTATACAAAACATTACTAACAATGCAGAAGAAAAACTAGATAACTGGGAGCTCCTAAAAATCAAACACCTATGCTCATCCAAAGACTTCACCAAAAGAGTAAAAACATTACTTACAGACTAGGAAAAAGTTTTTAGCTATGACATTTCTGATCAGCACCTGATCTCTAAAGTCTACATGATACTACAAAAACTCAACTACAAAAAGACAAATAACCCAATTAAAAAATGAGCAAAAGATATGAATAGGCGTTTCACTAAAGAAGACGTTCAGGTAGCTAACAGAAACGTGAGGAAATGCTCACGATCATTAGCCATTACAGAAATGCAAATCAAAATTAAAATGAGATTCCATCTCATTCCATCAAGGCTGGCATTAATCCAAAAAACACAAAATAATAAATGTTGGAGAGGTTGTGGAGAGACTGGAATACTTATACACTGCTGGTGGAATGTAAAATGGTACAACCACTTTGGAAATCGATTTGGCGCTTCTTTAAAAAGCTAGAAATAGAACTACCATATGATCCAGCAATCCCACTCCTTGGAATATATCCTAGAGAAAGAAATAAGAGCCTTTACACGAACAGATATATGCACACCCATGTTCATTGCAGCACTGTTTACAATAGCAAAAACATGGAAGCAACCAAGGTGCCCATCAACAGATGAATGGATAAATAAATTATGGTATATTTTACACAATGGAATAGTACGCATCGATAAAGAACAGTGAGGAATCTGTGAAATGTTTCATAACATGGAAGAATCTGGAAGGCATTATATGCTGAGTGAAATTAGTCAGCTGCAAAAGGACAAATATTGTATAAGACCACTATTATAAAAACTTGAGAAATAGTTTAAACAAAGAAGAAAATATTCTTTGATGGTTACAAGAAGGAGGAGGGAGGGAGGGTGGGAGAGGAGTATTCACTAATTAGACAGTAGATAAGAACTACTTTAGGTGAAGGGAAAGACAGCACACAATACAAGATAGGTCAGCTCAACTGGACTAAACCAAAAGCAAAGAAGATTCCTGAATGAACTGAATGCTTCGAAGACCAGCGTAGCAGGGGGCAAGGGTTTGGGGACTATGGTTTCAGGGAACATCTAAGTCAACTGGCATAATAAAATCTATTAAGAAAACATTCCGCATCTTACTTTGGAGAGTGGCTTCTGGGGTTGTAAACGCTAGCAAGCACCCATCTAAGATGCATCAGTTGGTCTCAACCCACTTGGATCAAAGGAGAATGAAGAACACCAAGGACACAAGGTAATTACGAGCCCAAGAGACAGAAAGGGCCACAAGAACCAGAAAGACTACATCAACCTGAGACCAGAAGAACTAGATCGTGCCCAGCTACAACCGATGACTGCCCTGACAGGGAACACAACAGAGAACCCTTGAGGGAGCAGGAGAACAGTGGGATGCAGACCCCAAATTCTGGTAAAAAGACCAGACTTAATGGTCTGACTGAGACTAGAAGGACCCCGGTGGCCATGGTCCCCAGACCTTCTGTTAGCCCAAGACAGGAACCATTCCCAAAGCCAACTCTTCAGACAGGGGGTGGACTGGACAATGGGATAGAAAAAGATGCTGGTGAAGAATGAGTTTCTTGGATCAAGTAGAAACTTGAGGCTATGTTGGCATCTCTGGGACTCAATTACCTTATCTCAGTATTATTAGTCCTTTATTTAAAATAAAAATGATAATGTATGGCCTTTCCTTGTTGTTGTGAAGATGACATGAGTAATAAAAGGAGGAGCATTCTTCTTGGGAATCTCTCGTTCTGTTTCAAGCCAGAGAATACCCTTAACTATTTTACGATCCTCTAAAACTTTAATCCAGTCTTAATAGTATGTAGTAAGTATAGTTCCACACACTAAAACAGGGACGTCATAAAGCTTTTGAGTAGGAAAAAATCACCAAATCCAACAACAGCATCCCGAATTAGAAATCCAAAACCCAAGGTAGGTAGACCAAGAGCTCAAGGCTTCACACTGGGTTGGGGCAGAACTTGGCCTCCATTCCAGGTATCTTGACTCACAGGCCAGTTCCACCATGTTGGGTTGCTTTTACTGAGTCTGTCCTCTAGAGCAGTATTTCCAACATTTAGTCATTCGTCTTTATAATGTTTAATGCATATGTATGAATAGCACCTATCTGATCATTTATTTTATGTTTTCATTTAAATCTATTCTGGGTTTGTTTGAAAAAAAAATAAACTGAAATCCATATACTTGAAAGCATGTCACTACCATAAATGTAAAAAGAAAGATAATGGATTCAAAAAAATTGTTTAGAGTTCTACCAGAATACTATCACCTCCACAAAACTCTGAACCTGAGACCTGCCGCAACTTGTTAAAAGAGAAGTTACTGTTAAAGGCATAACTGCCCCCCCCCTTAAGACTTTCTACTCAGGAGTAAAAGAGCAACAAAAACGACAGGGCTTTCTTGGCATATGATTATGGCAAATATTGAGGACTGACTCATCCAACCTGCATTTCTAAGCCTCCCGTCTTCCTTGCCTGCCTCTGTTATATACGTTGTAAAAGTAACTCAGCTTTCCTGCCTCCCTTGCAGCTAGGGGTGGCCACATGATCAAGCTCTGGCTTGTGAGTTGTTGTTGTTAGGTGCCATTGAGTCATTTTCAACTCATAGCAACCCTACGTACAACAGAACAAAATACTGCCTGGTCCTGCGCTATCCTCACAATCATTGTTATATTTGAGCCATTGTTGCAGCCACTGTGTCATTCCATCTCATTGACGGTCTTCCTCTTTTTTGTTGACCTTCTACTTTACCAAGCATGATGTCCTTGTCCAGGGACTGGTTCCTCCTGATAACATGTCCGAAGTATGTTATCATATCAGATAAGGCTTAGGGCTTACGTGTGGTCAGTGAGATATAAGCAAAAATCTTCCAGTGCCACCTCTTCCTCTTTCTCCCTTTGTCCTTCTTGGAATGTGGTTGCACATCTAGAGTTAAAAAGTTAGAGTAGCCTTTTCGTGACCATGAGGAGAAAAACATGAGGCTGAAAGCCCATATTCTAAGCCTGGCAGAGCAGAAAGAAAGAAACCCACCTACCTTCTGAATTCTCGCTACGAGAGGAAGGAAACTCTATCTGCTTCAGCGTCAAAGTTTCCACTATTTCAAAGACTCTTAACTGACCCCGTGTTTTTTTAATTCCACGTGTGTGAAGCCTGAAATCAGCTTGACACCGCTGCGTGGTATGAGCCTCATACTCTGAAAGCCTTCCTGTAACAGAGCCTCCTGGTTTTTTTATTTTTCCATTTCCTTTTATTTCACTTGGATTGGAATGTCAAAATCAACTTACAAAAACAAAAAGCTATTAAAATTAAAAAAAACAAAAATCTTGTGCTTTAGGTGAAAGTTTACAGAGCAAATTAGTTTCTCATTAAACAATTCATACACAATTGTTTCATGACATTAGTTGCCCACCCAATGATGTGTCAACACTCTCCCCTTCTCCACCCCAGATTCCCTATTTCCATTCATCCAGTTTTCCTGTCCCTTCCTACCTTCTCATCTTCGCTTTGGGACTAGTGTGCCCATTAGTCTCGTATACATGATTGAACTACAAAGCACATTCCTCACGTGTGTTATTGTTTGCCCTATAGACCTGTCTAATCTTTGGCTGAAGGGTGGACCTCGGGAGTGACTTCAATACTGAGTTAAAAGGGTGTCTGGGGGCCATACTCTTGGGGTTTCTCCAGTCTCCGTCAGACCAGTAAGTCTGGTCTTTTTTGTGAGTTTGAATTTTGTTCTACATTTTTCTCCAGCTTTGTTCAGAACCCACTATTGTGATCCCTGCCAGAGTAGTCAGTGGTGCTAGCCGGGCACCATCTAGTTGTGCTGAACTCAGCCTGGTGGAGGTTGTGGTAGTTGTGGTCCATTAGTCCTTTGGACTAATTTTTCTCTGTGTTTTTGGTTTTCTTTATATTCCTTTACTCCAGCTGGGATCTGGTTTATTTTTTGAAATAGAGCTATTTTTCCTTCTCTGAAATCTAGCAATGACATGTCAACACAACTCATGAATGTTCACTGTCCACAGATAGGATCAGGAGTCTGCAGATGAGGGAAAGGACTCTAGACCTGGGATCAGGACGCCTACACTCTAGATGGCACTGGCTGGCTATGTGGCCTTTGCAAAACGCATAGTCTCTCTGGACCTCAGAGTCTTCTTCTGTAAAAAGCTATGAAAAATTACATGCAGTGATGTATCTGGAAGTATCTGGCATGTACTAAGTGTATTTCATCAAACCTAAGACACCATCAATTGTAAGATGCACAATTATGTTCTACATACCAAAAGGACAAAATCCTAGCAGGTAACTTTTAAAATTATGGATTCAGGGGCCCCACCCAGGTTTTTTCAGTTTGAATCTCTTGGACAGAAGCTCAGGGGTTGGTATGTTTTAAATTTCCCTAATTATTCTGATAGTTCAACAAGTTCAGAAGCCATGGCTTTCAATAAACTGCCAGACAATGTGCTGAACAACTCAATGCTCAATTCTAAGCTGTAATCTTTGAAGCTATTTCTCGGTTTCTTGGATATTCTATAGGAAGCCTGGATTTCAGGCTTTGCCACCACAAACCCATTGCCCAAATTCTTTACATTTCTAACTCACTCATGGAATTCCAGAGACTCTCAGCTCAGGAATTGCATATAATAAATAACTTGGTAGAACATGTAAACCAAGACTGTTCTAGTAGTAGGAGAGCTGTACCATTACTCTCTTACTAGCTGGTTTTCTGATCCCTTACTCTGACTAGAACTAGAGGGGGCTGAGTCCACCTCTATGGTTCTGCACATCTGGGATTCTAACTGACATACTGTTAATTCCATGCATACATACTTTAACTCTTTCTGCCACGCTTTCTAGGAACTGAATCCTTAAAAAAAAAAAATTCCCTAAATATTTATGATTGAATCCCAAGCAATGGTAGCAATACTATGACCACAGAAAGAGCAAGTCTCAAGATTACGAGGACCACTCTGGAATCTTCTACTCTTTTTATAGGTCATTAGCCATCCACCTGACCACCTCCACCACAATAGCATTTCATAGTCTTCACACCCACATTAATATGTGCTCTGTGATCTCATTTGGGTCCAATTCCCTGATTTTACAGTTGAACAAACTGATATCTCTCCCCCTCCTCAAATGAGAAAGCAGGTGACTTGCCCAAGGTCACATAAGTTAGCCGACAGATGTTAAGCCCAGTTCACCTCCTCCCAGACCAATGTCCCTCCCATACCTCCCACCCACAATGACCTGTTAATGACACCTCAGGAAGTTTTTAATCTAAAGTCCAGGATAATCTCACAATCATCATCCAGCCCAATGAGAAACTGTCCTGAATCCCATCCAGATCATTCACCGAACCACAAAGTTCCCGTTCTCAGGCAGATTTCATCCGAGCTTTGGCTAACTCCCAGGGAAGCACAAATCAGATCTGCTGTGTATTGGCAGAACTTTGGCTTAGAACATATTTCAAATGCCGCCCATTGAACATTGGCAGCCTTGAAAAAACACGGCCAGGAAATTATTCCAGGAGGCCCAATTGCTCTCTGACATTTTACAAGGAGAGGCTGATGGCATTCCCTCCCAAGCTCTTCCCTTTGTGCCCAGAATAAACACCGCATTCCCTGTATATGCCCCAAATTAGGAGAGGGCAAGCTTAGCTGTGGCAAGAATCAAGTGAATGTCTTTGATGGGCAGGGCCCTCTGCTCAGTGCAGAAAGCATTTTGCCAAGTTCTTTCTCCTTCGGTTTTAAAACCCTTGTGTATTCCAAGAGAAACGTAGTCCATGTGTTTCTGATTCATTTACACTTAAATCATTAAAATGTTTTGTGAGAGTTATTTGATGTCTGAGGAGCCTGTGAGTCTTCTTAAGAGGACTTTTTAAGGATTTTTTTTTTTTTTTTTTTTCCACCCTGCCTGAAACAGAGAGCAAAGTTTGGCTAAAACAGTGCCTGAGTTCAAACGTATTCTCTCATTGCATGACTGTACTTGCATCCGAGTTACTGACCACAGCCTCTTAACAAAGCCGGGCTTGGCGAGGCCGACATCAGAAAGTGTTAAAATAGAGACTGGAGAGAAAACGGAGCAAAGAGGATTCCAGGGAGATTCAAGCCACTGCTCCCGCAAAAAATGTGCCAAAGGGGAGCTATATGGCCGGTAGAGGGTACGTTATTTGTCATCTTGGCTAGAGAGGGTGGAAGCCCTCTCTCACGTACCTCACTGGGCAACTGACAAAGCACTTCCATAGCCATAATCTCAGTTAAACCCCATAGCAACCCTCATTTACAGATGAGGGAACAAGATCAGAGATGTTAGGTATTGTGTCCAAAGTGCACAGCTGGTTTGGGTAGTAAGGAAAGATTACAGCCAGATTCGGACTCTGAGTCTAATGCTCTTTTCAAGTATGCCTCAAATTGAGTTTCTCTGTGAATGTTGAATGTGTGTGTGTGTGTGTGTGTGTGTGTGTGTGTGTGTGTGTGTGTTTGAAATGCCATGTGCATTAAAATATATTAGTGAGAGGCAGTATAATATAGTGGTAAGAACTCAGGTTCTTCATTGGTTCAAAACTTCCTTCATCACTTTCTAGCTGTGTGATCTTGAGCAAGTTTCTTAACCTCTCTGGTCTGTTTCCTCATCTGTAAAATAAGGATAATGTTACTGAACACCTGGACAAAGTATAAAGATAATTGAAGGAATTAATATGGTAAAGTGTTTGGAACAGTAGTGTTCAATAAATGTTCGGTACGTAGCAGGAGGAATAACAAATCACAATGTACTCATGACAAGCTGTATAACCTCTCTGAGTCTCAGTTTCCTCATTTGTAAGGTGAAGATAACATGATGACCCTCAGGATTTTGTGGAGGTTTGAGATGAGGCTTGTGTCTGACAGAGTGCCAAGTAAAATCTGTTTTTAACACCAGACACACCCCTCCATGTTCAGTGTTGGTTGTTATTGTGTGGGTGGGTAATTTTCCTATTATTCAGCTCAACTTAAACCCTGTGTGCATTTCTCCACAAAACAGTGTATAGACATGGCTGCAGGTCTAGGTCTTTCTGCACCCACAGGGTACCTGGTTTCCTGCTGTGAGGGACCCTGTCTGGGCTGGAGTAGACCTCTGAACGTGGAGGAGTTGTTAAAGCACGTGACAAATGTCACCCTTGAGTGGGAAAGAACCACTAGCGAAGAGCAGGACTTGGTGCTTCCTCACATTCTGAGCCTGCGACTGTGTTCACAGGAAAACCTGTAGCTGTTTGTTTGCGGACAGACAGAGGATCTGGAATTTGGATCCTTTTTCTCTCCCTGTGTTGATGTTAGAATTGCCTTCTTAGTTGTTTCTGTTTAATTGGTGTTCTTTTGCCGATGTCCTGAAAAAGACCAGAAAATTATAGCCATCTGGCAAGAGAAATTAAACTCCGTCCCCCTCCAGCCCCTAAACACACACACACACACACACACACACACACACACACACACACACACACACAGTGATACAAATACCAGTTTGAGCCTCTCGGTTATTTTCTCTCAAGGGCTCGGGCCAGCCAGTCACACGGGAGAAAGGAAGGAGCTGGAGGAGCACATTTTTTAATCGAGAGGAGAGATTCCGTTCTGTCAGGTTCCTCTGAGAGTGTGTGAAAGCCAGTCAGAGGAGGGAGAGAGGAGAGAGGAAAAGCCAGCAGGAGAGAGGGGGCGAGGGGATCTCTCGCAGGCAGGGGAAGGCGTGACCTGAATGGAGAATGCCAGCCAATTCCAGAGACACACAGGGACCTCAGAACAAAGATAAGGCATCTCTGACAGCACACTGGGACCAGCTCACAGACAAGTGAGGCCAGGGGCACAGAGGCCAGGCGTCCAGCAACACCCAAGGCAGGAAAATGAGGTGAGTGACAGTCTGGGACAGGGCAGGGGTTCCCTTTCAGGGATCAGGTGTCAAGTAGCCTGAGAAGGTCTGACCTTGTCTCTGGGCAGACTCACCTCTGTGTGGTGTAGGTGGTGGTGACTGGCTTTCTCATCAACCCCTGGGGCTCTGAGGAGGGAGAATTGGGCTGGGCGCCTTCCCTGGGACCTGCAACTTGAAGCGGGAGACTTCGTGCAAATCCTGCCCCAGGCTGCTGAGGCTCAGATTTCTCTCTGCCAGCAAAGGGTGCTGCCTACTGGCGAATGGGGCTCACCCCCTGTTGCCCACAGGGCTGATTTTCCATTTTCCTTCTCTGCAAAGGGCATTGATTGATCTCTCCCTATACTTTGTGAGTTAGATATGTGTTTACCCGTTCTGACCGAAAAAGAAACCAGCTTCCCACAGCTCAGCTCTGTGGCTTCTTATACCTTGAGAAGTTTGCCAGTTAAAACCTCAATTTAGAAAATTAAAGCCTGTCCCCATTTTACAGTTCCTCATAAATTTCTACATTTCTCCCTGAAATCAGAGGCAGCTGGTGTCCTGAATCAGGATATGAATTGCACCAAATGGCTCTTAAAGGGATACCACAAATGTTAAAAAAAAAAAAAAAAAGAGGAGCCTTTGGCATTCTGACACCTAGGATTTTAAATTCCAATTGGTTTTAAGTTCCTCAGTCTTTCCTATTCCTTTCCTAAGCCTACAGTTAGAGTTACTTGATCCTTCTTGGAAACCCTGGAGGTGTAGTGGTTAAGAGCTATGGCTGCTAACCAAAAGGTGAGCAGTTCAAATCCACCAAGCGCTCCTTGAAAACTCTATGGGGCAGTTCTACTCTGTCCTATAGAGTCATTATGAGTTGGAATCAGTTCAATGGCAATGGGTTTGGTGAGTTGATCCTTCTTACTAGACAGTCCTTGTAAGTTTTCCTCTGAGTCTCAAAACCCAACCACCCTAATTATTTTTAGGATTTCTAAGTGTTAATGTTATTTAAAAAACAAAAAACACTTCGCAGATGTGTGAAGTCCCTAAACACCTCTCTCCCCATTTATTTTCTGTTCAGTGGAAACAACACTTCTGTTTGTTTCTTTTCTGCAAAGTCAACTAGCAACTTTGCTGGGTATAGCAGAAATGAGGGGCCCTGGGTTGTGTTAGGAGCCCTGGTGGCACAGTGGTGAAAAGCTCGCCTACTAACCAAAAGGTTGGCAGTTCGAATCCACCAGCCTCTCCCTGAAAACCCTATGGGGCAGTTCTACTCTGTCTTATAGGGAGCTATGAGTTGGAATCTACTGGCCTGCAACAGATTAGGCTGTGTTAACCCTTTAAACTCAGATTACCTGTGGTTCAGGGAGATAGATAATGAGGTCTTTAAGGTTAATTCAATCATTCTATTCTCGATAAATCCATTGTAATTTTAATCCTGCTATCCAGCTTCATTGTCCTTTCTCCTAAAGCAGATGGAATTTATTTATGCCCATCTGCTTCCATGAAGATTACAGCCTTGGAAACCCCATGGAACAGTTCTACTCTGTCCTATAGGGTTGTTATGAGTCAAAATTTACTTGATGGCAATGGGTTGTTTTTCTGGACATGGAGCGAGGATCTGACCTTTGCCTACCTGTACTCCATCCAAATCCCTCCCTACACTCTTGCCCCAGGCGTACCAAACCACAGGGCTGAGCAACAGTTCTATATCTTTACATATGCTAGTCCTCAACCTGGAACATCCCTCCCCTTTATTTTTCACCTAGAGGTCCCAATGGTTCAAGTCAGTTCAAACATCACCTCCTCTTCCCTGGCCACCATCTCCAGGGTGAGCTTCTCCTCCTTTATGCCATTTCTGTCCTTTGAGATTATGTCTCTTACTGGCATTATAAAAAGAGGAAGACCCTCAATGAAATGGATTGACACATTCGCTGCAACAATGGGTTCAAACACAGCAGCAATTGTTAGGATGGTGCAGGACCAGGCAGTGTTTCCTTCTGTTGTAGATGGGGTCATGATGAGTCGGAGCCAGCTCCACAGCACCGAACAACAACAAATAATGAATTGTCATTGTAATATCTATTTGTTTAAATGTTCATCTCTCCTTACAAGAGTGATAGCTCCTTGAGGGACAAGATCTATGTCTTATTCACCTTTGTATGATCAGCACCTAGGATAATGTCTGTTTCCTACTAGGCACTCAGTAAATATTGGTTGAATTGAATTCAATTGTTGAAAAGCAAAACAATACAGAAATGTATTCTACTAGAAAAGTTTTAAATGGTCTTGCCTCACATAGATAGAGCGCCTTGGAGTTTATAAACCACTTCCATGGGCACTTTTTCAGTTGGTCCTCAGATTTCAGATGAAGTAAGGATTGATGGATAAGGGAGGGTAAAAGCAGCTAAGAAAATTGCCGAAAGCCACATTGAGGATCTTGAAGAGGTCCAGACTCAAACTTGGGCCTTAGGGCTCCAAGTCCAGAATATTTTTCTAGTATCTTCCACTTGATTGTCAACCAAGTATATTATTCTACACCATTTAATCTGGGGGCATTCAAGCTTCACTACATATTAGAATCACCTATGATCCCTCAACAATTACCAGTGTTCAGGCCTCACCCCAAACCAATTAAATCAGATCTCTTGAGGAGGGGCTCTAGCATTAGCATTTTTTTTTTTTTTTAATCTCCACATAAAGCCACAGGCTTGTTGCATTATTTCTCACAGAATCAATTGCTTTGGCCAGATGCCTGGGTATTATATAGGCATGAACCTAGCATCATCTGTGAACTTCTGTTTTCCCTTCTTCTGTTAAAGCTAATTCTCCATATGGTATTGGGCACAACAAGTCGTCTCTTGGGGTATCATTTCATCGTCTACCAAATAAGGGTGCCATCTAGGAGATCTACACAGTCCCTTTCAACTCGAATACTCAAAACCTTCAAGTCTTGGTGTTGTTTGGGTTGAAATAAGGAGAGTGAATGGACGGCATAAAAAAGACTACTCATTCCACAATCATGGATATATTTAGGCATTTTTATGTGTTCCTAGTAGCTGCTCCTACAGAAAAGCTTATGAAATCCCATCTTTATATATTACTTCTGACATTTCAAGCAAATGTAGCTAGACTTTTTTGATTAGCTAGAGGATAGATAGCAGGTGTTGTGAATTGTACAGCAGGTGTCTGGTACAGAAGAAGCCAAAGACATTTAGTGAGTGTGATGGGGAATGAAAGCTGCCATTTACATTCTTCAATTTGCAGCCTAAAGAACGAAAGCAAGCAAGCATATGCTCAAGTCCATAATATGCATGGAGCTATTTGTTTCAAATGTTTAAGCCAGTTTTGAGATGCAAACGAAACAGAACAGAAAGCTTCCCAGGCCTTCCTCCCACGCTGACCAGTTGTCTGCCACACAAGGCACCAGGCCTCTGGGGCTAAGATGGAGCTGTCAGTCACCAGCCCTTGAGAGAATCACCCTTAGAAGGCTCAGTGTCTCCTCAGTATGGTCTGGAAAAAGCAGGCACGGGGAAAGTTGATCTTTCAGCCTTGCATAATCTGGGTGTCTCTATTGCAGGGAAGTCCAGTTTGGAAGCCAAAACTCATTCCTAATCCCTGCTTTTCGGGAAACAGTGTGATGGAGTAATCATCATTAATGTTTGCCTAGGGCTGGACAGTTAACAAAAGGCTTTCCATTCCTCCTTTACACTGATAGCAGCCCTGTGGGAAGTCCTCATTATCACCGCTTCATGGATAAGGAAATGGAGGCCTGGTGTGACTTCCCCAAGGCGGGTCAGATAAAAAAAGCAAAACCCTGGACCTAGCTCTTCTGACCCAGAACCAGTGGGCTCTCCTCCCAGGCAGAACTAAGCCACAACTCACAGTCTTGTTAACATCGATCCTTTTCCTGAGGGTTGCCTAGGCTCTGCAAGTTAGAGTTTCTAGACTCGGCTTTCCTACTGGTTCCCTGTAGAATTTGGACCTATGCCTTCCCTTCTCTCTGCCTGTGAGCCCCACCCTCCACAGATTAAAAAAAAAAAGTTGCCATCCTGTCAATTCCGACTCATAGCAACCCTATAAAATATATATATGTTGACACTGGCTATTGGACTAAAATGTGTTGTTTTCTTAAAAGTATCTCATATGTTGCTATTGGAGGGGCCTTGGGAAAAAATTTAAATATTATCCACTTTCTATTGAAAAAAAATACACAATTCTTCTAGACAAATTTGAATATTTCGTATACACAAAAATAAAATCAAAACACTCATAATCCCACTTCTAGTGATAGTCATTGTTAATGGCTTGGTATATATCATCCTAGACCATTTGGGAGCCCTGGTGATGCAATGGTTAGGCACTTAGCTGCTAACAAAAAGATTGGTGATTCATACCTACCCAGCAGCTCCATGGGAGAAAGACCTGGATATCTGCTTCCTTAAAGATTAGATTACACCCAAGCAAACCCTGTGGGAGAAAACGCAGAACAGAATTTCAGATTCTAGTGGAATTCAGAATTTCTGAAGCCATGAAGGCTGGATGAACCGCTGAAACTATTTTCCTGGCATATATTCTAACGTGTGTATTCTCAGCAACAACACAAATAAAATGAATTTTTAAAAAGAACATCTCAAGGCAGTGGGAAGAACTTTGGTTTTAGGGTGTGGGCTCAAGGGTGACGTGGGTTCTCTCAGCCTTTGCTTCCTCTTCTGTTGAGTGGGGATCCTCACCCCGGCTTATCTTACCTCAGCAAGTTGTTAAATCCATTTGCTATGGAACTGACTCGTGGCGACCCCATGTGTGTAGAATAGAATTGCACACCATCAGGTTTCCAAAACTGTGACCTTTCAGAAGCAGATAGCTAGGCCTTTCTTCTGAGGCAACTCTGGATGAGTTCGAACTTCCAACCTTTGAGACAGTAGTCGAGTGCTTAACCATTTGCCCCTGTGCATGGACTTCCCAGCAAGTTGTTAAGAAGGTAGAAGTCTTGTCTATTGTGTTCTTTGCTGTATCTCTACCACCTACTTAGTGCCTGGCATAAAATAGATGCTAAAAATTTGGTGACTATGTGGTGTCATTTCACTTTGAAACTATAAAACTCTGTGATTGTTCCTGTGTGTCTCTGACCACTGTGGTTTGAGATAATATGTTATATTTTGGGGCATACTGCAATCTCACTTATTTACACCTTGAACTCACTAAGAAGCTAATGCACTGAGCCAGTAATTGCACTTGTGGAAACTATTTCCACAGATAAGGTCACGTAGGGACAAAATGACTTAGGGATAAGGTTATTCGCTACAACTTGCTTGCAAAAGGAAAGACTGGAAACCACCTAAATGCCCATCAATACAGGATTTGGTTAAATAAACTGGGGTGCATGTACACGATGTAATTCAAAAGAATGAGCAGGTCTTTACGTACTGATGTGGAAAGATCTACAAATAAGGTAACGTCATTAGACAAGGAACCAAGGAGCATAACAATGAGGATAGAATGTCACCAATTGTACGAAAGAAAGAAAAGGTGAAATACATGAGATGTGCTTATTTATGCAAAAATATATCTGTAAAAGTAAATTAAAAATTAATCCTATTGGAGAATGGAATTCGGTGGCTGGGAGATGGTGGTGGAAAGGAGACCTTTGGTACATTGCCGCTTACTCCTTTGTAGTTTTGAACCATATGAGTGTATTACCAGTACAAATATTAACAAGAAAGATACTGAGTTCCTTTAGTATTTGACACACACAAAAAAAGACACCCATGGGACAGTTCTACTCTGTCATGTGGGGCCACTATGAATCAGAACCAACTCGATGGCACCCAACTACAACAAAATTTATATGGATTATATCAGGACTGGGCAGCGTTTCGTTCTGTTGTACATACGGTTGCTGTGAGCTGGAACCGACTCAATGCACCTAATGACAGCAACAGGTAGATAACCTATATATATAGTTTATCTTGCTGTGTTTATATACCCAAACATCTATATACATACGAATACATACACACACACACACGGATACACACATGAACACAAACACACAGATACACGCATGCACATGGAATCCGTGGGTAGTGCAAATGATTTGCTCTCAGCTACTAACCTAAAGGTTGGCAGTTCAAACCCATCCAGTGAAGCTGGAGAAAAAAGGCTTGGTGATCTCCTTCTGTAAGATTATAGCCAAGAAAACCCTATGGGGCAGTTCTACTCTGTAGCACATGGAGTCGATGGTGAGTCGGAATAGACTCGACCGCAGTGGATTTGGTTTTTGGTTTGTATATACCCACATACACATCCGTAGACACACAGAGAGGAAGATAACATCCTACTGGTTAGCAAAGATACAGCCATCAATCTGGAGATGCTGGTACTGTTTCCTATAGCACTGACTTTTTAGACTAAGACTCTGGCTCAACTTTTATTCATTCATTCATCGTTTATTATATACCAGGCTCTATCCTAGGTCCAGAGTCCCTGAGTGGCACAAACAGTTAAGCAATCGGCTACTAACTGGAGGGTTGGCAGTTCAAACCACCCAGAGATGCCTCAGAAGAAAAGCCTGGTGATCTGCTTCCGAAAGGTCATGGCCTTGAAACCCCTATGGAGTGCATTTCTTCTCTGTAATACATGGGGCTGCCATGAATCAGAATCGACTCCACAGCAACCGGTTGTGCTAGGTCCTTTACATCCACCTCATACGAACCCTGTAATTTAGGGATTGGTGGCCTAGTGGTTAAGTGCTATGGCTGCTAACCAAAGGGTCGGCAGTTCGAATCCACCAGGCGCTCCTTGGAAACTCTATGGGGCAGTTCTACTCTGTCCTATAGGGTCGCTATGAGTCGGAATCGACTCGACGGCACTGGATTCTGGATAGTCTCCATTTTACATATAAGAACACTGGAGCTCAGAAGGACTAGTCACCAAGGTTCCACAGCCAGTAAGTAGAAGAAGTGCACCTAACTTCACTACAGCAGGGCAGTGAGATATTCCCTCTAACAGAGGTAGGGAACTGTGGAATCTGGGGAGTAGAAGGGCACTACAGGCTGGGAGATAGTGGGAGAGAAATAAGACATCAGCAGGAGAGGAATGGGCAGAGCGTGTGCCATGGAACTCAGGCATGGAAGGGCATGGCAGTCTCCCAGAACAGCAGGAGGCCAGCATGACTGGCATTGAGATGAGGCTGGACTAGCAGATCAGCACCAGATCAAAAAGGACCTCTCTGACCATGCAGGGGGAGCCCTGGTGGTGCAGTGGTTAAGTGTTCAGCTGCTAACCAAAAGGTCAGCAGTTAGAATCCACCAGCTGCTCCTTGAAAACCCTATGGGGCTGTTCTACTCTGTCCTATTTTGTTGCTATGAGTTGGAATCTGCTCAAAAGCAATGGGTTTGGTTTGTTTGCTTGTTGGCTGTGGAGGAAGCAGATAGATGCTTTTTCCTGCAGGCACAGTGGAGCAGCATGGTCACATCTGTGTTTAGGAAATCAGCTTTGATGGCAAGTTGTTAAGCTGTGTAAAGTGAGCGATGCAGGCAAGGAGACCAGGTAGGATGCTATAGCAATAGGCCAGAGAAGAAAGCTTAAACAGAGTACCTAACTGGATAGGAGGATATGGATTTCCAGAACAAGGGAGGTGAATAAATAGGACTTGGTGACCGTTGAATGGGAAGGAAGAGGAAAGAAGAATGATAAAATTTCAGGCTGAGAGAACTGGTAGATGGTCATGCCAGTAACAGAAATCAGAAATGAGAGCAAGATCCTGGAGGGGAGAGTTTGGGATGGTGAAGTTCAAGGTCCCTGGGTCTTGCAGGGGGAGTCGTGTGTTAGATGCCTGAGTACTCATGTTTTGACCAGCCTCAGTCACTCCAGGAGCCCTGGTGGCACAGTGGTTAAGGGATTGGCTTCTAACCAAAAAGGTGACAGTTCAAATCTACCAGCTGCTCCTTGAAAACCCTAAGGGGCAGTTCTACTCTGTCCTGTGGGATTGCTATGAGTCGGAATTGACTTGATGGCAACAGGTTTAGTTTTTCTTTGTGGGGAGGGTTGGGGGCGTTTCAGTCACTCTACTTCTTTATTGGAAACTGTGGTGGTGTAGTGGTTAAAAGCTACAGCTCCTAACCAAAAGGTCGGCAGTTCAAATCCACCGGGCGCTCCTTGGAAACTCTATGGGATAGTTCTCCCCGTCCTATAGGGTCACTATGAGTCCGAATTGACTTGACGGCAACGGGTTTAGGTTTTTTGGGGGGGGGTCGGGAGGGAGCGTTTCAGTCACTCTACCTCCTTATTGGAAACCATGGTGGCGTAGTGGTTAAGTGTTACAGCTGCTGACGAAAAGGTCGGCAATTCAAATCCACCAGGCGCTCCTTGGAAAAGCTATGGGACAGTTCTACTCTGTCCTATAGGGTACTATGAGTCGGAATCCACTTGACGGCAAAGGGTTTGTTTTTGTTTTTGTTTTTTTAACTGCTTTATTGCATCAGTCACACTTGGCACATTCTGTAAGTTTTATTGAGTTTTCCTTGTCCCTTATGCAACTGTTTTAATAGTCCATGTTCTCTGATTTCTAAGTCACAGGCCTTTGACCCTTTTATTAGAACAGTTAGCAAGAGGAGAAAAAAAAAAAAACTTGTTTTGCTCATTTTTTCTTTATTCAAGATTTTGTGTACATTGACTGATTTTGTAATGAAATACCTCATTCAACATGCTAAATCTGTTTAAGGTACTGAGTATTCCATCACTGAGAGTGATCAATCTCATCCCAATGTTAAAAACCAGTTGACGTCCAGCTGACCCCAACTCGTGGTGATCCCATGTGTGTCAGAGTAGAACCGTGCTCCATAGAGTTTTCAATGGCTGGTGTTTCAGAAGCAGATTGCCAGGTCTTTCTTCCGAGGCTCCTCTGGGCGGACTTAAACCTCCAACCTTTTGGTTAGCAGCTAGTGCACCACCCAGGGACTCCTATTCCAGTTTAACCAAGTTTTTATTACTTACTTTCTCAAAAAATGACTCAAGGGTATATGATTTTTAACATGAAGCCAACCTGAATAAATTATATCAACTTTTACCTAATCACAAAAATTTATATTTTCCACAGTAAAAGGAGATGAATGAGAGTCTAAAATGTGGTGTTTTCAGGAAAAATTTAATACTATTATCAAATCTTCAAAAGAGCAAAACAAGAAGAAAACTTAGGAATCATCTAGTTACCACCTTCCTTGTATTGTGGGATGGGTAAGCAAGGCCCCCTGAAAGAGGAAGTAAGCACAGCAAGTCAGTGGCAGAAATACGCTAAGGACTTGGTTTCCTACCTGCTGATTTAGTTAAAGCTGGGGACCTGTGTCCATGGATATAAGCAGACCCGTCTTCATATCTTCCAGGTGGCTCCTTCTTTATCATGCTCTGTGCTTCTCCCTGTTGAAGGCTTCAGCCCATACCGTGGAGCTAAATGATATGTTTGGCCATATCCAGTCACCGGGCTATCCAGACTCCTATCCAAGTGATTCTGAAGTGATGTGGAATATCACTGTTCCAGAGGGATTTCGGATCAAGCTTTACTTCATGCACTTTGACTTGGAATCCTCCTATCTTTGTGAATATGACTACGTGAAGGTGAGATTCCTGGATGCTCCCCAGATGGACATGGCTTTCTACTGGGAGTTAGAGAAGCCTAGAAGAATTAGATGCTGTCCTCCCGGGGTGGCAGCCTACTGGGGGAGACACACAAGGTCACACTCTGATGAATGAGGGTTGCAGATGGTATGTTTCCTGCAAGCTGAGTGGGTAGAACTAGAAAGGACCATCAGGAAAACTGAGGCTGGCAGGGTGTGACTCAACCAAACACAACCTCTTCTTTTTCTTTCAGTTCTCAAAGCCTTCAGTGTTTACTGCCTCTGCTCAAAGGCCATCTTTAACCTAACAAGCTGCAAATGGCAGAGACTCCAGAGTAAGGAGCATCAGACAGAAAACATAGCCATAATTATGTTCAAATCTGAAGCATTAGAAAGCACTGCCTAATTCTGCAGATGATGAACAATTCGGTGTGTGGAGAGTACAGGCTATGTGGTGGTAGGCTGCAGGAGGTGAATTTGGTTGGGGTGAGATTCTGAAGGACCTTGGATGTCATGCTAAGGAATTTGGATTTTATCAGCAAGAGGCATGGACAGGGGTGGGAGGTCACTGTCTTAGTCATCGAGTGCTGCCATAACAGAAATACCACAAGTGGATGGCTTTAACAAAGAGAAGTTTATTCTCTCATAGTCCAGTAGGCTAGAAGTCTGAATTCAGGGCATCAGCTCCAGGGAAAGGCCTTCTCTCTGTCAGCTCTGGAGGAAGGCCCTTGTGATGGGAGCATCTCAGTGCAGAAACCTCAGGTCTAAAGGACACGCTTTGCTCCTAGTGCTGCGTTCTTGGTGGTATGGGGTCTTCATGTCTCTCTGCTCACTTCTCTCTTTTATATCTCAAAAGAGATTGGCTTAAGACGCTACCTAATTTTGTAGATCTCATCAATGTAACTGCTGCTGATCCATCTTATTACGTCACAGTGATAGGATTTACAACATATAGAGAAATCACATCAGAAGATAAAATAGTAGGCAATCATATAATCATACAAGGGGATCATGACCTAGCCAAGTTGACAGGTATTTTGGGCAGACACAATTCAATCCATGACAGTCACTATCGGAAATGAACGTAAAAAAATTTATGGGAGGAGGAGCACACATATGGATTTTAGCAAGAATCCACAAAACATACCATGAGTGGGAAGATGTTCTCTTTTTAAAGTGGGGCTGAGAAAGGTCAGAGTATTTCTGAGAGATCGAGTTTAAGGTTGTATTCCATTTAAAGAGATGAGGAGACCTAAGAGCTTATTTTCTAAGCTCTCTATGGCTTCATGGAAGGGGTTCTCATCAAACAATTCTAGAGTGGGCTTTGTGTATTTTTAGCATATTATAGTCTTGTTTCTCCATATTCGACAAGCGTTAACCTTGTATTACCCAGACTATTTGACCAGCAGAAAAGTAGAGAGTTTACAACGTGCTTTTACACATATAATCTTATTCAACCTCTTAAACAATCCTGTGAGATGGGTACTGTTATCCCACTTCACAGGCAAAGAAACAAACTCAGGAAGGTATGGCAGCTCACCCAAGGTTGTACAGCTTGTAAGTGAAGGGCCAAAGTCCCAAACCCATGTCTTGTGACTTTGAATCCCGAGCTCCCTTGGTTACACCAAAAACTCCCTAGCTATGTTCCACTGAGCCCCATGACACTGCAGGCCTCAAAGGGGCCACAGAAGGGGCGGAAAGAGGCCCTGGAAGTGGGGCTCTGGACCCCTACCTTGTCTAAGCTCATTTTATACTTCTATGATCTGAAACAAGTACTGTATGGCAGAATTCCTCCACCTCAGCACTATTGACATTTTCAGCCAGATATTTCTTTGCTGAGGGGAGCTGTCTTGAGCATTGTAGGTCATTGAGCTGTAAACCTGGATTCTACCTACTAGATGCCAGTAGCAGCTCCTCCCCAACCCCAGTCATGACAACCAGAAGTATCTCCAGACATGGCCAAATATTCCCAGAGGAGCAAAATCACCCCAGCTGGAAATTATTGCTGTGTGGGCTACGGCCCTTCCTGAATGCCCTGTGCGGGACTGAGGGTATAACGATGCAGGTGACCTGGTTCCTGACAGAGAAAAGCTGGACAAATAGTCATCGCGTACAATGAAAAAGGGTAATGACTGACAGATAAAGAATGCAAGGAGGTGAAACTGGTCTCTGTAAGAGATGATGTGGGTTGATAATCTTGACTGACATACAGTTTCTATAAATTCTTTAGAAATGAAGGCATCTTCTCAGGGGTCACAAGGATCAACCAGAGGCTATCCAGAGACCCTAAAGTGCTCATCATACTAAACTGAACTTTCTGACACAAAGGTTGGTTATACCTTCCAGGATATAATCTAGCCTCCCTCAGAGCCAAAATTTCGGGATAAAATTATAAATGTGGGTTATTGGGTTAAGCAAAGCCCCCCAGCCTATTCCCCCAACTAATACCAGTCATCAAACCATGTTATTCTTGAACATTTTAGTTGAATAATATGATGACAAAACTTTTTTTTAATGTGACAGTGAGTCCTATAAATTTGGACAAGCTAGATGTGAACTTCTTCACCAATTTTTTCTCTAGTTTCAAATGCATCAACCATCTAGAAATTTTGACAATGAAAACACTTGCTTTTATTGGTAGCTGAGCCCTCAGACCACAGAAATCACAGAATTTTCTTTTCTTGAGCTGTAACAATGACTTCTTATTATTCCTGGTCTCTTCCCTCCAAAAACTGACTCTTAACTTTGTATTTATCAGGTAATAATTTTTCACAAGTTTTCTTCTTGTTTAGACAGATGCCAAGGTTAACCTTGTTAGGATTCCTTTATGAAGACTATAAACACACAATAGAAAACTTAAGTCACCCTTCTGCTTCAAATAAATTGAGTCTTCAGGCAAGGCAAATTAAGGAGTGGACATCAGCTGTATTTTATAATGGAAAAAAAAATGACAAGGTGCTTTTTAAGGGCAACAATTGCATCAGAGGTAAAGTCACCTTCTGAGACTGAATTAAAGACTCTTGAATACATTTCTACCCAAAGCTTGGCCTTTCTGACTGGAGAATATTTTGGAAATTGATTAATGGTTTCTATTCAGGGTGGTGGATAAAATAAGCAACATCATGATAAACAGAGAAAATACTGAAGTTGTCAAGGATTTCATTTTACTTAGGTCCACAATCAACACCCACTGTAGCAGCAGTCGAGAAATCAAATGACATATTCCATTGGGCAAATCCACTGCAAAAGACCTCTATAAAATGTTAAAAAGCAAAGATGTTACCTTGAGGACTAAGGTACACCTGACTCACGCCATGGTATTTTTAATCACTTCATATGCATGCAAAAGCTGGACAATGAATAAGGAAAATCGAGGAAGAATTGATACCTTTGAACAGTGATGTTGACAAAGAATATTGGATATAGCATGGACTGCTAGAAGACCAAACAAATCTGTCTTGGAAGAAGTACAGCCAGAGTGCTCCTTAGAAGCAAGAATAATGAGACTTCACATCATGTGCTTTGGGCATGTTATCAGGAAGGACCAGTCTCTGGAGAAGGACATCATGCTTGGTAAAGTAGAAAAAAAATAGAGGGTCAGTGAAAAAGGAAGACCTTCAATGAGATGAATTGATAGAGTGGGCTCAAACATAGCAACAGTTGTGAGGTTGGCGCATGACCAGGCAGTGTTTTGTTCTGTTGTACAGAGGGTTGCTCTGAGTCAGAACCAACTCAATGACACTTAACAAAACCAACATCCTGGGTGGTGAGACATCTTCCCAAAACCCCAAGGAGATGGACCTAGGCCCTCTGGAAGGGGCAGCCTGGTCCTGGCGTCTTGCCTGACATTCAGGAAATGCTTGTCCTGGTTCCAGATGACCTGCGGTAAGAAACCTTCCCTTTCTAGACCTAAATTTGTGCATCTGTAAAATAAACCAAAAAAAAAAAAAAACCCCATTGCCCTTGAGTTGATGCCGACTCACAGTGACCCTATAGGACACAGTAGAACTGCCCCACAGGGTTTCCAAAGAGCTGCTGGTGGATTTGAACTGCAGACCTTTTAGTTAGCAGCCAAGCACTTAACCGCGGCAGCACCAAGGCTCTGTCTGTAAAAGAGGGATGAGAAAATCTTATAGGGCCTTTCTTCTCCAAAATTAGAATCCCTTTAGCAGGCCAAGTGATTTCTGGGCACAGCAAAGAAGCAGTTCACTTGAGGCAACTTGGACTGAGCTGCTGCCTGAGGTGCCTACCGTGCTTGCCTCTCTGACTCAGACATGTTTTCCCAATTCTTTTGGAAGACGGGTTAACACTGGGGGGTGGGGGAGTGAGGGGCGGTAAAAACGTACATCTGGATTTATGCTTACACAGCTGTCTTTCAGAATACCATCCTGGCGTGGAGCTTTGCCTCCCTGAAGAGATTTCAGCAGCTGTAGGGTATGAGCAGGCCTCCCTCTGCCGGAGGCTGCGCCCTCAAATGTTGACACCTGGTGTTCACGTGGAGATGCCAGGGCCCTGTGCCCTTGCCCACACATGCCCAACAGAGCTTCCCTCTAAAAGTCACAGACAAATCATGGAATGTCAGGGATGCAGGGGTGCTCTGGAGACTCACCGAGTCCCATGCTGTTGTTATTATTGTCGTTTTTCAAATATTCTCTCCCCAGTGACCCTTTTCTTCTTCTAACAAATCTTTGAGTAGCCTCAAAATGGAAAACTAATAAAAGGGGAGCTACTCAGGTTGAAAATGGCCCTGAAGCTCAGTCTGCTGGTTCATGCTTGGAGATCTCCCATACAGTACCTTTGAGGAGTTACAGCTTGAATATTGCTGCACTAGTCAAGCAGGGTCGCTATGAGTCGGAATCAACTTGATAGCAATGGGCTTGGTTTGGGTAGTCAAGCAGGAATGGCTATTTTTGGCTCCCTGGTGGCACAGTGGTTAAGAACTCAGCTGCGAACCAAAAGGTCAGTGGTTTGAATCCACCAGCTGCTCCTTAGAAACCATATGGAGCAGTTCTGCTCTGCCCTATAAGGCTGCTATCAGTCAGAATCAACTTTGATGGCAACAGGTTTGGTTTGAGCTTTTTAGTCAAGTTCTACTAGACAGAATAGGAGTCATAAGCTCAGAATCCATGGACAGAACTGGCACTCAGACCTCTAGGTCCCAAACCCAGAAGCTTTTCACATACAGTTGAAACCTGTTTGTTACTTCTAATTGTGACCCTCCCTGACCAGACTAGATGCTTTCTCTGGCTACGAATTAAGAGAGAAGCTCTTCCTTTTCCAACTGAGTAAAAGCACTAACGTGCCATGTGATCCCTGGGAAAGTCAACACCCCCCACCAAAATTCTGTTTTCCCATCTGTTCAATGACAGAGTGCGATGAGATGATTCCTAAATTTCCTTAAATCCTAAAATTCTAATCTCGATCCTCCTTGCCAGAACTTTCCCAGTTACCCCACCAAACTCTCATTATCCTAGTCAGGATAATACCAGAAAATGGTAATAACATGTTACAATAGCCTCTTCTCAAAGTCCCAAGGCCATAAGCGCTCCATTAAGAGTCTGCAGTCTTCTGGGGATGCCTTGATGGCAGATCATCTGAAGAGAACTTGTAAACATATCATGCCACTGTCCTTCCCCAAGCAACTTTAAATAACATTGGTTGTCCTTTGACAGAATAGCATCCCCTGTTTTGAAGGTTTTTCACTCTGTGACTAAATTCCTCTGGCAAACTTGTTAAAAAAAAAAAAAAAAAGTTGCTGTTGAGTTGGTTCCAACTCATGGTAACCCATGTGTGTCAGAGTAGAACTATGCTCCATAGGGATTTCAGTGTCAGATATTTCAAAAGTAGATCACCAGCTTTCTTCCAAGGTGCCTTGAACCACCAGCCTTTCAATCAGCAGCCAAGCACGTTAACAGCTCGCAGAGTCCAGCTCACAGGAACTCTTTCTGGACCAGCAGAAGCCCACAAACCACTCTTCCCACCCAGGTCCATCAGGGTGCTGAGGATAGAAGAGCTGACACTGAACATCAGTCACTTAAAGAAGAAGAGCAGGACCCCAAGGCTCTTGTCCAGATGCTCAAATTTTATTAAAATTCCTCTCCAGCCTGATTTCCCGCAGTCCTTGGTCTTCAAGGCATGTGCACATCTGCACAGCAGCATCTGCTTCTTTGGAATGTGGCTGCAATGTGTGGATTCCTGCAGCGCACAGATGAGGCATATGGATCACAGCTTGTTAAAGCTGCAGGCAGCCTGGTGCAGAGGACAAATGCACGGACTGGGAATCAGGAGGCTTGGGTTCTGGTTTTCATTTTTACTAGCTCACAGTAACCTTGAGCAAGTAACTGCTTCTGGAGAGGCCTGTTCCCTCCTCTGTCAACTATAGGGGGTTAAATCAGATGGTCTGTAATGCCCACCTAGCCCTGATATTCTATGAATCTAACACTTTAGAAATCATTACCTAGCTCCATGACCATCATGTCTAAAGGCCAGGGAAAATCCATTTATTGGCCTAGGTCACACTGGGACCAGAATTTACATCTCAAGACTTCCAGTCCAGTGTCCTTTAAAATAAATTAAGCTACGGCGGGGTATCATCTTGTAGGTGTTTCCATTTTTAAGTTACAAGGTAAGGAAAAAATTGTCTATAGTCAAACTTACTCTCGAAAATCCCTGAAATACAGTAGAGTATCATTTAAAGTGTGAAAAAGCAAAGACGTCACCTTGAAGACTAAGTGCACCTGACTCAAGCCATGGAGTTTTCAATCACCTCATATGCATGTGAAAGCTGGACAACAAATACAGAAGACAGAAGAAGAATTGACACCTTTGAATTGTGGTGTTGACAAAGAGTACTGAATATACCATGGACTGCCAAAAGAATGAACAAATCTGTCTTGGAAGAAGTACAACCAGAATGCTCCTTAGAAACAAGGATGGTGAGATGACATCTCACATATTTTAGACATGTTATTAGGAGGGGTCAGAACCCAGAGAAGAGCATCATGCTGGGTAAACTATAGGGTCAGCAAAAAAGCCTAAGACCCTCAATAAGATGGACTGACATAGTGGCTGCAACAATGGACTCAAGCATAGCAACGATTGTGAGGATGGCGCAGGACCAAGCAGTGTTTCGTTCTGTTGTGCATAATAGGGTCTCTATAAGTTGGCATCAACTCAATGGCACCGAAGAAGAACAACAACCATCTTTCAGTAAGTCCAGAAGAGACCTCCCCACCCCCACCCCAACACAGAGAAATGGAACAATTTACAGTTTCCTTGGTTGAACACCAGATGACGAGGTCAACTTGCTTATAAAGAAATATAGAGTTTTCGTTACTGAAGAAAGCTCTTAGGAACCAGAACTACCAAAAGAACAGCAGACTCACACATCCCATTTTCAAGCTCACACCATGGCCTCTACTCATTGGAAAAGGAGGCAAAAATCACCTTGCATTCCTTTTTTATTCTCTCTCTCTCTTTTTGATTTCTCTCGTTGAGTGCATATAGTTGACATCTGTTAAATGCTCATATGATGCAACTCCATTGTACTCTTATTAATCCTATATTCTTGATGCATCCAACATTTCTTCCATCCTTTCCACTGTTAGCTCCGTAGTTCCAATTGTTATTCCTCACCTAGCCTAGCAGCCACCAGTCTTCCCCCATCCAGTCCACCCTCTACATGCTTCCAGTGGGGTCTTCCTAAACAATTACTTTGAATGTGTCACCCTCGAATTCTTTCAATGGCTCTCCATTGTCAATGGAATGAAGCCCAAGAATCCTATTGAAGAAGTGTCATAAACTAGACACTGTACAAAGGACTATTCCTGCAAAGGAGAGTAACACAGTTGCTGCCCTCAAGAAATTCACAGTCTGACAGAGTGTGATGAGTCAAGTGCATCATAAGTAAATTAGACCCAGGTTAAGTAACACAAGAGGTAAGAGGCAGTACGTAAATTTGGGAGTGGTCATCGCCGGGTGGCCAGGAAAGGCTTCTGGAAGAGTTGATGTCTGAGATAAGTCTCCTGGGATATATAGAAACTCAGCAGTGCAGTTCCCTAGGCAGAATGTTCCAGCAGAGTTACCGTAAAGGAATGGAGGCTGAAAAGGATGGGAATGATGGAGAATGGAGAGTAGACAAATTGGCATGTTTTAGGAAGATATAAGAGAAAAACCTAGAAAGATCACCTGAGGGATAAACTAAGAAGATCCTTGATAAATTTGGGTTTTAACATGTGAAGCCAAGTTTGTAAATAAGTGGTTAATACGTTGAATTAATTCTGCAAATGTATTTTGTTGGGCTCCCTAATATTGGTTCACGCTGTGGTTGGGGGTGGGTGGAGGAGCGAGGAATTAATGTCAATGTTAAAAAATTTCTGAACTCATCCAAAAATCCACATTTCCAAGTTTCCTTAGAAAATCTGGCAACTCTGGCACCTTTCTGCCTGGCAACAATCAGCTGGCACCAGGAGGAGGTCAGCCCTGAGATAGGGTCCCCACCATTCCCATTTCCAAGGAAATTCTTTTCTTACATCTTGCTTGCACCATTGCTTCTCTTTCAGTAGAGAGAGTGAAACTCACTCCTCCTCTCGTGTCTCTATCAAAAGCAGAAAAGATGAAAGTAGCTGGGAAGAACATATATTTCAGGAAAACTGGTGAAAACATATTTTTCTTAAGAAGTGAAGAATATTCCTCAGTATTTGATCTGCAATGTGTGTTTCTGTCTAAAGAATATCAAACAGCCTATTTCACTCAATTATGTTTTCTGTATTTGAGTCTAGGACCTCCAATCAGAAACAATGAAGTGGGAGTGGGGGTAATGGGTGACCTTCAGGACATGCTTGAAGAAGGTTAATCTGGAGCCCTGTGTAAGGGAGTTAATCACAGGCTAAGTCAAAAGAAATTGAAACCATCAAAAGAGGCCATTTGGGTGACTGCTGCTACATTGAAAGTGGCCATACTGAATATGGTATGTTCCAAGGAAGACGATGGGCATCTAGGAGAGCTATGGAGACCCAGACAGAGATATATGGAGGTGGACTCCACAGGAATGGCTGAGTATAGAAGAAGGAGAAGGAAGAATCACAGGTTTCAATCACAGGTTTTGACACGATGGTGGCTACTTTCCCAGAAATGAAGATTAGGAACATGAGGAGAAGGAGGAGGTATAGGAAGGTTCAGAATTTGTTGAAGTGCACTGAATTTGAAGTACGGTTGGAAATGCTGGTCTAGATTTTGAGACAGGGCTTAAGGGCCATAGAGTAGATGTGGAAACAGCATGGAGACAAGAGAAGACAGTGATGGAAAGAGCCCAGCACTGAGGGTTAAATCCTGTCTCTGCCACCATCTTAATGAGAGACCACAGCTAAGCTTCTCAACCTCCCTAAGTATTGGTTTTGTTAGCAGTGAAATAAAGTTCATGTGATACAATACCTTCCTCCTAATTTGTGGAAGAGTTTAAACAAAATGACAGGTATAAGTAGAATCAAAACTTCAAAAAGCGATCGAATGAAGTGGTTAGGGTCCAGGGAATACAGCCAGTCAGACCTGAGGTCAGGTCCTACACCCACCTCTCACTGAAGCAGTTGCTCAACCTTGCTAAGGTTTCCTTTCTCCATCTGTAAAATGAGGATAATGATAATGTCTATCTCAAGCATGTAATGATTAAGTACAAGGCCCAACATATATATAATTAGCTTGATAAATACTACAATTATAGTGGTTATAATGGTGACAGTAGGCATAACAAAGTCCCTGCCTGGTATCACCAGACCCTCAAAGATTGTCATTTTTCTCATCTACCCTGAGTCCCTGGGTGGTTCAAATTGTTAATGTGCTCAGCTGCTCACCAAAAGGATGGAGGTTCGAGTCCACCCTGAAGGGCCTCAGAAAGGCCTAGAGACCTGCTTCAGAAAAATCAGCCACTGAAACCCTAAACCCAAAAAACCCAGTGCCGTCGAAGGAGCACAGTTATTCTCTGACATACATGAGGTCACTGTGAGTCTAAGTCAGCTCAACAGTAACTGATAATTGATACCCTGACTCTACCACTAACTGGTTATGTGACCTTATTCATGTCCATCGGCTTTATCAGGCAGTTGATGGAAAAATACTTTGAAAGGATTGTTGAAATGAGACAATTGTTTATTTCTCCTGTGTGTTTACCTTTAGTAACACAAATTCTGTGACAGTTTCTAATTTATTACCTCATTTAGTTCTTATGGAATATGAAGGGCAGGGGGGTATTAATGCCTCAATACAGAGAAGGAAACTGGTACCAAAGCGTTTAAATGGATTTATGTATTTCTCTACAGCAAAGCCAGGTATTAAACCCAGGTCTTCCCACTCCCCAGTCATGGTTCTATCTCTCCACGGGGCCCTTCTTAGAACAGGCTCTGTGCTGGGAGGGACATTGATTTGCTTCCTAATCACGCATCATTCCTAAGTCAACGCTTTGCCTATTGGGGTAATTTAGTAAACTTTAGTAAAATGGAAGGTCCTTGAAGGTCTCTAAGGGTCCCTTATGTTGTCAAGATTTTGTTAAAGAATTTTCTCTTTTATCTCATCTTTGTGAGGAAAAATATCTTGTAAAAAAAATAATAAATGGAGTCTGAGCCACGAAGGATGGGAAAGTGCTTGATGTATCTGGTTGTGGTGCACAAGTTTTAAATGGTGAACTCAGGGTCATTCCCACTAGATCATCAGCCTCATCAGTTCAAGGCCCATGTCTTTGTTCTCACCAGCAGCAGGCGCAGTGCTGGGGCAGAACGGGAAAAGGCATGTGTCTCCTGGCAGTGGGAGAAAAGGAAGGTACTCTGGAGTAGAAATCAGCCACCGACTCCTTCAGAGACCTTGGACAAGTTACTGCTTTACTGTGGGCCTTACTTTCCACATATGCCCAATGAGGGAGCTGGACTAGCTGGCCTCTCCAAGCCCTTCCGGTTCTGAGGGTCTACCACTTCCAGTATAGTGCTCCTGCCCCCAGGCCACACTGGGTCAGAATGTATCCTGCCGGGTAATTAAGAGAGAAATCCTTCCCAAGCCCTCCTTCTCCTCCAGGACTGACTCTACACACTCCTAATTTCTGAGCAGCCTCTGTGTTTACTTAGAACATGCCCTCAACCTTCAGGCTACCACTGACCCCAGCTTCCAAAGCAGCTCTGCTCATTCTCTGGGAGCCGACAGGGCTTGCTCCAGGGACTGGGGGGAGGAAGAAGGTCCTGGGCCCCAAAGGAAATGAGAAATGGATAAACATTTTCATGTATTTCACTTCTAGTCTCCAGCAGGATTCTTCCACTCCAGAGACATGGGTGGGGGGGTGGGGGAGCGGGTCCCAAACACCTCTTCTAGCTGATTCAGAAGGACTGGGAGGTGAAAACGAGCTTCAGAACAGTGTGATAAACGCTCATTTTGTGCAGGAAATGCAAACAGCACAGGCTCTAGGGTGATGGAAAACAGAAGGAAGCTCCCCATGCTGGAGCATAGAATGGCAGGGTGTGAGGCAGGAGTGCAGTGGAGTAGGGGTGGACCTGTGTGTTCACAGCTGCCCTTGGGTTCACCTTTAGTCTGAACAGTAAAAGCGGGGCTAAGATTCAAGGAAAGACACCAAGCTGTTACTTTGGTATGCTCATAGAGAGAAAAGGCAGTGTGGGAAATGCATCCATCTATTCACTGAGTCCACAAATACTCATCGAGTGCCTGCTATTTACAAGAGCTTGGAATAGAGCAGTAATTAAGAAGACAGAAATCCCTGTAGTTATGGCACTTACATTGCACTGGGGAAAACAGACAACAAACATTAAACATAACCCTTAGGTAAATTGTAGAGTGAGCAATAAGATGACAGGCAAAGAAATGAAATACAGCAGAGAAAAAACCAAAACCAAACCCACTGCCGTTGAGTAGACTCCAACTCGTAGCGGCCCTATAGGACAAAGTCATACTGCTCCATGGATTTTCCAAGGAGTGCCTGGTGGACTCAAACTGCGGGCCTTTGGGTTAGCAAATGTAGCTCTTAACCACTACACCACCAGGGTTTCCCAGCAGAGAAAAGGGGATCCAAAAAGCCAGGTGCCCATCAAGTTAACTAGGACCCATCACAACCCCCTATGTGTCAGAGTAGAACTGTACTCCACAGGGTTTTCGGTGGTTAGTTTTTTTTCGGAAGTAGATAGCCAGACTGAGTCACCTCTGGGTAGACGCAAATTGCCAACCTTTCAGTTAGCAGCTAAGCATTTGCACCACCCAGGGACTCCTGGGTGGGGGTGTTTTTATTGTTGTTAGGTGCCCTCGAGTCAGTTTTAATGCATAGTGACCCAATGTGATACAGTAGAACTGCCCTGTAGGGTTTTCTAGGCTGTAACGTTTATGGGAGCAGATCAGCAGGTCTTTTTCCCACAGGTGGGTTTGAACCACCAGCCTTTTGGTTAGCAGCCAAGTGTTTAATCATTGCACCACCAGAGCTCCCTTGGGTGAGGGTAGGGATTATGATTTTAAATACGGTTGTCAGGTTAGGCCTTATGGAGGTTACATTTGAGCAAAGACTTGAAGAAGAGGAAGTTAACCATGTAGCTTTCTGTGGGAAAAGCATTCCAACCAGAGGGAACAGCTAATGCAAAGGCCTTAAAGGTGGTGAAGTATTTGATGAACAGCTGGGATGGCCTTGTCACTGAGCTGAGAAAGAGGGATAGAGAGGGGAGATGAAGGCAGACAGGTACAGGTGAGACGCAAGAAGGGAGGGGTCAGAGCAACGGGGGGGGGGTCCTGGGAAATAGAGTCCCTGCTCAATGCCGATAAGCCATCCCAGAGCTTGCAAGCTGCCTTCGTCCCCAATGTCACATTTGACCCCCTGACTCTAACCAGTTGTTACAGAGTCAGCTCTGACTTATGGAGACCACAAGACCCCATGTGTGTCAGAGTAGAACTGTGCTCCATAAGGTTTTCAATGGCTGGTTTTTCACCAGTAGATCGCCAAGCCCTTCTTCCAAGGCACTCTGGATGAACTCAAGCCTCTAACCTTTCAGTTAGCAGCCTAGTACATGGTAACCTGGGGAACTCCTTAGAGGACAGTATTAATGCCCACTGAGGCCTGGGGAGGGTGATGTGCTTGTAAATGCTTAACAATCGGTGTGGGGAGGATGAGGGGGTCCTGACTTGCACCTTAAATACTCCCACCGTGGCCAATTCCAAGCCACCAAGCTGATGTCACTGATCACGGAGTTGGAAAAAGATGCTCAGTAGCCCACCGTTCACCATGCAGAAGTAGTAGACCTTAACAGAGCCAAGAGTACAGTAAAGCACTAAAATAATTAGAAAGGTATGAGTTTTAATATGATTTGTTTTTTTAATATAATTGATTCAGTTGTGAGTTTAGGAAACTTAATGCTTATTGGCAGCTGTGTTTAACAACAGGGTTACAAAAAATTGACAATTTGCTCTTGTTAGCTGGTATTAGCCGACTCCAGCCCACCACTGCCTGGAGAGATGAAAGTGACACACAAGCAAGTGGGTGAACGATAACTAGGACCCAGGTCACTGGCTTCCTAGTCCAGAGCTCTTGAAGGATTCCCATGGCAAGATTTGAGGATATAGATTTGAGCCTGGGAGAGGCAGGCTCCTGGGCAGTCTCCTGGGCACCAGCTCACACATTCCTGAAAACTCCTCTAGTGACTGAGCCCAACACAAGTCCCTTCTCCAGCTCCAAATCCAACCAGTTGCCATGGAGTGGATTCCAACGCCATGTGTATCAGAGTAGAACTGTGCTCTATAGAGTTTTCAATATGGAGTTTTTGGAAGGAGATCACCAGGCCTTTTTCCAAAGCACCTCTGGGTGGACTCGAACCTTCAACCTTTCGGTTAGCAGCCAAGTGTGTTAACCGTCTGCACCAAAGGGACCTTCTCAGAGCTCCCAGCTCAGCACTTGCCTAATCACAGCCTTCACCCCAGCCCCTACTGAAACACACCTTGAGCCAGCCTGCCTGGGCTGCTGAAGAGCACAATGACCCTTTGTTTTTTCCCCCTTCCTTGGGCTATTTTCCTGTCTCCGAACTGTTTGGGGCCCAGCCTCGGATCTGCTGAGGGGATTTGCATGTGAATGAGTCCAGCTCTGAAGTCCCAGAAGGGGTGGGGTGGGAGAGTCTGAGCCATTCACCAGTCAAAGAGAGTGTAAATCCTGCCCTAACCCTCCTACCCAGCCAGGATTCCCAGGCTCTCCTCACCCACCACCCCCCACGCCTCTCCCACTGGGACGGTGGGTACTGCCAGTTTCCCACCTGCGGGATGCTGGCTTCCCATGCCTGAAGCAGAACCCCCGCCCCAGCCAGCTCTTTCTTCTCCCCAGGTTCATGCTGCCTGGAGACCATCCTGCAAATGTGCCATCTTTCCTGGCAGCAGTGGAATTCTTGGGCTCCCTAGCTCCTGCCAGCTGTTTCTTGGGCTCCCATATTTTTTTTTATGTTGTTTATCATTTGCATGTACACAATACCTTATTAGGGACTTACTCGGTTCTGTCAGGAAGATCTTATTCTGATTAAAAAATAACAAATAAGAACACTACGAGAAATATTAGTATATCTGAGTCCTGGTCTTGGTCCTGCTGTTAACTGGCTATGTGACCTTTGAGTGAGTTACATAACTCTTTGAGCCTCAGTTTCCTTGGTTTACCTCATGTCTTAAAGAAGCACTGGCTTAGGAAATCGGGATGCTGCAGTTATGAACCTGGGTCCATTACTTGCTAGCATGTGACCTTGCCCAATTCACTTAAACTCTCTGGGCTTCCATTTCCTCCCTCAAAAAATGAGGAAAAAGCATCCATTTCTATACATTGCTCAGAAGAACAAATTAGCAGCATTGCTTGTCAGTGCACTTTGGAAACTCAGATGTGTTGACTCTATGGACAAGCAGGGAGCCATCGTAGCTGTCCTCCCACGGAAAGCTGGCCAACTGCCTGCTGCCCTACCCTGATTTTGCCAGCAGGTTTGTGCTGTTTCTGCTGAGTCAGAAAATACGTGGAAAAAAAAGACTCCAGCTTCTTAGATCTCTCCTCTCAGCTCTGTGTCCTCAACAGAGCCTCTTCCCTACAACCCGGGGAGATGGCGAGACCCTGAATACCCCTCACCAGTAAACCGGTTGCCATCAAGTCCACTCCAACTCATGGCGACCCCATGTGGGTCAGAGTTGAACAGTGCTCCATAGAGTTTTCAACGGCTGATTTTTCAGAAGTAGAGTACAAGGCCTTTCCTCTGAGGAGCATCTGGGAAGACTCGAGCCTCCAACCTTTCTGTTAGCAGTGGAGCACATTAATCTTTTGCACCACCCAGGGGCTCCTGAATGAGTATAACAGCCCTTGGCTATTCCCTCTGTCTGGATGGTCTCCCTACAACCCCCCAGCCCTCTACCCGTGATCTCCATCTACCTAAATCCTGGTAGTCACCTTTCAGTCTGCAGCTCAAAGGGCATTCTATTCTACTAAATGTTTTCAGATTCCTGGTAGCGTAGTGGTTAAGAGCTATGGCTGCTAACCAAAAAGTCGGCAGTTTGAATTCACCAGGTGCTCCTTGGAAACTCTATGGGGCAATTCCACTCTGTCCTATAGGGTCGCTATGAGTCGGAATCAACTTGATAGCAATGGGTTTGGTTTGCTTCAGCTGGATATAATTTTTCCCTTCTTTAAACCCCTGGGCTGCCTGTCTTTCATTGCAGTTACACACCCTGACACATACACATTTGAGTGCTCATCTAATTTTCCTCATAAATCTCAATGTCCCTGAGGTAGGTGACTTGTTTATTAAGCTCATGCAACAAATAAGTAATTCTCGGCATCCCCCACATTATAGTCCTCACAGAACTTTGTATATAAATACTTGTTGAAAAGAATTGAGAGGAAAATGATGAGGCCATACATTCACCTGTTGGTACCCTAAATAACAATAGCCTAAAGGAACATGGTTGACAGCAATGAGAAATAGAAAACTGAAGAGCCTGTGATCCACAGCCACTTGAGTCTCTATCGTTAGGAATTTTGTATCTGCATTTGATAGGGCCTTTCCCTCCTTCCATCATGTTAGCACCATGACCCCAGAGATGGGATAGTCAACAGAAACCAGAGCTTAATCACTCGCTGTATTCAGAGGTAAATGATCTTTGTAGAAATTGACAATCCACAGCAGGGCCTGACAAAGTAAACCAGGGCCGCTGACCCCTCTGTTTAGGTTATGGCCGGAGCTGTCACTGAGCCACATCCTCTCTGGGAGACAGTCCATTCACACAAGATAAGGTTTCAAGAGGTCCTTGAGCTAGAAAAATTGTTTGGCCAAGTGTCTGTGTCTTTTGTCATGTATTCTCTGGGTTGGTGGGTCCCTTTCCCCAGGGTCAGAACAGTTCCATAAGCAAAGCTGATATCGGAGGATGCTCATGGTTTTCTTTCCTTGGGCAAATCAGTTTCCCTCTCTGAACCTCAGTTTTCTCTAGAAGGAGGATTAAAATAGCTCTTAAAAGTCTCTCTAATATTCCAGGATTCTATTCTGGGCTGCAGGCCGAATTCCCAGGGCTCCAGGCTACTTACTGGCTTTCTCTTCCCGGCTCTTAAAAGTGTATAGGGCTCAGATTTTCCCGTGGTCTCCCCTGGGGCTTGCTTACCTGGTCTCTGGAATAGCACCACTCTGCAGGAGATGACACTTTAACAGCCATCATGAAATAGTTCTTCAGCCTAGAAGTTACAAGGAGGGAGGTTATTTATCACAGACTCTCATGAGGCCTTTCCCTTAATGCAAATTATCTCTGGTTGGTTTCACTTGAACGTATTCATGCTACAGGCAGTATAGAAGCCAACAGGCCATGGAGAAGTTACAAGAAAGAGGTTGCTGTGGCTGAAGCTGTTAATGCTAAATGCATGACTATTCATTCATAATTGATTCTGTGTTACATTGTTATAGGCCGCAAACAAGTTCAAGTTCATCAGCAGGCAGTAATCTGTGTCTGTTGAAACTCTTGTTCATCGTCTTAGAGCTAGTTTATTTAATGTATGATTATGATGATCTGTCATTAGTATACAGTTATTGTTGTTAGGTGACTTAGAATTGGTTCTGACTCATAGAGACCCTGTGTACAACAGAATAAAACACTGCCTTGTCCTGTACCCTCCTCACCATCGTTGTTATGCTTGAACCCATTGTTGCAGCCACTGTGTCAGTCCATCTGGTTGAGAGTCTTCATCTTTTTCGCTGACCCTCCACTTTACCAAGCATGATGTCCTTCTCCAGGGACTAGTCCCTCCTGAAAACGTGTCCAAAGCACCTGAAACGAAGTCTCACCATCCTTGCTTCTAAGGAACGTTCTGGTTGCACTTCTTCCAAAACAGATTTTTTTGTTCTTCTGCCAGTCCATGGTATATTCAATATTCTTCACCAACACCTTAATTCAAAGGCGTCAATTCTTCTTCAGTCTTCTTTATTCATTATCCCGCTTTCCCATGCATTTGGGGCAATTGAAAATACCATGGCTTGGGTCAGACACTCCTTAGTCCTCGATGTGATATCTTTGCTTTTTAACACTTTAAAGAGGTCTTTTGCAGCAGATTTGCCCAGTGCATTGGGTCATTTGGGTTCCATCATGTTGGCATGACGGCCCCAGAGACGAGTAGTATACTAGGACGTCAGCATTAGAAGGGAACCTAGAGCTCAGCTAGTTTAAACCCCTGGTTTGCAAGTGGGTAACTGAGAGCTAGGTCCAAAAATCCATTGTTGTTGAGTCGATTTGACCCATAGAGACTCGATAGAACAAAGTAGAACTTCCCCATAGGGTTTCTAAGGGGTACCCGGTAGATTTGAACTGCTGACAGTTTGGTTAGCAGCCAAGCTCTTAACCACTGCACCACTAGGACTCCAAGAGCTAGATAGGGTACAGTTATACAGCAGTTTATGGTAGAGCTGGGAATAGGCCCCAGGTCCTCCAACTGCCAGATTCATACTCTTTACATCACTCCAAAGCAGAGGTCCCAAAGTTGGTGCCCTGCAGTTCACACAACTCCTCATAGAAGAATGCCTCCCCCAGGTCCTCACTCTAAATCAGTCTTGGTTTTGTTAAGTTCTAACTTAAATTAAGCTCTAGCAGTTTAACTAGTTTCTATTCTACAATGTATTAGAAATAAGCAAACAAAAGTGCAACTAACAGGCTAATAAAACATTCCATAAGGAAAACTGAAGAATTCCAAAGGCATTATAGCCTGGGGACATTCAGTGCAGGACAAGCACACAACATAACTGAGTATCTTGAGAGTCTCACTTTGATATAGTATCATGATGGTTGGCATTCATAGTGATGTCTCTAGATCACCAGGAAAGGGCAGTATGTTTCACTTAAGAAAGCAGGGGTTTCTATAAAATACTTTTGAAAAGCATTACATCTAAAATATTTTCATTTTATATTATTATTAATTGTTAGTAGGTAAACCTTCAGCTACCTGGAAAACTCAGTTAACCAAAATAACATACCATCTGAGATGTTCAAAGAAGGGACATTTCAGTTGTGTGCAGAAAGGCACATTCTACAATATTAAGGATGGTGTGAGTTCAGCTTGTATTGGCAGCAAAGAGGAATAAATAGCAAAGCCGTGATCTCATCTTCTGTTTACACTTTAGTTCCCAAAGTTAGTCATTAATTGTCCTTGTGTTTTGTTGCCAGGGCAAATTGTTTTCCTTTAAAACTCCAGCTTATTTTAAATAAATAAACCATTAGTTTCAGAATAAAAGTGTCAAGCGTCAAGATACTTTTGACATACTAGGCTAAAGACCAATGATTCCGTTAGTAGCTACTACAGATAGGCAGCCTTTGAGAATTCTGCTGTAACAACTTTGAAAGGCAGCAGAAATCATTCTTGGTAAGAGATTTTCTCATGCATCTGGATGAAAGTGGCTACCCAGAGGTTGCAAACACAAACACAAGCCTGAAAGAATTGGGTTAAGTATAATAGAGTACTGGGTAGACCAGCCAGCTACCATGTTGTTTCCCAAACCCAGCCCACATAAAATCAGCTTTAGGTGGCCAGTTTAGGATCTTTGCTTGGGTTTCTGAGTTTATACAGGGACTCTGGCTCCTCCAAAGCAGGGAATTATTTTAGCAGATGGGCAATTTTTTGTGTGTCTTAACACACGCACACACACACAATTTCTGGATGATTCAGCAGTATCTGTGTTACTTAAGCTAACTGATTACATAGCTTCCTTAATCAAATGCTTTCAATGTCTTCCCTTTACCGCCAGAATTAAGAATCACTTCTTGTCATGGGGAGACCTGGTGGCACAGTGGTTAAGAGCTCTGCTGCTAACCAAAAGGTTGGCAGTTGGAATCCACCAGCTGCTATTTGGAAATCCTATGGGACAGTTCTACTCTGTCCTATAGGATCACTATGAGTTAGAATCGACTTGATGGCAATGGGGTTCTTGTCAAGGCATTATTGCATTCAAGGTCAACCATCATCTCAGAATATCTTGCACTTTTAGTTCTTGATAACAAGTATTTACTGGATGTCTACTATGTGTCAGGAGCCCTGGTGGCACAGTGGTTAAGAGCTTGGCTGCTAACCAAAAGGTCAGCAGTTGGAATTCACCAGCTGCTCCTTGGAAACCCTATGGGACAGTTCTACTCTGTCCTATAGGGTCACTATGAGTCGAAATCAACTCAACTGCAACAGGTTTGTTTGTTTCTTTCTTTTTACTGTGTGTCAGGCCCTGTTGCATGCAACAAAATCACATTTGTAAGGAAAACAAAGTCCTGCCCTTCTGCATCTTACATTCTAATGGAGTTCATTCACAGTGAGTTAAAGCACTTGTCACACTATGACACTCTCTCTGTGTCTGTTTTCCTCAACCTGAGCACTGCAATCCTGTGAACAGGAATATGGCTTACTCCTCTCTCATCACCGTTCCTTTGTTCAGTGCTGGGCACACACCCGGTGCTCAACAAAGGGCTTACATTCTGAATACATTTTCTTGCCTTTGGGAATGCGGTAAGTTGCTATTGCCTATGGAACCCATATAAGCTATCTAACTTCTTTTTTATTTTAACGTTTAATTATTTTCAATAAGTAAATCATTTAGTTGTCCATAGGAATGACAAATGTCAAGCTACTTTTTTTTTTTTTTAATTGTACTTTAGGTGAAAGGTTACAGCTCAAGTTAATTTCTCAAGTGAAAATTTATACACATATTGTTTTGTGACATTAGTTGCAATCCCCACAATGTGAGAGCATACTCCCTCTTTCCACCCCAGGTTCCCTGTGTCCATTTGACCAGTTCCTGTCCCTTCCTGCCTTCACATCCTGCCTCCAGACAGGAGCCACCCATTTGGTCTCATGTATCTGATTGAACTAAGAAGCACATTCCTCATGTGTATTATTTTTTGTTTTATAGTCCTGTCTAATCTTTGTCTGAAGAGTGGGCTTGGGGAATGGTTTTGGCTCTGGGTTAACAGTGTGTCTAGGGCCACAGTTTCAGGGTTTCCTCCAGTCTCTGTCAGACCATTAAGTCTGGTTCAAGCTACTTCTGATGGAACTAAACAAAATAAATGGAACAGTGACCAAGGGCTGCATTGACTTAACCTGTAATGTGCCTTTCAAATCCCAGAACCCCTAGTCCCCTTCCCTTGGGTTTCCCAGGTTGCCTGTTCTGCTCATGAGCAGCCACCACCCTTTTTCCTCCTGGAGACCAGCAGAGAAGCAAGCACCCTTGGGAATCTGCTCATCTTGTTGCATTTCCTTTGACTCCCAAGGTAGAAACTGAAGATCAAGTGTTGGCAAACTTCTGTGGCAGGGAGACCACGGACACAGAGCAGACCCCTGGTCAAGAAGCAATCCTTTCCCCTGGCTCCTTCATGTCCATCACTTTCCGGTCAGATTTCTCCAATGAGGAACGATATACTGGCTTTGATGCCCACTACATGGCTATGGGTAAGTTAGAGCTGGGTGACTTAATCCTGGGACTTCCTCTCTCTCTAAAGATTGAAACTGTCTTGTGCTCTCTCCTCCTCTTCCTTTTTATTTCCTTCCCTTCCCTCTCACCCTTTTGTTCCTACTTTTACTGCCCCTCCCCACTCCTTTCTTCTTCCAGTGAAGAACACTGTAAAGAGGCTATTGCCTATGAGATTCTTTATCATTCCTTCTCCACTCACGTCCCCTCCCCTGCCCCCATCTCCCCAGACTCCACCCTTCTAGTTCCAAGCTCCATGCTTCTTCATCTGGCACTCAAAGTCCTCCACAATCTGGCCTCAGTCTCTTTGCCAATTTGGTTCTCAGTACGCCTCTTCACAAAGACCGCTTCCATTACTTTCTAGCCAGACTAAAATACTCTTTACTCCCCACTTTCCAACTTCCTCTCCTTGACGATTTGGTTTCCCACTTCTGAAACTCCCTTTTGCACTCTACTTTCATCACATCATGACTCAGTTCTACACATCCTTGAAGATGGGGATCAAAGTCCACCACTGCTTGATGTTCTGTCCTTTACCTGGAAGTGGTTTCTCCCTCCCCAATAGAGTGACAGTCTTCTCCCTCCCTCCCCCCACCATGCTTTTCTAGCTTGTGATGAACTTATTTATAAGCAGTATCTGAGAGGCAGTGTGTTATCATGGAGGAGACGCAGGGCTGGCAAGAGCATTCCGGGGGGGGTGGGGGGCGGTTCTGCTGTGACTTGCTGTGTGACTTTGGACTAGTCACTTACCTGGCCTGAAATTTGGTTCCTTTCTCTGTGAAGTAGGAACAATCCCATAGGTTCTACCTTCCTCACAAGGTTGCTGGAGGATCAAATGGGAAATAATGCCAATGAATATGCTTATAACTTCCGTCATGAAATACAAATGGTGGTGATTCCTCAGTGTCCTCCTTCCTCTATTGTGAACCCCTCAAGGGCAGGAACTGCACTCTTTTTTCCCAACAGTATGAAAAGTGTCAAACACAGAGTAAAATTGAAAGATTTTACAGTGAACACCTGAATTCTCACCACATAGATATTACCATTTATTTTTTACTGCATTTGATTTATCCCGTATCTATCCATTTGTCCATCTACCCATCCATTAATGGAGCCCTGGTGGCACAGTAGTTAAGAGCTTGCCTGCTAACCAAAAAAGGTTGGCAGTTCAAATCCACCAACCACTCCTTGGAAACTCTACTCTGTCCTATAGGGTCACTATGAGTTGGAATCGACCCAAAGGCAACGGGTTTGGTTTGGTTATCCACCAATACGCCTTTTTAAGATGCATTTTAAAGTAAATTGCAGACATCAGTACACTTCTTTCTAAATCCTTCAGCATGCATATCATTAGCTACAGTTCAATATTTGTTCACCAAACCCTTAACGAGACACTGAATTTAACCTTTAGTCCAGAAAATTCCCTTATGTCTTTCCCAGTCAATCCTCACTCCCATCCCTCTTAAAGACAATCACCGTTCTGATTTTTTTCCACTATAGGTTAGTTGTGCCTCTTCTAACTTCATATAAATGAGCACACAGAGAATATTGGGAGTAAGACTTCTTTTACTCAGCATATTGTTTTTTATATCTATCTGTATCCTTATATGCATCAGTAGTTCACTCCCTTTCCTGGCAAAGTAAATTTCCATTGTATTACTATACTACAGTTTGTTTATCCATTCTCCCATTGATGGACACCTGTGCCCTCTCTATTTTTTGTCTATCCTGAACAAAGCTGTTATAAAGTTTCTTGTACAAGTCCTTTTGTGAACTTACGTTTTAATTTCTGTTAGATGCATACTACCTGGCTGTGGGTAAGTTAGATCTTGAAGTTGATCCAGATCTTGAAGGATAAGTAGAACTGAGTCATGATGTGATGAAAGTGAAGTGCTGGGCCCTAGGGTAGGTATGTATTTAGTTCTATAAGAAATTGTTAAACCTTTTCCAAAGCGTTTATGCCATTTACACCCCTCCATCAGTATGTAAGAGAGAGTTCTGGTTGCTCTACAACATTTGGTGTGGTCAATTCTTTTTAATTTTAACAGTTCTGGTGGGTCTGTAGTATTACCTCATTTTGGTTTTAATTTGAATTTCTCTAACGACTAATGATGTTGAGCATCTTGTCATGCACTTATTCGTCATGTGTATATCTTCTTTTGAGAAAGATATGTTCAAATTTTTTACTTATTCTTTTTAAATTGGATTGAGAAGTTACATCTTTTTATCTTTATATTTGCAATGCCTGGGACAGGATTGGCACACATTAAGGACTTAGAAAGGAAGAGAGAGGAAGCATGGAGTAGTAGTTAAGAACCCAGGCTCTGGAGTAAGCCTAGCTGGATTTGAATCCCAACACTGCCACTTACTATCTATCTGTAGGACTTTGAGTAAGTTATTTAATACCTCTATATCTCAGTTTCATCGTCTATGTAAGGTGGATAGTGACAGTACCTGCCAGCACATGGCTGTTATTAAAACTGTGAGGGCCTAATGGCACCACCAAGAGTCAGGTTGCTTGGGTTCGAAACTGGCTGTCTGTGATCTTGGGTAAGTTGCCTAACCTCTGTGAGTTCGAGTTTCCTCATTTGTAAAATGGAAATAAACCCTGGTGGTGTAGTGGTTAAGTGCTCCAGCTGCTAACACAAAGAGCAGCAGTTCAAATACACCAGACACTCCTTGGAAACTCTATGGGGCAGTCCTACTCTGTCCTATAGGGTTGCTATGAGTCAGAATCAACTCAACGGCAATGGGTTTCGTTTGTTTTTTTTTCTGGGTTCCATGCAAGGGTTAAATAGGAGAACGTATGCACTTCCCAACACAGTGACCGGCCCATAGGCAGTGCCTGTAACTGTTGCCTGTTTTCATCAGCCCACACGTGTGTGTTTGACTGAGAGCTTCTACCTGTCCCGCAGATGTGGATGAGTGCACGGAGCGGGAGGATGAGGAGCTGTCCTGTGACCACTACTGTCATAACTATATCGGTGGCTACTACTGCTCCTGCCGATTCGGCTACCTCCTCCACACAGACAACAGGACCTGCCGAGGTAGGGCCTAGGGGTGATCCTGTATATTACCCTTAGGTGTACGTCTTCCAAAACAGATTAGAGAAGGCTCAAAAGAAAAACACATATGCATTAGCAATAATTAAAATGGAATTCATAGAGACGCGCCTGAGATACTACACAGATGAAGATGCTAGAATGCCCACCTAGTCAGGAGCCTGGGCTCGGGTTGTCAAAGGACAGCATGACAGAAACTCTGGCTGATTAGCCCATCTTTATTCCTGGGCAGCATTTCTACTCTATGCCCCTGTCTCCTCTACTACTATAGGTTATGAGCCTGGTCAAGTGAAGGGAAAAGCTGGGTTCCCCAGTCCTCTCTCCCTGAGCCATGAGCTATGCCTCACACAGCAGTTCCTTTTTCATTTCTCTTCCACTGCTCCTTAAGTTCCCCTTACACAGAGAGTACCTCAGTCCAAAAGAAGGAAGAGAGAGTAGAGAGGCAAGGACAGAGACAGCAAGCTCTTACTCCTTCTCTCTCTCTTTGTTTTCATTCCTTTATCAGCATAAGTACTATGCTGCAGTCACTGGGCTGGGGCCAGGGATGGAGAAAGGGAAGGGTTCAGACACTTTCCATGAGGTACTCTAGGAAGGGTGGGGTAATAGCCACGTAAACAAGTGTTGAAATGCAGGAGATGCTATAAAGGAAATACGAACATAGCACAATCCAGTCTAAGTCTGCCTGGGGAAGTCACCAAATGCTTCTCAGAGGTGTTAACCTTGAAGGAGGTCAATGGAGAAGGAGAAGGAGGCATCTTAGGCCCGGAAAGCAGCTCTGCAGGCGTTCAGAGGAACAGTAGAACGTGGAATGTTTGGAGCTGCCAGTAGATAGTGTAGCTTGGGGGCAAGGATTCCTGTTTTAGAAAGATCACTTGGAAAATCCTTGGAGGAGGGCAAGGCTGGAGACAAGGGCTCTTTTTTTCTCCTCTTTCACAAACTGCTACTTACTTCTCAATAAAATCCTTATAAAACAAAAACAACAGGCCTATGTAGGCATTTTCTTGAAGAGGGTTATATTTTCTATTGTTTTCATTCAGTAAATATTTATTAAGTATCTGCTATGTGCTGAGTATATTGGGAACTAAGAATGATGTATTGCACTGGGCAAATCTGCTATAAAAGATCCTCTGAAGTGTCAAAAAGCAAAGATATCACATTGAGGACTAAGGTGCGCCTGACCCAAGCGATGGTGTTTTCAGTTGCCTCAGATGCATGCAAAAGCTGGACAATGAATAAGGAAGACCAAAGAAGAATTGATGCCTTTGAATTATGGTGTTGGCAAAGAATATTGAATATACCATGGACTGCCAGAAAAACAAACAAATCTGTCTTGAAAGGAGTACAGCCAGAATGCTCCTTAGAATCGAAGATGGCAATACTTGTCTCACTTTGGACATGTTATCAGGAGGGACCAGTCCCTGGAGAAGGACATCATGCTTGGTAAAGTAGAGGGTCAGCAAAAAAGAGGAAGACCCTCAATGAGATGGACTGACACAGTGGCTGCAACAATGAGCTCAAACATAGCAACAATTGTGATGATGGTGCAAGACTCAGCAAAATTTAGTCCTGTTTTACATAGGGTCACTATGAATCGGAACCAACCTGATGGCACCTAACAACAACAAGAACGCACAGAGTCGAGCAGAGTCTCTCAAACGTTTTTTCATTTTCACCCACACCACAAGCCTTTTTAAACATTATTTTCATATTTGTCCCCTCCATAAAATTTTAATGCCACAGATATACTGTATATCTGTTTATATACCATATGCATATCTGTGCATTATGTATGAAAAGAGTAAAGCTTTCCCCTTGGGCTACTTTAGCCCCCTTGAGTGTGATATTGCCTCCATATGCATGGGGTAGAAATGAAAACACATCATAATTCAATAAACCTGAATCCAAACCTTGCTCTGAAACTCATAGCTGGGTGACTTTAAGTTAGGTACACCCCCTTTTCTGGACCAGCTTTCTTATTTCCAAATAAGGAGGATGGGGTTCAGAAAGGATTGACATCCCAGTTGCAAGATAGTTGGCCCAAGGACTGTCATGGATTGAATTTTGTCCCCTAAAAATGTGGGTCATTTTGGCTAGGCCATTATTCCCAGTATTGTGTGGTTGTCCACCATTTTGTGATCTGGTGTGTTATCCTATGTGTTGTAAATCCTAACCTCTATAACATTAGTGAGGCAAGACACAATCTACAGGATATAAAAAAGAGCATTGAGCAGAGAGAGAGAGGGACCTCATTACCACCAAGTCAGAAGAGCCAGGAATAAAGCACGTCCTCTGGACCTGGGGTCCCTGCACTGAGAAGCTCCTAGACCTGGGCAGATTGATGACAAGGACCTTCCTCCAAAGCTGACAGAGAAGAAAAGCCCTCCCCTGGACCTGGCATCCTGAATTTGGACTTCTAGCCTTCTCAACTATGACAGAATAAACTTCTGTTTGTTAAAGCCATCCACTTGTGATATTTCTGTTATAGCAGCACCAGATAACTAAGACAGTGGCATAAAGGAGCATCAGCAGGGCTAAGACATGGCTGGCATCCCAGGACACTGGGTCCTTCAAGGTAGTAAATGCAGTGGGGCAACAAAGCAGAATCCCTGAGTTCATGGAACTTATAGTCTGTAGGGAGGGGGCAAGAAAATAAACAAATACATTACATAATATCAAGGAGTGGTCAGCACTACGAAGAAAAATAAAGCAAGGTCAGAGGTTAAAGAGTAAGGATGCGTATAGTTGGGGGGGAAGCCTGTGTTAGATGAGGAACCAAGAAAGGCTTCAAACAGAGACCTGAATGAAAGTCTGGGATGAGGAAAAAGCAAGACAAAAGAAGTCCGGACATTCCCTCTGACCATTTTATCTCAAAACTCTCCTATATCTGAGCTCCCTTTTATTCCCCCCCTCCCCACCCAGCAGTATCAGAAAATCTGGTGAAAAGAGTCATCACACAGGGCAAAGAGCCCTGGATAGAGATCTAGAAAGCCTGGGTTTGAGTCCTGACTCTGAAAATGACTAGGTTTACTACTTTGGATAAGTTACTTACCCTCACCGAGCTTTAGTTTCCACATCTGTAAAATGGGATAATGATTCCTTCCCCAATGACCTTCTGGCTCCACTGGGAAGATCAAACACAGTAGCAGATAAGAAGGGGGTGGCTGTGGTGAGGCTGTGGTGTGACATTTTGCTCTGGTGTATTTCCTATAGTGGAGTGCAGTGACAACCTCTTTACCCAGAGGACCGGCATCATCACTAGCCCCGACTTCCCCAACCCTTACCCTAAGAGCTCCGAATGTTTCTACACAATCGAGCTGGAGGAGGGTTTTAGGGTAAGCCTGCAATTCGAGGACCTTTTTGACATTGAAGACCATCCTGATGTGTCCTGCCCCTATGACTACATCAAGGTAAGCTTGCAATGGACACTTGCTCTGGTGAGGCTGGAAAACTTTGGCTGGCTTAGGCAAATTGGTATTCTGGGCCCTTTGCCTTCTCCCGGGATAGGAGGCCAAGCAGCTAGTTTCCAAAAAAAAGTAATTATTTAAAGTAATATCCACCAGCTTAATCGGATCCAATCTAGGGATCTTCTTGGGCCCAAAACTGGACCCCTGGCTACCTCCTGGTTTAAGCAGGAGAGTTTCTGGGTCAAATCTGCTAAAAGGCCAACTTCACAGGCATTCAACTTGTGCTGTTACCTGGGACTCTGTGCTCAGAAAGGTTCAGTTTAATGATCTGCTGCCACCACCTTGAAATTCTCCATAATTTTTTAACAAAAAGCCCACATCTCCTTTTGCACTGGGCACTGAAATTATGTAGTACTGCTTGGGGAAAGGAGCCTATGTAAAAGGCAAATAGAGTAGAAAGAGAATACCCACAAGTCAAAGATTACTCAACTTGTGCTTTTTCCAACGGTATAAGTAAAATGTGAAGTTAGCCTGAATTTGAGCTGTGGTGAGGGTGGCAGGGAGATATTTTTAAGATATATGAGAAGTAAAATCAGCAGTTCTTGGAGAGTGATTGACTGAAACATCCAAGTGGAGCACCATCTGAATATTGCAGTCTCATCTCAGGAGAGATGCTGAGTGGGGATAAAGACAGGCACCTACAAGTGTATAAATATGTGGTGGTTTAAGCCCTGGGAATGGGAGGGACCTTCTAGAAAGACAAGGAGATGGGGGAGCACAACAGATTTGGAGAGCTAGGCAGAGGAAGAGGTGCCCACAAATGAGGCTGAGGGGGACAGTTAAAGGGGTTGAAGAGAGCCAAAAAATGAAACCGTGAAAGAGGGAGTCTGTCAACAGTGGCAAATATCAAAGAGGACTCAGATAAGAGAGGCAGAGAAGCCTGAGAGCCTGTGAAAGGAAACTTAAGAACTTAGATACTTGGATAAAGAGGCTAAGAGGCAGCTTGACTCCAGGTAGGCTAGCAGAAAGCACAGACCATTAGTTTCTATTGCTGTGTAACAACACCCATTTATTAGCTCACAGTTCTGTAGTTCAGAAGTCCAAGCGGGCTCACCTGGCTTCTCTACTTAGGTAGGGTCTCAAAAGGCCAAAATCAAGGCGTTGGCCAGACTGGGCTCTTTTCTGAAGGCTCTGGGAAGAGTTTTCTCCCAAGGTCATTCAAGTTGTTGGCAGCATTCAATTCCTTGTGGTTGTAGGATTGAAGTCCCAGGCTTCTTGCTAGCTATCACAATCGCTAGCAAGCCCTCCCACTTGACTCCCTTCCTCCTTCCATTGGAGAATCTCCTTCCACTGAATCTCTTCTGCTACCAGCTAGAGAAAATTCTGGCTTTAAAGAGTTCATGAGATTAGGTTAAGCCCATCCAGATAATATCCTTATCTCCAGGCCAATGGATTAGTAATTTTAGTTACATTTGCGAAATCTCTTTTGCCTGTAACTAACATAATCACAAAGTACCACCAGGAGTGAAGGGCATGGGATGCCCTTAGAATTCTGTCTACACACAGGAGCTCTATACATCTGAGTCTTATCTAGGCCTTAACCTCTGGGGTCTTTACTTTTTTCCCCCCTTGTCTTATTCATCTAGTGCTGCTATAACAGAAATACCACAGGTGGATGGCTTTAACAAAGAGAAGTTCATTCCCTCACAGTCCAGTAGACTACAAGTCCAAGTTCAGGGCTTCAACTCCAGAGGAAGGCTTTCTTTTTCTGTTGGCTCTAGAGGAAGGTCCTTGTGATGCATCAGCCTTCCCTTGGTTTGAGGGCATCTCAGCACAGGAATCTCAGGTCCAAAAGACACACTTTGCTCCTAGTGCTGCGTTCTTGGTGGTATGGGGTCTTCATGTCGCTCTGCTCGCTTCTCTCTTTTCTATCTCAAAAGAGATTGGCTTAAGACACTACCTAATCTTGTAGACCTCATCAACATAATTGCCAGTAACCCATCTCATTTCATCATAGTGATAGAATTTACAACACACAGGGAAATCACATAAAATGGTGGACAATCACACAATACTGGGTCTTATGGCCCAGCTAAGTTGACAGATATTTGAGGGGGACACAATTCAATCCATAACACCCCTCCTCACAGTAAAGATGACAAGACAATAACAGGACAGATGAAGTCACCAAGTGAGAGTTAAGGAGGCCTGGTCCTCATAGATGGAGGGAAACAGGGTAAAAAGCATAAGAAGGACCCAGGACTGGGAGTTGAGAAATGTGGATCAGCTAGTAACACCTATTCCCTTCTTTCCACCTCCACTGCCTCCATCCTAGTCCAAACCACCACTTTCTCTCTCATGATCAACTCTGAAGCTTCCTAACTGATTTTCTTGATTCCATTCTTGCCCTACACAATCTATTCTCACATAACATCCAGGCTTACCTTTATAAAAGCTGGATTAGAGGAAGATTGCCCTTAGAATGAAATATAAGTTCCTTAACACAACATGTCCTCTGCCTGCTTTTCCAGTCTCATACCATGACACTCACTATCATACTCCCTCTGGTCCAAACACACTAGCTTCCTTTCTCTTAAAACTCACCAAGCTTTTTCCCACCTTTGGCCTTGGCCTTTACATACGCTGTTCTCTCTGTCTGAAAAGCGCTTTCCTTTTTTCGCATGACATGCTCCTACTCATCCTACAAGTCTTAAATCCAATGTCACTTCCTTCAAGAAGCCTTCCCTGACCACCTACCTAAGTGACCCCATTCATGTTATTATCTATCTAAATGATGAATTACGTAAGTGATATGAATTTTACTATATAAATTATAAATATACATCATACATGATATATCGTATATATATCATCCTGATGACTTTTTATAACTCTTACCATAGCCTGTAATTATTTTATTTATTGTTAGTCTCCCCTGACTAAAGTGCCAGTTCTTTGAAAGAGAGACTTTGTCTACCTGGTGCTCATGGGTGGTCACAACATGTTTATAATAACAGAGGATCATAGGCCTGCCTTGTCCACTTCCAGAGCCATTGTAAACTGCACATGGGAGAGTGCAGGTGAAACTGTTAGGTGAATGGTAGCACCCACCAACAACATGAGTGAATACTGAGGGTTCACGCCAGGGCCTCCAGAAAATCCTGGAGTGCAGTAGCTGGGGTTGTCCTGTAGCAGCTTCCTTGGCCATTCCAAAGTTAACACTTCTTTCTCTACCTCCTCCTTCATAGATTAAGGCTGGTCTGAAAAGTTTGGGACCCTTCTGTGGAGAGAAAGCCCCAGGACCCATCAACACCCAGAGCCACAGCGTCCAGATCCTGTTCCACAGTGATAACTCGGGCGAGAACCGAGGCTGGAAGCTCTCGTACAGCGCAGCAGGTAACGCAGCAGTCCCTCCCAGGGCACACTTAGCCACAGTGCTCAGCACTCAGGGGAGCCAGGGTGAAGAGGTGTGCTGGCCTGGTGCTCCTCTGGGGACCTGCCAGGACTCCCAACTCTCCCGGTGAGTATCTTGGGGCTCTGCCCAAGGCACATTTGCTTTCCTAACTCAGTTCCCTGTCTATAAAATCGGGGTGGGGGAAGGCAATGATGGTGGGTTTGGACTAGCCTGGTAATTTTCAAAACTTATCATACTTCAGAATCCTATAGGGAGCTTAAAACAAAAAACCTTGTTTCTAAATCCCACCCCTTATACTATGATTCATTAGAACTAGAGAGGGCCCTTCCAGTTCCAAACTTCTCTACAGTTGGGCTGTGGACCTGTAGCTCAGAATGTTTCATTAAGGCTGTGGCCTTGAGGCAGAGGGGAAAAGTCAGTGATAAGAAGACCAGAGCTGATCACAACTAATTCACAGTTCATAGGCTCTTGGATTCTGGTCCTGCATGCCTTATCACATTCAGTGTCCAGTTCTGGGGAGAGCGGAGAAGAGGATATTAACAAACAAATGTTTGTCTGGGAAAAGCAACAGGGAGCGGTCGAGGCTTGGGAGCCTTGTCAGATTTAGCCTCGTGAAGAGATGACTCAGAGGCATACAATCACAGTCTTGTGTTGGCACTTTGAATGATGGTCTTGGAAAGAAAGAGTGATTGGGGTCATTCTGAGTAGCCCAAGAGGGCAAACTATGCCCAGTTAGTAAAAATTAAAACAATTTTATCTGAAAATTGAAACACTGCTCATTTAATCAGAGAAGTCCATGTATAAAAGGTACAGGTGTGGGAAGTGAGCAAACATACATCTACGAGTGTCTACTCTGGAGAATGTTGTAGAGGAATTGCTAGACAAGGGTTATATTCAATGACATTTAATATTCTTCCAACCCTGAGTTTTAATGAAATGATCTAGCCAACCACCTCATTTTAAAGTGAAAGCCCTGGGCTGGATGATGACTTGCTCAAGACTTGGCCTTTACATATGCTGTTCCAGTCCCTCAAGGCAGTGAGTCCTGGCCCAAACCCTGATGTGACCATTCGACCCAAGAAAAAGGCCTAGAAGTTCCAGGTCTTCCAATTCCGGTTCTGTGGTTTTTCCACCTCCATCAGGCCCCACTTTTTAGGCGCTGATCCACTCCCTACAAGATTTTTCCTGTCTTCTCACCTGCTCTCTCTTCATTTGCTCACCACCAGGGAATGAGTGCCCAGTGCTACAGCCTCCTGTCCACGGGAAAATCGAGCCCTTGCAAGCCAAGTATTCCTTTAAAGACCAAGTGCTTATCAGCTGTGACACAGGTTACAAAGTGCAAAAGGTACAGCGCCCTGAGTTTGGGAAGGGGAAGACCCAACCAGGGAAATTCTCCATAGCCTCATGCGGAAGATGGGTTTCTAGAACTCATAGTCCTGGCATGGTATTTCCTAGTTTCCCCATAAACCACCAAAATGTTCCAGAAGTTCAAGTCTTCTGAAAATCCAAATCATGTGTCCCAACCTATCTCTGACTTTTGGAAGGGACAGAACACCTTTTATCAGAGGATAGGCTGGTTTGAGTTTCAAAAAACAGGAACTGATACAGCCCTACAATCAGAACTAACAACCTTAGCAAAGTTACCAGGCTTATTTGGTGGAAACTGGAAACGAAGTAAAGAGTTTGTTTTGTTTTTCAATTGTGGAAAATATATATGTAACAAAATATTTGGTATTTCAACAATCTTCATTTGCATTGAAGCAAAGGGTTTAAAGATGGCAGATAGGCACCACCCACTCTCACTCTCTAGAACAATGGTTCTCCAAGGAATTACTGTTTAGCTTAAAAAAAAAAGAAGAAAAAAAAAAAACTTCCAGGCCTCATCTCAGATCAATTTAAGGAGAGAATCACTGGGGCTGGAGACCAAGTATTGGTTTTGGTTTTGTTTTTAATGTTCTCTATGTGAATCTAATTAATGCACAGAAAGAAAAGCTAGAGGACCACTGCTCTAAGTAATGGTCTCAAAGTGTGATCCTTGGATCAGCAGTATCAGTGTCACCTGAGAACTTGCTAGAAATGCAAATTCTTGGGCCTCACACCAGACCTGCTGAATCAGAAAGTCTGGGGGTAGGGCCAGTGATCTGTGTTTTAACATGCCCTCCAGGTGATGCTTGACACTTCCTCAATTTTGAGGACCACTGCTCTGAAAAACGGTCAAGGGTGCAGGTTTCCCTTCAGAGACGATTGTCCAATTAATTCCCTTCTTGCACGGCTCCTCCCTCTCTTCAGAGTGTGAGAGGTGACTGTGAGGTCAGCATCTATTTTTTTCTGATCTTCAGGCTTGCACTTGGAGGCCCATGGTAGGAAAATCCCAGTTGAGAACAGCCAGGTTTGGAGCTTAAGCTGGATTCGCTGAGAAACTGCTTGACCTCATATTCGCTTCCTTCTTCTCACAATTTCTTCATGTTTCTTCCCAGGATAATGTGGAGATGGACACATTCCAGGTTGAATGTCTGAAGGATGGGTCATGGAGTAACAAAATTCCCATCTGTAAAGGTAAGAAAATCAAATAGGTTGGTTATAAGAATAGAGTTCCCCAGCAACGGTGGGACCTGACCGGAGACCAAGCAAGGTTGAGAACTTGGCAAGATTAATATAAAATGCCTGCTCTGCACGGCCATCCAGAAGTTTTGTAGTCTCAGCACAGTGTTTCCTGGCTTCCTCACAAACCAGTAAAATGTTTCAGAAAATTCAGAAACAGGACTGCAACAGACACGTGAGGGTTGTGCCAGAAAAATCTCCCGATGTCCCTTTCAGTAGTAAGACTTTAAGATTTCAAACAAAATGTCTTGTGAGCCCCACCTGACTTTATAAATATTAATTTTATCTCTGCCCTGCAGAGAGGTTGCCAAACTTCCTTTGCGAATGACATGCTGACCTGTTTGAAACTGTTGTTGTGTGCCATCGAGTTGATTCTGACTCATAGCGACCCTGTAGAACAGAGTAGATTCTGTCCCATAGGGTTTCCAAGGAGTGTTTGGTGGATTCAAACCACTAACCTCTTAGTTAGCAGCCTGATTGAGCTCTTAACCACTTCACTATTAGGGCTCCTGTTTGAAACTAGCTCCAGCAATTGTTCATTCAGGAAACCATTTTGCCATTGGTGCCTAGAACTGAGTGACATTGCCAGTCTCTATGTGGCCATCAGCCACAGCCACCGAATCTTATGGGACAGCTCGAGATTTAATGCTAGGCAGGAAGGGTTGTGGGGTCTCCGCCATGCACCCTTGTGGGGTGAAGAACACAACTCTGCCCTGGGTCTTGGGACCCAGAGTTCTTGTCTCAGCTCTGTCTGTGACCACAGGCGTTATTCTTAACCTTAACTATGAAATAAAGGATTTGGGCTAATTCTAATATTCTACAATATATGCTGGCAATTTTATAATATTATGTTGTTGTTGTTGTTAGGTGCCATTGAGTCAGTTCCAACTCATAACAACACTATGTACAACAGAACAAAATGCTGCCCAGTCCTGCACCATCCTCATACTTGTTATACTTGAGCCCATTGTTGTAGCCACTGTGTGAATCCATCTTCCTCTTTTTTGCTGATCCTCTACTTATAATATTATAGTCCATATAAATGATCTATATGTCTATAAAACCAAAACCAAAGCCATTGCCGTTGAGTCGATTTTGACTCATGGGACAGAGTAGAATTGCCACATAGGTTTTCCAAGGAACAGCTGGTGGGTTTGAGCTACTGACCTTTTGGTTAGCAGCCAAGCCCTTAACCACTACGCCACCAGGACTCTGACATGTCTGCAGAGTCCATGTAAATTTGTAAAAATACAAATTTCTAGCCCCCCTAAACCCACCCAGGTGATTTCAATGCAAGACTTGTAAGGACCACAATTTTAGAAAACTGATCTACAGTAACAGCGTAAAGAAGAGGCATGGTAACAGCAGAAGCTAGGGAAGAAGAAAGATAGGGAGAGAAGGAGGGAAAGGAGAAAGGAAAGGAAAGAAGGGAGAGAGAGAGAAGGAGGGAGGGAGGAAGGGAGAGGGGATTTACTTTAGAATGGAGAATTGGAGTCAGGAATTAGGGTTGGTCCCCCCAAGTCATGACTGTTTTGGTAAACTTTGGAGTGGTGCCCTCTTCTTCCTCCTATGGTTCTGATCCAGTAGAGAGAGAGATCACCCTCAACTGCCCAAGGAGAACACTATCATGCAGTTGAGACAAATTCCAGGCAGAACTTAAAAGCAGAATGTTCTTAATTGTTATATAAACGGTGATATATAAGGAGGGCTATTTCTGCCTTCAACTAAGTATTTCATAGACATTTGTGGGACGCCTTTGCAGAGTTCTGTAAGGAGTTCAGATGGAAAAGACAAGGTCTTAGACATCAAGTAACTCCAGTGTCAGCAGAACATCCACATCCTTCAATCCATGGCTGGATGAAGAAGTGCTATGAATGAGTTCTAAGCAAAGCACAGTGCAGGGAAAAGCAACGAGTCATTTGGAAGAAGAAAGGAAAGGAGGATATGGAGTGCAGAGGACAGAATATGACTTTGGAGTCAGAAAGTTCTAGATTCAAATCCAGACTCTGCCAGTTGGATGCCCCTATGCCATTTACTCTTGGAAACCCTGGTGGTGTAGTAGTTAAGAGCTATGGCTGCTAACCAAAAGGTTGGCAGTTCAAATCCACCAGGAGCTCCTTGGAAACCCTATGGGGCAGTTCTACTCTGTTCTATAGGGTCGCTATGAGTCAGAATCGACTCGATAGCAACGGGTTTTTAGGAAATTTACTCAGCCTTTTTTAGCCTGTTTTCTGCCTTCAAGGTTTTTTTGAGAACTAACTGGGTTTATATATATAACATCCTCATGGAGCACAAGAAATATAGTAAGAGCTCAATAAAAGTTGATTCCAACCCCCTACCGCCTTCGCTAGGAAGAGGTTTGGTTTATCTCCTTCATACCTTTGGAAGACAGGGAACTTCGATAATAAATTTTCCCTGGTAAAAACGCACTCACATTTTGTTGTGATAGATCAGCTTATACAGTAAAGCACTACATATTTTATGGTACTATCTTATGTGCCTTATGTTAATATACAAAAAAAAAAGAAAGAAAGAAAAGCTCCATCATTCTGTAATAAAGAAAAGAGGAATATTTTCCTCCTTAACATGACCTGGTTCTTACGTACTAGTCTGGAGTAGAACTATTAGACTTCCCGTTCAGACATACCCTGCATCTTTGCTCATTCACTTAGAGGTATTTAATGAGCAGCTCTCTGTGCCAGGCATGCTGCTAGGTCCTGGCAGAAATGCAAAGACAAAGAAGCCTGAGAGTTCCAAGGGACTGTGAGGGAGGAGGTTGGGAACAGACAACAAGTGAACAGTGTGAAGTAAAGAAAAGCCCACTGGAGTGAGAGGTAGAAATGTGCGTTCTTGCCCTGGCTCTGCCTCCATCTTAGTGTGGCAACCCCGGACCAGTCCTGCCCCACTCAGAATGCCATCTGTCAAATGAGGGTTTGGACCAGATGAATGCAAAGGTCCCTCCACAGTCAGAAATTTATACTCTTCATGAGTCAGGGTGTATGACTGGGCAAATTCTCAGTACAAATTCCACAAATCCAAAACTGTCCTTCCCACTGGCTCTACCTAACCTGTGCACTCTTAATCAATTCTGGTGGAGTGATTTCTGTATTTCCTGCATGAACTGTTTCTGCTTTGCTTGCTAATTTTTCTCATTCTCTTCTCTCTTTCTCTCTCTGACTCTCTCGGCTTTCTTTCTCTGTACCGTCTGACCCCTCTTTGATCTTCACCACTGTGGCAGGAACCGAAATCGATTTGGAGAGCGAACTCCAGTCAGAGCAAGTGACAGAGTGAATGATGGGACCCCACACAGTACAGACATCCAGGAATGGATCACTCAGAGAGTCTCCAGGGTCCCCGAGCGCCCCCACCCACCCCACTCCGCAAACACCCCATTTGCCATTTCTGTGTGGATTGTAATAGATGCTGAGCAAGGCAACACAATCTCAAGCAGATGAAGCTGCTGCGTGCGTGAGAACTAACTCTCCAGTTGAGGGTCTACGTTACCCGGGAAAATAATGAAAACTCAATGGGGAACTTTTTTTTTTTTTAATTACTTCTAAGTGGATTGTACTCTTCTCAAAGGACAAATGTCTCCCTGTCCTAGAGACGCTTGTGATTTAGTATATAATCATGTGGCCTTAGGCTGAGCAGGGTAAAGTGGACGCTGGTTTCTAACTCACTCCACACTCAAAGTTTGAGTAGGCCAGAATGCCTGTGACTTTCTGATTTTGAAGGTTTCTACTTTCCTGACAATCAAGAGTAGGAGAAATTAATTATGACTCAGATAGCGTAGATTTTTGGAGAATCTGGACATCTTCTCATGTCCAGAAGTATCCCTTCCATCCACACCTAACACCAAACCCAAAAAACCAAACCCAGTGCCGTCAAATCGATTCCGACTCATAGTGACCCTATAGGACAGAGTAGAACTGTCCCGTAGAGTTTCCAAGGAGTGCCTGGCGGATTCGAACTGCCGACCTTTTGGTTAGCAGCCGTAGCGCTTAACCACTGCACCACCAGGGTCTCCCACACCTAACACAGGGCCTGAAATTCTGTCATCAAAGCAATTTTCCTCCAGGGCTTACAAATTTTTCATTTCTTAAAATTCATTGATTAAAAAATGTTTTCAAGGCTAGGTATCACACTTGAAAGCAGTGGCTCTCACCTGTGGGGCTATCGGACATCACAGGGTCACAAAACGCAATAAAGAAAGGGCTGTGGAGTGGCGGCCAGCGTGCCGGGAATCTCTGCTTCAGCCTGAACAAAATCGAGATGCACATATCAGAGGACCCTGCACTAAAGTGTGACTGCCCATCTATTCTGGTGATTAAATGGCCACTTGGTGGCAGAATCCTGAAAAAATGGCCAATGATCGAGTCTGGGGATTGAGCATGGAGATGGGGCAGTTACCGAAGACAGGCATCTGTCGAATAAAATCTTTTTAAGCCCACAAAGTAGAACAGACATTTGTACCAGGTGTGGTAGAGGGATTCACAACTTAGAGCAGAAGATTTGATATGGGCCTAAATAGTTACACGACCAGGGGGCGTAAGGTACATGCCGTCAGACAGGAATGAACAAAGGACCCTGGGAGTAGAGCAAGGAAACAGCCCTCTCCAGTTAGAAAAATTAGAACAGGCTCTCGAGAAGTGATGTGTGACCCAGGCCCCAGGGTGGCAGGAGCATGGACATGGAGCTGTCCCAGGCAGCGGAATTGCACAAGCCAAGGCCTGAAAGGGGAAGATAGCAGGCAGTAAGGCAGAACAACGTGGGGTCTGATGATGCAGGATCCCAGGAGCACCAAAGGGAGGGGTAGAAATGAGGCTGAGAAAGGGGCTGCAGCCAGATCCCTGGGACCTGAGTGCTGGGTGGGATGATTGTAAGCTGTTCTCTAGGAAGCCCCAGATTGTGGCAAAGTACTGCTCAGGTCAAGAAAAGTATGTCTGAAGGAAAATCCATATCAGCAAGAGATGACAGTGGGGAAGGGGTGTGGGGTGGTACACCCTATCCCAGACAATGAAGAGAAAGGGAGACTATAGAACTGGGGAAGGGAAGGACACTTTGGCTCCAGAGTGTGAAAGTGACTACAAGAACCTTTAAAGACAGGATGGGGCCCTTTCTAAAGCAAAGAAGATTAACTGAGGAGGCAGGATCTGAGATATAGGATCTTTGAATGGGCCAGACAGAGCTGCTCAAGGCTCCTTAGAAAAGGAAATTGCCTCCAAGTCTCAGAGACTCATGGCTCTTTGCAGGCCACTGTAGACCTGGAAAGAAAGTACACCCCTTTCTCACTCAATATAATTTTTCCACTGTTTCTCATCTTCCCTATAACCAAAAAGTTGACAATTCAAATCCCCCCAGAGGTGCCTCAGAAGAAAGGCCTGGCAATCTACTTCCAAAAGGTCACAGCCACTGAAAAACTCTATAGGTCACAGTTTTACTCTGAAACACATGAGTTTGCCGTGAGTCGGAATCAACTTGACAGCAACTGATTCGGTTTGGTTTTTATCTGGTTGTAGAACCAACTCCTCAGCAGGCAAGGTTTCTGCTCTAGATGATGGGAAATCAGGTGTTCTACCCAGAAAACATCTACTGGCCAGTGCCAGGGACATAGCAGGCTCTCAGTACCCTCACCGTCTAAACATGCCTGAAACCAACTCTGGGATTCCCCCACTAGGGTTTAGGTTGTTAGGTCTTGAGGGTACTTCAGGCAAATGAACGGCTGGACCCAAGCTGAGGAAAACAAGAGTCAGTCCTACCAAAAGTGAGAACAATATCTAAGTGCCAATGAATAGCATTTCACAAAAGAAGAGGAAAAATCTGCTGTGAGTACCGGCAGGATAATAAATTTAAAACTGTTTGTTATCACCTCTTGTTATTCTAGTGTTGACCCTCACACTCTCACCTTACGGAGTATAAATGTGTCTCTGCTTTTCAGTGATCAAAATAAATGAGAATGAGTTGTTTAGGGGGAACAGAGGCCAGGACAAGACATTAGCCACTTTTCTTGGCCTGTGTCTTCCTTGTGGATACAAAAGGTACCTACGTTTACCCCTACCAGGATTCATCCCTCTCCACTCCCCTGAAGTGGCTGGGAAACATCTATATTTTAAGCTAAGCAAATTCTGTTCAATCACAGAAATGAATTTGGGTCTTAAAACCACAATGTCTGAATAGTGTCTCAAAGGCAAGCTGTCCCCTCTCTGTTTCCCAGGTTAAATGCAGGAGGAGAAAGTCTGGAAATCCTACCAGGGCTTTGGAATGCTGTCCTCTGAAATTATCAAACGGGCAGCTCATGTCCACCAATAACCAGCTAATACTGAGTATACAAAAAAAATAAATAAATAAAAAACCAAAGCCACTGCCCTTGGGTGGATTCCAACTCCTAATCACCCTATAGGACAGAGTAGAATCGCTCCATAGGGTTTCCAAGGCTGTAACTTTTACAGAAGCAGACTACCACGTTTCTCTTCCGAGGACTCGTTGGTGGGTTCGAACTGCCAATCTTTCAGTTAGCAACCAAGCACTTAACCACTTTGCCACCAGGACTCCGTAATATCATACGTAGGCCATTTTAACAGCCTATACCAGAGTCAAAGAATCATAGAGAAATTCCAGAATTATATAGAGTATAGGCCATTTTGGAGCCCTGATGGCACAGTGGTTAAGAACTCGGTTGCTAACAAAAAGATGGGCAGTTCTAATCCACCAGCCACTCCTTGGAAACCCTATGGGGCAGTTCTACTCTGTACTATTGGGTCAGTATGAGTTGGAATTGACTCAACAGCAATGGATTTCGTTTATTGTTGTTCATAGGCCATTTTAACTGGAAAACGGACCCTTGAGAACTGCCAGTTAGGTTTACTAAAAGAGCACTGAGATAGGTCAGGAAGCCTGAGTTCTAGTCCTCGGTCTGGCAGTGGCTTGCTGTGTGGCCTTAAGCCAGTCAGCCTCCTCTCTGGTCTCATCTGTAAAACAAAGAGGATGTTCTAGGTTGTCCACCTTTATGTTCTTTCCAACTGTGAAATCCTGGGGTTTCTCAGTGATTCTTTGACTCTGTTACATCTAAGACTGATGTTTCCTTAAAAATGAATGCCATCCCTAAAGGAGGTGCCTAAGAAGCCACTAGCAAATTGGGTGCTCAGCCTCTGACCTGGCTGGCTCACTCTGGACTCCGTAGAGGACTGAACATGTGGCTCAGTAGAGGACTGATGAGCTCCCCCTAAGACCACCTCTGAGAAGCAGGCATCTTTGGTCTTGTCCTACACGGGGCCTACTGCCAGCCCAAAGGTCCAGCCACCGCCAAGTGGAGAAAACAAGCAGAAGAAGACTAGAAGCTGGTCTATCCCAGCCCCACCTCATACCTTCTGTAGCCAAGTGAGCAGCCCAAGGAGGGCCAACAGGGTGGGGCATGTAATCACGCAGGAGCTGGTTTTTCTCTTTGTTTGGTTTTGGTTTTTTGTGCCAAGCTCCACTGAGAGCACATTAACTGCTTTTACTCAGCATGTGGTTGGGCCTGGAAGAACTGAAGATTCCCTGGTTCTTGTCAGCCAGAATTTTCTCGCTGAGCCATGAGCTTCATGCTTGGGCAGAAGAGGCTGAGAGGATTGCATAAGAGAACTGGAAGTGGAGGAAAGGGGCCGTGGTGGGGAAGAAACTGGGGTCTACTTAAATCTCAACAGACCTGCGCCTGCCCTGGAGTTGATATCAGGTCAGGTGAGTTGGCCATAGAAGCAGTACCACAGCGGACATGAGACACCCCAAAATCCAGGCCACAGGTGGCTGCACAGGTTGTGCCCTGTGCATCTGGAGTTTTGTGCAGTGCACAACCTGCACATCCATATGAGACAGAGCCCAAGACGGTCCCTAGAGAAAGAGCAAAGGGTATACCCGGAGGGTCTCACTCTTCTTCTCTCTCAGTTGCAGACTGCAGAGCCCCAGCAGAGCTGGAACATGGGCTGATCACCTTCTCCACCAGGAACAACCTCACCACATACAAATCTGAGATTAGGTACTCCTGCCAGCAGCCCTATTACAAGATGCTCCCCAATATCACAGGTGAGCCCTTCATGCTAAACCATCCCACACCCACCTCATGACCCTAGGCCTCAGAGTGAAGCTGGTATCTGAAACAACTGTGAAAAGACTAACTGGTCCTCATTGCCCATGAGCTTGTGTTATTGTGCCCATTTAGAGATTCAGAAACTGAGGCTCGAGCCCCAAACCCAGACCGTTTTTTGTTGTTGTTGTTTTAATTTAAACTAGCGCTGATACTACTGAGTCTAGACTTTGTTGGTGGGCATATAAAAGGGTCATATACAGACACAACTAAGGGGAGAAATGAGAACTCTAAAGGAAGCCTGGGACCTCGCAAGGTAACTACATGTTGCCTGAGGCTGAGCTGAGGCCCCAGGGAAAAGGCCAGCATTGCTGCTTCAGCCAGGCTCTGCCTTGGCCTCTGGCCCACAGTAGCATCTGACCAGCCCAGGCCCCTTCGGCAGGCCTGGTGGAACCCTTCCCTCACAGACCTGTTCCCTGATACCCACAAGGGCCCTGGTGTGGTGGGGGCAAGAGAGGTGCAGATAGGCTGTCTCACCAGGTTAGGCCAGCAAAACCCCTGACTCAGATTCCAGCACAGCTGCAGCTGTTTCTGTCCAAACCTCACCCACGCCACCTGGCAGGGAGACCTCTGACTACCCCAGGGTCTGGACAGCAGCATGAGGACCGGAGGGCAAAGGGCCAGCAACAGCCAGCCTGTTGGCCTCAATGGGGGGTTGGGAGGAATTGGGAGGAAGAACACATGCCCCACCTGTCCCTGCCTGAGGCCCACACCCCCAAGAGTTAGGCTATACAGCACCCAGATTCCCAACACTCACCAACTCACTCACTTACAGCAGAGAAGGAACTTTCAGGGAGATGAGAGGGCCTTTCAGATCTGCGGCTACCACATTAGTGCTAAGAAAATTCTCCTAATTTCTCTAGACCTCCAAGTCATTGCTTATCAAAAAGGGGACAGTGACAAAGCACACAGAGTGATGATGAGGCTCAAATGAATTGGGGATACGGAAGTGGCTCATTCAAGAGCATGTTAAGTGGAGAAGGGCGGGGAGCATCTTCGGCACAGATGCCTGGGTGACTAGTCACCAAGAGGTGCCTGCCAGGGGCTGGGCAGTGCAGGGAGGGAGAGGGTAACACTTAGATGGGCAGTTTTGTATGCAGAGCCTCGGGCACCACGCTAAAGAGTTTCGTGTTTATTTCTGAGGACAATGCGGAGCCATTGGAGGCTTTAGCAGATGAGGACACGGTCAGATTTCCGTCTTAGAAAGACTCTGCCGGTTGCCATAGGCAGAGGACTGGCTCAAGAGACCATCTGGAATGTTGCCATGATCCACAACAGAGGAATTATAACCCAGATCTACCTCCTTATGTGCTACAAATCAACAATTTTCTCTCTCTTTCCCCACGATTTTTCACTCTCCCAGGTATATATACCTGTTCTGCCCAAGGCACCTGGACGAACAAAATACTGGGGAGAAAACTGCCCACCTGCCTGCCAGGTACCTCACCCTCCAAGTCTTATACTTCAAGGTCTCCCATCCAAGGCCCCGGGGCCCCAGGATTCTCTAGCTGTTGATGAGGTGGGAGGAGAAGGGAGGGGCTCCCCTTTGGTTATCTTTTTAAGAGCTGTCTTCCGAGAGTCAAAGGTCAGAGAAGCCCAGCGTCACACCTTCTCAAACCAACCTGCCTCTGTATTCGACCTGTTCTATCAAGCCAAGAAGTCTCCTGGTTCCTTTCTTTCTAGTTCTGCTCCCTTCCCACCAAGTTTTTCATCCAACACAATTTGCGTGAGCACCTATCATGTGCCGGGAGAACCAAGAAAGAGGGCATCCTGTCCTCAAGCACCTACCATGCTAGAGGGGAGATAAACAACATAAGACAAATAATAAGGCAGTATAAGAAGTTCTTTCCAAAATCAATGTGTTCGTCTTTCTGACTGCAGCCTTCTCTGTGGCTCATCCTCTGGCCCCACTATAAATGGAACAAGAATGTTGTGGTAACAGGAAGTGTCACTGCGCAACCGACTCCAGCGATATTTTGTGGATATCTGCTTTAGCGTTGAGAGCATAGACAGCTTACACCGCAATCACAATGCATCCATACGTTCACATCTACCCATTAGAAAATTACAGCCTCAAAATGCAGAGTTTAACAAATAACCCACACACACACAAAAAAAACTTGATATTCACAACACAGTAATTTACGCTTAAAAAAACAAACAAAAATAGCAGTGATTGAAAGGTACAACCATTCAAGACAGCACTGAGGGGCACAGATAACTAAGTGTCCGTCCTGGTTCTAACTTTCCGCACATCCGCGTGAACAAAGGGAGCTCTGCAGTATGGTTAAGCTTGGGGTGGCATTTTACTGAATCAGAGTGTAGGCTAAACTGAGATACTGAGGTAGTATATTATTTTAACGGGACATTTTAGCAACTTTGATAATTCACTCAGTGGACTTCTAGTTGTGAGATAAGACATTAAAAGGAAAGGCTACGGCGTTGTAGACCGTCAATCATTAAGGACTAAAGAAAGTTTTATGATTTGGGAGTAGGTTCTTCACCCTCACAGGTGCCATGGGATGCTACTAAGAGGGAAGTAACTTACATGGGGAGCTCCTGGGTGGTGCAAACAGTTAACATGTTCAACTGCTAACCAAAAGGTTGGAGGTTCAAGTCCACCCAGAGGCACCTCAGAAGAAAAGCCTGCTGTTCTATTTCTGAAAAATCAGCCATTGAAAACCCTATGAGCACAGTTCTACTCTGACACACATGGGGTTGCCATGAGTCAGGGTCAACTGAACAGCAACTGATAACTATACATGATTGCACAGGAGTAGTGGGTTGAGAAACAATTAGGGTGACTTCAATAAGACGTCTTTATGCCTGAGAAGGAACTCTTCAGGAGGTGGAGCAGGGGAAAAGCCATCCCACCCACCATCTGTTGATCCCCATCATCTCAGTTAGGCTTAGCCAGCCAGGAGCACACCCAAGTAGTACAGATTGTGAAGCCTCAGAGAAAATGGGTAATGGGGAGCTGAGGCAAACTGAAGGGCACAGGTCTGGTTAAAGGCATTCAAATTCCCATTTTGCTAAAATACTACATGGACCAAAAAAAAAAAAAAAACACTGTGGGTGGATTCCATCCTGGCCAAAAATGTTGTGATCTCCAATGGGGAAGATGTACCAGGCTGGGAGGCAGAGGCCTGGGTCCTAGTCCTGCTGCTGGCACTTTCTTTCATCTTTGATAAGTAATCTCACCTCTCTGGGGCTAGGATTCACACCTCAGAAATGAGGGAGCAAGCCAAGGTGACCCATAGTATTTTACAATGCTTAGTGATCGTCAGAAACGCTGGTGGCATAGTGGTAAAGTGCTACAGCTGCTAACCAAAAGCTCAGCAGTTCAAATCCACCAGGTGCTCCTTGGAAACTCTGTGGGGCAGTTCTACTCTGTCCTATAGGGTCGCCATGAGTCGGAATCAGCTCAATGGCAATGGGTTTGGTTTTTTGGTTTCGGTTTAGTGATCATCATGGAAACCCTGATCGCTTAGTGGTTAAGTGCTATGGCTGCTAACCAAAAGGCTGGCAGTTCAAATCCACCAGGTGCTCCTTGGAAACTCTATGGAGCAGCTCTACTCTGTCCTATAGGGTCGCTATGAGCTGGAATCGACTTGATGGCAACAGATTTGGTTTGGAGTGATCATCGTCTTCTATATTTGTACAAAGCATCTTGGGTACAGTGAGTCATGAAGCTCTTCAACATCTGTGTATTAAGCAGAGCATTGGTGTATCGTTGGGCCAAGCCAGAGATTTCTAAATTCTCTCCTCCTAAACACCAAGACTGAACTTCAGTAGAGCCATTTCATCTAGCATCATAATGTCCATCCTTCCAAGGGTCCTTCTAAGTAAATATTATTTGTTCCTTTATTTTAGAGATGTGAACACTAAGGGTCAGGGAAGTGTAGTGATTTGTTCAAGGCTAGACCAGGAAGTTAGGAGTAAAGCAGAAAGGTGAACCCAAGATTTTGATAGCAACACAAGCAATGCTGAGCAACTTATTTCAAATGTTATGAGAGCCATTCTTTGACTCTGACCATGCTTTATGCCATGCTCATGAACCCATAATTCCAGGATATCATATTTTTGTTCTAAGGGCCCTTCCTGTATTCTAGAGCTCAAATCTGGCTTCAGCATGGACAAGGCTATAACATGCCTAGAAGATTCCTTTACCCAGGAAAGGCTGAGTAGGAATGGCAGCAACCAATGATTGCACCATTTAAATGAGCTCTCCCAAAGGCTTGTTGCACCATTCAACACCTTGAAATGACAAAAATGTACATCAAGAACGTTAGTGGAGAAAATGAAGGCTAGGGTCAAAGAAACGGTTTCCAGTTCTGACTCTGCCACTTATGACTTTGGGCAAATCACTTGCCTTTTGCAAAACTGTTGCTCCATCCGTAAATTATCTGTTCACTAAGGTTCCTCTAGCTCCAACATGCTGTGATCTGGGGTGTGTCCCTGGTACTTTGGTTAAAGGAAGGCACCAATCAGCCCTGGCTTCATCATGACCATGGATTTGAGCCACAGGCCTGTTCCTCACCACATGATAGCCTTTCAGCACTAAATGAGTTGTTATGCAGAACCAGCCACAGGTCTTCCTTGAGATGTTGCCTTGTACACTGCTGCTTGTAAGTGGGAAGTCAGGCCTGCTCTCAACTTTGGAAGGTCAGGCCACGGAGAATTAGCAAAGGCCAGCTCATATGTGACCAGAAGCAAATGACAGGGAGCCCCAGAATCACATAAGAAGCATTTGGCATCAGAAAGAAGAACATCTGAAAGTCATTAGGTGGCTGAAAGTCTGACCGCCCAAATTTGCCAAGAAAAGTCAACTGCTCCTTTCTCTACAAAGAATTGGTGAGATCATCCAGGGCCAAGGAGTGTAGCCTGACTATTTGCAAACAGGAGGAGGCCCACACTCACACCAGAATCACCTCTCAGACCTGAGCACCCTGCCTGGGAAGGGTCCATATGAGCTTGTTCTTAGCCATTAGGAGCCAGTGCTGAAGACCCTCCACTCATGGGCCAGAGGCATTTGGCTGCAGAAGGCTGGTGGTGCATGTGCATGCTCGGGGTTCAACTCAGTGGAATGAAGTTTTCACAGAATTTTCTCCTTCTCCTGAAGGTACTTCAGGGCTCCTGGGTGCAATGATGTGTGGCCCAGAGCAGGGTCCATGCATCATTGCTCATAGATTATGCCACCTTTTCCCAAACTTCAATACCCTGGGCCTTAATTCCACAGTGGCCAAGGACCATCAACTCATAGCATGAGTCCCTTAGGCCAGAAAAGAAAAAGTTTGAGGGCCCATGACCATAATCTTTATATGTCATGAGGTAGCATGGATATAGAACAAGACTTTGATCTTAGAATCTGGTTAAACTCCTGCTACTCAACCTACTGGAGTCCCTGAATGGTGCAATTAACATGCTTGGCTACTAACTGAAAAATTGGTGGTTCAAGCCCACCCAAAGGCATCTCAGTGATCTACTTCTAAAAAATCAGCCAATGAAAACCGTGTAGAATGCAGTTCTACTCTGACACACATGGGGTTGTCATGAGTCAGAATGGACTCCATGACAACTGTTTGTTTTTGTCTTGTTTTGTTTTGTTTTAATTCAACCAACTAGCCATGTAACCTTGGGCTAGTCACTTAGCCCCCAGAGACTTTTGCCCACCTATAAAATGGAGGTCAGGAGGAAAAGAAAAAGTTTTCAAAGCTTAGATATGAAGAAAAAGGAGTGCTTTTCTGTAAAGAAGCAAGTAGACTTGTTCTAAATGCCCTTAGAAAGCAGAACCAGGACCATGGGTGGGTACTATGGGAGGGTCATTTTCTTTATGATGAAGAAGAACTTCCTTTAGAGCCAGGGTCGTCACTCAGTGGAACAGTGCAAAGTAAAAATCAAAGGAATTTAGAATCTTAAGGACCCTTGGAGATCATCCTAACCAGCTTCTTTATTTCACAGATCAAAATTTGAAATCCAGAGAGGAAAAGTGACTCACTCAGAGTCAGACAGGAAATAGGAGAGAAAAGCCAGGTCAAGGCCCCAGGGATCTTAGCTTCTAGTCCAGTGTTTACTGTGACCTGCTAGACAGTCTTTTAGGTTCCTTCCATTTCTCAAATTCCATGATCTAAAGTTTTTAGATGTTTTCTAAGTGCCCACAGAGTGGACCACTTCTGGGAAAAGAAGGGAAGAAGTGACCACAGCTAGAGATTGTTGTTGTGTGCCACAGAATCAATTCCAACTCATAGCAGCCCTATAGGACAGAGTAGAACTGCCCCACAGGGTTTCCAATGAGCAGCTGGTGGATTTGAACTGCCAGCCTTTTGGTTAGCAGCCTGAGCTCTTAACCACTTCACCACCAGGGCTCCTTACAGCTAGAGATAAGCCTGGCTAAAAATGTTCCAGGCCAAAAATGATCTAGGTCAGATGGTTCAAGATGAAGTTGACTCAAGCATGAAATGGTCTAGTCCATGAATGGTCTGACTACAGATGGGCCAGACTGGTCTAAGAGAGACATTGAAAATGACCCCAGGCAGAGCTCTCCCAGGCTGACGTGTCCCGGGCAGGGTAGTGTCCCATGGTGGCATAATCTATAGTGGGTGAGAAGTGAATTTCCTATAGTGGCTGTTGTTTTACAGCTGACCTGACCAGTCTGTCTCTCCTCCCCACCCTTCCTTTTCCTTGCAGCATGCGGTCAGCCCTCCCGCTCATTACCAAACCTGGTCAAACGGATCATCGGGGGCCGAAATGCTGAGCCTGGCCTCTTCCCCTGGCAGGCCCTGATAGTGGTGGAGGACACCTCCAGGGTGCCAAATGACAAGTGGTTTGGGAGCGGGGCCCTGGTCTCTGAGTCCTGGATCCTCACAGCAGCCCATGTGCTGCGCTCCCAGCGCAGAGACAACACTGTGACCCCGGTCTCCAAGGAGCACATCACTGTCTACCTGGGCCTGCACGACGTGCGGGACAAGTCGGGGGCTGTCAACAGCTCAGCAGCCCGTGTGGTGCTCCATCCAGACTTCAACATCCAGAACTACAACCATGACATAGCTCTGGTGCAGCTGCAGGAGCCGGTGCCCCTGGGACCCCACGTCATGCCCATCTGCCTGCCGATGCCCGAGCCTGAGGGCCCAGCGCCCTACATTCTGGGCCTGGTAGCCGGCTGGGGCATCTCCAACCCTAATGTGACAGTGGATGAGATCATCAGCAGCGGCACACGGACCTTGTCCGATGTCTTACAGTATGTCAAGTTACCAGTGGTGCCACATGCTGAGTGCAAAACCAGCTATGAGTCCCGCTCAGGCAACTACAGCGTCACGGAGAACATGTTCTGTGCTGGTTACTACGAGGGCGGCAAGGACACCTGCCTTGGGGATAGCGGCGGGGCCTTCATTGTCCTCGATGACTTAACCCAGCGCTGGGTGGCCCAAGGCCTGGTGTCCTGGGGGGGCCCTGAAGAATGTGGCAGCAAACAGGTCTATGGGGTCTACACCAAGGTCTCCAACTACGTAGACTGGGTGTGGGAGCAGATGGGCTCCCAGCAGGGTCTTGGGGAGCTCCAGGTGGAGCGGTGAGCTAACTTCTGTCCACAGGGCCTGCTGGCCTTACCCCAGCCCCGAGTGAGGCTGTACTACACACTCCCAACAGCACACTCCACGTTACTCACCAGACCAAAGGGAATGGAACATACTGGCCCCACGGGCCTCCCATCCTCCCAAGACAGCCCCCAGAGCCCCTGAGAGACAGCAGTGTGGTATAGGAGGAAGGCTCTGGACAACAGGCCTGGGAGAGTGACCCTGGGTGTGTGAACCTGGGCAAGTCCCTCTCCCCTCTGGGCCTCGCTCTCCCCACCAACACGATGAAGGGATTAGACCAGCTGACCTCTGGGTCAGTTCCAACACTCCTCTCCAGGCCACACTTGACCCTGGTGGCCTTACTCACTCCTGATCACTTATCAAATCCATTGGTCCCACTATTGATGTGACTGAGACTTGGACCTGATTACTAGAAAATGTGTCCTTATGTTGAGCTAAACTCCATGTCCAAGTATTTCCTAGCTCTACCTTCTGGGCCTATGCCATGTCTAGTCCCTCTTCTAGAAGAAAACTGGCCCAGTATCAATAGACAGGGGTCATACACTCAGAGCCCCCACTTCTCCTAGTTTAATGTCTTAGAGCACTTTCATCCCTGGGGGTTCTCTCCCAAAGTCTACTTGCAGTCCAAGCCTTACCCCTTATGTACACCCCATTAAAGAAATTTCAAGGGCAAACAGAAAGCTGGAAAGGTTTGTGGAAACCGAGAATAGCAGTGGAAGGCTCCCTAAGCCCCTTCAGTTCCTGCTGTCACTCAGAACACACCATTAGGCCCATATCTCACTCTCAAATACCAGCTAACAACATTGGGAACCAACACCTGCTGCCTCAGGCAAGCACAAAGCAACCTTCCTGCCTTAAAATGTATTCTCTGAAAAGGCTACCTAAACCACAGCCCAGATGTGGGACTCAGCCAGTAGCTTTAAAAAGAAACCCCATGCTGGGCCCCACGCTGCTTCTGGGCAGGAACACAAAAGAAAGGGTGGATTGAGGACACTGGGAGTCACAGGAATCCTGCCAGACCATCCAGCACTCCTTGGCCTGAGCTCAGCAGAGAATCCACCCAGCAGATGTTCAGAGGGATCCACTCCTCCAGTTTCCAAGGGGCCCAAGGGAAGCAGAGACCCAACCATGAAAGGCAGTGAATAGTGACAAAGAACCAAGAATCCTGGGTTGTAGACCCAGCTCTGCCCTACTGGCTGTATAGCCTTTGACTTTACCACTCTGGGCCACAGTTTCTCCATCTGCAAAGGGAAGACGTCGGATTCCTCTGAGGTTCCTTCCAGCTCCACTATTCCGTGTCTCCCCGGGAACTTCTGGTTGGCCTTCACAGCACTGATTATCCTCCTTCTCCCGGGAGATCTCTTCCCTGAGGATTCTGCATCAGAGAAATAGCTCAGCCAGAGACGCCCTGAGGAGGCATTCCAAGAGAACAGTTGGGAAATATCCGCTTTTCCAATTGATTCATCAACACACACTCCCATGTCTAGGATCGGCACATGCTGTATTTTGTATACTTTATATCGCTGCTTCACTGCTCGGTGAGGTGCTTCTGCGCTCTGTTACTCTTCTCAGGGGTCTAAAGTGGAAATAAACCCTCTGTGGATAACCAACAGCCTTGATTTGGGGTTATTGTTGTTCTTTTGTACCTTTTCGAGAGAAACTGTCCCTTCATTAAGCCAAAATTTCCCCACGACAGGAGAAGTACAACTTTTGGCAGCTAAACATCATCCGAGAAGGAGTGATGAGGAAAGGAGTTTTGTTACTGAGATGTTTTTTTCTCAGAGGCTGTATGTTCCTTCATTGACTTGCCTGCCATTTGAGTCCTTGACTTCACAGAGGTCAAACTAGCATGCAAGACCAGGTCGTGTGCATGTAAGTCTTACACAAGCAAAAGAAGTTACATATCACAAAAGGAGTAGAGTTTAAGTATTATGGGAATTTAAAGGAAGGGAAAGATTTCACATAGCTGGAAGGGATAGGAATAACTTTGAAGAGAAGCTTCAGAAGACATGCTGGGAGATAAGAGAGAAGGCATAGTGGATAAAGGTATAAAAGTAGGAAAGCGTTCTATGATTGGAGTAGCTGAATGAGAACAGTGGGAGTAGGGGAGAGTAGAAGAGTCTAGGAAGCCATTGTATATTTGAACTCTGTCATGCATCTAGTGATTCTTTAACTTTGGAGTCTATCAGGATCTCCTGGGCCTCACCCATTGGAAACTCTGAGCCAGTAGGCCTGTAGGGTGGGCAAAAACAAAAAACCAAACCCATTGCCGTCAAGTCGATTCCAACTCATAGTGATCCTATAGGACAGAGTAGAACTATCCCATAGAGTTTCCAAGGACCGCCTGGTGGATTCAAACTGCCAATCTTTTGGCTAGCAGCCATAGCACTTAACCACTACGCCACCAGTGTTTCCAATCTTTATTAGCCAACAAGGGTGGGATTTGAAGCCATGCGTTCACAGCACAATGGATTAGCAATCCATCGTCTTAATCACTTGGCCACCTTGTCAGGTTGAGGGCGGGGAGTGGTTTATAAAGTGGAAGGGGAAGGGACCAAAGTTGGAAGAACAGCTAGGAGGCTACTGCAACAGTCCTGCTGAGAGATGGTGAAGACCCACCAGATCTAGGCTGCAACAGTGCAGACAGAAAAGACAGGAGGGGAATTTAAAAACATGTGGTACATTCAGCAAGGAGCCCTGGTGGCACAACAGTTAAGCGTATGGCTGCTAACCAAAAAGTTGGTGGTTTAAACCCATCCAGTGGCTCCATGAGAGAAAGACCTGGCGATCCACTTGTCTAAAGATTACAGCCTAGAAAACCCTATTGGGGCAGCTCTACTGTGCCACATGGGTTGCTATGAGTCAGAATTGACTGGACGGCACCCAACAATAATAGTATACAGGGCGTGGCACACAGGCATCACATGAAACAATGCAAGGGCAGAGCATAGAAGTTACCAACCTGACTTGATAGTGAGGGCTCTGCCTGGGATGTGGTCATGGCTCATCTTTGTTTGGGGTTTGCATCATAATGAAAATGTCTTGCTTTTTACACTATTGTGAACTAAAAAAAAAAAGAAACCTTAAATTATGCTTTATACTTTATATGTAGCTGGCTTCAAAGGTTATCATGTCTCATGCCCTATTATACTTCATATTTTTATTTTTCTCTGGATATTTGGACCTTAAAGTGTAACTATTGAGACACTGAGGTGTCATGAAGTTATATGGAGTGAGCATTGTGATATGGAGTAAAAACCAAAAAAAAATTTTTTAAAAACCTGTTGCCAAACAAGTAGATTCCAACTCATAGCAACCCTATAGGACAGAGTAGAATCGCCCCACAGGGTTTCCGAGGAGTGACCGGTGCATTCAAACTGCTGACCTTTCAGTTAGCAGCTGAGCTCTTAACCACCGCATCACCAGGGCTCCTTGATATGGAGTAGGTGAACTCCTTACTCTCTGGTACTTCTGGTAATTTATTACCAGCTCAGTGACCCATTGAACATAAAGTTGGAAGAAAGGGGGGGGGACAACAAGGATATGGTTATTGTAGACATTAATTAAGAGACATCTGGAATAACAAAGGGGAAGGGTGGAAACTGGGACTTGCTTTCACTGTGTCTGAAGAGTTTATAAGCTATTCAGCTGGAGATGTAAGCAGGCAGTAAGGAATACGGGTCTAAATTTCAGAGGAACGTGCAGATGTAGAAACATTGACTTGAAACCCATCAGGGCTTAGGTGGTCTGAAGGCATGAAAGTGGATGATATCATCTAACAGAAGTTCACAGAAAAGAAAAGACACCAAGAACTGAACAAGGGAAATAACAGGCATAGACTGTATGGACAGAAAAAGACAAAAAAAGGGAAACACGAAAGACAAAAAAAAGTCAGAAACTCAAGAAAAGAAGTACTTCAGAATCCAAGGAAGGAAAAATTTCAAGAGGGATGAAGAGAAGAGGCCAGTTGAATGTGTCCAGGCCATAAATTCCCCAAGGACGAGGACCAAGTCTCTACTGTCAGCTCTGAGGGAAGATCTGGAAGCAGGTCCCACGCTTGTGTTTAACGTCTCTTGTACCTCTCTCCCTCTTTCTCAAGACTCCTCCTTCCGTCCAAGAAGGGCTTTTATCGCTTTTCTGGGAGACAGAAAATGGCCCAGAGTCTGCATCCTTTCTTTTCCATGGCTTAGAGTAAAAATTATACACCCAGTTCTCAAGGTTTTGCTTCCTTGAAACCTGCAAATCTTTTTAAAAATTGTTCTTATTTTCCTTTTATTGAAGTAAAATTTACGTAACATAAAATTAGTTATTTTAAAGTGAACAACTTAGTGCCATTTAGTACATTCACAATGCTGTGCAACTACCATGTCTATCTAATTCCAAAACATTTCCATCACCCCAAACAAAAACAACATACCTGTTAAGGAGTTGTTCCCACCCTCCTCCTCCCCCGCAACCCCTGGCAACCAGCAATCTGCTTTCTGTCTGTATGGATTTACCTGTTCTGGATATTTCATATAAAAGTGCTTGTTGGCCATTTGTATATCTTTGGAGAAATGTCTCTCCAAGTCATTTGCTCAATTTTTTTCTTTTTGTTGAGTTGTGAGAGTTCTTTATATATCCAAGATACTAGACACCTATCAGTTATATTATTCTTAAATATTTTATACCATTTTGTAGCTTGTCTTTTCACTTTCTTGATAATGTCCTTTGATATACAAAACTTTTTTTTTTTTTTATGAAGGCAAATTTGTCTTTTTTTTTCTTTCTTTCATTGCTTATGCTTCTGGTGTCATATCTAAGAATTCGTTTTCAAATCCAAGGCCATAAAGATTCATCTCTATATTTTCTTTCAAAAGTTTTATAGTTTTAGTGCTTATATTTAGGTTGTTGATCCACTTGGAGTTATTTTTTGTATATGGTGTGAGGTAGGTGTCCAACTTTATTCTTCTGTATATGAATATTCAGTTGTTTCAGCACCATTTGTTGAAGAGACTATTTTTTTCTCCATTGATTTGTCTTGGCACTCTTGTTGAAAGTAAATTGGCCATGGATGTATGAGCTTATTTCTGGATTCTCAATTCTATCCCATTAGTCTGTATGTCCATCCTTAGGCCAGTACCACACTGGTTTGATTACTGTAGGGTTGTAGTAAGTTTTGAAATCAGAAAGGTAAAACCTCCAACTTTGTTCTTCTTTGTCAATATTGTTTTGGCCATTTGGAGCCACTTCCAATTCCATATGAACTTGAGGATCATCTCTTCCATTTCTTCACAAAAAAGGCTCTTGGAATTTTGGTAGAAATTGCACTGAATCTGTATATAGCTTTGGGTAGTATTGCCATGTCAAAAATATTGTCTTCCAGTCTATGAGCATGAGATGTCTTTCCTTTTCTTTAGGTCTTCTTGAAATTTCAGCACAATTTTACAGTTTTCAGTATAAAAGTCTTTCACTTGCTTAGTTAAATTTATTCCTATGTATTTTGTTTGAATGCTATTATAAATGGAATTGTTTTCTTAATTTCCCTTCTGGATAGTTCATTGTAGTGTATAAAAACATAATTGATTGTGTGTTGATCTTATTCCCTATAACTCTGCTGAATTCATTTATTAGCTCTAAAAGGGTTTTGTCTGTGTGTTTTGTTTTGTTTGTTTTGTTTTGTGTGTGTGTATGTGTTCTTTGGGATTTCCTAAATACAGGACCATGTCATCTGAAATAAAGATAGTTTTACTTCTTCCTTTTCAATTCAGATGCCTCATTTCTTTTCTTGTCTAATTTCTCTGGCTGAATCTCCCAGTACGATGCTGAAGAGCAGCAGTGAAAGTGGGCATCCTTATCTTGTTCTTCATCTTAGAGGGAAAGCTTTCAATCTTTCAGCATTGAGTATGATGTTAACTGTGGGTTTTTCATAAATGTTCTTTATCAAGTTGAGGAATTTCTCTTCTATTCCTAGTTATCATGAAAGGATATTGGATTTTGTGAAATGATTTTTCTGCATTGATTGAGATGATTATCTGTGTGTTTTACCCGTTTTTTCTATTAATGTAGTGTAATATGTTGATTGATTTTCTTATGTTGATCCACTCTTGCATTCCTGGGATAAATCCCACTATTTATGAATCTTTTATTTTCATCACAAACTCTGACTCTTCAAACAAAAGTCTGTGTTTCTAAACTTTGGTTTCTGCTTTGCTCTTTCAAAAGCCAAAACAGTATCTAGCATTTGCCTATAAGAATGGATTCTCCAACTTCAATGGTTGAGGATCCACAGGGTCATGAGAACTCCTAGGGATGAAAAATACATCAGATAAAATTTCAATAATGGTATCCTCCTATACGTACATGTAAAGGAGCCCTGGTGGCACAGTGGTGAAGATCTACAGCTGCTAACCAAAAGCTCAGCAGTTCAAATTCACCAACCATTCCTTGGAAACCCTGTGGGGCAGTTGTACTCTGTCCTATAGGGTCTCTATGAGTCAGAATCAACTCTACGACAATGGGTTTTTTTGTTTTGTTTTGGGGGGGAAGGTTCTGGCAAGAGTGAGAATAGCTCAGAGTTGGGAATCAGGAGCCTTAGAATTAGAGTGTTTCCAGTAACTCATAGAATAACCTTCAACAAATCAATTTCCTTCTCTGAGACTTGGTTTTTCAGCTGTAAAATGAGAGGGATAGGCTAGGTGATTTCCAAGGGTCTGCTCAGTTGTACAAGTCCGTGTCTCCATGAATCCAGTGTAGTAGAAACAGAGTATGGAGCAAGCATATACTTGTTATGGGGATCTTCAACCATACAAGTTCTTGGAGAAGGGCTTTTCTGAGGAGAAAGAACATGAGGATTGTTTATTACTAAGGACTATTTCATTTGCAAGTGACAGAAAACCAACCAACCAGCTTAAGGAAAAACAAGAGAATTTATAGACTCACATAACTGACAAATCCATACCAAAAGCCTTCAGATGAGCTTAAACCAAGGAGCTCAAACCTGAGGATACAATCTCTCTCCCTTTATTCCCCATCTTTCAGCTCCACTTTTCTCTGGTAGTAGTGTCTTTCTCAGCAAAGTCTCCGTGAAGTAATTGTCTGAAGTTATGTGTTTATAGCCAGCAGATTAGCAACTCAAACAGAGAAAGACTTTCTTTTTTTTTTTCTAATACATTGAGCAAAATTCCCAAATCAAGCTTTCATCGTCTTGGCCACATTCACATTTCCATCTCCCAATGATTGCTGTAACCAGGGGGTAGAGGTTTTAATTAGCCAGGTCTGGGTCATATTCCTACTCCTAGAACTACAAATGAGGTCAGCCCAACTCATACGGCATGGATTAAAAGCGGAGAAAGTGTAGATCCCAAAGAAAAATTGAAGTGCAGTTACTGGAAGGGACATTGGATGCTGAGAGATCAAAAATAACAGATGTTCCTAACAGAGGATGAGGAGATGGTAGCTCTGACAAAGGACAAGATGGAACCCAGAGTTTGACCTGTCCCTCCCTCCCCTGGCTGCAGTGTGTGGGCTCCCCAAGGTCTCCCGGAAGCTGATGGCCAGGATCTTCAATGGACGCCAGGTCCAGAAGGGCACCACGCCCTGGATTGCCATGCTCGCACACCCAGGAGGACAGCCCTTCTGTGGAGGCTCCCTTATAGGTAAGGAGGTAGAAGGGGTGGGGGACGCTAAGGGACTAGACCCTATTCCTGGAGATTGACCAAGATGTCTTCGTTGAGAATCACTGCCCACACCAGTATCAGCCCAGAAGCATAGTGTGGTAGAAAAACCCTTGACTGGAACCAAGAGAAATGGGTATTCCTGTCTTAGCCAGTTCATCAATCAACAAACACCTACCTACGTCTGGTCAGTTTCTGACACTGGGGAGGACTAATTCAAGGAGTCAGAGCCTCAAACATGAATTATAACACAAGGCACTTACATATGGTTCAAGGGCAAGGTGGTCCAGGGCTGTGGGACCAGGAAGAACTAAGAAACTCCCCCTGAGAAGTCAGGGAAGGTAGATTTACAAAGACCTTGAATGTCGTGCTTAGGAATTTAAATTTTTTTCTGAATGCTACTGCAGGTTTATAAGCGTGTTCTGGAAAGTTCTTTCCAGAGGCAGCATGGATCAAAAAAAGTGTGAATCAGAGGCCAGGAGTTCAGTGAGGTGGCTATTGCAACAGTGAGGAAAGAAGTTATCAGCCTTAGAACAAGCATGGGTGGGAGGAGGGGGAAAATAAGGAGGCAGACTCAAAAACATTTGGAAATAGGACTCAGAACTTTGCGACGGATTGAATGTGGGTGGAAGCGGGAAGCGCAAGCAAAAGGAATGGCTAATGGCTCTTCCTGCCACCTGCCGGCTTTGTGATCTTATGCCTTTTGGAGCCTCGATATCCATCTCTGAAATGAGCAGTTGGTCCAGATGATCTCAGGTCCCATTGCAGCTCTGCCATCCTAAAAATAAGGAATAGCAATCCAGAGTCCCAGACCAGTTTCTGATCGGATGCCTACACAGAGGAAGAAGGCTTGGGTCAGCCCACCTCCATCTGGGCAGTTCTGGGCTGCCCGCATGCCTCTCACTCAATACACCCTCTGCCAGGGAGCGGTCAGGTGTGAACAGCTCCATGTCAGGGATACCCCTGGGAGGTCCAGCCCTGGGCTAGGGCTGCAGCCAGGCCACCCAGAAAATACGTGAAGCAGCAACCAGATGTAAGCCCTCTTCTGCAAGGAATTGATGCTTATATTCCCACAAACACAAAGATAAACCTCTTCACTCTACAGAGGGAGCCTCTCAAAGAGACAAGGAGAGTGAATGAAGGTGTTAAAGGAGGGAGGTGTGGGGAGATGGGGCTGAGCGCAATCCAGTGGAGAGCAGGGCAGGAGAGAGGACCAAGAAAGAGAAGGAAAGGAAGATAAAGAGTGGGAGAGGGACAGAGGCAGAATTAGAAAGACCAAGACAGAGAGGACAAAAAAGACAGAGAGAGAATAGAGAAATCAAAGACCCCTAGAAAATGAAAGAGGAGGAATTGAAGAGAGAATAAGAAAAAAATAAAAGGAATCAGAGGAAGAGAGACTGGTAGGGCAGGAGAGACCCGAGAGTGGCGAAAGAGGAAAGACAGAAAGGGAGGGAGGAGGCTGCGAGGAAGAGATGGGAAAAGAAAAGGAAGTCCACTTCATCAGACGTTGTGGGTTTTGTTAGAAGGCAAGTAAGAGACAGATTATGTGCCCACAGTTTTAAGAATTAAATTAGTTTTCTTAAGACTTGACCTTGAAAGTTCCACAATGTTCAACACTGATTTGTATTTATTGCATGTTTATTCCCTAGTATGTTTCAAAAGGTGTTTAAAACCTACCCCTCTACCCTCCGCCAGGCTGAAATTTCCCACACACTTCACCCTCCCCACAGCTCTCCTAATTTATAATCTCTCTCCTCCTTCTTTTGTTCAGTCTTGTAGAGGCAGGGAAGGGGTAGGGGAGGGCAGAGGATCCAGGAGGGGAGCTGAGGAACAGCAAAAGGAGGGAAAGCACCACTTACAATGACCACTCTGAGGCCTGGGTAGAGGGAGACGGGCTCAGAGACTCAGTATTTACAGAGCTGGGAGGAGAACCTGAGACTCTGGACTCCCCATGGCACAAATCTGGGTTCATCTAAATAGCCCAGAGCCTTGCCCTGAGGAGGCTCTCCTAACCTGGGTCCCTCCCCCACCCACTTGGAAAAACCTGGCTAGGGACAGGGATCAGAAATGCCTGAGGAGTGGAGATGGCTTAGGTGGAGGCTTACCCAGAACCATGCAGCCAAAAGACATAGCTGCTCCTTAGAGGGCCAATGGGAGCCTGGAATTCCTGCTCCAGGAGGGTACCTCTGCCCTGGACTCTGAACTTTGACCTGATGCCCCATCCCAAAGCCCTAGTGCCTTTCTTTCTGCTTGGCTCACCCTCTGGGCTCAGCTACCTAACAGCTTGCCATCTCCTGAATGATGAGCTGACGTCTGAGCCTATATTAAGCCATGGCCAAGACTGACAGATGGACTTGTCCATCTAGGGGAAGAAGACAGCTAAAATACAAGAAATGCAGTAGACTGGCCATCAGGAGACCCAGGATCTGGCCCTGGCCCTGCCACTAACCTGCTGGGTGGCCCTGGACATCCTTGCTTTCCTGCAGGCCTGAGGGTCCACGTCTATAAAATGAGAGGTGGATCAGAGTGGTGGTTCTCAGCCCCAGCAGCAGCAGAATCACCTGGGAAACTTTTAAAATCTATTTGTACCTGAGTCCCACCCCCATGACTTAAGTGGTTTAAGACACTGATTTTTTTTAATTTCCCCAGGTGATTCTAACGTACAGCCAGAGCTGAGAAGCACCATGCTAGAGCAGCGATTCTCAAACCTCAATGTGTATAGGAATCACTTGGGGAGCTTGTTAAAACCCAGGCTCTGGTTCAGAAGGTTTGCGATACGGGGCCTGAGAGCCTACATTTCTCACAAGCTCCCATGTGATGCTGATGCTGCTGGTCCATGGACCACACTTTGAGTAGCAAGGTCTGAGAGGCAGCCAGTGAGCACAAAGATTTTTCATGGAAACTCCGGGGCTGTGTGGAGCTCACCAAACCCAGGAGTTTAAGGGAGCCCTGAATCCTCTTTAACAGGCTTATTCTTGGCCTGGTTTGGAACAGGGAGATGAAATCATATTTCCACTCCTCATCTTCAGAATAGGATCATGTAAGTGTTGGATTTGAGACCATGAAATGCAGTGGAGAGGAATGTGGGCATCTGCAGGGTCTTGAGGATGCTCTGGAATACTCTGAAGGCCATACCTGGAGACAAGGTGAAGCAGGACGGGGCAGTGCAGGATGGAAATGTGTGCGTGCGTGTGTGTGCGTGCGTGTGTGTTCTGTTCTATAGGCACCAACTGGATTGTGACCGCTGCTCACTGCCTGCACCAGCTACTTGACCCAGAGAACCAAATCCTACATGACTCAGACTTGATCAGACCTTCTGACTTCAAAATCATTTTGGGTGAGTGAAGTGAAAGCTGATTCCTGAAGACAGTCAAGGTCCTAGGGAACGGGTTACCACTACTGTCATTTTCCAAGGCATATCCACTCCCTCACTCATACTCTCACTCGCACATCACAGCAGGAAGCCAGTATAAAAAGGAGCCCAGGGACCTGAGTTCAATTCTAAGATTTCAGATAATGTGACCATAAACAAGTCACTCAAGTCTAGACCTCGGTTTTCACGACGATAAAATGAACAGCCCAGTCAAGATAATTTCCAAAGACCCTTTTATTCAGGTTTCTGTGAAAACATTGTTTCAAGTGGATCATACACACGAAATCAAGGCTTTAATTCTCCTTCATAAAAGCAAGAGCATCAGCTGATTCAATTCAGTTCAGTACACATTTATCTACTGGCACTATTCCAGAGTCTAAGGACAGGAGTATAAATAAGATCATCTGGTTTCTGCTCAAGGAGCTTACAGTCCAATAAAGGAGTAAAAGAACAGAGACCTCTGATAAAGCCAAGAAGTAGTAAGATCTGTAAGAGAAAAACAGATAAAGTGCCATGGGAGTTCATAAGGGAAAGACTTCTAACTGAAGGATCTAGCTCAAGAATCTGAGAGGCTTCATGGAGGAGGCAGGATATGAACCAGGCATTGAAGTGTGACTAGAAGGTTTGACATTTGGCAACAGGCACAGAAATGAGCATTACAAGGTAGAGGCATCAGCTCACGAGGAAAGACAGAGGTGGGAACCCATGAGAATACATAGGGAATGGCAGGTAGGGTGGGGTGATTATGGGAAAAAGTGGGTGAAGGGCAGTGAAAGAGGTAAAATTGGGCACATGGGTTCAATGGGACAGGGGGCTGACAGGGAACAAGGTGTGACATTTTCTCCCATTGCCCCCATGCCTCACATGTCTTCTTCTTGCCCAGGCAAGCATTGGAGGCTCCAGTCAGATGAAAACGAACAGCATCTCATGGTGAAACGCATCATTCTCCACCCCCTGTATAGCCCCACCACATTTGAGAATGACGTAGGTCTGGTGGAGCTGTTGAAGAGCCCGATGCTGAATGACTTTGTGATGCCCATCTGTCTACCAGAGGGGCCCCCTGAGGAAGGTACTACCCCCACCCCACCTCTGCAGGGCAGCTGGTGCCTCAGCAGGGAGTTTTCCTGCTCATTCAGTTCTTCCCCAGAGTTGGTGAGGCTCTGGTGTCAACACAGCTTGTAGCTGAATAACTGAGCCAGTAGACCGTGTCTGCATAATTCCCTAGCTGCCTCCCCTAAAACAGCTAAGTCAGAGCTGGTTCCAAAGCCACAAAGTGATGATAAGCAGGTAGCAAACAGGCAAACCTAAGTACTATTTAAACTAGGGCCCAGATGGGAAAACAGAAAGCGTATTAGTTATTTTAACAGAAAGAATTCAATATTGGGTATTGAAGGACTTAATAAGTAAAAGGAGACTGCTTTGGTAATAACTGCAAGAAGAAATCACCCACCGCTAGGGCCAGAGGGGAACCTGGTGGCGTGGTAGTTAAGAGATTGGCTGCTAACAAAAAGTCTGCAGTTTGAATCCACCAGCCACCCCTTGGAAATCCTATGGGGCAGTTCCTATGAGTCGGAATCAGCTTGATGGCAATAGGTTTCTTTTAGGTTAGGGCTGGGAGAACAAAGGGAAGAGGTTGTAGTTATAGAACCTAGAAGCTTGTAAAAGGGGGCCTGTAGAGCTGGAACTTAGATGTCTGCAGAAGAGGTCCGGTATAGATGAAACCACAGAAAATAACTGGGAGCTGGGGTGAAGAATCACTCCTGGGGTGATGGCAACAGTGGCAGCCAGCCTTCCGGTCTCCCTGAAAGTGCCCATGTTTTCAGGAAACCAGCTGGCAAGGCAGAACTGCCATTTCAAAGTCCCATCTCCAGCATCACAAAACAGAGTATACAAGAGCAGGTTTGGAGCTGAGGGATAACAACCAGCACAGGTTCAAATCCCAGTGCTGCCATTTCCTAACTGGATGACCTTGAGAAAGTTACTTAACCTCACTGAGCCTCAATCCCCTTACCTCTAAACTGTAGTAACTCCCATGGGGGGTTATGATGTGTAAATGAGATAATATTTAAACATATCCAACATGAAGTAAAAGTCCAACCCATGCCAATCTGCTTCCATTTCACTGTGTTCTAAATTCAGTGATGGCATATCACAATCCACTTCCTGTAGTTCAAAGTTGATGTAAAAAATGACCAGGATGGAATCAGAGAAGTATTTAGGGGGACTAAGCCAACAGGAAGGCACAGGTATAGCAGGCTCTGATTCAATGGACGTCACATGCCTACTACAGGCCTGCTGCTTCACATTCATTAACTTATTTACCACACATAAAAGCGTTGTGAAGTGGTTGGTATTACAGCCCCATTTTAAAGATAAGAAAATTGAGGCTCAGCAACATAAAAGGACTTACCCAAGGTACAGATTGTAAGATGCAGATCTAGGGCTAAACCCAAGATCTAGGGCTAGCATATAGGTTTTCAACTTTAACCCCAGTGCTGTTTTCAGTACCCAGGCTCTTTTTCCAATGAGAAAAAAAAAAAAAAATGTTCTACAAGCACTCAATCCATTTCCACATCACCCCTCAGATTTTCTTACTTCATAGACTTCTAGAAAGCAGAGCTGAGAGGAGAGACTTAAAGGATACCAAGTCCAGCCTCTTCATTTTATGGGTAGGGAAACTGAAGCTCAGAAGACGAGGAGAGAGGGCTTGCTAAAGGCAGCATGGCTTATCGTTGACTAGGCTGAACTGTTTCTTTATTAGCCTTCATCGAGTGAGCATCCACTATGTGCCAGCACTATTGTAGACAGGGTGATACAGCCATGAACAAGATAGACGAGATTACTGCTCTCATGGAGCCTAGGTTCCATGCTAGTTAGGGGTGGGAGAGAATAGACACCTAATATATAATCCAGATAATTTCTCCTGGAATCAAGTACCCCAAGATCTTTTGCAGGTAACCTCCAACCCAGCAGTCTTCCTCCCCCACCATGCTGCCTTTATTTGAGGGGAAAATCCATCCCTTCCTACATAGGCAGAATATGACGGAGCTCCAAGATGTAACCCCCTGAAAGCCCCACAGGCAGCCTCCCTGCTTTCATCACGTCTTCTCTCCTCCAGGGGCCATGGTCATCGTCAGTGGCTGGGGAAAGCAGTTCTTGCAAAGATTCCCAGACACCCTGATGGAGGTGAAGTTTAATTTATAGCCTATGAATAGTGGGCCTCCTGCCCAGTACTGGATCTTCCTGCTCCATACTGCCCCTCAGGAATTTGGAGGCTTGGGTGGGGGACAGCAACACCAGGGGCCCTGCCTCACCTCCAAAGCTCACCACAACTTTGAACATCAGCAACATTGATCTGTTTACTCTACGTGTCATGGGACTCGTGTCTGTAAACAGTGTTCAATGTTACTGGAGGTTTATGAAAGTCTCATCTATGGAAATTCTGCCAGAAAACAGCAGGTTTGGACATCCTAAACGGACATGATCCATCTGTACACCATGAGGACTCTCTGGCCCCTTAGCCAAGAATGGGCGAGGCTTTTGTGAGAGGCAGTCTTTCAGTAATGAACTTGACTATGACATTTACAATTCCACATTCTGTATCATTTCAGAAAAGAACGCTGAACTAGGAATCAGGATCCCTCGAACCATGTCCTGGCTCGTACCAACTTGCTGGGTGACCTCAAGTCATTTAGCCTCTTTTTTTTTAGGCCCTGGTAGCATAGTGGTTAAGTGCTATGGCTGCTAATCAAAAGGTCAGTGGTTCGATTCCACCAGCGCTCCTTGGAAACGGCATGGGGCAGTTCTACTCTGCCCTGTAGGGTCACTATGAGTCAGAATTGACTTGATGACAATGGGTGATAATGGATAAGGCCATAGTATCTCAAGCTGCAAAGTCAGGGAGGCAACTCCAGATGTTCTCTAAGCTTCCCGACTCTAATATCAGGTTCTGTGACTGACACAGTTGATTTTCGAACTCTTCTACATGGTATTTTAACATTCTTTAAAATTTTGGATTTGCAACAACCATCCATTCCTTCATTCACTAACTCCTAGGTGTTTATTTGGTGCCTCACATCTGCCAGACATTGTACTAGCTACTAGAGGCACTAGGGTGTAAAAGGACAGATTTGGTCCCTGGCCTCCTTGGGCTTAGAGTCAAGTGAGAGAGACCGAAAGTAATTATCAATGTCATAAATGTGATAAAGGAGAACTTCAAGATGCTTTGGATCTTGGGATTCCAGGTGGGCTTCCCAGAGGAAGTAACACTTACGTGGTAACTGATCAATGAATAGAGGTTAATGAGGCGATAGACAAGTTGCTGAGGATATGTCTTCTCATCCTGACTTCCTCTTCTGACTTATCTGGGGAAGGCCATGGCCCAAGAGGGTTTTGGATGGCCACTGGTGCCCTCCCAGCAAGGGCCAACAGGAGTTTTTGGGGACACGTTTGTTCTTGGTTTGGCTGAATGAGAGGTACACATTTCCTCTTCCTTCCGAACGTTATTCCAACATTTACCCCCAAACTGAATCAAGAACAAAAATAATCACACCTTATATTTCGGTATCAATTCACCACCTCAACCCCCCAAAATATTCCCTGAGTACTGTGTTCCAAGCTATGCAAAGCAGAAATGGACGAGATACTGACCCAGTGTCTAAAAGCTCACACTTCAAGGAGAGCGGGCAGCGCAAGTAAACGCTTGCTGCAAAGCAAGCAGTGATGACCCTTAAGTTACCTAATGTTTACACAGTTTGTCACTTACAAAGCACTCATTCGTCTCTTCTTTGTACAGCAACTCCGCGTGACTGTCATGTCAAATATTGTGACTTCCATATTCCAGACAAGGAAAAAGTCACAGAGATCTAAAAGACAGAGTGATTAAGTCCCACATCCAAAGTTCACAGCCAGTAATGGTAGGGAGTGGTGGAAAAGAAGACTAACCATGGCTTTGGCCTACATTGCCATATTTGAAATAGTGCATGTGCTAGGCAAGTACTAGTTACCTCCATTTGACAGACGAGAGAACTGAAGCCCAGAGCAGGCAAGTAACTTGCCCAAGGTCACATAGCAAGTCCATGGCCAAGACTGTACCAGAACTTCGACAGCCTGATTCTCCATTCAGCGCTCCTTCACCAGCATCATAGGGTAGTTTCTGAGCTAAGTCTAAGGAAGACCCTTGCTGCTTCATCCAGGAAGGTGGTGGGGGGGGCCAACTCCAGGGGTGTCAGAACAGCAGGGGTCCTCAGCCTGGGGTAGGGGCCAACAATGGCCTTGTGTTCCAGATCGAAATCCCTATTGTTGATCACCGCACTTGCCAGGACGCCTATGCTCAACTGAGGAAGAACGTGACCGCGGACATGATCTGTGCTGGGGAAAAGGAGGGTAAGTCAAGAGGCTGCAGAGGGGTGAGAGAAGACAGGGGCACCCCAGCCCAGGAACCGGTGCGGAGCCAGGCAGTGGGAGGGGAGGAGGCCCCAGAGTCTGGTAAACTGTCGGGAGAGGCGAGGAGGGAGGAGGAAGAGGAAGGACTTGGGTGGGGCGGGGCTTCCATTGGAGAAGCGGGGCCAGAGAGCGGGAAGGAGGACTCAGCGGAGGGCGTAAAGCTCTTGACTGTACTCTTAGAAGTTCTGTAGTTCAACGCACATCACTTCTATCATTCCCTTCCGCAAGTCCCACTTTTCCCCTCTGAAAAGAGAGAGGCCTAAAGGGCGCTAAAATTTCAATTTCAGCTCTGAGAAGGTCTGACCTAGAACAGCTCTAAGCCCAGGTTTGGGTTAAACGGTCTGCTGCGCCCTCTAGTGCTCAACTCGCTGAACTACAAATCAGACTTGGGGAGAAAGAGGTCTCCTTAGACTTTAGTGCTGGGGGAGTGGGCACACTTTAATTATTCTGCATCTCTTATTCATCTAGGGGGGAAGGATGCCTGTGCGGGTGACTCTGGAGGCCCCATGGTGACTCTGGATAAGGAGAGAGGCCAGTGGTACCTGGTGGGCACGGTGTCCTGGGGCGATGACTGTGGGAAGAAAGATCGCTATGGAGTGTACTCCTACATTCACCATAACAAGAACTGGATCCAGATGGTCACTGGGGTGAGGAATTGAACTCAGCTCCTCAGCCCCCGCACCACCTGTCCGTGGTCAGTCAGCAGCAGAGAATAACTGATGCAAGAGACCCTTCCTTCCTCTGCCCCTCACCCTTCGCAGCCACCCCCCCCCTTCAGCCCATTCATTACTTGACCATAAAGGACACACCTCTGTCCCCTCTTCACTCTCTTTAAAAAGGCAGAGGACCTGAGTGGTCAGAGCGCAAGACTGAATCCAGGCTCCATCACTCACTGGCTTTGCAACACTGGGCCGGTGACTTCACCTCTTTGAACCTCAGTGACCTCATGCATAAAATGGAAATGGCATACCTTACCTACCTCATAAACTGTGATGAGGATGAAATCAATTATAGTACTTAACACAGTGCATGGTATAAACTAAGTGCTCAACAAATGTGACTTAGCAGGAGACCAATGGGTCCACCAGGCAGACAAAGTTCTCTGACAAACCCCTCACTGGGTCTCAGGGCTGATTTGTGATACACCCTTTCCCTCAGCCTTGACCATCTCCATCTGCCCCAAAATGCTCTATGCTTCTTTGCTATCATCCACCTTTCCAAACCCCAGCAACCCCCATAAAAAGTTAAAAGAGATGAGGTTCTATGGTGTAACCCATAGCAATGTAGTTATGAACCCGAGCTAGATACCAAATTGTGAATGTTCCTGAGAGAAGCAGGGGCAGGAAGGGAGATGGAATGATGCAATGGGAAATCAGATGCCTGGTTGTAGCTCTTCCCCCCAGCTCCCTGCATGAACCTAGACAAGGTCCTTCCTTTTTGTCTCAGAGCATCTTTCCAGCTCTGACAGTATCAGAGCCAATGAAGCCTTTTTTGTCCTGCTGAGGTTGAGTTAAAGCCAAAGCAATCAGAAAGTGAATTACATAAGTTCAGAAGAGTTTTGATGTAGACAAAATGCTGCAAATGCTGCAACACCCACCCTCATCCACCACACCCAGGTTTCTAAGGTCAAGGCCCAAGCAAAGTGCTACCCAAGGGGTCTCTCCCTACTGCTGAGTACAGCATCTGCTCTGGGCCCTGGCCTCCTTCCCTTCCTGGGAACCTGAACTGGATAAGATAGACAGAGACCTCAGGCCCCTGCACCATCCCCTTTGCTAAGTCCACAGACGGCACCAAAGAGCTATTCCCCTGCTTCCCTCCCCATACACTCCTTCCTCACCCTGAACTCCCTAGCCCTGCAAAGTCATAAGAGTTTCCCAAGAAGAATGCCTCTCCCACCCAAGAGCCCCCTCTTCTCTCAAGAAACTTCCAAAGACCTCATCCCCTCCATAACCGCGAGATGTAAGCCCTCCGAGAGATCAGAAGCCCGTGCCCCTATGTTCAGCTCTTTCAAAATTGGTCTTCATGAGGGATTTCAGCTCTTGGTCTGCACTGCAGCTGCTGGGGTCATTTTGGGTGTTTTGCTGAAAGAAGAAGATAATGGTCAACGAGAACTTACAGACACTGAGCCATAGGCTGAACACTCAGGGACTACAATTCATATCCTGCCTCTGTGCTAACTGATCCTTGGTTCCATGCTCTGTGCTTTGTTGTTGATTCTGTGAAGGGAAGATGGCAATGGTACCCAACTCCATCAGACACTTGTCAAGAAGGCAGAGCACTATTTTAGACACCCAAGAAGAATCATGATGCAAAGTTTTAGAATTGCCCCCAAAGTAGTCTAAGACACCATACCTTCCTATTCCACAGCATAGCCCAAGCATCCCTATGTGCCAGGCTGTACTGGCTGCCACCAAGATAAAAAGAACATAATTTGTGATTTCTAGGAGTTCCTAATATAAGAAATGACACAGGCACAAGTGACTACCATGCAACAGAATGAACCCTGCCAGGCGCCATGTGATGGAGAAGCGTGGAGGCGGAAGAGAAACCATTCTGGTATGGAGGTGCGATGGGGAGTGGGGGGTTCCAGGAAGAGTTCCTGGAGGAGACAGTGTTGGAGCTGAGCCTTAAAGGAGGAGTTAAGGAAGATGGGCATTTCAAGGGGGAGACTAAGAAAGGATCTTCCAGATGAAGGGAGAAAAGAGTAAATGTCTACCCAAGCTTTCCTCGGATGACACTAGATCCTCCTGGAAGAATGACATGTCCAGTAGACCAGCGCTCTGGTTCTGGGGACAGATACAGCATCGGCACTACCTAAAAGAGCCTCCCTCCCTAAAGTCAGACAACTGAACAGGACTCGAAACAGCCTCAGAATTTGTGTGCAAACACTGGCTTCAGGCTGGACCCAGGTTATTCTGTTTATTCCTCAGTTACTACTTCAGCCTTACTCTGAGGCAATGTCTAGATGGGCCATAGAACCTGTGCTTGCCCTTGATCTACAAGCATTTATTATGTATTCCAGCCTCTGCACTGGTGCTAAGGTCCAAGAGACTCAAATATCTTGCAGAATCACAGAAGCAGAGGGTAGGAGTGTCTATTAGGACCACCTTGTCTAATTATGACCTCATTCCTGAACCTTTTTAATGATGGAAAACTCATTACCTCCAGAAGCAGGCCATCCTAGCTTTAAAATAAGCTGCCTCTTAGAAAGGCTTCTATCCAACCAAATTCCATCTCCCTAGAATGTAGGTTGTGTAGCTGAAACTCTGAGTCCGTTACAACAAATGTTGTTGTTAGTGATAATGATCACACCTGGATTTCACTAGCAGCAGAAGCTGTTGTTCTGGGGAACTACACATTTGTCTCAATAAACATCTGCATTGAGTCAAAGCTCCTCGCTTGGCTTGAATGTTTTTCATGCTCTGATGATTCTGGTGAGTTGTGTTTTCATTTATCAAAATTTTGCTGTATTCAATTAGAACCATCATACCATGAAGACAGAAAGAGAGAATGTAATGGGAAGATTGTATTAGAGATACAAAAGCGTGTCTTAGGTTTTTCAGGTCAGTTCTGATTAAATATCCAGTCCTATTATTCCTGTGGAACCCTGGTGGCACGTGGTTAAAAGCTCGGCTGCTAACCAAAAGGTGAGCAGTTCGAATCCACCAGCCACTCCTTGGAAACCCTATGGGGCAGTTCTATCTGTCCTATAGGGTCATTTTGGACTGGAATTGGCTCAATGGCAAGGGGTTTGGCTTTGGTTTTTTAGTTAATAATAACGTATTAATATTGCACTAACAATAAAGTATCACAGTTTATTAATGGTGACAAATGTACCATACTAATATGTTAATGATAGAAGAAATTGGGTGCGGCGTATATGAGAACTTTCTGTAATATAGTCACAATTTTTCTGTAAACCTAAAACTGTTCTAAAACTGAAAGTTTATTAAAAAAAAAAAATGTGGCCCAGATTGCTCAGCTAGCAGATGGGGGAACCAAGATTTGAAACCAGTCCTGATGGACTATGGAGCCCAAGCTATTAACTCCTAGGCCAGTGGTTCTCAAACTTGGCTGTGCACAGGGATCACCTGGGTCCTACCCTCCAGTGATTCAAATATAATCAGTCTGGAGTAAGGCCTGAGAATGAGGGAGGTTTCAATGTTCCCCAGGTGATTACCATACACATACAGTTTGAGAACCAAAGTTCTAGGCTATCCTGCTGATATGTGAGCCCTGCAGAATGTTGGGAGCCTTGCCTCAGCTGCTAAGAGGCAGAGACAGCATAGGCATCCTCGTGTTCTGGCCCATGATCCAGAACTTTCTACGGCTCTCAACAGCAACATCATTGCTAAGACATATCTGCATTATTAGTGTCTTCCTTGAAAAAAAAACGGTGCTATTTGACTTCTCAGTGGTCAACTGCAGAAGGGAAAATAGTTACAGGAATATGGGAATAGCGTATGCGAGGGCGTAGCCATGAAAGAGCACTAGATGTCTGGGGGAAGCTGAGTGGCCTGGTGTCCCTGGAGAGCAAGACAAGGTGAAAGAAAACACCATTCAAGAAGATCTGCAGGGTCATGGAAAGGGGTGGATGCCAAGCCTGATTTGGGGAATGGAGAGACATCTGAAGTTTTGGAATTAAGGAAAGATGTTATCAGCTTTACTTTTCAAATGAGGCATCAGTGCAGAAAGTAAACTGAAGAACAGGTTAAAGTCAGGGAGATTCAATGTGGCTACAAAACATCAGGTAAATGAACCTGTAGTCCTGAATGAGGGCAGGACAGTGGAGAAGGAGGAGAGGAATCTGCTTCCTGGGCCTTCAGGAGCCACTTTTCACAGATTCCCGACCTCTATTAACACCTTACTAGAGAGGTAAGAGGGCAGGGACCAGTACTCAAAGGCAATAATGGTTTTCCAGGTCCCTGCTCCTCCTGTGACGTGCTGGCATCAGTAGGTGGCTCCGGAAAGGAAGCTAAGGAGTTCTGCAAACTTGTGGGAAGGAGCCAAACACGGCCTTTTCAATGATTTCCTGCATCTGGTATATGTCTGCCTTTTTGCCAGAAGATAAGAAAAATGTCATTTGGGTGCAAAAACGCAGGCTCGGTTCCCAGCAATGAGCTTCTGATCACAGGCGGAAAGAGCCAGGACAGTTAGAACACATAGGCAGACCCCAAACGCTCTGAGAGAGTCCTCTCAACAGAGTGGGGTATGAGGACAAGGCAATGTTACAACGGGAAGGCATCCAGAGCTGAATGATGGTTAGATCAGCGTGGGTGGGAATGTATCTCCCCCGCCCAGGTCTGCCAGGCTCAGTGCAGGCCTCTACAAAGCAACAGGTTATGATATCTCCATCCACACCCAGGGACCAGCACCAGCCAGAGCAAGCCCTGGGGAGCCGAGGGTGCAGTGTGGGTGCAGTCCAGGCCTGAGGTCTTAGAAGTTACTGACCTATATTAAAAGTGAAGACTCTGGTCACCCCTTGAATTTGCTTGTCCTTATTCCATCTTGCCCATCTCACGGGACCATCTGGCTTATTTAGTCCATGCCTATTAAACACTCACACACAGCCCAGTCTTGCCAACAGGATCCAAGACAACAAAATCCCTCCTTTAAACATCTCCGACAACATCTCCCTTTGGTCTGAGTTGGTGTCGAACGTCCAAATCCATGTTGGCAGCCTGGGCCTCCCACTAAGTCTTTTTATTTTAGTGCATTTTTAAATTATGAAGTATTTCAAACACACTAAAAAAACAACAGAGACAAAAAACCCATATCCTGCTAGGACTTGATGAAGCAACACATCCCAGGCAAAGGTTGACAGAAGGATTCCAATCCAAGGGCTGAGTTGGTGCCATGAGAGAGGGTTGGTGCTTTGAGCCAGTGGAAAGAGCTCTGAACCTAGCCCCAAGGACCAGGGTTGCAGTCCTAGCTCTGCTGCCTAATGGCCCTGAAAGTTCAGGTGAGTCACCTTCTCTGTGTCTGTTTCCTCATCCTCCTGTTGGTTTCTCCTGATTTTTCCAACTTCTATACATGGAGCACTGGTGGCACAGTGGTTCAGTGTGAGGCTGCTAACCAGAAGGTTGGCAGTTTGAATCCACCATCTGCTCCTTGGAAACCCTATTGGGGCAGTTCTACTCTGTCCTACAGGGTTTCTGTGAGTCAGAATCGACTTGATGGCAGTGGGTTTGGGTTTTTATACATGGAGAGTACCAGGGCTCAGCCCTTGGGCCTCTTTTCTTTTTTGTGTACTCTTACCCCCTGCATAATCTCATCAAGTCTCATGACATTAAATATCATCTCTATGCTGGTGATTCTCCCATTTTATCTTCAGTTTGGGCTTCTCCTCTGAACCATAGACTTAAATATTCACCTGCCACCTTGGCATTTGCAATGTCTAATGTCTAACTGAATGTCTAAAAAGCATCTCAAACTTTATATGACCAACCAAGCTCCTGACATTGTCCCCCCAAATCTGTTCCTCACACTGCTTTCCTTGTGTCAGAAAGTGATAACTCCATTTTTCTAGTTGCTCATGCCAAAGATCCTGGGCTCCCTTTGACTCTGTCTCTCACCCCCACATCTGAGTCACCAACAGACCTTATCAGTTCTACCTTTGAAGTATATCCAGACTCAACCATAGCTGCTAACACCCGGTTACAGGCCACCACTCTGGTACAAACCACTATCACTTCTTGGCTGGATTACTACAAGAGCCTCCTGGCTGATCTTTCCTCTTTTATCCTAGCCCCACTATGGTTTCCGCTCAGCATGGTGGCAGTAAATTGGATTACTTCACTCCACTGCTCAAACCTTCCAGTAGCTTAGTGATTCATTCAGATTAAAAACCAATATCCTGACAACGACCTATGGTGTATGTGCTCTGATCTCCGTTACTACTGTGCCTCCACTGCATTTCCACCACATTGGCCTCCTCATTCCTCATTGGCTCCCACCTCAGGGACTTTGCACACTCCATTCCTTCTGCCTGGAACACTCTTATTCCTTTTGTTCATTGTCCTTCAAATGTCACTTTCGTAGTGAGGCCTCCTCTTGCTACCCAATCTAAAATTATAACTGCATCCCCTACTCTTCCTATTCCTCTTCCCTACCTTATTGTCCTCCTTAATATTTCGTATGGATTGAATTGTGTCCCCCAAAATTATATGTATCAACTTGATTAGGTCATGATTCCCAATATGGTGTGATTGTCCACCATTTTGTCATCTGATGTGATTTTCCTGTGTGTTGTAAATCCTACCTCTATGATGTTAATGAGATGGGATAGGTGGCAGTTATGTTAATGAGGTAGGACTCAATCTACAAGATTGGATTTTATCTTGAGTTAATCTCTTTTGTGATATAAAAGACAGAAGGGAGCAGAGACGCAGGGGGGACCTCATACCACCAAGAGAACAGCGCCAGAAGCACAGTGTGTCCTTTGGACCTGAGGTTCCCAGGCAGGGAAGCTCCTAGGCTGGGGGGAGGATTGATGGCAGGAACCTTCCTCCAGAGCTGAAAGAGAAAGCCTTCCCCTGGAGCTGATGTCCTGGGCTGGGACTTCTAACCTGCTAGACTGTGAGAGAGTAGGCTTCTCTCTGTTAAAGCCAACCACTTGTGGTGTTTCTGTTGTAGCAGCACTAGATAACTAAGACAGTACTCAACACGATGTAGTATGCCACAGTCTTACTAATCTTGTTTACTGTCTACTCCTCTACTATCATATAAGTGCCACAAGGACAGTGATTTGTTTCACTCATTGCTATATCCCCAGTGCTTAGAACAGTGCCCAGCATATAATATGAACTCAATAAATATTTGTGAATGAATAAATGTCTAAAATAGGAGATATTCTATTAAGTCCCCAAAATATCACTATGACCCTATGGAAAAGGGGTAAGGAAATACTCGGTTTGATTTATAAAGAAGAGAATAAGACACAGGCTGAAATTCCACCATCGCCACTCAAGTCCTTGTATAAGAAAGGAGTCGAAGAGTAAAATGTATCCAAGTTTGCTTCCAGACAGGAAGAGAAAGGAAGATTTTTATGAAAGCTTTATAAAAATATCAAGGATATCCCCTTAATAGGATATCCCCTATTGGGTTAAACGCCAAACCGACTAGGCAGGCTAAGATCTGGGGGTACCAACTAGATGGTCTGTTAAAGGGATGAGGGTCAAGAGACCACTGCAAATACGCAAGGACAAATAAGGCTAAACAGCAGTTTGTGAGCAAAATCAGAGCTGGCAGGGACCCTTCAGATCACCTTACTTCTTTCTTTACAAATGGGGAAACTGAGATCCAGGGGAGGGAAAAGATTAAGCTACCCAAGGTCACCAACCTAGATAATTGTTAGACCAGGGCTGAAAGTCAGGTTGCCTGAGTCCCACACCAATAAGCTTTCTGCCTCACCACCCACCCTCACAAGGCTCTGTCACAAAACAGTCACACAGCAGGTGGATTCCATTTTCCTGGTGCATGTGGCAGTACCCAAGCAATGACAAAAATTGATTCAAAGGGAATTCCTTAGCTGGGAGTCTTATAGAGAACCAGGACGGGACTTGGAAAAGAACTAAATTCCTCCTTTAGTATTTCAGCCAATGGGAATGGAGCCCAGAAATCATTGGTGTTTTCTTTTGGGAGAGATTTTTCAAATAGCTATTTTTGAAGAATGAAGAGTGGCTCCCATAAAAGTGTAAAAATGAAGTCATTGCTTTGAAATAAATGGGAATGGAGGAAAAGTAATGACTGTACATATAGTGAAATAAACCAGTTCCTTAACCCTTGCCTTCCACTTTTTTCCTAAAGCATTTGCCAACTGTTTAATCTGAAATCACAAAAGAAACAGCCCTTCAGGACTGAAAGGGGAGGCTAAAATTTCAGAGGGAAAGAGGAAAGAAGAGGATGAACACTCAGTGAAAATGTGCTCTGTATCAGGCATGGTCATAAACATAATCTTACTCACTTTTTTATAATAGCCCTCCAAGGCAGATATTATTATTCTCATTTTGACAAGGAGGAAAAAGAGGCTTAAAGAGCTCATATAACCTGCCTAGGTTCACAAAGCTAGTAAGTAGGAGAGCCAAGACTCAAGTGTTTCCATGGCCCTACATTTCATCTCTTTTCTTTACCCCATGCTGTACAATGCTGGTCAAGTTCCTGACTATATTTAGGCCTCAGTCCCTCATCAGTAAAATAAGAGATCTAGACTGGGAGAATCTATAGTTTGTTTTACAGCTCTGATAGTCTATGGACTTGCTATGTTAGGCATTTTTCTTAGTTGGTAAGCTTTTTGGTTCGTAGGGTTCCTGACCACCAGGAGGAGTTCTCCCATTGGGCTGGTCTCCTGTTCAGGTGGACTTGAGGAAAGAGATGGAGGCAACACTTCTTGCTGAACTCACACTAAGGATTGCAGCCTCTGGAACCACAATTCAGTGCCTGTAGGTCTCCTCGAAGCTTGAACATCTAGACCAGTGCACAGAAGTTCTAGTGGGAGAGGCCCGGGATCCTGGAATGTCCTCAAGGCATTTATTTACAACATGTAGAGTACATCTAACAAGTTCATCATGTGGCATGACGCATTGTGTGCAAAAAAGAACTGTCCCAGAAAAGTCTTTGCCAACACAAGGACTAAGCCAGTGAGCAAGCCAAGAAATCTGCAACTGTAGCAATATGGGACAATAGTGGGAGGGAAACAGATAGGGCTTCCTTAAATTGCACATCTCTTCCTCGCAGAGCAGAGAAAGTCCTGGAAAATAGTTGTGGACTAGGACTAGGTGAAGGTTGGGCTCCTTGCTCTGCTACTAACTGACCATGGGACCTGGACTAAGTCACTTCCATCTTCTGGCCATATTTTGTCATCTGCAAAATAGTTGAGTCTCTAATGGTTCTTCCAACTCCAACGTCCCATGACTCTGAAAATACTTCCTTCCCTGAATAGACTTTAAAAATCACAGAGCCCACCTTAGAGTTGGAAGGGGAAATATGGAATGAAGAAGAGGATGGGACCCAGGTTTCTGACTTGACCGGTGGGATGGTGATACCATCCTCTGATATACAGAAATCCAGAGGGGGAAGAATACTTTAGAACTGGTTTGGACGTGTAGGCTCTGAAGTGCCTGTGAAACAGTCAAATAGAGATGTCAAATAAGAAGGAGACATAAAAGAATCCCAAAAGAGAGTTCGGGCCTAGAAATACAGATTTGAGCCATCAGCATATAGATATTAAATGTGGACAGATAAGAGAGAAGAAGACATAGGACAGAACCCTAAAGAATGCCAACATTCAGGAGGTAGGCAGAAGCAGCAAACCCGATAAAGAAAATGGGAAGAGGCCATCAGAAAAGATGAAGGTAAATCAGGAGATGGCAGTGCCCCAGAAACCAAGTGAAGAGAATGTTTGGAGTCGGTCAGTCATGCTGAACTCTTTTGAGAGGTCAAGAAAAACAAAGTTTAAAAGCGTACTTTGGATTTATTCAACCGTAAGATGGCCATTGGTGACCTTGGTGAAGACAGTAGTATCTACAGAACCGTGGGAGTGGAAGCCAGCTTGTAGAATTAATGGGAGGCAAAAATGTGGAGACCGGAGTACAATCTTTTGAAACATGTGGTTGTGAAAACAAGGAGAAAAGGCAGGTTCTAGAGGCAAGTGTAGGGTCAAGGAAGAAACTTAAGCATGGAGAGAAAGTTTCATCCCTCCTGTCTACAGACAGGATTGGCCCAGAACTCAAGGCTGGAGCTAGACAGAGCCTTAAGTGGGGTCCCCAGAAATGGAAGAGGGGGATGGGAAGGTGGGGAGACCGACAGCCCATTATAGATAAGGCACAGTGTGAGGAATCTCAAATACACATTAATGTCCACTAAGCCTGATGAAAGATATCCCATCTTTATTAAAGTATTCCATCTTTATATAAATGGCCCTCCTCCCTCCACCACCACAGATGACCTTCCTTTAAAGAGGCAGTGGTGGGGAAGATGGAATGGGAGTCAAGTCATTAACAGAGGTGGGGTGAACAAGTACCCTCAAAAGTCCAGAATGGCATCCCATCTCCTGCCTTCTGCCTCCCTGTCCCCTAACCCATTCCCTGCCACCACTATCAGAAAGTCTTCTCTCTTCCCACTCCAAAAAAAAAAAAGGGTACTACATCCCCATTTTATACAAATGTAAGATTCTGCTGTGTATCTATGCACTTCTCTACGGGCAAAGCACTTCACATCTTTAATGCCCCCTCTCTTGCCAAGAATCCCCCAATCCTGTGGTTCTAAGCAGAATGTTGGTCTTTGGTGAGAGGGTCCACACACGGGCAGGATGCTAAAGCTGCTCAACTATGGTTTCAGTGAAGAACCCATGAGGTCAGTCCTCTTCTGCATTTTTCTGGCCATTAGAATTGCTGAGAATTAGATTTGGTCCCTGAACTCTGAAGGCCCTAGAGATACACTCATTATATTTGATTTCCTGGGATTTTGTGCACCACTTCTAAACCTCTCCCCTAAATTCTCTGCTGGCTGTTATTCTCTGCAATGGGTGGGAAGCCTTGCTCTGTGGGACTCCATCCCAACCACCATCTTTGAGCTAGGCAGACCCAAAAATCCTGAGCAGAGGGAAGCTGGAAGCTGGAGTCCTGGGGAACAGAAGTACGGGGACCTTTGACAGTCTGGTGCTTACTCCTGCCTCCCTCCCTTCAAGAGAAACCTTTGCTGCGTGCATGGGACAGAGCCATGAATGAGGCTTCTACAGTGGGCAAAAAGGTTTATTTAAGGCTGCAGTTACAGCTAGTGGGAGATGATGGGGTGTGGATGGGGCTTTACAAGAGTAAGGATGAGAGCGTTCCTGTAGAGAGGCCTTTTGAGATCACCTACTTCTGCTATTTTCAAACTTTTTAAAAAGCAGTTGAACCTTTTTTCCTTTAAAAAAAATCTTAAATGGAACTCCATCTAAGATGGAACTGTTCTGATAAAAGCAAGAGGAGGAAATAGGAGTTGGGGATGGGTAACTGGACAAGGTGTCAGAAACCCACTCACTCAATCTACCTTCTGAATTCAAAAGTCCCTAGGGTCCCTTACAGAATTTGGGGGCCCAGGGTTTCACTTGGAAAACCACTGATGTAGCCTGAACCCTTCATTTTACAGATGGAAAACTGGGTGATTCTCCAGAGTCCTCACCAAGGCAGTGGCAGGAACAGCTAGAAACTTGACCCTGCTCCCAATCTAGGTCTCCCCTGATCCCCGTCACCAGCCGGCTGGCTTCCATGAGCTTTGGGCCCCTAGTGCCCCAGGGCACACCAAGGGGATCTTAGAAGGAGCTGCGGAAGGAGAACTGCAGGTAGATGAGAAGCAGCAGGACCGTGGCCCAGAACAAGCACCAGGGGATAGAGCAGAAGTTGCAGCCCGAGCCGCCCTCGGCTTGCGGCTTGGCGGGGCTGGGCGCCCGGGTGAAGGTGTAAGTGGTGGCCTCCTCCTCCAGCAGCTTCTCGCTGGGCTTCCAGTGCACGATGCCCTCCTGGCAGGCCTCGCAGAACTCCCCTCGGTGCCTCCGGGTGTCTTGGCGGCTGGCCACGTGGATGCGGTACTGGCCGCCCGGCTCGCCGTAGCACTGCTCGCGCAGGCTGGTGATGAGGTTGTCCACCAGACTCTCGATGTTCTCCTCCAGCATGCTCGACTCGTCCAGGTGCGAGGTGCCGCACTCGTAGCACAGCTGCTTGAAGACGCGCATGCGCACCGAGCCCATCCGCTGGGCGCGGTCCAGGTGCATGTGGAAGAGGATGACCACGTGGGGCGACTGCCAGGTGTGCCAGCACCAGGAGCAATGGAACCTGTGGGGAAGGGGAAAGGAAGGATGGAGAGGCGGGGGTGGCAGCTATGGAAACAGCCCAGGAAGGCGTGAGGGGAGGTGGGCAGAGGCTGGAAGCTGAGGCCTTGTGTTCACAGCTCCCTGGGCTCATTAGCGCCTCGCCCCCTTCCCCAAGCGGCCTGCCCCCTTGTGAGCACTCTGGGACAGAACCAGCGCCCTCCTCAGAGGCCACCTGGCATCCAGCAGAGCTCTGCCCTCAGGGCCTGCCTCCTCAGCGCTCTCTGGAGGCCTCAGCTCCCTCCACCACATGCCTCCTGGGCCGTTCTCTGGGCCTCACTCTTCATCTCTAAAATTAGCAGAGCAAACTAAACGAGTTCTTCCTGCCCAGACCTCCTGTGAGTCTGACAGGGAGAACGGCTGGCACAGATGGGAAACCGCATACTCCACCTGCACATTCTTGTCTGTCAACACTGACTGTGAACAGGCTAGACCCGAATGCGGAGAAAAAGGCACAATTATCACCCATCAGCCTCCGGCGGGTGCCAGCGTTAACGCACCCCAAGGCCTCCAAGTGGAAGCTGTCTGTGCTAAGACTGAGCCCTGTGGGCCTAGTTCCCCAAACTAGGGCCAGCTGGGGATGACAGGTCACCAGGCAGATCTGGGAGAGCCACAGCCCTCCTGGCTCAGCCCCACTAGCCTTCCAAGCACTGGGATCCCTGCCAGCAAGCTTCCAGCCCCTTGCACCCCTCCCATCAGCTAGCTTAGGGGCTTCACGATTTCATTCTCATGTCTTTTCTGTTACCTCCTTTGGGGACTGTTTCTCTCTCTCAGATCAGACCACAAAACTCAGCACATAAGAAGTGCTGGCTAGATGTTTCTTGAATTTAATTGAATGGACTGAATTCAGGGTGGGAAGGAAGGTCTTGCTTCTGACCCCCAGGCTGCACCACTTGGCGTCCCCCATCTTTCATCCCAATGATGAGTCTTTGCATTATAGATCATGGACAAGACTGCAGAAGGGAATGAAGCAGGTCATCTCAGACATTCTTGTACCTATGAATCACTTAGAGATCTTGTTAAAAGGCAGACTCTGATTAAGTAGGTCTAGGATGGGGCCCAAGATTCTGCATCTCTAACTCCAGTTGATGCTGATGTGGCTGACCCATGGACCACACCTTAAGTGACAAGGATCTAAGCTAACCCCTCATTCTGCAAATGGAGAGAGAATGTGAGGGCCACAGAAGGAAACTAAATTGCTCAAGGGTCAGAGCTAATAGAGCCTGTTTCTAGTACACTTCATATGTTCAATAATTTTAAAGTAAATCAAGCTAAATTAAAGTGTTTTAAACTGAACTGTCCCAAGTCCAGGGCCCTGGTGGCACAGTAGTTAAGAACTCAGCTACTAACCAAAAGGTCAGCAGTTTGATCCTGCCAGCTGTTCCTTGGAAACAGTATGGGACAGTTCCACTCTGTCCTATAGGGTTGTTATGAGTCAGAATCAACTCGACAGCAACTGGGATGTGTGTGTGTGTGTGGTCCCAAGTCCAGAGCACAGGCCTCTTGACCCCCCATGGAACCTCAAGCCTCCTTCCCTTGGGTTTCAATCACTTTTTAGCCGATTACTAAAATCTGAAAATATGTGAAATGTCAGAATTTAAGACTGTTTAAAATATCCTACCTCTTTATTTCCCAGATGGGGACAGCGTGGCTCAGAGAGGGAACATGACACAGATGCTCAATGGCAGATCTGGCATCAGAACTTGGTTGTCTTAACTACCAGTTAAGGGCTCATTCTCTGCCTCCCTGTTTATGCCTGGCCCAACAGTGAGATCGACCCTAAACACCTGGCTTCTACATGGTTCTCTCTCCTCTCTGAAAGTGCTCCCAGGGCTGGCTGGGGAGTCAGGGGCTGCCTGCAAGTCCCCTACTTACTGGGCTACTCACCTGCCTGAGGCGTGCAGCTCCAGGTACTGCTTCCAGCCAGGGGCCAGGACATTGTGTTTGAGGTTGGGGTCTATGATGAGGTCCCAGCTGTCTGCCGGCTTCGCCTCCTCCATCTTTTCGTAGAAGACTTTCTTCCACTCACCTGTGGTCACACTTTTACACATGGTCTTGTCAGGGACGAGGGAGGGCAAGCTCCACCTGAGTGAGAACACGGGGAGCGAGGGCAGGTGCAGCACGGGGCAGCGCAGTCTCCACGGTCTAAAAATCCTCATTGACAGGACCAGGAGGAAGCAGGACCCAGCTCCCTCCTTTGTCCGCAGTGGAACCTGTTTCCACAGCAACCAGGCAGGGTGCCAAGAGACAGGGCTTGGGGAGGAGAGTGTCTCCAAAGAGATGTTCCAAGGCCCTAAATTGAGGCTGCAGAGGCAGAGTTGGTGGATCAAAGTTACCTGCGACAAGGTGGGGACCCAAAAGGAGGCTGAGCTTCAGCCCAGCTCGCCCCAGCCTGCAAAGGGCATGGGGAGGCGAAGATCTGAGCTATCTCAGCTTTGCCTTGCTGCCCTCTAGAGACATCATCATTATCTGGCTGCTATGGTAACCATGATGCCTTAGGGAGCCAAGGAGAAGTAAGTAATGGGAAGAGGTAGACCTGTAATAGATGGAGCAATAATAGTAACCTCTTCTTCTTCACCCCCACCCGTCTGGTGACCATCCCTTAGACATTTGCAAAACACGTTTGGAGGTCTCTTGACCCTTTCGTTGTTATTATTGCCACTGTACAGATCAGAGCCTGGGACTCAGCCTATAAATGGCAGAGCTGGTATCCAAACCCAAGGCTATTGACCCCATACCCATTCACTAATTCATTCATTTCAAACATACCCATGTGCCAGTTTCTATACCAAGCTATGCTAAGTGATACTCACCTAATAACCACAATGCAATGAGACCTATGCTGCAACAACTGTGTCCAAGAGCAGCCACCTGTGCACAAAGGTAGGATCCATTGCATCAGCCTGGCAGATGCAGTCAAGACAATTTTCAAGCTGATATGGAATAGAAGCACAAATCCACGGGCAAGGAAGCTTTTGCCATAGGTCCTGCTTCTGCTGCTTTTTAAATAAATTATTTTCTCTTTATAAAAGTAATGCAGGTTTAGTATATAAAAATTAGAAAATATAGGCGAAATGAAACAAAAGACTCCTCCATAATACCTCTACCCAAGATAACCACTGTTAATACCATGATATATACACCTTTCCTGCTATTTTTCTGTACATGTATGTCTATTTATATATATGCAAGTTTTTACAAATCTTGAATCATATTCTACATACCAGAAACCATACCATATCATGACCTATTTTTTAGATAACAATATATCATGATTATATTTCTAGGTGGTTAATGTTATTCTGCAGTAACCTCTTGTAGACTGCCTATATCCTGATATATGGATGGGCAGAATTTATTGAGCCAATCTTCTATTTGGGGACAATAAGTGTTCCTTTTTTTTTTTTTTTTAACATATCACAATTACACTCTGGTCATCTACTTATATAAAAATAATTGATGATGCTCACAAATCTGCACTCCAAGCATCACAGACAACCCTTCCTGCAGTCAGAAAACAGTATCTCTTGACTCTGTTCTCACAAAGGCTTGACATGGCTGCAAGAATCTGAGTGAGCTCTCCAAACAGTGTGAATTATGGACAGCCTGCAGATCCTGAAGGACAGGGATGAAAAAGGAGAACCTGAAAGTCCAATCTCCCGTCTGATACCAGAGCCTTCTTCCCTGATACCTTCCAAGTGCTCCTCCTGCTTTTGCATGGATGTTTGAATGCTTTGATTTGCATTATTTTAACCCTCAGTTTACTCATCTTGGCAACAGGGTAATAAGAAAGTAGTATCTGTAGTAATTAAAAGCAGGGGCTCTGAAACCAGCTTGCCTGTTTGTTTTTGTTTGTTTTTTAATTCCCTTATATCCTCTTTGGTAATCATTCTAATATATTTAATGTGCATCTTTTCATTCTGGCAAACATGTGTTGATGTTTTATGTAAATATATTTTTAATTTACATGGTTGCTTACTGACTGTGTGGCCAGAAGTTCCTTTGTCTTTCAAGTGAAGACAGTGCCAGCCTTGCAGGATGGTTGTATAACAAAGGAGAATATCAAATATCTGTGAACACGCCCAACAAGGGATCTAGAGTGTAGCCTTTGCTGAATAAATGCATGTTTCCACCTTCACATCACTGGATAGAGCCATTCCAGGCTCCAAGAATTGGAAGTAAAATTTACATTCTTTCAGCAAATGGTTCACTAAGCTATGCTGAGGTCACACCCCCCCCAAAAGAAAGGAGTTTTGTCTTGCCCTCCATGTCCCTGTTACTGTTGCCACAGACTGTTGAACCCCAGTGTAAAAATTTTAGAGCTAAAAGGGAAATTCAGCTTGAAATCTTACCTAAAAGAATACCAAAAGCCAAACCAAACCAAACCAGTTGCCGTCAAGTCGATTCCGACTTGTAGTGACTCTACAGGACAGAGTAGAACTGTTCCATAGGGTTTCTGAGGAGAAGCTTGTGGATTCGAACTTCAGACCTTTTGGTTAGCAGCCGTAGTGCACCATAGCTTTTAACTGCTGCACCACAAAACATCTCTAGGCACACCATATGGGTAAAGCTATAATCATTGGTGCCGGACACCCTGGCTTATTAGAAAAAGGACTCAACAGGGAGTCAGGAGGTATAAATACATATCTTAGCTCTGCTATTGGGTGGCTTTGTGACCCTGGGCAAGTCACCTCCCTTCTCTTGGCCACAGTTTGCCCAACTCTTCAATGAAGAATTAGGGTAGATGACAACTCTAAGGGCCCCTCTGACTGTAGCCATATATGGTTTCAGAGAGCTTTATACTTAGAAACCTGAATCCTTGGAGGTTGAGAAGTAGGTTGGAAGCAGCTGGATCAAGGAAGAAAGTTTCTAATGAGGCATGCCAGGTTGTGCCCAGAGTCAGGGTCTGTCTCCTCATGAGCTGCTACAGAATTGAAGAGCTCTGGGGAGATGTCACTTTGGCTTTAAACTACAGACAATGAAAAGGACAGAAATTAATTCTAAATCCATTGTACACTAACACTGGAAGGGCTGTTTAAGTTCTTTGGGACCCTTTGTTAAACTTTAAATCCTTCAAGTCCTTTTTTCTTTGCCTCTGAATTAAGGCAAGCAATACCTAGAGAAGTAAACTGGCTTAACCAGCTTCAGAGTTGGGGTGGGAGCTAGTTCAGGTGGCAGCCACAGGCCAAGGTGAGAAAGGAGGCAGAGGACATTCCCAGAAAGTACATGAAGCTGAGTGGACCTTATAATTTACACTGGAGCCTAAGGGTATTACCCAACATCAGGAAAGAATCCTCTGGAAGTATTTTGCTCTTGTTGCTACAATAAACACTGTGATGAAAAACAAAAAGCAAAAGGTAAGAATCACCAGAGTGGAGTGTGTGTGTGTGTGTGTGTGTGTGTATGCATGAGTGCTTTTAATCAGCTGATGCAATCCCCATTGGCACACATTAAGGTTAATTTAGAAACTGCACTTGCTATCCAGAGGCCAGTGTAATTCATCCTTCAGTATAGGAGAGTTTTTCTCTAAGAAAGTAATATTTCTACCAGGACTGGTAACCCTGCGGAATTGCAACTTACTCTGTATCAAATATAGGAGCCCTGCTGGTACAGTGGTTAAGTGCTACAGCTGCTAATCAAAAGGTCAACAGTTAAAACCCACCAGCTGCTTGTTGGAAACCCTATGGGGCAGTTCTACTCTGCCCTATATGGTCAGAATCAACTCTACGGCAACAGGTTTGGCTCTATCAAATCATCTCTGATGCCATGAATCCAAAATTTATAGATTACCATTCTGGGCATCTTTAAAGTTATAGAACTCAACCAGGTCAATTTCATAGTGTGCAGTCATATTTTAAATCCATAAAATGGTTTAAAAACTAAATCTCCAACTAGAAAATACAGTGGTAAAAAGAAAAAGAAAAGAAAGGAAACCATGCTTCTAGTTTTTATTTAGCTCAATAAGAAATATTTTATAAAGCTTATTGTTCTATTATTGCTTACCAAAATGTTATAAAAAATAAACATTGTCACTCTTGAAATGATGCACTAATAAAAAGTGATTCTCAACCACAGGCAGTTCCATATCTCTAAGGGTTTGGAAAGGGAGGAGTAGTATGTTTTGGGCCTGGACCAATGACTAGAATTTGATACTGGCATTTAGTGCCCAGTGACTAGGGATTTAAATGTGCCCAACTGTCCCACATCAAAGAATTTCCCCTCCCAGAATGCCCTACCTTCACAGAACCAAAATAGTCAGCTGCTCCATTGCCTGTTGATTTACTGATATAAAGAGTCCAAAGTGGCCAGGTAGTAGTCTCAACTTTCAGCTTAATTGAACCATCACTCTGTAGGAACATTCTTCTCTTGAGAACCAAGACCTCTAAACCAGAAGAGCCTAAAGTTGTGGGGACAGGAAGAAAAACAGATCACTAGTGTACTATTAGGAGTAATTTTGAGAGAGCCATTCCATTTTCCACTCTTTAATTACTGGAACTGGGATATATTGATTGCTAATCCAGAGCATATACCACATCCTGGAGGACACTTTCCAGCTATGCAAGGAAGCTGGTTCCATAACTGAGTCTTCCAAAGGCCATCCCACTGTTCAGTCAAGCCAACTGCTTCTGGATGATGGAGAATATAAGACAGTAAATTCTGTAAGCATGAGCCTATTGCCGTATTTCATTTGATGCAAAATGAGTTCCTAATCAGAAGCACTTCTCTATGGAATATCTTAATGATAATGAGGAATTCTGTAAGTTCGCTACTGAGTGCTCAATCTGCCAAGAGTGGACATCAACACTAAACCCTTAATTATGGCACAATTCCATAGGGGAAGCAGCCAGCTACCCCTTGGCAGATTGATTACATTGGACCATATCCATCAGGAAAAGTGCAGTACTTTTTTCTCACTGGAATAGACACTGGATGTGGATTTGCCTTCCTCCTCCACAATGCTTCCACCAGAATACCTTTTATGGACTTAGAGAATGCCTTATTCACTGCTATGGCATTGTTTATGGCATTCCTCCACATGGGCCTCTCCACTTAGCTGCTTGGCCTTCCTCATTGCATGGTGACTTGATTTCCAAGAAGCACCATTCCAAGAGGAAGAAAACAGTATTTGCTAGTCCTTTTAAGGCCTGGGCTTAGAAATCCCCAGCATCGCTCCCATCTAATTCTAGTGGTCAAAGTAAATACAAGGCCAGCCAGACTTAAAAGGCTGGGAAATAAACCTCGTCTCTTCATGGTTAAGTGACATGTGCATACTGGGAGGGAAGGAATTGAAGGCAGCTATCTTTTTTTTTTTTTTATCTTTAGAGACTCTGTATCACACTGCCTGATCATTTTTCCTTGGCCTCCAAAAAGCTTAGTTCCTTGAGAAAGATGTATCAACTTCTATGAGGTAAGTGGGAGTTGACAATATTTTGCAGAAAAGTAAACTGAAGATCAGAGAGACAAAGTAACAAAAGAGTAAACCAATCTAGCAAACCCAACACTTCTACAATGCTTCCACAATGCTTTTATCAACCCCAAAACATGGCCAAAAAGGAATAGACCAGTCCTGCAGTGGGAATGCTCACCCTTGAACACAGAAAAGAAAAGCATTACAGGTACTCAACCCATCACTACCCCCGCTCCACTACATGCCAAACCATGGTGTATAGGAAACACTCCCTACCTTCTCCCCTAACCACAGCCATTGAGCTTCTCTTCCAAGATACAGCTCAATTTTGTGAGTCCTGGAAATTCACTGTTTTCCAGGGCAATGTCAAAGCTGCATCCATGCCACATTCCCCGTTCATCTCAGTCACAGTCCTAAGTCTAAATTTTCCCAGTCTTTGCGCTCTTGAACTCTTATTCCCGTGACATTCTCTGTCTCTTTTGTGCTTATTTTTGAGTTCCTGACCTAGTCTTTGAGAAAGTTATTAATCAGAAAATATACTATAACTATAACCAAACATGGTCTAGTAACTAAAAGGAGGGCATAGTCAAGAGAAATGGCCCAGCCTTCAAAAGTTATCATCTCCATTTTCAAGATATTTGATCCAGAATAAAAAAAGACAATGTATTTCCCAGAACCATTACTTGTGTGGAAGTAGCAAATTTTTTGCTCATTAATTTATTCAAAAATTCTGAATTCTCAACTATTATTAGGCTCTATGCTAAGCACAAGAGACACAAAGATGAATTATTCCCACCCATTCTGTGCCCAGTGAACACTGATCAGCCAGGTGACCTAGACTAACCCAGAGCCTTTTTTTGGCCTAGGACGTGAAAACTGAGCCTTATGCATGTTCCTGCTGCCTAGCAGCCACTACCATGTATCTTCTTCAAGATTGGGTCATACCCCCCCGAGATTGACTTCCTGAGGTGGTTTTAAAAAGCCATGCATTTGTTCAACTCTAACAACTTGGTTCTTCATGGAATGTATAGGAGGGAATGAAGGCACAATACATTATCAGAAAAGCTTAACGTTGTTTGACTGTCATACTCATGGGGTTCAGAGGGTGGAGCACAACCTCCCTGTACTTGTCCATCAAATTATTCATCAGTTTACAGAGGGCCCACCAAGGAAGAGTACTCAGAACTTTCCTTTCTTTCTCTGGTCCCTTTTCTGTGTTCTCTTCAGCCTCCTTTGTCCCTCTGCTTTCCCTTCAGGAGCCTAATTCAACTTTCAGAGTGAAACATCTACAAGCAAGTAAAACCTTTCTTCCGCTAATACTGACCACTTCCCACTACATAAGCTTGATTGATTATTATACTAACAAAGATTCTGTCCATTCTATTATGTCAAAGACCCTCTACTCACCAGAAGAAAGGGAGAAAGGCAAGTAGGAGGTGGAAGAGAAGGGAAATTTCATCTGCCACACACCATCCTCCTTCCAAGGATGACTTTTCCCAAAAAAGCAATAAAAAAGAAAACATAGTTTCTCTCCTCTGGAAGTAAGGAGGAACTGCTCTGGATGTGATTTCACAGAAACCACAAAATAATCCTGGATCACATTAAATCTTTCGATTGTATTGGCTGAACCTCCACCACATAACTTGGTAAACACAACAATGTATAAAACAGAGTCAAGGAGTGGAAGGGGTCTTGGAGATTATCTAGACCATCTCTGATCAGATGCACTATTAGCAAGAACTGTGTGAAGAGGACAAGAAAGAGAGAAAGGAGGGCCTACATTCTGTCATTGACTTGCTGTATGACCCGGGGAACTTGGCCTCTCTAGTCCTACATTTCAGCATCCCTAAACTGAGTAGAACTGTACCACATGCCCTGTAAGTTTTCTCCCTCCTATAACAATCTGTGGGTCCGCAATTACACGAAACACCTATAGCTTTGGTCAAGACAAGATTCCCCTCTCCAAAACCCCCTAGGTACACAAAAATATCATATATAAAGAGCTACTGTCTGTTTTTCCAATGAGGAAATATTGCAAGACTCATAATTTTTCCTTACTAAATATTTTCTAAATAAATAAGGGCTGATAGTTATTTAGAAATCTCTTCAAATCTTTAAATGACCAAATTGTAAAATTACCACCCCATGCAGACAGCTCTAGGTTATATCTTTACATGAGTCAAAATGTCCTCCAAACTTTTCTGATTCCAAGTAAACTTAGCAGAGCCTACAAAAAGAATGCAAAAAGTGTCAACTCCTGCTCTAGGACTGCCCTCCTGGGTTAATTGCTCAGCCTATCACTCTAGTTCCCCATGATCTGGTCTCAATCTAATTTACCAATCATAGCTCCTACCACCTCACCCTTTCTCAGTCCACCTGTCTGACTCTTCTCCTTCCCACAGGGCCTAGAATCCCACCTCTCTGCTTTGTTCTTGCTGTTTCTTCCACCTGAAATTCTTCTTCCCATCTTCATCATGAAGCGCTTTACCCAGCCTTGTATGCTTATTCCCTCACACTGGACATAGGGAAAAGTTCCTGTGTGCTCCCATGCCCCAACATTTATAAAGATTTCTAGCATTCGCTGAGCATTTACAATGCCGGACAGCGACCTTGCTAAGTGTTTACATTTTTCCTCCCAATAACTCTATGTAGAAGGTTATTTTACTTTTACGTTTTATGAATGAGTCAAATAAGCCTTGAAATGGTTTGGTAACTTGCCCTGGGTCACTTGGCCAGTAAGTGGTAGAACAGGGATTTGAACCTTGGCAGTCTGATGCCAGTGTCCACTCTCTTAACCACTGTCTGTGTAATGGCAGGATTAATTATCTGTCTTCCCAAGAAATGGTAAGCTCTCTGAGAACAGGTTCCACATCCTGCTTATTCGCTGATGCAATCCAGGCATTGAGAACAAGTATCAAAAATTGATGTTGAATGAATGGGCTAAAATCCTACCAAAACTGAGGAGATTCCCCAAATGTTTTCGGTAGAAAATATGTTCTCATCCTTCCAGGTAAGTTCTAAAAACCCTTTTTGGCACCTGTATTGCGTTTGCCATGTTCTTTTTTGTATTAGGGTAAATGGCGACTATGACAATTCTAATAGTTCATAAGCTCCTTGAGGGCAAGGCTGTGTCTGCCAGAATCATGTAAGCTCGGTGCTCTTATCTATGAACCCAGGGTGACTTGTTGTAGGTGAGGAGGGATCTGCTGGATTCCATGAAACATGGCTGCACTTCCTGCTCTCACAGACTCTCTGGTCAGGTTGGAAAACTCGGTCACACAAGCATATTCCCTCTAACCTCACAAAAGAAGCAAAAAAAACACACCTGTAAGGCCAAAAAAAAAAAAAAAAAAAAATTTTTTTTTTTTTTAAGGCCACTCTACACGTTCTAAGTGCTGACTAACCCATCACTTAGAAACTGTCAAGAGTAAGATTATCTCATTCTGGCTTGAGGTAATAGGCAGTGAGGTGTCCCTTGGGTAATAGTACTTGTAGACATTTCAGAGATTACCGAGCTAAGTAACTCACTGAGTGAAGGGGAACTTGTCAACCCATCAAAGTCCATCACTATTGCCCCAAGGCTCTTCCTGCTGATTGTCTTAGCACAATACCTGTTGAGCAATGATGCCAAAGGTTCAGACACCTCAATCTCACTGAAGATAAAGAGTGTGGATTCTGGAATCAGCCTGTGCTATTCAAGTCCTGGCTTTACATCTTACCGGCCATGTGACAATTGGCCAAGTGACTTGACCTCCCTAGATCTTAATTTCCTATCTATAAAATGAGAAAAATAATAGTGCCCACTTCATAAATTTGTAAGGATTAAATGAGACAACATGTTCAGACTGCTTAGAACAGTGTTTGGCTCATAAACCAAAAACTTGCCATCAAGTCAATTTCCAGTCATAGCAACCTTATAGGATAGAGTAGAACTGCCCCACAGGGCTTCCAAGTCTGTAAATCTTTATGGAAGCAGACTGCCACATGTTTCTCCCATGGAGCAGCTGGTGGATTTGAACCAATGACCTTCCAGTTAGCAGCCCAGCAATTAACCATTGCACCACCAGGCCTCCATATTTGGCTTATAAACCAAAAAACAGTCCTACTGCTATCAAGTCAATTCCAACACATAGAGACCCTACAGGACAGAGGAGAAGTGCCCCATAAGGTTTCCAGTGCTGTGATCTTTATGAAAGCAGCCTGGCACCTCTCTCTTCCGTGCCGCAGCTAGTGGGTTTGAATGCTGACATTTCAGTTAGCGGCCAATTGCTTTAACCATTGTGCAACCAGGGCTTCTTTATTTGGCTTAAAAGACCAAAAACCAAACCCATTGCCATCAAGTGGATTCCGACTTATAGTGACTCTACAGTGTTAAATAAATGCTAACCGTTACTATACCATCTTTAAGCTACAATGGGCTTTAAAGGTCATCTAGGTCAATAGCCCACCCCAATAAAAGAATCTTTTCTATAACCTTGTCTGCATTTCCCTGCATTTCCAGCTTCTGCTTGAATACCGTCACCTACAGTCAACTCAATACTTCATACTTAGCTTGATTTTTGACCAGCTTTCTTTAAATACTTTCATTCTATGAAGTGAGTCGTCTATTTTTCTGTTTCATTCATGTACTGATCTTAGGTTTGCCTTCTGGACCCACAATGATTAAGTGTGTCACCCCCCACCCAACTTCATGACTGTTGAAATATTTAAAGACACTGCTGTTATGATTTTGGGAGCTTTCTCCCCTCTCACTTTCCTGCCTCCCCCCCCAGGCAAACTGGCACAGTTCCTCAAGTCATCACAAATTAATGGAGAATAAGAAAGAAGGCATGAAGATTGTCTGGGAGGCTGCTTTACTGACATCAGAGTTGGGCATGCCTCTGATCTAACAGCAGGTCTTTAACTCTTCTTGACAGTCTCGATGACACAGAGTCCTACCCACCTGAGAAGCCCATGTGCAGCAACTCTAACAATCTGGACATGCTCCCATATATTGAAACAGACCAGTCTAGCTGGGATTTCCATCCTTGGGTCTTCGTTCTGCTCTCTGGGACCACACAGAACAAGCCTTTTCCTTCTTCTTCAGGGTAGCCATCCCTGGCCACCCCTCCAAGGATCTTCTCTTCTGCAGTCTAGACACCACCAGTCCAGCAGAGCAGACACATCTGAGCCAAAGAGACCCCTGCTTGGTCTATGCCAATTTTTTTCATTTGTCCAGTGATGTCCTGATAGTTGTTTAACAATCAGCTCATCTGGAGGGGAGAAAAAAAGCCCCAATTTGTAGTGTTTCCTGATTCCCATGGTACAAATATTCCTACCTTAGCTAACTTCAAACTACCGAAGTGTTATCACTGAACTCAGAATTGGGAAGAGATTTGCATGTTGGCTTTCCTGAGCTGATAGGAGTCAGCTTCAGCACACCATTGTATCGGCCCCCCAAATGCATTCTCTACCCTTCTCCACCTTGCTCCATGCCCTGGGACACCAGTGAGCTCCCTTGTCCTCTTACTTCTGGTTGTGATTGGCCAATGGGAGACAAGAACAAGAGAAAAGAGGCAAGAGGGAGTTTACAAGATTTATTTTAAACCCATAAGATTAAAGCAAGTAAGCCTTATCCATTTATATGTCAGCTATACCACAACCCAGTGCTCATGATCCTAGATACTCAGCGTCAAAAGCAGCATTCAGGAGGGGTGAACAACTCTTTGAACAATGGTCAAGGCTGAAGGGGGTCAAGGTATGCGTGTCTCCAAAAAAGTAGCAAAACACAAACTTTCTAAAATGACCAAAAATTGCTGGAAAAGATTGAGGGTGAGAACCATAAGAGAAATGGCAAAAGCTTAGCCATTACGTATTTTCCAGACAGTTCAAAGCACATAGAACATCCTCAGAAAATGTCTGTGTGACTAAACTTCCAATAAATACAGTATGCTAAAACCATGGGGGAAATGAGAAAGGGTCTCCAGGGAACACCTCAGCTTCCTGCAGCCCTCAAGGTATTAAAACATGGAAACTTCTCTAGGGCAAGGCCCCTTGGGCTTCTCTTCCACTCCATGCTACCCACTCTGCTCTATCTCATGTCTTCAGGGGACATTGACTTTGAGGAATCGAGGAGTCTTTATTCACAAAGATCTGAGGCTTGAAGATCTTTACAAGCTTTTTAAAAATTTCAAAAAGACTCCGTGAACCTTCTTGCTGCTCTTATCTCTACCTGTCAAAAATCTAGCCTTTCCCTCAAACCCAGCTCAAAGATACCTTCTCCAGGGAGACTTCTCAGATCTTCCCTAGAGAATGCTATCTCCCTTTCTTGGTCTTTTTATTGCTCCTTTATTAATTTCATCATTATCTCTTTGTGCCTTGAATGAAAGCCAGATATGTCTGATTAACTTCTGTCTCGTTCATAGGACTTGTCGCTGTGGCTGCAGAAAGAAGTATATTGAATGGGTGAAAATAAAACACCTATATTACGTACATCCTCTAGATATCACTCCATATCTCCATCCAGATCCCCTCCTCTCTGCAGATGCCCCATTTTCCAGCAAAGAATATGGGCTGCTGGTGGTTCACTGGGAATTGCCCTTCACAGCAAGCTCCCCAAGGCCAATGACTGGCTGATTCAAGGATCTATAGGAGTATCTCTTGAGAGCACCTCCCTGTAAACTCTGCATGCAATTCTCCATCTCAAAGTCTGTATCCAGGAAACCCAATCTAAGACACCCTTACATCCTACATGGGACATTGCACTGCCACAAATTTTGTGCATCTTGATTTTCTTAACAAGCCCCAACAAGTGAGAATGGAGCCAAGGGACTGCTGATGTAAGATAGGAACTCAAATGTTGCAAGGGAGGGAGCCGCAGGAATAGAAATTTCCCCCAGGAGGCTTGGAGACTGAGAAGGCCTCTGCTTCAGACCCCAAAAACTCTCTTCATTGATACAGAATGGAGAATGAGGGGAAGATTTTACAATATCCACCATGCCATTCTTAGCTGGGACTACATGGAGGGAAAGTGAGAAATAGGGAGATTAAGACCAAAGAAGAATTGATGCGCTTGAATTATGGTGTTGGTGAAGAATATTGAATATGCCATGGACTGCCAGAAGAAAGAAGAAGTCTGTCTTGGAAGAAGTACAACCAGAATGCTCCTTAGAAGTGAGTATGGTGAGATTTCGTGTCACGGACGTTGGACGTTTATCTGGAGGGACGAGTCCCTGGAGAAGGCTGTCATGCTTGGCAAAATAGAGGGTCAGCAAAAAAGAGGAAGACCCTCAACAAGATGTATTGACACAGTGGCTACAACAATGGCTCACGTATAACAAGTTTCATGAGGATAGTGCAGGAGCAGGCAGTGTTTTCGTTCTGTTGTACATAGGGTCATTATGAGTGGGAACAAATTCGACTGCACTTAACAAGAAATTACTATGGATTGAAGGTTAGATGATTCTAGAAATCACAGTGAAACTTGTGAGAGTCAGAACTCAATGAGACTACCTTGCTTTTCTGAGTCTCACAAGTTTTCTGCCTTTGATGGGGTACATGCTTACCATTTTTTTATTAGTGGAAAATATTTTAGCTTTCCGTCTCTGACAGGTTTCCGCCTTACACCGGTTCCAGCTTTCACAGGTTTTACTGTATTAATAATTTTGTTAGTTGTGATAATGTCATTGTGGTTTTTCTTAAGAACAGGTCCATGATTTTTAGAGATGCACACTGAAGTCTGTAAGGGTGAAATGACATGACGTTTGGGATTTCCTTTAAAATTCTCCAACTATGAATAAAATTAAAAATAAAAGAAACCAACTTTGCAAAAGTGTAGAATCTTGAAAATTGTTTAGTCTAGAGGAATGGTACATGGAGTCTTATTGTACTATTCTCTTTATTTTTGTGTATGTTTGAAATTTTTATATTAAAAAAATTAAATTACTCCATACAAACTTTTAATTCAGTACTGAAGTCATTCCTGAGATTCACGCTTTAGCCAAAGATTAGACAGGCACACACACTGAAAAATGGGACTAAATGGGTGCACACCATCCCAGGGGCAAAGATAAGAAGGAAAGAGGGGACAGGGAAGCTGGTAATGGGGAACCCAAAGTCAAGAAGGGGAGAGGGTTGACATGTTGTAGGGTTGGCAATCCATGTCACAAAACGATATGTGTATCAATTGTTTGGAAACCCTGATAGCATAGTGGTTAAAAGCTATGGCTGCTAGGTGACATGATCTTATACAGAGAAAACCCTAAGGAATCCTCCAGAAAACTACTGAAACTAATAAAACAGTTCAGCAGAGTATCGGGATACAAGATAAACATACAAAAATCGGTTGGATTCCTCTACACCAACAAAAAGAAAATCGAAGAGGAAATCGCCAAATCAATGCCATTTACAGTAGCCCCCAAGAAGATAAAATACTTAGGAATAAATCTTACCAGAGATGTAAAAGACTTATAGAAAGAAAAATACAGTATACTTCTGCAAGAAACCAAAAGAGACTTACATAAGTGGAAGAACATACCTTGCTCATGGATAGGAAAACTTAACATTACAAAAATGTCTATTCTACCAAAAGCGATCTATACATTTAATTCCGATCCAAATCCCAATGACATTCTTTAATGAGATGGAGAAACAAATCACCAATTTCATATGGAAGGGAAAGAGGCCCTGGATAAATAAGGCATTACTGGAAAAGAAGAACAAAGTGGGAGGCCTTACTTTACCTGATTTTAGAACCTATTCTACCACCACAGTAGTCAAAACAGCCTGGTACTGGTACAACAACAGATACATGGACCAATGGAACAGAATTGAGAATCCAGACATAAATCCATCCACATATGAGCAGTTGATATTTGACAAAGGCCCCAAAACAGTTAAATGCGCAAAAGACAGTCTTTTTAACACATGGTGCTGGCATAACTGGATATCCATCTGCAAAAAAATGGAACAAGACCCATACCTCACTCCATGCACAAAAACTAACTCAAAATGGATCAAAGACCTAAATATAAAATCTAAAACAATAAAGATCATGGAAGAAAAAATAGGGACAACGTTGGGAGCCCTAATACATGGCATAAACAGTATACAAAACATTTTAAAGAATATAGAAGAAAAACTAGATAACTGGGAGCTCCTAAAAATCAAACACCTATGCTCATCCAAAGACTTCACCAAGAGTAAAAAGATTACCTACAGACTGGGAAAAAGTTTTTAGCTGACATTTCTGATCAGCGCCTCATCTCTAAAGTCTACATGATACTGCAAAAACTCAACTGCAAAAAGACAAATAACCCAATTAAAAAATGGGCAAAAATTAAAAAAAAAAAAATGGGCAAAAGATATGAATAGACACTTCACTAAAGAAGACATTCAGGTAGCTAACAGATATATGAGGAGATGTTCACGATCGTTAGCCATTAGAGAAATGCAGATCGAAACTACTATGAGATTTCATCTCACTCCAACAAGGCTGGCATTAATCCAAAAAACACAAAATAATAAATGTTGGAGAGGCAGTGAACACTTCTACACTGCTGGTGGGAATGTCAAATGGTACAACCACTTTGGAAATCGATTTGGCGCTTCCTTAAAAAGCTGGAAATAGAACTACCATACGATCCAGCAATCCCACACCTTGGAATATATCCTAGAGAAATAAGAGCCTTTACACGAACAGATATGTGCACACTTAGACGGAAGCAACCAAGGTGCCCATCAATGGATGAATGGGTAAATAAATTATGGTATATTCATACGATGGAATACTACACATCGATAAAGAACAGTGAGGAATCTGTGAAACATTTCCTAATGTGGAGGAACCTGGAAGGCATTATGCTGAGTGAAATGAGTCAGTTGCAAAAGGACAAATATTGTATAAGACCACTATTATAAGAACTTGAGAAATAGTTTAAACTGAGAAGAAAACATTCTTTTGTGGTTACGAGAGGGGGGAGGGAGGGAGGATGGGAGAGGGGTATTCACTAATTAGATAGTAGATAAGAACTACTTTAGGTGAAGGGAAAGACAGCACACAATACAGGGGAGGTCAGCACAATTGGACTAAACCAAAAGCAGAGAAGTTTCCTGAATAAACTGAATGCTTCGAAGGCCAGTGTAGCAGGGGCAGGGGTCTGGGGACCATGGTTTCAGGGGACTTCTAAATCAATTGGCATAATAAAATCTATTAAGAAAACATTCTGCATCCCACTTTGAAGAGTGGCATCTGGGGTCTTAAACGCTAGCAAGCAGCCGTCTAAGATGCATCAGTTGGTCTCAACCCACCTGGATCAAAGGAGAATGAAGAACACCAAGGACACAAGGTGATTACGAGCCCAAGAGACAGAAAGGGCCAAATAAACCAGAGACTACATCATCCTGAGACCAGAAGAACTAGAGGGTGACTGGCTACAACCAATGACTGCCCTGACAGGGAACACAACAGAGAACCCCTGAGGGAGCAGGAGAATAGCGGGATGCACACCCCAAATTCTCATAAGACCAGACTTAATGGTCTGACTGAGACTGGAAGGACCCCAGTGGTCATGACCCCCAGACCTTCTGTTGCCCCAGGATAGGAACCGTTCCCGAAGCCAACTCTTCAGACATGGATTGGACTGGACAATGGGATGGAGAGGGATGCTGGTGAGGAGTGAGCTTTTTGGATCAGGTAGACACTTGAGACTATGTTGGCATCTCCTGACTGGAGGGGAGATGAGAGGGTGGAGGGGGCTAAAAGCTGGCAAAATGGACACGAAAAGAGAGAGTGGAGGGAGAGAGTAGGCTGTATCATTAGGGGGAGAGTAATTGGGAGTGCGTAGCAAGGTATATGGGTTTTTTGTGTGAGAAATTGACTTGATTTGTAAACTTTCACTTAAAGCAAAATAAAAATTATTAAAAAAAAAATAGCTACAGTTGTTAACCAAAAGGTTGGCAGTTCGAATCCACCAGGTGCTCCTTGGAAACTGTATGGGGCAGTTCTACTCTGTCCTATAGGGTCGCTATGAGTTGGAATCAACTCGACGGCAACGGGTTCGGTTTTATTAATCGTTTATTGAGAAACTAGTTTGCTCTGTAAAGCTTCATCTAAAGTACAATACAAAAAAATTAAGAAAAAATTAAATTAGCAAAAACAAAATAGAGGGTAAAAAAGAGAGTAGAATTGTAAGATGGATACAGGACTGAGTTGATGCACACATAAGTTCCATATACCACTATACGGTTGTTACCAGAGTGGTCGCAAAATAGGCCCTGTGTTTTTAGCCTCCCATGCAATGTAATGGGAATAGGGAAAAGATCATCAGTGTCTATACGGTAAAAACAAAAGCTTTTCTTGTAGAGCTCCATTCCTGGTGCTGAGTCCTGAGCAAGCCTCTCCTACTGGATCCTCTTCATTAGAGAGCGACGATGAGGTATCGTGAGAAGCATCCTCAACAACACACAACAACTCAGAAAGGCTTCCTGGGACTGCAACTGACCTCTCTGGCCTGCCCTTCACCATGTAGGTCTTTCAGTTCTGTAAGACTGTGACCCCAGAAATTCCTCGAGCTCCAGAGAGAACATAGAAGGGATTTTCCATGCCATGTTCCCTCTGTTTTCTGTGAAATGCCCTGGACAGAGGGTTGCTGTGTGTTCTTTCCTATTAGGAATTATTTGCAGGGCCTGCAGTTGGCCCATTGTAGTACTCTGCAAATGAATTAATACATATTTAGGAGCTTCCTCAAGAACCCAAAGTCTCCATGCTATCGATTTTATGATGGTTTCCAACTCAAGTTCTGCTGAGCCCCAGAAATACGTTGAACATGCTCTTTATCAGAAGTAATTTGTTCAGCCATACTTTGTCTTTGAAAATAAATTTAAAATTCTATCTGTCACTACAAAATACAAACCTAAACTACAGACTGGGAGATATATATACAAGGCATGAAGGGCCCTAGGTGACAAAGGAAAGAAATAGTCGTCCTTGATGATGGCTAAATCAGAGGCATAATGAATAATGACCTAGAGAAGCATGCCTTCTGTACCAAGATCCTGCACAGAGAAAACAGTGGCTTCACCCAAAAGTACAACAGTAATTTCTGGGTGGCTGTATGAATAGATTTACTTCAGGATGATTAAATGAATGATGTTTCCAAGAAGTGCTGGAGAGGCTAGCCTGGCCCAAACACTTCACTTGCTAACCGTGACCTCCAAGCCCACTGCCATGGCTTTGATCATGATCTCCCCTTCTATTTTTCCTTAAACAGAGAAACCAACCTCCTGACAGGTAAGGGAACTAGTCACGGCCACAGAGCTAGTGCAAGGCAGAGCTCAGATTCAGAGCCTAGACCCCTTACTCAAAGCAAAATGCTGTTTGCACAAGCCAAGACAGTTCTGGAAAGAGACAGTTCAAGAGAAATGAAAAGAGCTAGAAATCCTGTAAAAGGAAGAAGAGGTTAAAGAGAGAGTTGAGGGGCACCCAATATTTTGCCAAGTCCCCCGTTATGATGAAGCCTCAGCAGGATTCCCAGTGAACCAAGCTCAGGGCTGCTGCCTAAGGAAGTAGGAAGGGGTTGGAAAGAAGAGTAACATTTTCTCAAAACCCAAGACCTCCCTAAGTTGGACCCAATGATGTCATCCACCTTGTCCACTTTTTTCCATATCAGATTTTGAGTACACCTGCCGTTGGCATTCTACAAGGCATCAGCAGGCTGATATAATTGAGGGGTTAAGGCTTTGATGTGTCTGACCCTGTAGATTTGACTCACAAGCCTTCCTATTCTCTACAGTAGACAGGGAGCTTTGGAGGGTAGAAAGGAGAGAGGGCTGGGTGAGCCTTATATACCTTGTTTGTTTTCCAAGAGTGCAGTCAGTCCCTTTCTGACACCCTTTCAGCCAGAGGTTCTCAGGTTCCTCCCCCCATGCATATCAGAACGCAATGTTCCCCAGTCCTGTGCCAGCTTCATGATCACTGGATGTTTGAACCCATTGTTGTGGCTATTGTGTCAGTCCATCTCATTGAGGGTTTCCCTCATTCTTTGCTGACTCCCCTTTACCAAGCACGAAGTCTTTTTGTAGCAATTGGTCTTTCTTGACAACGTGAGCTGAAATGGACGGGTATCAGCTGTTTTGAATCCAACAATCATATGGTCTACTCTGCAGGGAACAACAGATTGAAGAGGAATGGTGTTACAGTCATCGCGAAAAAGAACATCTGGAGATCTATCCTGAAATCAGAGATGGGTTAATATCTATACATCTACAAGAAAGATCAGTGACTATGACTACGATTCAAATTTATGCACCAGTCACAACCATCGAAGATGAAGAAATCGAAGATTTTTATGACCTCCTACAGTCTGAAATACATGTACAATATACTTCATCCACATACATGTATATTTACATGGGCATATACTTCTAAAGGTATTCATTTAAACAATATGCCTCTTGCCTCTTCTTGAATGCTTCCAGTAATGGGCAGCTCATTAACCACAAGGCAACCTACTTCACCATTGGACAGCTCTGGCAGAAACTTCTCTCATGCTTTGAGTTATAAATAATATCCCTGTCTTTTTAATTCCTCTCCATATTTATTGGCTCATAAAACAATTTTAATCCCTCTTCTAAGAAAAGCACTCCCTCAGCTATTTGAACACGGTGATCCTGTTGCTCCTAGTCATTCCAAGTGACATCTCACCCTGTTCCCTCCTTCCTATTTTGTAGTCTGTGAGGACAAGACTAATTACTTGTTCTAAAATATTTATTGAAAAATATATGAAGGCACTGTTCCCCTTCCCAGCTGTCCCCTCCACCCACTTTCCCAGCCTTTGCGTTAGTCAGTCCACTCCTAATCTTACCCAGGTCATCTTCCCTGAGGGGTGGTACCAGGTGCCATCTCATCAACTACCAAAGTCAGACTCAATTTTTAGTCAGGAGTTCAATTATTACTAAAATAGGCCAGCTGAATCCCATACAGATTTTACTGGGGAAGCAAAAGCGGTGAAAGGGAGCCCTTGCTCATCAACTTCATGGAACACACTAACCCTAATGACCACAAAGGCCTAGGCAATAATGAACTCTGTTTGGGGGTAGTGACATGCAAGTCTTATTCATAAAGTTCTAGAAAGCGACAGGATGGCAGTGATCTTGTGACCAGATAAATATATTTATATCCTCCCTGGGGGATGGAGGTTGACTCTCTGTATTCAGGGTCCTCAGAGAAACAGGCCCAAAGGTTCACTTTCTAGCTAAAGATAGCACCCAAACTCACTGTGGACATGACAGAATAAACTGCAGCTGCAACTGAAATGTGTTTCTCTCTTACATGGTATGCACCCAAATAGAACTTGAGATCTGACCCCCCACCCCTACTCCCACCCCATCCCCAACCACCCCACCCTCAGCCCCCACCCCAACCCAACCTACCCCCACCTCCTCTGTCCTCAACCCCTCTGCTACCAGATGAGGCCAAACCTAGCTGCCATCCTGGAATCCCGTTTCCCTCCTCACCCACATCTAATATGTCACCACATCCATCTTCAAAATACGCCCTGAATATGACCACCTCTCCAAATCTCCACCATTTCGCCCTCTTCAAAGCGGTCCCATTTCTTGCCAGGACTTTTGCAACACATTCCTATTTTATCTCTCTGCTTCCACTTTCTACCCCTAGAATCGATTTTCCACAGCAGCTAGAGTGATCTTTGCGAAATGTAAATCAGATCCTATTACTCGTCTGGTCAAACTCTCCAATGGATCCCCATTGTTCTAGGAGTAAAATCCAGCCTTCCTTCCCTAATTGTAAGGCCTTACCTATCTCTCCTTCTCTGGCCCCCTCACTCTGCTCTTGACATACTGACCTTCTTGCTGTCCTTCAAACACATCCAACTCTTTTCCTGCTTAACACTTTTACCCTTGCAGTTCTTTCGACAGTTCCCCCACTCTGCACGGCTTACTCCATCACTTCATTCACTTTTGGTGCGACATCTTCTCTGAGCGGCTTTCCATGGACCACCCTGTTGCCTTCTATTTCTTCACCATTAATTTCTCTTCATCTTAGACTTATCACCAACTGGTAGTATATTGCAATAGTGATTTATCCAATTGTTTATTGTCTTCCTTGTTCAGTCTTGTATTCTAGTGCCTAGAACAATATCTGGCATTCAAGAAGACCATTGGAATAAATTTCCCAGCCTGCTTTCAGACTTGGTATTTGAGATAATGATATTGTGGAGGGTATCTTTACTGAAAATATTTTTATATCTTTACTGGTATCTTTACTGAAAATATTTTAGCAAGTGCCTGAGCATCTCCCAACTATATCTCGGCAAATCTATTCATGCCAAATTCCTTTCCGTTCTGGAGACTCAAACCTCAGAAGTCAGATATAGCTGGGCCTGGTGTTGGTAATAAAAGCCTCCCCCACAAGAGAGCTCTTTGCAGCTGTAGGTGTAATTTGAGTAGGCAGGCTTGGTGAAAGCCGAGCTGGTTTTGGGATCAGTGGTTAAGAGCTCAGCTGCTAACCAGAAGGGTGGCAATTTGAACCCATCAGCTGCTGCTTGGAAACCCTATGGGGCAGTTCTGCTCTGTCTCATAGGATTGCTACGAGTCGGAATTGACTCAACAGCAACGGGTTTTTTGTTTGCGCAGTGTTACGGCTGCTAACCAAAAGACCGGTAGTTCGAATCCACCAGCTGCACTTCGGAAGCCCTATCAGGGCAGTTCTACTCTGTCCTATGGAGTCGCTATGAGTTGGAATCGCTCCATGCAACTAGTTTTTATGGGTAAGGAGTAAGAAAGGGTATTTATGATGTCGTTGTTATAGCGTTGTAAGACACAAGGGGGCAGCAAATTCAACTCTAATTTTCAGAGATGACCCAGGTGTTTTGATAACTACAATAAGAGATGTTCAGTAGACTGCATAAATTTCAGTATTCCACACAGTGAATATTAGACAGCAATGAAAGTGAATGAACTATAATTCCAAACAGCAACATGGATGAATCTTACAACCATAATATGCAGTGAAAGAAGCAAGACATAAAAGAATACATACGGTGTCACATCATATGTACGTGATGTTCAAAAATAGGCCAAATTAAACTATATTGTTTAGGATGCACGGGTAGGTGATAAAACCATATATTTTAAAAAATCAAAGAAATAATAGTCACAAAAGTAAGGCTTGTGAGGATGGAGGAGGTTGTGGTCAGAATGGTACAAAGCAGAAGGCTTACAGAGCCCTAATGGAAAAAACAAACAAACAAACCCATAGCTATCAAGTCAATTCTGACTCACTGTGACCCTATAGGACAGAGTAGAACTTCCCCATAGAGTTTCCAAGGAGCAGCTGGTGGATTCCAACTGCTGGCCTTTTGGTTACCAGTCGTAGCTCTAAACCACTGTGCCACCAGGGTTCTTCTATTTCTTCACCTTTGCAGAGGTAAAATAAGTCTTCAATTTATAATTATTTGATGAACTGTTTGTTAATGGTTTGTGCCCTTCTTTGCATGTATGGAGCCCTGGTGGCACAATGGTTTAAGTGTTTGTCTGCTAACCAGACGGTCGGCAAGTCGAATCCACCAGCTGCTCCTTGGGAATCCTAAGGGACAGTTCTACTTCGTCCTACAGGGTCACTGAGTTGGAACCTACTTAACGGCAATGGGTTTGGTTTTTTTTTTGTTTGTTTTTTGTATATATACTTACATTTCATATTAACCCAGTGCCATCAAGTCGACATATTACAGTGTCTTTTAATAAAAGGAAAGAGAAAGAAAGAAATTCAGGTGAAAGAAAGAGAAGAAACACAGAGAGGATGAGTAGAGAGAAGTAGAGACTAAAAGATAAAGTAGCAAAGAGAGGCTTGGCAATAGATAAGAAGAGAGATCCTGTGAGAGATGTTAGTAGAGAGAAAGGGGGAGAGAAGGAAAAAAAAGAGGAGTGAGTGAGAACCAGGAAAGTACAGAAAGAAATGTTTAAAGTAAGAAGAGAGGAAAAGGAAGAAAAAGAGAGAAAAGATAAAGGTGAGGGGAGAAGCAGATAGATAGTTAAGAAAGAAACAGGCAAAGAAGGGTAAAGAGAAAGAAAGCGTGAAGAACAAAAAGACAGAGTTACTAAGAGGGGAAAAAAAAAAGTAGAAAAACAGAAAGGACAATGAGAAGGGTATTTGGCCAGATTAGACAAGATGGCAGTCAACCCTGGGGTCTCACAGAGGCTCAGTCTTATAGTAGGCTGCAGCTGTATGAGGATGCCAAAATAAGAAGGAAGGTGTCTGATACATCCAATGTCTGCAAAGAGCTCTTCATCTGTTGGTCTGTAATAGACAAACGGCTCTGGGAAAGGCAAAGGCAGAGCCAAGGCAGGAATGATGATCTTCAACAGGCGTTGATGAAGGATGGGCCCAAGACTTCACAACTGGCCCTCTTGTTTGAAGACTTTTATGTAAACCCTACCAGTGATCGTTTGCTTTCTCTTTTCCTTCCTCTCTCTCTTTGCCTGAATATTTTCCAGTTTAGCCTATAACTCCCCTCCTCTTTCACTTACACACACTCCTAGTTACTGGGCCTCACTGGACATGCTGGACACACTTCTGATGCCCCAGAGACACCAATGGTCTCCATGCTGGGGAAAGCAGGTGGGACAGGCTAGAGCACACTCCTTCCCATTATCAGAGAAAAATATTTACTTAAAATTACGTCATGAGTGGCTGTATTGATCCATTAAGCAGGGGCTTCAGTTACCCTCCTCAGCACCTTATCACTGCCCATGTTCTCAGCAACAAAGGTATCTATGGTTTGGAAAAACCCCAATTGTAACTTGGGGTTTGGGTCTTTAAAAAATGCCATTGCCAATTCCTGTCTAACTCTGCTCCTCCCCCAAATTGTGCCTTCCCGCCATAGGGAATTCATCTGAAGGCACAACTCTTGGGGCCTGAACTCCAACTCTGATTTGTTTTGAGAGGTCTTTTTCTAATAAAAGGCCCAAGTGGACAAGGAGTAACAGCATAACTGTGACCAAAGGGAGATGTACTCTCTAGGATCATGCGGACCTTCGTGAAGAGGGAATGAGAGGAAAACGGACTTCCCTGAGCAGGAAAAGAGGCTTCTGTTGGAATCAGAATTTTAAGAAGCTTCAAACCCAACTGCCATCCCCTAAGGGCTACACAACCAGGGTCTGGGAATCTGCCAAGGTGTTATTTTCAATATGTGCTTTCTGAGCCCACATTCTTAATTACCCATCCACTCAAATTTCTGTCAAAATACACACACAAAAAAAACATAAATAATAATAAAACATAAGTAATCACCTCTAACAGTCCTGGAAAACAAGGAATAGTGTTACCCATGGACCAGAAACTTGAAGACATTTTTGCAGGGAATGATGCCGACAGGGTTAAGATTGAGAAAAGTTTTGACCAACTTTGTGAAAAGAGAACCGGAGAGAAAATAAGCGCCAGAGCCTGAGAAAACCACCAAAGTGGAGCAAAAGGGTTAGGGTGAGTGCAGGGTCTGGGCAGCTGGAGAGATGTAGCAAGAGGAAGCTAGGACAGGAAGGAAGCTGCAGTAAGCTGGGAAGTAATCATTGTAAACATGGTTACAGACCAAGGTAAACTTGCAAAATAATTCTTAAAAAACAAGGTACACAATGCAAAATATGTAACAATTTCTGTAATAATTACTATAATAATACTGTGTGCAGGCACTGTGCTAAACACTTTCTGTGCATTATCTTATTTAATCTGTACATAGCATCTGTATGGTAGATACCATCCATACCCACTTAAAGGGTGAAGAAAGGAAGGCTCAAAGAGAACTTGACCAAAACCACACAGCACCAAAACATTATACAGGCTGGTCTGGCTCTGAAGCCCACGCTTTTAATAACCACAGAATATTTCCTCTCATGTGAATCCAACAAAAACTAGAGAGTCGATGAGAGGGACAAAGAGTTAAGTGTCAGGAAACCTCACCCTGACTTGAATGCACTGTGGGATGTCGTCCTCAGTTTTCTCACATGAAAGGGGAAACGTGATTTGATTAGAGCACACGTTAACGCCCTCCCAGCTCTAGCAAGTTGTGAGGCTGATCCCCTGGGAGACTCTTTTGGGAGTGATACATTCTGTTTTGTGTTTTTTCAAAGGTTCACTCTTGATGGATGACCATGAACAAGACAGCAGTGACAGGTTCTGACAACAGATAATCCTCCCCTCCATATTTTCCAATCTGGGCCTTTCAGAATGCAAGTACAATTGGAAACATGCCTTGGAAAGTGTTGCCAGTGGCATCCTACGGTTCCAAATTAAGCTCCACCCCCTCCTGTGGCATCTCCATGGTATCACAGTCAAAGAGAAGATGCAGGGAAGTGATGCAAGTCAAGTGGCAAAGAACACTCAATGGGTGTCAACTCCAAACCAGCCTCCATCACTCACACCCCGGGTCCAGGACTGTGTGTTCATGGGTGGGAAGCAACTGAAGGCTAAGAGGGCTGGTGGACAAGGCATAACATCACCAGGAAGCAGCAAACACCTATAGACTCCTACCTTCGAGTCATAAGCTGCACCTGTTTACCTGTTCCATACGGACTCTGCGGCTTCACGCAGCATGCAGGCCCCACTCTGGACACTCCTCAAGACGCCCCCCTTCCCTGAGGGTGGGGTCCTGATGTTTTTGGCCTCTCTCAGCATTGTGAATATGGTAGCCAAGGTCATGCCCTTGCAAGCTAGGACTTCTTAACACAATCTAGGAAGGAGCAACAGGAGAGAGAGTCCCAGGGATGGAAAAAGCCCCAGCTCCACAAATCCACAAGCCGAAGAGGGAGAATGACTAGAGTCAAGGTTTCACTGTCCTCCTTGGCTAGGATGACAAGCTAGGGAAGAAGAAGCAGGGCTATAATAGGGCAGAAAGTAAGACAATAAACTAGAGAGAGGAGAGTGGATGGAGAGGAGAAAAAAACAACAGTGGAGGGTGACGGGCACAATGGCAGAAGGGGGAAGGCAGGAGGCAGAGTTAAGTAAGGGGAGAAAGATAAAAGAGGAAGTCTTTAGAAAGAATGAAGCAGAAACTCAGGGAGAGAAATATTGAGACTGACAGTGATAAAAAGAAAAGGAACCCCCAAAGTCATGGCCCCGGGATGCTCTGTTAACCCAGAAGTGAAACCATTCCTGAAGCTCACACTTCAGACAAAGATTAGACTTGACTATAAAACATAAAATAATACTTGTGAAGAGTGTTCTCAGTTCAAGCAGATACACAAGACTAAATGGGCAGCTCCTGTCTGGAGGCGGGATGAGAAGGCAGTAAGGGCCAAAGCTGGATGGAAGGACACATGAAAGGGGGAGCATGCTGTCATATTATAGGAATTGCAACTAATGTCACATAATAATGTGTGTATACATTTTTATGTGGGAAATTAACTTGAGCTGTAAACTTTCACTGAAAGCACAATTAAAAAAAGGAGGAAAGAATAGGGTCAGAGGCAAAAGGAATAAGAAGAAACAGAAGAGGGAACAAGAAGAAGGAAAGAGAAAGACTGGGCAAGAAGATCAAGGACAGAAGAGCAACGGAAAAGAAATGAGAGGAAGCCAAGGTAGAATCATTGAGGTAAGTATTGTAGAGTGGAATTGAGAGGTGCGAAAGATAAAAGACAGCATCAGAATGCCAGAAAGAACTAAAGGGAGAGAAAAGAAGGGAGATGAGAGTGTAGAGACAGAGCGAAATAGGAGGACAGAAATCAGAACGGGGAGAGAAAAGGCCAGAGAGAAATGATAAGCTAGAGAAACATCAGGGCAAAGAGAAAGAATTTGAGGGGAGAAAAACACAGATAATAGGAAGTGGTGCTAAGGAGAAGGAAGCAGAATGGGGATAACACAAACATAAAAAGGAGAAGAGCCAAAGAGAAAGGGTTGGGTCAGATAGAGATTACCGGGGCTTTCATTTGAATCCGCCAGGTGCTCCTTGGAAACTATATGGGGCAATTCTACTCTGTCCTGTAGGGTCACTATGAGTTGGAATTGACTCAGCGGCAATAGGTTGGTTGGTTTCAGTTGGTTTGGCCACTAAAACAAAACAAAACAAACCCATTGCCATTGAGTCGATCCCAACTCATAGCAACCCTATAGGACAGAGTAGGATTGCCCCATAGGCTTTCCAAGGATCAGCTGGCGGATTCGAACTGCCATCCTTTTGGTTAACAGCCAAGCTCTCAACTATTGCACCACCAGGGCCGTATATATGCAAAGCACCTGAAATATCATCGTCACTTAATGAATCTTTTTATATTATGAATTATAAATCTGATGCCAACAATGAATTAAGTTTGCAGGAAAAAAAAATCATGTTTTACTCACCTTTATATACTTACTACCTAACACACACCCTAACACAGAGCATACTTATGATAAATGTTGGTTCAAATGAATTGAACAAAGAGAGTTAGAGAAGAGTAGCTAGAGAACTCTTAAAAGCAAGGAAAATAGGCACAGGAAAAAAGAAATGGAAACCAAAAAGGAAAGGAGAGACAGAAAGAAATACAATTTTTTTAAATAGAGGAAGAGGAACAAGGTAGAAGAAAAACAAAGAGAAAGGCAGAGGAGGTGAAGGAGAGCTGGCAGAAAAGGAGGAGTGAATAAGGAATGCACTTCTCCTTGGTGAAATCCAGGCAGCTCAGGTGAGGACCTGACTCAGCAGTGGGACCTGTAATTCTGTGACTCTCACATGGTGTGGAGCTGTCACACAAGCCCTTCTGATTAAGTCACAGAGGTGGGATGAGTGACAGGAGGCAACTCTGAGGAGGGTCTCAGGGCTGATTGAGGGCTGAGGCACTCATAATTACATGTCACATTTTGAAATGTAATAAAACCCATCCTGACCTCAGCCTGACTTCTTCAAGCTCCATCTGATTTCAGCACCTTATTCCCAGGTAATAAGCTCTGCTTATCGCAGCCATACAATCATACTGCTGGCACTGGAGATGGCCAATGGCTACCTCCAGCAGATTATGAAATCTCTGAAGTTAGTGATTGTTCAGCAATCATCCCCCTGGATAGAGAAGTTTGCCTCAAGGTACAATAAAAACAGCATTGATTAATGAATAAATCAACAAAAAGCTCCATTAATCTCCTGCCTGCACATTGGGATATTATCTCCTCCCAAGGGACTTCTTGGGTATCCATTGCCTTGATGAGCTTAAAATGGCACTCAATATCAGAATCTATAACTCAAATTAGTGGATGTCTAGGTAAAGGGTGAATTGGCTAAACTAAGCATTAAAAACAGTAAGCATAGAAAATGGGGGAGAAGTTTGGGCAGAACAACTTGATGGCCCACTGACAACAGATGGGGAAGGATCATTCTGAGTATAACACACTATTTCTCATGTATCCTGGGGAGTGGGATAGGGTGGAAGGTAGAATGAAAGTAAAAATTAAGAGCTATTTTGCTAAATACAATGTAGAACGCGAAGGCACAAGCACATTCATCTTAGTGCCCAATAACCAACTGTAAACACAAGGGAAAGGGATGTTTTCTCCCTGAGATGTCACAGACCTTTGGTGCATGATAGCACTACTGCATCATGGTCACCAATCCCAGTGGGAGCTGTGGTGCCCAGCAGAGCAGCAGCAATATCCAGTGGGACAAGGTGACACCAAATGGAAGATGGTGGTTCCTGATAAAAGATAGTTGTGTCCAGGAGAAAGCAATTGGCAAAGTTGTCCAGCAAAGAGGATGATGTACAGCAGAAATAACGGCAATGCCCAACATGTTTAGTATGTTCAATGAAATCAATAGAATTGGAAGGAATGTCAGCAGAGCCTGTGGTTGGCAGTTGCTAGCAATGGACAGCAGAGGTGTGCCAGGGCAGAAGAAAAAAAAAAAAACAAAAAAACACAGCTTCCTGATAACTCCCAGAGATGATTGTTGGGGACGTGGGGAATTTAACAGGTGGTTTCATTATAAAAGTGATATTTTGGTCCTCAAAACTGTCACGGGATTAAAGAATCTATACTTGGGGATGCCCATTTGAACATAATAGTAGATTGTTTTTATTCCTTGAGCTTCACTCTCTGTGCTGGTCAGGAGCTAGCAGTCAACTTGCAACCATGAGAAAAACACCAAAAGAATCAAACAGTTGCTCACCCTGACATCACTGATCTATTATTGCTTCCCTCCAGAATTCTTATTATATGAGGAAAATAAATTCCAATTTGCTGAAGCCACTGCTAGACTGGTAGCTTAACGGATTGAAAGCATGCTTAACTGATACTCTTGGGAATCACAGGCTTGGAAATAACTAAGATAATTATGCCAAAGATTAATATATAGCTAGCTACCTTATGTGGTCCTTTTCTGAAGTCACAGACCCCAATTCATCTTCATGGTTCCCTTTACTGGGTTCTCCATCAGCTCCTGACCTTATCTGTGTCAAAACCAAAAACACCAAACCTGTTGCCATTGAGTCAATTCCAACTCATAGTGACCCTATAGAGCAAAGTAGAGCTGCCCCATACAGTTTCCAAGAAGCTCTTGCCTGATGGATTTGAACTGCCGAACTTTTGGTTAGCAGCTGTAGCTCTTAACCTCTATGCCACCATGATGTCAATGGTCAGTTATTTTCCATTACACAAAGATACTCCATGCACAAGATTCCCCAGAGTCCAGGCTCAAGAGAGAAATGGCTAAAGTGAGACGTAGACCTAAGTTCAAGGGATCATTTATTTGAGTGTGTGTGTGAAGGGGGGGTGTTTTATTTATTTATTTTTAATATGGATGAGACACGCACATGTGGTTCTGAGGAAATTAATTATATAATCGCAAGATAAAGGGACTTTCCTGAACAAGAGAACCAGTTCCTATTCCTCTGGACCTAGAAAAGAAAAAAAAAAAGGAAGTGAAAATGATTACAGTTGAGGGGCAGGAAGTAGAAGGGGTTGACACAGTGAAGTTGAAGGAAAGAGTCTACTGGATGGAGGGTGGGCATATAGAAGAGGGGTGAAGGCCTGGGGAGAAGTGATGGAACAACCTTTATGGAGAATGGAGGAGAAACTGTTTGAAAGGGTAGCATAATTCTCAACCTTACCTATAGTCAAGTTATTCTTCTGGTTAGAAATGGCAGCCATTTCAGTATTTGCTTTTATTTCCACTCCCTTCCCAAGCCCCATAAAGATAAGATGAAAGATTTTTTTTTTTTTTTTAATTAAGGTATAAATTCATAAGGACAGCCAGAATGGGAAGTGAGACTGTAAAAGTCAGGAGAAGTTAACAAAGTCTTGGAAAATAAAATTGGCTAGAAGAGTGTGAGAAGAAAGTGAACGGCCAGAAGTCAGAAAACTGAGGTGAAGTGCCTGTAGGGAACAGCACCATGCATCCCTCACCTGAGGTACCGGCATCATCTGGGAGCTTGTTAGAAATGCAAATTCTCTGGCCCCACAACAGAGCTATGGAATATAAATCTCTGGGGATGAGGCCCAGATAACCCGTGTTTCAACAAACTCTTCAGGTGATCTTTATAGTTGCTAAGTTTAAAACTGCCAACCATCTGCCAATTTGTCATACTGTGACGACTTGCATGTTGCTATGATGCTGGAAACTATGCCACTGGTATTTCGAATACCAGCAGGGTCACCCACGGTAGAAGGTTTCAGCAGAGCTTCCAAACGAAGACAGACTGGGAAGAAAGACTGGAGATCTACTTCTGAAAATTAGCTGATGAAAACCCTAAGCATCACAACAGAATGTTGTCTGACAAAGTGCTGAAACATGAGCCCCTTAGGGTAAAAAGCAACCAAAATACACAGTGGCCTCAATGATCAACTCAAGAATACCAAAAATTGTGGAGATGGTGCAGGACCAGGCAACATTTCATTCTGTTGTACATGGGGTTGCCATGAGTCACAGCCAACCTGATGGCAACTAACTACAAAGTTTGAAACGAACTGCAATAAGCAGTAAGACAATACACACTTCAAAATGCAGTCTCTGGAATTGGAAGCACTTAGTGTTTCTGGCGACATGGTTTCAGAGTAAGGCTAAACCTCTAAAAAACTGGCAAAAAGTCTGTTTGAAGAGGAGTTAGAGCCCCAGATTCCTTCTTTCAGTCTTAGCAGCCTGATTGCCACTCTTTCCGAAGGTGATGAATCAAGTGGACTTGAAGCAGAAATGGAAGAGACTAAGAATGAGGCAGCATGCTAAAAACAGATTACAGTAAAACCTGCTTATTAAAATGAAGTAAAATCTGCTTATTAAAGTGACTTTTTCTCACACTTCGTTTCCAAAATTAGAAATCAAGCTTATAATTGCCTCTCTCCCCAAGAATGAGACTGGAGGATTTCTCTCTAGGAAGACTGAGTACCCTACAGATACTGACATAATGGGGTATTGCTCCTCTGGGTCTTTCGCTGCCTGGTCACCCTGCAGTGAGGCTAACCAGTATACAAGTCCTGCCAATGCACTTCTAATCAATGTTAGTGTCTGTCTTAAATACAAAGAGGTAGGCAAAGATCACAAGACATTTTCAGAAAGCATATAATGAAAAAGACAGTCACAAAAGCAGACCAACAAAAGGGAAAGAGAGACAGTGCAGAAAACAGAAGAAAATGTCTCAAAGTTACTATTAATACCCTCTGTAAGATAAGAGCAGATACTGCATACATGAAACAAGAACAAGAGGCTGTAAAGCAGAGAATTCAGAGGATAAAGAGCCCCTAGAAAATTTTTTAAAGTATCAGGAGAGGGGGGCAGGGCCAAGATGGCGGAATAGACAGACGCTTCTATCGAGCCCTCTTTACAACAAAGACCCTAAAAAACAACTGAAAGGAGTATATTTCTGACAAGCTGGGAGCCCTGAGCATCAAAGGCAAGCTTAGACAACGAACTGAGGGGCAGGGGGAGGAAGAGACCATTCAGAAGTGGAGAGGAGTTACCTGACCTGAATCACAGGGAGCCCTCAGGCACCATTCCCGGAAGGGCGGTGGCGGCTGGATGGTCCTAGCGCTCGGCCAGCCGCAGTTTCCTCAGGGAGAAGCAGCCAGCCACACAGCCCACTCACACCTCCGGAATCTGAGAACGGTGGACTCGGCAAAAGCTAAGTATTTGCATATATTTTACCACGCCCCCCCCACCCCCAATCGACTTCGGTGGCTGAATCCCTGGGCCTGAGATAGACCCTGGTGAGCACCTAGAGCCATCCTCCTGGCCTTAGGGAAGGAAAAAATTTGCCACTAGGGGGAAAAGATAATTTGCCAGCTCCATTAACTGGGGGAGCTCAGGACAGAAGCGGCTCCTGTCCAGGCATAAACCGTCCATGGACCTTGAGCACCTTTCCCTTCTGCATGGACCTGTGTGGGCCTATTTCAGCAGAATAGGCCCTTGTAGGCAACCTCCAACCATTTCAGCTGTGCGGTGGAGAGGTGGGTGTTTGATGTTTGACATTGCTTTGCATATTAAACAAGGTCCTCACCTACCCACATCAGGGACCTAAGGACTGGTAGCTCCACTCAGGTCACACAGCCACCTGCAACAGGGGTCCAAAGATAACTGGCACCTCCCAGTCCCTACAACCAAAAACTTTGGGTGCCCATGGTCCCTGTACAGAACCTGCCAGCATGCTCTAGGGAACAGAGACGCGTTTTCCTCAGAGACACCTGGGGGTCAGATCTCAGCCCCTGCCTTGTTCAGAGCGTGACCCCCTGCTGCAATCAGATACAGGTATATGTGCCAATCACTCCTGCCTCTCTAAGACTGTAGGACAGGGCCTGTACTACATACTTGATGTCAGCTGCCTGGAAACTTGAGCTGAATTCATACAAGAAAACTGAATGGATTCCTAGACTGATATACCTGGTAACAGCTCTAGCCAGCTGGGGACAGGACACCAGAGCTCCAAAGGCGAAAATAATCAAGCTAGCTCACTCAAGCAACCCATAGGGGTATACCAAAAGAAAACAAAGCACACAGCTACAACACAGTAAGCAAGCATAAACTAAATACAATAACTTAGAGATGGGTCGGAGACAACAGTCGATATCAAGTCACATAAAGAAACAGACTATGATCACCTCAACAGGCTCTCAAAACAAAGAATCCAGGGATCTTCTAGATGAAAGCGCATTCCTGGAACTACCAGATGCAGAATACAAAAGTTTAATATAGAGAACCCTTCAAGACATCAGGAAGGAAAAGAGGCAATACCCAGAACAAGCCAAGAACACACAGACAAAGCAACTGAAGAAATCAGAAAGATTATTAAGGAACATAACAAAAAGTTTAGTAAGTCGGAAAAATCCATAGACAGACAGCAATCAGAAATTCAGAAGATTAACAATAAAATTACAGAATTAGGTAACTCAATTGAAAGTCAGAGGAGCAGATCTGAGCAAGTAGAAGCTAGAATTTCTGAACTCAAAGATAAATCACTTGGCACTAATATCTTTGAAGAAAAATCAGGTGAAAGAATTTAAAAAAAATGAAGAAACCTTAAGAATCATGTGGGACTCTATCAAGAGAAATAACCTATGAGTGATAGGAGCACCAGAACAGGGAGGGATAACAGAAAATACAGAGAAAATTCTTGAAGATTTATTGGCAGAAAACTTCCCTGATATTGTGAAAGATGAGAAGATATCTATCCAAGATGCTCTTTGAACTCCACATAAGGTAAATGTCAAAAGAAAGTCACTAAGACATATTATAATCAAGCTTGCCAAAACCAAAGATAAAGAGAGAATTGTAAGAGCAGCAAGGGATAAACTAAAAGTCACCTACAAAGGAGAGCCAATAAGAATAAGCTCAGACTACTTGGCCGAAACCATGCAGGCAAGAAGGCAATAGGAAGACATATTTCAAAAATTGAAGGAAAAAAATCGCCCCTCAAGAATCATATATCCATCAAAACTGTCTCTTAAATATGAAAGTGAAATTAAGACATTTCCAGATAAACATAAGTTGAGGGAATTCATAAAAACCAAACCAAAACTACAAGAAATACTAAAGGGAGTTCTTTGATTAGAAAACCAATAATATCAGGTATCAACCCAAGACTAGAACACTGGGCAGAGCAACCAGAAGTCAACCCAGATAGGGAAATCCAAAAAAACAAAGCAAGATTATGGGGGAAAAAAAAAAAAGCGCAAAACAGGGTAACAGCGATGTTATTATATAACAGAAGACAACATTAAAATAATAAAGAGGGACTAAGCAACGTAATCATACACCTTCCATATGGAGAGGAAGGTACAGCGATACAAAGAAATAAAAGTTAGTTTTAAATTTAGAAAAATACGGATAAATAATAAGGTAACCACAAAGGAGACAAACTATCCTACTCATCAAAATAAAATAAAAGGGAAAAATACAGATTCACCAGAAACAAAATCAACAATAAGAAATATGAGGAAAGGACAACATACAAAGAAAATCTACTCAGCACATAAGATCAAGTGGGAAAAAGAAACTGTAAACACACAAAAAAAGACATCAAAATGATAGTGCTAAATTCATACCTATCCATAATTACCCTGAATGTAAATGGACTAAATATACCAATAAAGAGACAGACAGTGGCAGAATGGATTAAAAAACAAGATCTGTCTATATGCTGCCTATAAGAGACACACCTTAGACTTAGAAACACAAACAAACAAAAACTCAAAGGATGGGAAAAAAATATATCGAGCAAACAACAATCAAAAAAGAGCAGGAGTGGCAATATTAATTTCTGACAAAATAGACTTTAAAGTTAAATCCAACAGAGAGGATAAGGAAGGATACTATATAATGATTAAAGATACAATACACCAAGAAGATATAACCATATTAAATATTTATGCACCCAGTGACAGGGCTGCAAGATACATAAAATAAACTCTATCAGCATTGAAAAGTGAGATAGACAGCGCCACGATAATAGTGGGAGACTTCAACACACCAATTTCGGCAAAGGACGGGACATCCAGAAAGAAGCTCAATAAAGACATAGAGGATTTAATGCCACAATGAACCAACTTGACCTCGTAGACATATACAGAACAGTCCACCCAACAGCAACCAACTGTACTTTCTTTTCTAGTGCACATGGAACATTCTCTAGAATAGACCAAATATTAGGTCTAAAAGCAAGCCTTAGCAGAATCCAAAACATTGAAATATTACAAAGCATCTTCTCTGACCATAAGGCCATAAAAGTGGAAATCAATAACAGGAAAAGCAGGGAAAAGAAATCAAATGCTTGGAAACTGAACAATACCCTGCTCAGAAAAGACTGGATTATAGAAGGCATTAAGGACGGAAAAAAGAAATTCAGAGAATCAATCAGAATGAAAACACTTCTTATCAGAACCTTTGGGACCCAGCAAAAGCGGTGCTCAAAGGCCAATTTATATCAATAAATGCACACATCCACAAAGAAGAAAGGGCCAAAATCAAAGAATTATCCCTACAGCTTGAACAAATAGAAAGAGAGCAACAAAAGAAACCCTCAGGCACCAGAAGAAAACAAATAATAAAAATTAGAACTGAACTAAATGAAATAAAAAAAAAAATGAAATAGAAAACGGAAAAACAATTGAAAGAATTAACAAGACCAAAAGCTGTTTTTTTAAAAAACTCAACAAAATTGATAAACCACTGGCCAAACTGACAAAAGAAAAACAGGAGAGGAAGCAAGTAACCCGAATAAGAAATGAGATGGGCGATATTACAACAGACCCAACTGAAATTAAAAGAATCATATCAGATTACTATGAAAAACTATATTCAGACAAATTTGAAAACCTAGAAGAAATGGCTGAATTCCTAGAAAAACACTACCTACCTAAACTAACACAAACAGAGATAGAACAACTAAACAGACCCATAACAAAAGAAGAGATTGAAAAGGTAATCAAAAAACTCCCAGCAAAAAAAAAAAGTCCTAGTCTGGACAGCTTCACTGCAGAGTTCTACCAAACTTTCAGAGAAGAGTTAACACCACTACTGCTAAAGGTATTTCAGAGCATAGAAAAGGACAGAATACTACCAGACTCATTCTATGAAGCCACCATAGCCCTGATACCAGAATCAGGTAAAGACACCACAAGAAAAGAAAAGTATAGACCCATATCCCTCATGAATGTAGATGCAAAAATCCTCAACAAAATTCTAGCCAATAGAATTCAACAACATATCCAAAAAATAATTCACCATGACCAAGTGGGATTCATACCAGGTATGCAGGGATGGTTGAACATTAGAACAACAATTCATGTAATCCACCACATAGATAAGACAAAAGACAAGAATCACATGATTTTATCAATTGGTGCAGAAAAGGCATTTGACAAAGTTCAACATGCATTCATGATAAAAACTGTCAGCAAAATAAGAACAGAAAGAAAATTCCTCAACATAATAAAGGGCATTTATAGGAAGCAAAGCCAACAGCCAACATCACCCTAAATGGAGAGAGCCTGAAAACATTCCCACTGAGATCGGAAACCAGACAAGGATGCCCTTTGTCACCACTCTTATTCAACATTGTGCTGGAAGTCCTAGCCAGAGCAATTAGGCTAGGTAAAGAAATAAAGACATCCAGATTGGCAAGGAAGAAGTCAAAGTATCTCTATTTGCAGATGACATGATCTTATACGCAGAAAACACTAAGGAATCCTCCAGAAAACTAATAAAACAGTTCAGCAGAGTATCGGGATACAAGATAAACATACAAAAATCAGTTGGATTCCTCTACACCAACAAAAAGAACATCGAAGAGGAAATCACCAAATCAATGCTATTTACAGTAGCCCCCAAGAAGACAAAATACTTAGGAATAAATCTTACCAGAGATGTAAAAGACTTATAGAAAGAAAACTACAGTATACTTCTGCAAGAAACCAAAAGAGACTTACATAAGTAGAAGAACATACCTTGCTCGTGGATAGGAAGACTTAACATTATAAAAATGTCTATTCTACCAAAAGCGATCTATACATTTAATGCAATTCCAATCCAAATCTCAAGGACATTCTTTAATGAGATGGAGCAACAAATCACCAATTTCATACGGAAGGGAAAGAAGCCCCGGATAAATAAGGCATTACTGAAAAAGAAGAACAAAGTGGGAGGCCTTACCTTACCTGATTTTAGAACCTATTCTACCACCACGGTAGTCAAAACAGCCTGGTACTGGTACAACAACAGATACATGGACCAATGGAACAGAATTGATAATCCAGACATAAATCCATCCACATATGAGCAGTTGATATTTAACAAAGGCCCCAAAACAGTTAAATGCGCAAAAGACAGTCTTTTTAACAAATGGTGCTGGCATAACTGGATACCCATCTGCGAAAAAATGGAACAAGACCCATACCTCACTCCATGCACAAAAACTAACTCAAAATGGATCAAAGACCTAAATATAAAATCTAAAACAATAAAGATCATGGAAGAAAAAATAGGGACAACGTTAGGAGCACTAACACATGGCATAAACAGTATACAAAACATTATAAAGAATATAGAAGAAAAACTAGATAACCGGGAGCTTCTAAAAATCAAACACCTGTGCTCATCCAAAGACTTCACCAAAAGAGTAAAAAGATTACCTACAGACTGGGAAAAAGTTTTTAGCTATGACATTTTTGATCAGCGCCTTATCTCTAAAATCTACATGATACTGCAAAAACTCAACTGCAAACAGACAAATAACCCAATTAAAAAATGGGCAAAAGATATGAACAGACACTTCACTAAAGAAGACATTCAGGTAGCTAACAGATATATGAGGAAATGTTCACGATTGTTAGCCATTAGAGAAATGCAGATCGAAACTACAATGAGATTTCATCTCACTCCAACAAAAAAAAAGGCTGGCATTAATCCAAAAAACACACAATAATAAATGTTGGAGAGGCTGTGGAGAGATTGGAACACTTCTACACTGCTGGTGGGAATGTCAAATGGTACAGTCACTTTGGAAATCCATTTGGCGCTTCCTTAAAAAGCTAGAAATAGAACTACCATATGATCCAGCAATCCCACTCCTTGGCATATATCCTAGAGAAATAAGAGCCTTTACATGAACAGATATAGGCACACTCATGTTTATTGCAGCACCTTTTACAATAGCAAAAAGATGGAAGCAACCAAGGTGCCCATCAATGGAAGAATGGGTAAATAAATTATGGTATATTCACACAATGGAATGCTATGCATCGATAAAGAACAGTGAGGAATCTGTGAAACATTTCCTATCGTGGAGGAACCTGGAAGGCATTATGCTGAGTGAAATGAGTCAGTTGCAAAAGGACAAATATTGTATAAGACCACTATTATAAGAACTTGAGAAATAGTTTAAACTGAGAAGAAAACATTCTTTTGTGGTTACGAGAGCGGGAAGGGAGGGAGGGTGGGAGAGGAGTATTCACTAATTAGATAGTAGATAAGAACTACTTTAGGTGAAGCGAAAGACAGCACACAATACAGGGGAGGTCAGCACAATTGGACTAAACCAAAAGCAGAGAAGTTTCCTGAATAAACTGAATGCTTCGGAGGCCAGCGTAGCAGGGGCAGGGGTCTGGGGCCCACGGTTTCAGGGGACATCTAAGTCAACTGGCATAATAAAATCTATTAAGAAAACATTCTGCATCCCAGTTTGAAGAGTGGCATCTGGGGTCTTAAATGCTAGCAAGCAGCCATCTAAGATGCATCAATTGGCCTCAACCCACCTGGATCAAAGGAGAATGAAGAACACCAAGGACACAAGGTGATTACGAGCCCAAGAGACAGATGCACCAGAGGCTACATCATCCTGAGACCAGAAGAACTAGATGGTGGCCAGCTACAACCGATGACTGCCCCGACAGGGAACACAACAGAGAACCCCTGAGGGAGCAGGAGAGCAGTGGGATGCACACCCCAAATTCTCATAAGACCAGACTTAATGGTCTGACTGAGACTAGAAGGCCCGCAGTGGTCACGGCCCCCTAGACCTTCTGTTGCCCCAGGACAGGAACCATTCCCGAAGCCAACTCTTCAGACATGGATTGGACTGGACAATGGGTTGGAGAGAGATGCTGGTGAGGAGTGAACCTCTTGGATCAGGTGGACACTTGAGACTATGTTGGCATCTCCTGCCTGGAGGGGAGATGAGAGTGTGGAGGGGGTTAGAAGCTGGTAAAATGGACACGAAAAGAGAGAGTGAAGAGAGAGATCAGGCTGTCTCATTAAAAAAAAAAAAAATTTTTTTGTCTCATTGGGGGAGAGTAATTGGGAGTGTGTAGCAAGGTTTATATGGGTTTTTGTGTGAGAGACTGACTTGATTTGTAAGCTTTCACTTAAAGCACAATAAAAATTATATTAAAAAAAGTATCAGGAGAAATTAAGCTTGCCAGAAAAGAAATGGAATGTAAAGTGGGGGGAAGGGGATTTCTCAGAGAACAGGACAACAACGAGACGAAAGGCAGACAGATAGAAAATTGAAGAGATATGGAACTACAGGATCGATCCAAGAGTTTCCATGTTTGAATAATAAAAGCTTTAGAAAGAGAAAGAGAGGAAACGAAGGGGATAAAGTTATAAAAGAAATAATTTCCCAGGGCTGAAAACCTGAGTTTTTTGAGCTAAGAGGCCCGCCAGAGCTGTGGCACATTGACTATAATGGGAACCACATCAAGATATTATTACAAAATCTCAAAACACCAGTAATAAGAAAAGATCCTAAAATCTCCCAGCAAGAAGGAAAAGAAGTCATGTACACAAGAGCAAGAATCCGCCGGGCATTGGATTTCTCTATGGCAACCCTAGAACCTAGTATGTGGAGGAGGTTCTTCAACATTCTGAGATGACTGTATTTCCAACCTAGAATTCCATACCTAGCCAAAATTTTACTTAAAATGAGGATAAAAATTAAGACTTTTTCACATGTATAATGTCCCAAGATATTTTTCTACTAAAACCAACACCTAGTGCCATCGAGTCTACTACTACGTTTAATTTGTATAACATATTTAAGCTACTACAGAAGAAGATGATATACCAAAACATGAAAGTAAAGCAAGAAAGAGGAAGATCTGGGTAATGTGGGGAACAGGACCTGGCACGGAGAAAGGGGAAGGGAACTTTTAATTGGATGATGTGGGGATATCTGGTGCCCTAAAAAGTAGGAAGGATTCCACGGAGGAGAGATCTTGTCATGATGGGTTGACTTCAGGGCTTTGATTCCAGTGTCACCGTCTGAAGTCTTTGCGTGGTTTTGCTTCAGGTATTTCCAGGAGGCTTGAAGCTTTGAAGTCCGTTATTGGAAGAAGACCTGAGATACATCAAGTTCATTTCTGGAGGCAGGGAATTTTCCGATGGCTCACAAAGAGATAGGAACTACGGAGATAACAAAGGCTAATATTGCATATGTCACACAGGGATCAGGGGATCTGGGAAACATATCCTCTCTCTATTTCGGCTGAGAACTGAGAACATTTATCTGGTTAGAAGGGCTTATTATTATGACAAAGGTCAGAGAAGAATCACCATACTGGATATTTTAAAGGAAAAATGCAGTAAGACAATTATACATCATTGGAAATTCCTCACTGGCCACATTACCCCCACAGACTATAGACTCTTATACACATTAAAAAAAAAAAAAACTCTAGCAGGTCCTGATCTTAGGAAGTTAGAAAATGCAGTTGAATAAAAAACAAGGTAAAAGTTTAGTTTGGGGACGTCTGCTTTTAGGATGAGGCATAAGGTTTCCATTGCTTCCTTTTTTTTTTTTTCTTTTTTGGAAACCAGCCCGAAGCAACCAGCAAAATGAAAAGTGTATCTCCGGGGATATCTAGCTCAACTGGTATAACATAGTTCATAAAGAAAATGTTCTACATCCACCTTGGTGAGTAGTATCTGGGGTCTTAAAAGCTCACGAGCAGCCATCTAAGATGCATCTTTTGGTTCCATCCCAACCAGAGCAAAGGAGAATGAAGAAAACCAAGGACACAAGGAAAATATTAGCCCAAAGGAATGAAGGACCACATGAACGACAGCCTCCACCATCCTGAGCCCAGAAGAGCTAGATGGTGCCCAGCTATCAACAATGACACTCTGACAGGGATCACAACAGACAGCCCTGGACAGAGCGGGAGAAAAATTTAGAACAAAATTCAAATTAATGAAAAAAGACAAAATTTACTGGTCTGACAGATACTGGAGGAATCCCCAAGTCTATGGCTCCTGGACACCCTGCTAATTCAGAATTGAATCACTCCCAAAGCTCACTTTTCAGACAAAGATTAGGCAGGCCTATAAAACAAAAAATAACACTCATGAGGAACGTGCTTCTTGGTTCAATCAAATATATGAGACCAAATGGACAACTCCTGTCCAAAAGCAAGCCAATTTCAAGCTACCAATCTGACATCACCGAATGTGGAGTTGAGAAGAGTGGACCACATTTTGCTCTTGCGAGCTGGTATGAGCTGGCTCCGGCACACCACTGCTGATAGCAATAAATCTAAATCAGCTAAGCTCTCCTGTAAAATGAGAAGACTTTTGTATTGGATCTTAAAGCAAAACCAATTTAGTACTCTCTACAGGAGACCCTCTGATTGAAAACTTTGAAAGTAAAATGGTGGGCAATTGTATACTAAAATCCATTGCCGTCGAGTTGATTCTGACTCATAGTGACGCTATAGGACAGAATAGAACTGCTCAACAGGGTTTCCAAGGAGTGGTTGGTGGGTTTGAACTGCTGACCTTTTGGTTAGCAGCCAAGGTCTTAACCACTATGCCACCAGGGCTCCTCACACCCAGTAGAATGGATATTATTTAAAAGAAAAAAAAAAAAACTTAAGAGACATTTCACTGAAGAGGATAAACAGATTACAAGTAAAGCCCATGAAAAGATATTCAATATCATTAGTCATTACAGAAGTGCAAATTAAAACCACAATGAGATTTCACTACACACGTATCAGATTAGCTAAAATAAAAAATACTGGCAGCACTCAATGTTGATGAAGAGTGGAGAAATAAGATCACTTGTACATTGCTGACGAGAATGTAAAATGGGACAGCCACTCTGGAAAAGTATGGCAGTTTCTTATAAACATGCAACTACCTACCATACAGCACAGTCGTTGCACTTCTGGGCATTGACCCCAGAGAAATAAAGACTCGTGTTGACACAAAAACCTGCACACATATGTTTATAGCAACTGTATTGGTAATAGCCGGAAACTGAAATCAGCCTAGAAGTACTCTAACAGGTGAATGGTTCAATAAACTGTGGTGTATCTAGCAATAAAAAGGAACAAACAATTGATACAGGCAACAACTGGATGATCTGCAGAGAATTATACTGAGTAAAAAATGCCAATCCCAAAAGGTTACATACTTACTATCTGTTCCTCTTTATTTATATAACAACCTTGAAATGATAAGATTATACACAAAAAAGGCAACAGGTGGGATCCTTATGGTGAGGTAAATGATCTGTATCTTGACTGTATCAATATCCTGACTATGATATTGTGCTGTAGTTTTGCAAGATGTTACTATTAGAGAAAGCTTGGTAAAAGCTACTGAGGTTCTCTCAGTATTATTTCTCACAACTGCATGTGAATCTGCAATTATCTCAAAATAAGTTCAATTTTTTTAAAAGCTAAAGGAGGATTTTTTTTTTCCTTTGGCTTCGAAATTACTGAAAATTGATACAACAAGGTTGTCAACATTTGATATACTTACACATTATTTCATGAAAACTATTTTAAAAAATCATGTTCCAATGCCATTGTTTGAACATCAGCTGTAGTTTGTCAATGTGTAGGACTAGGCTTCTGCAATTGGTTGCATTACTTATCATTATTATGTTTATCAACAACACTAAGTCACTAAGACTCTTAAAAAAAATTCATTAATAAAATTAAGAGGATTCTCTTGAGGGGTATTTTAAAATCTTACATTGGCAACAAAGAAAAGTTTGAATGTCTCATCCTGCATATGAAATTAGATGGGTCACTACAGAAAAATGCTTTAAACATATTTTGTTCACTCTTTGAAATGATTGTGTAACGCTTTGTTTTGATCAATATGGAAGCAAAACCAAAAATGGAGCTGTTGTGAAACTGACATATCTTTTGTTATTTGAAAAATTAAAATCCTTCTTCAACTGCGATAAGGTAGATCTCCTTAAAATGAAGGGAATTATAGTAAGATTTGTCAGCAAATTTATACTGTGTTCAGATAACCTCATTCACCAAGACTTTTCAAAATTTCCATCTTTGCATCAATTAGATAAGAGTAGTCTTAAGGACAGATTTGGAAATATACTGATCTTATTAAAGGTAGTTTAAAGATACAATGATTAAAGATCTACGTGGAAAATTGTCACCCAATATTTGCAGGATAATGTAGGCAAGACATCTGTTCTGCCAGTGAATGATTTAATCCACCTAATTAGAAGAAGTGCTGGATCTAATTCAAACTTTCGTATCCACTTCTTTGGAAAGAAGACACACTACGTATTTGTTTGGAACAGATTTCAATGGACTATTGCAGTTACTACAAAGGGTGAATAGTTAAGCGGAAAGTCGACATACTTTCAACGAAACTTAGAACTAAAATTATTAACATGGATATTTTCATCAGCAGCATCCCCTTAGATTAATTTTGTAAATAAATGTCATTTTTAAATGAAGTGTTTAAATTTTATTTGCATGAGAAACCTGTTGTGAAAATGACATCTTTAACTCCAAGCAGCAAGGGGAAAAAAAATGTGCGCGAGGAAGGGACAGAGCTGAGAATGGTTGTCCTGGTGTCTGAGCGACTGGCGGTTGCGCGATGGGCGAGAGAGCGCCCCCTTGAGGCGTTGGCTGTTCGGCTCGCTGGCCGAATGGAGCCCAAGCTGTTAGCCTCTCCCCTCGACAACCATGATGTGAGAATCTTTTATCAAACAGGTGACTATTAAACCGTACTCAGAGGTGGATTTTCCAACAGGCAAAGTAAGCACCTTGCTTACCAGATCACCTGTAGTGAACAATTTCATGTCTTTTCACCACACTTTAGATTCTGCTTCTAGGTATGGCTGGCATCTGTCTCTCTCCCAACCAACCCCATTGCACCTTCCTACAGATTCAAAGCTTCTTCAAATTTACAGCCCCTGGCAGGGATGGATTACCCAGTGAGCAAGTCACCACTGAAACCCATGTGAAATTGTTCATTACAGATTAGGGAGTAAGCACAAGTAAACCCGTGCTTAGCTTGCTTACTGAGTAACCTGCCTCTGGCCACACTGTGCCAAGAGCCGTGGCTAGGAGCCATTAGGTAAGACCGAGGAGGAGCAATGGGGAATACCAAAGCGGACTTTTCCCCAAGGCCCAGGCCGTTGGCCCGCCAAGCAGCAAAGACCCAGAGGGGGCGGGGCCGGGCGCGCGGCCGGGGGCTGGCCTGTTGCCCGGGAAACCGCTGGGCAGGCATCCGCAGCGTCCAGGTGCCGGTTTCAGTTGAACGGCTGCCGGTGGACCAGCAGTTCGTTACATTACGTTAAGGCCCGGGCCGGTCAACCGGTGAAGAGTCCCCCCAGAGGCGCCGGGCACCGAGGCCCCTGCGACTACGTGGTTGCAGTTAGGCAGCCAGGGGCACCAAGGGCGATGGAGCTGGTTGGGGTCGGTGGTGCCCTGACCTGGGGGTGTCTCTGGACTGGGCCGCCGGATCCGCGGTTCGCTGCCCGGTCCTCATTTCTTACAGATCGAGGCCTGTATCCCCTAGTGGAGCGCATGGGAAAGGGAGAATCTGCAGAGAGAGCCGCTCCTCCACGTGGGTAAGAAAACGCCCTCCTCAAGGTTAGACTTGGCCTGGTCCGCCCAGAAGAGGAGGACCAACTGGACTTGAGGGTCACAAGCTGGACACAAGTCCACAGCTCTAGCAAGCTCCCCCAGTAGCCTCTGGAGGTCACAAACCACTTCCTGCTTCTGGCTTGGAGAGGGAATATGTTGACCATGAAATATCCTTGAAGGAATTGGAGTTAAGGCCTGCAAGTCACATTTTCAGGTGGGAGTCTGTAGTTGCCCACCTAGGGTCCACAGGAGTTTGGCCCCAAATACCCAGGTGTGGGTTTCACTGATAATCAGTGGTCTAATTGGCAAAGGGATGTCCTATCTACCCACTTCGTCCCCACAATACCTCTTTCCAAGGGGTTTTCACAGGCTCAAAAACTCACTCTTTCTCAGTGAATCCCAGTAGATGGGATTTCGAGGTTCCCCTTTGAAGTTCGAGTTCCTCAAGGATAGCCTAGGGAATCTCACCACTTTCTTGACTTTCACGCATCTGGAATTTCTCCAGAGACATAAGCCCCAACTGGGACCGGCTTCATTGGGGCATGGCCTGTGTAGTCTCAGGGGGCTCCACACTGGGAAGAGCCCTGGGATGGTTTCAGTGCTCTGCCGTTGCAGTCTTGAAATTCTTAACTTTTGAACAAGGCACTCAACATTTTTATTTTGCATTAAAACCCACTACTGTTGAGTAGATTCCAACTCATATTGACCCTGCAGGGCAGAGCAGAACTGCCCAAGAGAGCTTTTGTCTTTACGGAAGCAGACTGCCACATCCTTCTCCCGTGGAGCGAGGGCTGGTGGATTTAAACCACCAACCTTTTGATTAGCAGCTGAGTGCTTAACCACTGCACGACCAGAGCTCTTCCCTCCCACAATATGTTGTTAGGTTGTTAGGTGCCATCGAGTCGGTTCCTACTCATAGCAACTCTATGTACAACAGAAGGAAACACTGCCTAGTCTTGAACCAACCTCACAATCGTTGTTATGCTTGAACCCATTGTTGTAGCCACTGTGTCAGTCCATTTCGTTGAGAACCTTCCTCTTTTTTGCTGACCATCTACTTTACCAAGCATGATGTCCTTCTCCAATGGCTGGTCCCTCCTGGTAACATAACCAAACTACCTGAGACAAAGTCTCACCGTCCTTGCTTCTAAGGAGCACTCTGGCTGTACTTCTAAAATATAGGAGTCCTCTAATTGTATTGGCATGGAATCCTGGGCTCAGGACGGCTTCGTGTCCTCCTCACTCAGGCGTAGAGGTTGTTGTTCTCCCCCCACTGCCATCACCACACACACGCCCTTACTCAACAGTGAAGATTTTCTGCCCCTTCTCCAGTGACTTTGGGCTATTCTTAGGTAAGGAAGGGTCTGCGCAGGACTTTTGCCTTTCCCACAGTGGGAGCTTACTCCCCTCCTACAGACCTTCACCACCAAGGAGGGCTCTCTCTGGTCTCCTGCCTTGTCCCAAATCTTTCTTGTCAGTACCCAGTACAGATCCATGGAGAAGAGACTAAAAATAGGTCCAAACTTTCTTTCTGTCTAAGGCTCCCAGGGGTTCTGTACTCTCATGCTAGACCATAGTTGGCCTTTATCAATTCACTAACAGTTTTAGCTGGATTCTTACCTGCCTGTATAGTACTTGGTGTCTCTTCTTCTTGTGCTTTGCCACAGGTGAGCCACTTCTCACATCTTGTCTCTCTTTGGTGGGGCAAGTCTTGGATTTTAGGCTCTTTGATTGCTCTTAGACTTTAGCTAGGGTGACCAACCATCCCAGTGTGCCTGGGACTGAGGAGAGTCCTAGAACATGGGATTTTCAATGGGAAAACCAAAAACTTCCAGTAGTCACCCTGACCTCAGTTCTCTGTTGGATTCAAAAAAAGTTATGATTTTGCAATTTTTATGATCGTTGGGGTCAGAGTGACACTCTAGATTTCTTTGGATTAGGCAGAAGCCAAACTATTGAAATGTTTATGCATGTTGAATCTGAACAAAAGTGTTCCTTGAGGTAGTGAGAAGCCATGTGAGAAGCATCTGTGTCTTCCTAAGGCAGGGGGATCCCTGTGAAATTTTCCCTAAAATAAAGAATCAGCAAATTGAGGTTAGCCTTTGTCATTCTTTTGTCTGTCAGCAGCAGATTCATCTGATTGCTTGAGTGAATCATATTTGAAGAGATGGATCTGCACCTATTCTTTCCACAACAAATTTTATTTCTACTAGGTGAGCACCTCCTATAGTTTTTAAAAGAAACTAAAAAAAAAAAAAAGAGCTTTATGATCTTTTCAATCAGCTTTCAACAAGAATATGGACCATTTGTGTGTGCTCACATATGTGTAATCTTGTTATCAACTGTCTGGAGTCATATTTGATTTACATTGTTATCAGTGGTACATTTCATTTTTGTTTTTTATTTCAGACCTTATGGGAGCTAGGAGTGTTTGGGACCCCTACAGCACTAATGGCTATGAGGTAGGCAGCCTCAAGGCATTATTGACATGTGATGATGAAGGCTCTATCATTTTCTCAGTTGCTTCTTTGAGTATCCAGGAGAACTACTTATGACCTTTGAGTGAACTTCCAGGCTGTGCATGTGATCTCTTCCTACTGAATGGTCAAGACAGTGACTTCAGTATAGTAAAAAATGGCACTTTTTTGCATAAATCATAAGACCTAGAACATTTATAATCTCAACAGCTATGGGGTTTTTTGTGGCTGTAAATATAGTAAGAGCTAAGACTTGTGTAGCGTTTATTATGTACCAAGGCATTGTTCCAAGAGTTTTACATACAAGAACACATGGAACCCTCACACATATAAACTTTACATAAACCCTATCAAACCGAGTATTATTTTTTTAATAATATTTTATTGTGTTTTTGGTGAAGGTTTACACAGCAGTTTAGGTTCCCATTCAACAGTTTCTGTGCAAGTCGTTTAGTGACGTTGGTTACATTCTTCAAAACATGTGAACATTCTCATTATGTCTGTTCTGGTTGTTTCACTTCCACAAATCTAGTTTCCCTTCCCCCTTACATTCTCTCCTTTGTCTTAAAGTAATTGTTGACCATTTGGTCTCATGTAGGTGATCTTTTAAAAGAAGCACAGTACTTCAGGGTGATATTCATTATTTTTTGAGCCAATTTGTTATTTCGCTACAAGACGAGCTCAGGTCAGATTGGTTTCAGTTCAAGGTTTGATGAGTATCTCAGGGCAATAGTCTCAGGGAGTCCTCCAGTCTCAACCAGTCCAATAAGTCTGGTTTTGTTTTTTTTTTTTGTTTTTAGATTCTGTTCCTTATTTTTCTCCAATTTTCTCAGAGTCCATCTTCTGCGGCTCAGATTAGAATGGCTGGTAGTAGTAGCAGGACATCATCTAGTTCTTCTGGTCTCAGGGTAGATGAGGCCTTGGTTCCTGTAGACTGTTTGTCCTGAAGATTAATTTCTTCTTTGAGTCTTTGGTCTCCTCCTTTCTCTTTTGCTCCAGATGAGTAAATGGCTGCTTGCAAGCTTTTAAGACCCCAGACACTACTCACCAAACTAGGATTTAGAACATACTTTTATAAACTATATTACGGAAATTGAGATGTCCCATGAGACGATGGTCCTAATCCTTCAAACCCAGAAATCCAACCTCGAGAAATGTTTGATTATGTCTAAGAAGTATCCATAATTGTGCCCCCATGTGCTTTATGGTATATATATATGAATATATGTGCCTACATTCACATAGATGCATATACATATACGTACACCGATATATACATACATATACACATATATACTTACCTACATACATACATACCTGCACATATATTTTTTGGTTGTTTCTGCCATTGTTTCAAAATTATATATGCTGTAGAAATTACAATAATGTCCTTGTTTCTTGTGTATGTACTTTTTAGTGTCATCATTCACCCTTGTCAAGCTGTATACACTTCACCTGCGTTCTGAATTACCTTTCCCATCAAGAAAAAATAACAAGTGTCTACTATTTACAGAGTGAATCCCCTGTCTCCCTCATCCCTGTTACTTGTTCATGTCATTTCATAAAAGTGAGAATATACAGTATCTGTTTTTTTGTGATTAACTTATTTTGCTCAACGTAACATCCTCCAAACCAAAACCAAACTCATTACCATCAAGTCGATTCCAACTTATAGCAACCCTATAGGACAAAGTAGAACTACCCCATAGAGTTTCCAAGGAGCAGCTGGTGGATTCGAACTGGTGACCTTTTGGAAAGCAGCCAAGCTCTTAACCACTGCACCACCAGGGTTCCTAATGTCCTCCAGGTTCACCCATATTCCAAGATGCTACAGGAACTCATTTTTCTTCATCACTGAGTAGTGTTCTGTTGTATTTTTGTAGATTTTACTTATCCATTCATCCGTTGATGGCCACTCAGGTTGTTTCCATCTTTTTGCTCTTGTGAATAGTGCTGCAGTGAACATAGGTGTGGAAACTAAGTATTATCATCCACGTAAATTTATTACAGAAGAGGAAAATGAAGAACAAAGAGATAAGGAAAGTGGTTAAGGCCACACCGGTGGTAAGTGGTGGCATTGGGACTTGAGCTCAGGTGGTCTGTTTTCAGAATTCTTTTACCTGCTATGACAATAGCCAAAGACACAGAGATGTAAGGATTTCAACCTGCAAGAGGGTATATAGAGAGTGGGAGTTGTGTATATATGAAAAAAACCTTTAAATAACATTTCTATTTCAGGTCATGTACCAATGAAGGATGTACGGAAGGCAAAAGCGGACATGCTAAGGAAAAGGATCCAGAAAATAGTACAGCGATTCCTTGGACTGGCTACAAGTTAAAAGGAAGTGTAAATTGTACAGACAGCTGTGGTCATTTGATGGAAACTTCACGTGACACAAATGACCCGGTAATGGTGAAAATGCTAGAAAAACACTTGCAGGAAGATCTCTACATCTGCATGTAAAATAGTTGAGTACTTTCAGTCTCAAAATTGAAGATTACAGAGAAGTCACTTGCCATACAGAAAAAAAAAATGAGATTTAAAAGATTTATCAATTCCATTCATGCTAAAGTGATTACAGATAAGACCAAGGAATGGTATGTATAAAAAAATTCAGTTTGTAAGTGACAGCATGGATGTTATGACTGTGTTAGCCAGCCCAGTGAGATCCAAGAATAACTATGACATCCCACAGACCTCCTTACCTGTTTGTGGAATCTGGAGGCCACATAAGGAAGATAGGACTGTCAACAGATGTAGCCACAGCAACTTTCATGGAGTCTACTGGCAGGGACTTGGACTTTCTTGAAAGAGTAGGATGCTTTGACGGCTCTGTGATTGGTTTTTCAGGCCATGTGATTGTCACAACGAAGTATAGTTTATGACTATGGGTGCTGTGATACCTTTTAGCCTGACCTGAGGGCAGCCACCAAGATCCTTCCTATACCTACTGGCTGAACTAGGTGGCTTTATACAGCTCTGATTAAATGACATTCAAGTGGGAACCTGATATCCTCACATAGACAAAGAGGGTTGTGTTAAAAGATACAGTGATATAGAAGTTCTGTAGAAGATTCCTCGAAGTTGACTTTGACCATGGTTCAAAATGCAAAGAAGGTTGGTAATCTATTACGACGTCTAGCCCTTGGTAAAATGATAGTATTCTGTGCATTACCATAGCACTCTTGGAGCCCTGGTGGCACTGTGGTTAAAGCACTTGGCTGCTAACTGAAAGGTTGGCGGTTCGAACCTACCAGCTACTCCGTGAAAGATGTGGCAGTCCACTTCTGTAAAGATTTACAGCCTTGGAAACCCCATGGGACAGTTCTGCTCTGTCCTATAGGGTCACTATGAATCGGAATTGAGGACACTGGGTTTGGTAGCATTCTCATCCTCAAGACAAGTGAAACAACCAATTTAGCAAGTTCAGTTGTGTCATGATAAATGGGAATTTTCTACCCAAAAGAATTGAGTGCAGGTGTACTTTTGAAGGGTTACTTGAATGTTTAAGGTATTGTCAGCAATGAGGAGAAAGGAGGGCGCTGCTCTACTAACAGCAACTCAGTGGTGCTTGTTCTTTATATATATATATATATATATATATATATATATATATATATATATAATGATTATTAACTCTTTAAGTTAAAGTGATCCCACAAAGGACTGGATTTGAAGCTGGGTGAAGGATACACTGTGAGTAAGGGGCCAGAGGACATTGGGTTGGAGGTGTTTTATGAGTGTGGCTTCTCGAGTCTCCTCAGCTCCTCCCAGCAGATATTTAGTCATGTTCTTCCTGCTCAGGGTGGGGGGCTTACCAAGCCCCTGATTTTCCCTACTACATTATGCTGAAATCCCAGTATGTTAACTCACTATGGTTTAAAAAAAAAAAAAAAACTGCCTTTCACAAGCCAGGTCATCTGTCATGCAGCGTTCAGAATCTGGAAACAATCCTTGCTAAGCCATCAGCCCCATCTTGCTATACTGCCTGCAGTTTATGATAATGATTAGGCATCGTACGAACACAATCATACTGCAACGGTGTTAAGAAGGAGGTGGCTGTCAAGGGCAAGTGCACTGAGCTCTCTGCAATGTCAAGAGCTATAGTTGGAGCTGAGCAAAGTAGGCCTGGCCAGGTCTTAGCACATACGTATATGTGCAGTCATCTCTCGGTATTGGTTATTGTGAAAATGATGATTCTAATTGTCTGGGATTGGTTAGTGGCTTCAGTCCTGTTCACTTCTGTAGATTCTTGACTTTACCTTTCTCTGATAATTCCTTACTATTTTGTTATCTCTTTGATGCTTAAAAGAATATTTTAAAAATATTTTATCCAGTTTTTTAGTTGTTTTCAGCTGGAGGACTGATCCAAATAACCATTGCCAGGAATGGTAAATGTGGAAAATAAATTATTAATGCACAGTATTTTTTTAAAAAATGCTGCAGTTTTTTCAAAACATTAAAAAAAAATGGATGTTTATATCCTTGAAAAAAAAAAAAAAAAAAGAGCCCTTTTTAGCCCACAACTTTAACCAGATATGAGAAGCACAAGATGGTTTGGGTATAAAAACCCTACTGGTAAAAAGATAAACAGGGTTGTATGTGTGGCCTATACCCACTCCAAAGTGCAGCCCTTCTGGTATTTACTCAATGGGTTCCAAGGAATCTTTCCCACAACTTCAGAAAGCCTCACAAAATGCAGAGGTGTGCCTAGTACCGGACCCTTTTGCGGTTGCGGCACTTTCTATGAGGTTCAATTTTTCCATCGCTTTAACCGGGCTGGAGAAGTCAAACTTCGGAAGCACAGGTGGCTTACATTCTTATCCCAAAGAAAGTTTCTGTCTGAAATAGCTTACGGATGTCCGAAAGTTGACTTACTGCCAAGTTTCTAAGCATTTGATGGATAATATTTTAACCACCTCCCACCTCCCAAGTTGATATTGCACCATGTTTTGGGGTTTGTTTTTCCTGTTTGTCTCCTGTGTTGGGTTGATCCCTCGAATTAGGCAAGATTCTCAGAGATGATGCATCATCCCAATCTCGTCCTGACAAATCAGAATAGAATCTTTCTGGGCAAGGCTGGGTCTGTTATATTTAGATACCCTTTGAGGGGGTAAACCTGGTGCCACTGAGTTGACTCTGACTCATAGCAACCCTATAGGACAGAGTAGAACTGCCCCAGAGGGTCTGGCAGGGATAGCTGGTGGATTCCAACTGCTGACCTTTTTGTCAGCAGCCATAGCTCTTAACAGCTACGCTACCAGGGCTCCTTTGAGGGGATAAAGGAGATGGAAATCCAGTAATGCTACAAGGGTCCATTTGGAAGGCAAACTAACAACACTTTCCAGAGGCCAGATGTTTACAGTCTGGTAAAAATACCTCATCTTGAATACTCTAATTGGTGCTTGACAATTAGGATTCATTACGATCCCTGCAGGCAAGGGTTGGGGTAGGAGGGAACCAGCTTTGCCAGCTGTTTCTACAATTCTTTAAGGGTGCTCAGCAGTCTCTTGATGCATGTCAGTATCCCCTGAAGGTGGTAAGGGTTGCTTGTGGTGGAGTCCATGACCCCTGTAAGCTTGTGTGTGGGTCAGCAGAAATGTCAGACTTTAATCGCTATGGTAGCAAGCATCACCTTCTCTCAGATAAGGGCTACAACCCAACTAGTTATAATATCAATGCCTTCCCCCAGTGCCTTTCTTTTCCCTCCCTGAATCTGTAGGTTTACGGGATCGTGCAGGATAGCAGTCCCAGTGGATCAGAGGGGCACTGAGTCTCCTCAAAAAATTTTTTTCATTTATCAACTTAGATGGTGATGTTGTTGATATCTAAACCAGTAAAGCTATATTCTACCTTGTTACTGAACCTAATATTCATGTTTTGAATATAGACTTTCAAACTATACCACAGCATGTGGGAACTTTCCAGTTCACAATTCACAAATAACGAGAGAGTGGGGACTTCCCAAGCGACAAAGGGCCTTCCTAGCCTTCTAGCATTTTTTATGTGACAAGGCAAATCACGGCCCACCACAGTCCACCCCTTAGTTGGTAACTTTTGTCCAGGCCAACATGATGCCACCACTTATTTTAATATAACTTGTCATATAAAAAAAAGAAAGAGAAATATTGCTCCACAAATAATAAAACTCTTCATTATTAATTTCCATTTTATTAAAAGTTGTGGAGGACCAGGACCACATGAAGCCTGCTCAGTTTAGATACTTCCTTATGGACATGTCTTGCCTAATTCCATGTGTCTGGGCAGTTGTCTGGGATATAGGTGCAAGGATTGATGGAAATTCTAATGATCAATATAGCACACGCACCTCTCTTCCTAACTAGAATATAATCCAAAGACGTGTGGTTTTGGACCACCATATTTCTTAATGCTACCATTTCTTCATCATCACTGCTGCATAACTCATTGTACATAGTAACTCCATTATACCCAGCAAAAAACCTGTCAGTCTGAACTTTGGAAATTGTAAATTCTGTTCCTGAGCCTAATATGAATTTTTGGGAGCCATTTAGTGGCTTAACACTAGCCTGGTCAGCCTCAAATAGCAACTCTAACTGTATTCCTCAGACAGCCACTGGTAGGTGTGTAATCTCACACCCCATAGGCAGAAGAATTAGGAGTGGATCTTCACTTTTTACTAAACCCTAAGGTCCAATTTGTGGTACTTAATATGGATGTTATGGTATGGGGCTTTTATGTGCGTCCTCGATGTTGCAAGTACTGGTGCCTATTCCTTTCAGCTAGGACTTAGAGAAGCTTATATAGATAGCCCTGGGGACTATGCTTAGGAGAGGAGGGGCCAGGAAATATCTAGGGAATTGAGGAATGGATCTTCTCTCTGACAGTTCTAATTAAATGCTCAGTTATATTTAGCCATGTTCCCGGCTGGTAGAGTATTGATAAGTCTAATTGTCGGCATTCCTACGTGTGCTTTCTTTTATAGCCCCAGTAGGCCTTCCATGTATTATCGCTTTTCTCTTAAATTTAGCCTTTGTGCAGGCTCTTCCTGTGCAACTGTTCTGATATTTTACTGGGCACCATAATTTCCCATTCTTCAGTTGCTCTGGAATGAAGTATATAACTCCTGCACTTGGAATCCGTATTCTGTATCTGCAGCTTCTAGATTGATTAGATGGATTACTTTGGCATATAGCTGAAGAGGCCCAGTTTAGTATTTTCTTGAGAAAAGTCAACTCCTACAGGTGCTCTGAGTCCCCTGAGAGTACCTAGGGCAATGAGAGTGATCATTCCTTCAAAGTAGACCTGCCCTCCCCTGTAATCATTGCTGTTGGGCTAGAATGAGAGCCACTAACTTATTGGTTATAACTTTATTTCAATTGATATTATAGCCAGCCCTTCTGGACTTATCTTCACTTCTTGCATGTGGACAGCAGATATCTTCTTGAGCTTCGTTCCAGTAGTTGCCATGCAGAGTGAGGTCCAGATAACAGTTATATGTTGTTGGCAATGCCTGGTCAGAGCTCTTAGCACAAAGAGTCCCCAGAGGTGAGCATTCCACTCACCCTCTTCACTGGGAATTAATACCTGGAGAAGTATAATAAACAGTATTCTTTGAGAAGGCTTTAAATGAGGATGACCTCAAGAACCCTAGCTAGTAAAGCCAGGGTTCTCAAGGGAGGAGACTTCACACCAGTCAAATATGGTGGCAGCCCAGCCCTTCAGTTCTTCCCCCACATCCTTGAAGGCTTATTTCTTTAGTGATTGGAGCCAAATGGTCACTGTAGAAATTTTTATGGAAAGAATGGTGAAGTCATGCACAACAAATAGAAGAGTGTCAACCAGATGCTTTCTGCAGCTTGCTAAAGTCAGTGTTTGGCCAACCTGGCTGGACTGTGATAGGCAGCTAAAGGTTTTTTGCTGCTAAAGTGTGGGGTATACCTTCCCCATCTTCATTACCCATCCAGTGTTCAGGCCTCTCTGCCAGAACTCTGAGAGCCTGTGGGCTCCTACAGGGGTAATTGTGGCTTGGTCTCCAATGTTTTATAATCCCTAAAAGCTTTGTCTTTCACCCTGCTTCCTGACTAGCCTGTTACTTGTACATAAGGCCTCCTGTTCCTAAGTGTTCCTAGTGGGGAAGTGTCTTATATGAGGACAGTGGTAACCCCACAAGGGGCTGTCGTTCCAGAACTGTCTGAAGCTTGAGTATTGGAGTTAAGGGGCAGACAGTTCAGTCAGCACTCTCTTTCATTTCTCTTGGTATTCCCTTACCATAGCTTTATGGCTCAGAATCGACTCAACAGCAGTGAGTTTGGTTTTCTTTCAATAGTCAGACCAATAGGTCTTTCTATTGAGACCCTCCCTCTTTCTCTTTTTTAGATCTCCTCCATTTTCTTTAGGTTATTTTGGTAGCTGGAATGCCCAGAAGGCCTCCTAAGCCGTCTTCCTCAAAATGGTGTATAGGAGAGACAGTGCTACTTAGCTACTCCTCTCCTCGTACTTCTTTATTAGCAGAACTTTGATTTGCATGGGGGGTGGCAGTGTGCTCTGCTAAAAAGCTTCATTGTCCATCCTTCACTATAGACAAGATGGCCGCGGGACACAGTTCATGTCAATGAGGTGGAACGAAAGGTAGTTGAGAGGGGTTTTTGGTAAAGCCCCTTACAAGGGAGTAGGCTCAGGACATGTGCACTGTTTCCCTGCTTTCTTCCCCTTCTACCTGCCTGCGGTGTAGGGGAGGCACTGGAAATAGAGCAGATGTCTCACAGCAATGAGGTGACCATGAAAGAAAAGCCAAGAGAACAGCTTGTATCCCATCTGGGAAGACTAGGTTAGCAGGGTGGGTAGACTAGGTTAGCAGGGTGGGTAGGCTAGGTATGAACTCAAGGCAGTGAGACCCCATTATTTTTGCACACTTCCCCTAACCTCACCTCCTTAGGGTTGGAAAAAAAAAAAAATCCCTATGTCACTACTCAGATCCATACTGTTTGCAAATCTTCAACACGTTTACAGTAGAAGTGCTGCAAAAAAAAAAAAAAAGGAAAGGAAAGAAAAAGAAAAGATCTGAGACTTTTCTTATAAATGGGGCGTCCAAGATCCTCCAGTGGTATGGCGGTATGCAGTTTGAAAGTTGTTCAACAGATAGCAAGTTGGTCAGTTTTGACAATTAGGTAAATTATGGATAATATATCTGTAGCAGCTGGCTTTGAAATAGTAGTAATTTGAATGTACATGAGGTATTACAACACATTACCTGTTTTAAGCTGATATTCATAATTTAAGTTTTGCGGGGCTCATTAATTGCGTTTCAGATTTCTACTTATTTTCAGCCAATTATTCCTTTTTGGTGCTATTTATAACAGTGAAGCATTGGAACAGATTAAGATCTCCAAATATAACATGTTACTGCAACAATTTACAAAATTTGAAAAAGAAAAAGTCATGTATTACTCACATGAATTATGGTTATAAAATTGTATCTGTAATGATGGATACATTAAGCATTTTGTCAAAATCCATAGAACTGTACAAAACAAAAAGTGTTGTAAACTATGAACTAAGGTAAATTATGGACTTCAGTTAATAACAATGTATCGGTATTGGTCCATCAATTGTAACAAATATATTACAAGAATGCCAGGTGTTACTAGGGGGCAGGGGCATATGGGAACCCTTTACACTTTTCCTGTAAACCTGAAATTTTTCTAAAATAAAGCCTATTAAAAAATAGTATCTACGGTGTCTCTGTTTTACAGAAAAATTGTTTTCTGCATGTACATATAATCTGGAAGGTTTATATCATCAAGCTCTTAACATTGTTTTTTCTAGATAAATGAGATAATAGATGTTTTAAATGTTCTCTTGGTTTTATTTAATTTTTCTGTAATGAGCTTCCTTATTCGGTTATGAGGCTCAGGTGAGATTAAATCTTTGTCAACTGTGAGGCAATAAAAAGGGTAAATTTTTTTTATGAAATGCTGTTTCAGTGGCCTGACTCCGAGCTGCACTGGGCAGGATGACTAGCTGGCAATGTCTACCTCGGAAGAGTCTGTTTCTGAGTGGAGGTCTGGGATCACCTGTCTTCAGGTTGGGCCAAGGCCTTTGACTTCACTCTAGCATTGATGATGGAAAAAAATTTAATAATTTTCCGCATAGACCTAAAACAGGTTATGTTATGAGTATAGGCCATCTCTCTTCTAATGGAATCTGTGGCCAGTTAGGACTTTTGTTCCTTTTGATAAGACCCATAAATGAAGGTAACTCTCAAGCTCCAGCACACACCTAACAGAGGCCAGGTATCTAGGATAAAAAGATGCAGACGCCCTCTGTGGGCTCTAGACAAAGGGACTCTTAAAATATATATTTAAAACTGTATGATGATGGAAACTGGAATGTATATACATAATGAGCTAGGGTCACAAAAAGTGTGACATAGATATCAAAGGGTCCCCAAACCTCACCTGCTCTGGTCTTTGGAGGTTCAGATACATCAATTCTAGTGCGTCCACACAATGGAAATATATTCAGCAATATAAAGAAACAAATGATGTGAATGTATGTTAAATGTATTATGCTAAGTGAAGGAAACCAGACTCAAAGTTTGTCAAGGGTATACATCCATTTATACTACATTCTGGAAAAGGCAAAACTATAGGGACAAAGCATAGATCAGTGGAGGTGACTGTTGACCACAAAGGAGCAAAGTTTGCTGTCTAATAATCTGCCAGTTAAATGAGACTTAGTCTCTAGTAGGTTTTTCAAGAAGGGTTCACAGGCACAAGATTTCCTGTGTTTTTTTATCTTCAAAACAATGTTTCTATAAACAATGTTTCTTCAAAACAATGTCGCCTGGCTAGGTATAAAATCCTTGGTTCACACTTTCTTTCCTTGAGGTTTTGTTTGTTTGTTTGCTGTTTTTAATTCTCCTCCATTGTTTCCTTGCTTTGTGTGTTATTTTCGAAAATCTGATCCCAGTCTGATTCTTTTGACCTTGTAAATTATTTGATTGGGGCGGGGGCAGGGTACTGGGGGCTTTGAGGTGTTTCTATTTTTTTCCCTTGATCTTTGAAATCATTTTATTAGGTTATGTCTTGGGGTCGATTATTCTAGATTAATCTTCCCAGGTATCCTGTACATCCTGTCACTATGGAGATTAATGTCTTATTTATGGAAACTTTTCTTCAATTATTGTTTTAAAATATTAGTTCCATTGTATTATTTTTCTTCTTTGGAGGCTCCAATTATATCTTGTTCTTTTGCCTGTCTTCCACGTCAAGTCACTTTCTTCCCGACCCTCTTTATTTCTTTCTCTATGTCATTTTAGTATTATTGGTTATCTTCATAATTTTTTTAAGTGCCCTTTACTAAGTTTTCATTTGAGTCCACCCTCCCTTGGATACCTTGATACCTTGGATGCTTTCGTTTCAATTCTGAGATGATTTTCCTTCCATTTATCTCCTGAGTTCAGTAAGCTTTCTTTTAATCTCTTTTCAAAAACTCCACTTATTTTTTACCTATCGATTGAAAGCAGTTTTTCATGTTTCCAAATACTCGTTTAATTTTGTCTGGGGTGTTGTATTGCAGTTTTCTTCCACTTCATTGTGGGTTCTCCCCCCGCCCCAACACTTGGAAGTGTGGAGGATTTTCATCAGTTGTGGTATATTGATTCTCATTTTGTTTTTTTCTTTCTTATAGCAGCTCTGTATAGATTTATTCAAATTTCTTCTATTCTTTTAGTGGATTTGGGATGATTTACAAGTTTCTTAGTTTAATGATGCCCTCTTCTGTCAATGTAGCAAAGTACAGTTTCTTTAATGATTGGGTAAATTTGTTAGTTCTTCAGTATGGTTGAAAAGTATCACCTCCCCAGGAAGAGCCTGTAAAAGCACATAGTATTCTTGCATTACCCCAAGGGAACAACCTCACCATTCTTCACATGGAATGCCATCTCCGAACCATCTCCGCACCATCTCCGCCTCTTTCCTGACTCCTCTCACTCTTTTACCACGTGCCCGCTCTCTCTGGAAACCCGTTTTGGTATGTTCCACTAAAACAAGGAAGTAAACCAAGAAAAAGGCAGTTGTGACATCCAAGAAGAAAAAAGGAATCCACAGAGAAGATAAAAAAAAAACCCAAACCCAGTGCCCTCGAGTCATTCCGACTCATAGCGACCCTCCTTATTCTTTCCTAGATTCTAAACCAAAAACAAAAAACCCACTGCCACGGAGTCGATTCTGACTCATAGCGACCCTATGGACAGAGTAGAACTGCCCCATAGAGTTTCCAAGGAGCGCCTGGTGGAGTCAAACTGCCAACCCTTTGGTTAGCAGCCGTAGCACTTAACCACTATGCCACCAGGGTTTACAGAGGAGATAGGCAAAGGTAATTCCTGGGGTGATGATCAAATGAAGTTCAAAAGAAAATAATCATTGAGTGTAAGACTAGAAAGCCACTAGTTCAGGCAGGTACATCTCCCACAGCCCCTCCTCAAAAAAAAAAAAAAAAAAAAAAAAAAATGAAGGCGATAGAATAATACTTATAAATAAATATACAGAGAAATGTTTTACCGCTCTGTCAAAGTTTGGAGAGAAATTAATGATATTACAAAGAACACTAAGCAAACAAAAAATGCAATTATTAAATCTAGGGGAAGGGGTGTGGGTTTAAAACAAAATGTAACCATGAAACGTCATTATTATCTTTGCGACTCTATCACGTGGCACCAGGGTTGGGCAGTGTAGGTATCCTGATTTTTATTGGTTGAATGAGCAAGTGGGTGGGTGGGTGGGTGCATGGATGAATGGATGCATGGATGGAAGCATGGATGGACAGAGGATCCAATTTGCTTAAGAAATAATAATTTCTGAAAGAAGAGGGCACAGAGAGATATCAGGGGCTATATTCAAAGAATTTAAAATGTACTTTAATCCTGGACTAGAAGAGTTGGAATCGACTCAGTGGCAACCAGCAACAACAGCTAAAGGTTGCTGAGTTAGGCAATAGTAGAAACTTCAGTGCTAAGAACAAATTTGGAAAGTGTTACAGCTCTTGAGTAGTGGCCTGACAGGGTTAGTGTCCTTCCTGCTGGTAAGGACGAAGTCTTGCTATGTGGTGTCTAATGGAATTTACCATGGTCTGGGAGGAAACAACTTACATGAGCAAAACTGAAGGAAAATAAGCTGAGATTATTAATTGCTGGCCAGATATAGCAGACAGTGAGGTCACCATGGTTAGTACAGACCAAACCACTAACTTCCTTTTCTTGGTGAGCAGCACATGGAGCATTATAATCTACCACTGTTGGATTATTTTCTTGTGAGAGTGGTTACTCAGGCTTCTCTGTATTTTTACTCTTCCTCAGAACTCTCAGGTGAACGCTGTTTCATTACTCAGGCTACACACTCTCCCAGTGATTATGCTCTAAGAATGAAGTGTTTCCCGTTTGAAAAGAGGCGTTCACGTAAAGACCTAGCAGACATTTCTCTTTTGATCTCTTTCCACAGAGATGCTTAAGACTAACTGCTTTGTCTCAGCCTGAGCTGCAGAGTTTAGCAGCTTCCAGCCATTCTCAGATAGTATGCCCTGGTGGTGCAAAGATTAAGCACTCAACTGCTAACCAAAAGGTTGGGAGTTCAATCTGCTCTGTAAAGATTACAGCCTAGAGGCAGTTCTATTCTGTCACATGGGGTCCCACCCAACAACAACAAGTCTATGCTTAAAGACTGACCCTTTTCTATTCATGTAATTGTGACTCTGGATAGCCCTCCCTCCCTCCTCCCCATTTTTTATTTTATTTCTTTGCCATTATTAAGAATATACACATCAAAACATACACCAATTCAGCAGTTTCTATGTGTACAATTCAGTGACATTGATTACATTCTTGAAGTAGTGCAACCATTCTCACCCTCCTTTTCTGAGTTGTTCTTCCCATTAATATAAACTCACTGTCCCCATAATGTTGCTATGTAATCTTCTGAGTTGCTATTATCACTTTGATTCCATAGAGATAGTTCTTAAAAGAACATAATGCTCAAGGCAGGCATCTTTTACTAGGTAAGCTACATTACAGAATCCACTCGACGGCACTGGGTCAGTGGGTAAGCTACATTATTATTAAGAAGACTTCAGGGGATATTTTTGGTTTAAGTTTTAAAGGTTATCTCAGGGCAATAATTTCAGGGCTTCATCCAGCCCCTTTGGCTCTAGAAAGACTGGAGTCCATTAAAATTTGAAGTTCTGCTTTGCATTTTCTCTCTTTTGATCAGGATTCTTCCATAGAATCTTTGATCAAAATGTTCAGCACTTGTAGCCAAGCACCATTTGGTTCTTTTGGTCTGATGGCAAAGGTAGCAGTTGTTTATGAAGGCAATTCACCACAAATTCCATATCCTCCTCCTATTCCTGCCTCTCTTTCCTCCAATTGCAAGCTTTAAGACCCCAAGCAATGAACTAGGAGGTAGAACAGAAGCACTAAATAAGCACTAATAAGTTAAGCCAATTAACTGGGATGTCCCATGAAACCATGACCCTAAACCTCCAAACCTTGCAAATGGGTTTTCAGAGCTTCCTCATGAAGAATTTTATATAACTTTTTCCCACCTGTTTTAAGGGTCCTTAAATATTTCTCTGGCAAGAGGTAAAAACAAAGATCTGAGGAAGCACCAGTGAGACCTGTAGGTGATGCCAGGACCCAAGCCTTCAGTCCCGGCTCCTGTTTATTCAACTGTACAGATCCAGCTGTGGGCTCCCACAGAATGGAGTGGTTGCCATTACAGACAAACACCTGACCTCATGACCTCAGAAAGGCAGACCAGCTGTCATGTCTGCAAAGAGTGGGTCACTTTTTTAACTGGAACCCTGGTGACAAAGTGGTTAAGAGCTCAGCTGCTAACCAAAAAAGTCAGCAGTTTGAATCCATCAGCTGCTCCCTGGAAAACTTATGGGGCAGTTCTACTCTGTCCTATAGGGTTGCTATAAGTCGGAATCAACTAACAATTCAGTTATTCAAAACAACAGCACTACTTCATGGCTCCTGCCATCATCTTGCCCCCAATCCCTCCTCTTATCTGACCATGTATATGCAGGCACACACACAACCCAATAAAAGACTTCTCTGTCAGAGGCCATTTTGCTTCCCAAGGCTTTGCTTCATGCTTTGACTTTGACCCTTCATTTGGAGCTCTAGCCCCTCAAACTTCTACCCAAACAGGACTGGGAGGCAGTGGTCTGCAGTGGACCTGTCTTCATGACAGTTATCCCTTTCCTCCACTTCTGTTTTTTCTTGTATAAACACTGATGTCAGGTACCAGCCCTTCTTGCTGCCTCTCGTTACACCATATTCATTGCTCCTGGAGGTTCAGACTGCTCATGGGACACCGAGTTTTCAATATCCCAAGGATATTTCACAGAATCTGAATAGATAAGTTCTTCTCACTCTTTCACTACAGCTCTTTCTAGTCCGTAGAAGAGGGTTAGAGAACAATCAGTGTCCCTATCCACCATTATTGTGACCCCTTCTCAGGAGATTTCTTAGCAGTGAGGCAAATAGAGGCCCATAAAGTCTATCTCCTGTTTCTGAGACAGGGCCAAATGCCTGAATGAGCCCAGATTCCACTTAAATAAAACTCCTATAATGTATGAACTCACTCCAATTTTTAATGATGAGAGGCTTCAAATTCTGGATGGAGTAAAAGAGACTGGATTTAACTTTCTGTGTGAAACAACTAAAGAACTGGGGGAAAAAATCAGAGAAACAATAGTTTCCGGGACATTGGAAATCAGGCAACAAAGGACAATGATCCCTGAGGTGGAAACAAATAAGCTCAGAAGCAATACCTAAAAGGAACAAACTGTTATCAGAAAGCTTAATTGCACCCCAAAACAAAGCTCCAGAGTATTTATAGGAACACAAAAATATCTAGCATCCAAAACAAAATTATTCACAATGTCTGGCATTCAATCAAAAATTTTCTGACATGCAAAGAGGCAAGAAAATGATATGTACAATGAGGAGAAAAATCAATCAAAACTGACTCAGGAACAACAAAATTGAATTAGCAGACAAGGACATTAAAACTGTGTTTTATATATTCAAGACACTAGGGGAAAGATAAAAATAATATCTGATATGAAAAATACTTTGGATGGGATTAATGACAGATTTGACATTGCAGGAAAAAAAGATTAATGAACTCAAAGATATAACACTAGAAATCCTCCAAAATGAAACAAAACAAAACAAAAAAAGAATTGTGAAAAATGGAAAGAGCATCAGTGAACTGTGGGAAAGCTTTAGCAACCTAACACACATATTATTAGAATCCCCAAAGGAGGGGAGATGAGAGGAAGAAAGATAAATCTTAGGAGATAGTTTACAAAAATTTTGTGACAACTATAAGCATGTTGATCCAAGAAGTTCGACTAACCCTGAAGAGGAGCAACATAAAACTACACTAAGGCATATCATAATCAAATTGCTTAAAACCAGTGATAAAAAGGAAATCTTAAAAGCCGTAAGAGAAAAAAGACACATTATATAGAGGAACAAAGAAAAAAAATGACAGCAGATTTCTCACTACACACACTGCAAGAAGAAACTCTTTTGGGGCAGATGACATGATTGTCTATGTAAAAAATCCCAAAGAATCTACAAAAAAGCTCCTAGAAGTAAGTTTAGCAAAATGACACAATACAAAGCCAACATAAAAAATCGGTTGTATTTATACATACTGGCACTAAAGATTCAGATGGTTGGAATTAACAAAAAATTTACAATAGCATAGAAAATGTGAAATACTTAGGAATAAATTTGCCAAGAGATGTGCAAGACTTCTAGGCTGGAAACTGCAAAGCATTGCTGGGATAAACTAAAAGAGACTTAAATAAAATGGAGACATGAACTGAGTTCATGGAGTGGAAGGCTTAGCATTGTTAAGGTGTCACCTCTCCCCCACATTGATCAATAAATCAATGCAAACCAAACTGAAATCTCAGAAGACCTCTTTGGTAGATAAGGACAAGCTAATTCTGAAATGTACATGAAAATGCATAGACCTAAAATATTCCAAAAATTTTGAAATAGAATAACAAAGGTGAAGCTACAGTGATCGTGACAGCATGGAATTAGCATCAGAATAGAGTCCAGAAATAGATCCATACGTATATGGACAATGGATTTTTGACAAAAAAAAAAAAAACATGGAGAAAGCATGTTTTCAACAAACTGTGCTGGAACAACTGGATAGCCATACACAAAAAAATGAATTTTGATTCATAAATTGCACCGATACAAAAATTTACACAAAATAGATCAAAGGCCTTAATGTAAAAGCTACAACTATAAAGCCTAAAAGAAAAAGAAAAAAAAAAAAAAACATAGAAAATATTTATAACCTTGGGTTATAAATAAATGCCTTAGCTATGACACCAAAAACATGATCCACAAAAGAATAAAATTTCATCAAAATTTTCAAAAGCCTGTTCTTCAGAAGATACAGCTAAGAAAACGAAAAAACAGGCCACAGATTGGCAGAAATTATTACACGTCACAAGGCCTGATCAAAGACTTGTAGTCAGGTTACCTAAAGAACTCTTACCACTTAAAAAGGCAACAAACAATCCAATTAAAAAATGGACAGATGATTTGAACAAATTCTTCACCAAAGAAGATACACAGATGGATGGCAAATAAGAGCACATGAAAAGATGCTGAACACCACTAGTCATTCGTTGTTGTTAGATGCAATCAAGTCAGTTCCGACTCACAGCGAACCTATGTACAATACAACAAACACTGTCCAGTACTGCATCATCCTCACAATCATTGCTATGTTTCAGCCCATTGTTGTAGCCACTGTGTCAACCCCTCTCTTCAAGCGTTTTCCTCTTTTTGTTGACCCTCTACCTTACCAAGCATGATATCTTTCTCCAAGGACTGGTCCTTCCTGATAACATGTCCAAAGTACTTGAGACAAAGTTTCACCTTCCTTGCTTCCAAGGAGCACTCTGGCTGTTCTTCTTCCAGGACAGACTTGTTCATTCTTCCAGCAGTTAAAACCAATATGAGATAACACTATATACCTATTATAATTTTTAAAATTAAAATGACCGACTATACCAAGTGTTGACAAGGATGTGGAGAAACTACAACTTTCTGACTCTTTATGAGGAAGTGAAATGGTACAACTACTTCGGGAAACGATATACCCCTTCTGTAAAAAGTTAAATGTATGGCCTTTCTTATGACCCTGCCATTCCACTTTTAGGTATTTACCCAAGAGAAATGAAGGACTTGTATACCAATGGTCACAATAGCCTTATTTATAACAATCTGAACTAGAAACATTCCAAATTTTGTAAAATATTCATAAAATGGAGGACTACTCAGCAGTAAAAAGGAATCAATTCATGCAAACAACGGCATGGATGAATCTCAAAATAATTACAGGTATGCTGAGTAAAAGAAACCAGACAAAAAAGAGCATGTGATGGTTTTATAATGCATCAATTTGGCTAGGCTGAACTGCATTTCTAAGAATTCTTCTTCCTGTATGTTTCCTGTTAGGGTGATACACACACGAGGGAGATTTCTTTTGAAAATTTGGAGGGTGGACAGATTGCAACAGCAGCCATTTTGTAGCTAACACGCACTGCTGGCATCTGCTGGTTCACCTCATTGAGTGAAGCAGCATCTGGGCCTACAATTGTTCCACCTTCCCTGGTTTTCCTTCACTTGTTCTGACTCTTAGGCCAGGTATGTGCTTGGCCCTGTGACAAAGGGCCCCAGCTTCTGTCAGATGCCCTCATCCCCACGGTCAGAGGCAACAAGAATGGATGGAAGTTTCTGTCTGTCCTTGTCGGGTTCCATCTCATACTCCTGGGGTTCCAGTTCATGCTTTTGGGCTCTAGCCTACTTAGGATCTTCCCTTTCATACTTCCTGCCCATGGACTTCAAACTCCAGCGCTAAACAGGGAGTCACAGTATTAAAGAGACTGCTTAACTAGCTCCACAAATCCCTTTAAAATTATATATAAATATAATATATATATATCATATATAAATATTAAACATATAATTTATATATTATATATATAAATATAATATATGCATTATAAAAAAACCCAAAACCAAACCCAGTGCCGTTGAGTAGATTTCGACTCATAGCAACACCATAGGACAGGGTAGAACTGCCCCATAGAGTTTCCAAGGAGCACCTGGCGGATTCGAACTGCTGACCTCTTGGTTAGCAGCCGTAGCACTTAGCCACTACGCCACCAGGGTTTCCATATATATCAACCAAAAAAAAGAAAAAAACCAAACCCGTTGCTGTTGAGTCAATTCTGACTCATAGAACCCTACAGGACAGAGTGAACTGCTGCATAGTGTTTCCAAGGAGCAGCTGATGGATTAGAACTGCTGGCCTTGTGGTTAGCAGCCAAGCTCCTAGCCACTGTGCCACCAGGGCTCCATATATTATATGTACATATAATATATATATTATGTATATGTACATGTGTATCTTTTTTTTTTTTTATCTGTGTGTGTGGTGTGTGTATAAATAGATACGTTCCTCTCTGACCCCCACACTGGTTCTGCTTCTTTGGTTGTGCCCTGACTGATACAGATATATGGCAAATACTATATGGCTCCCTACAAAATTCTTGAAAATGCAAAGTAATTTATAATGTAAAAGCAGAATGCCCTGAATGAAGAGGAGCAGGGAGGAAAGGAAAGGAAGGTTTTTAACTGTGAATGAAGAAACTTTTTTGGGGGGGGGGGTGGTGATAGATATGTTCATTATCTTGGTCGTGGTGAAGTTTCACAGGTATATACATAAGTGAAAATGTATCAGATGGTACACTTTAAATATATGTCAACTATTTTTTATACCTCAATAGTGGAAACCCTGGTGGTGTAGTGGTTAAGTGTTATGGCTGCTAACCAAAGGGTCGGCAGTTCAAATGCACCAGGTGCTCCTTGGAAACTCTATGGGGCAGTTCTACTTTGTCCTATAGGGTCACTATGAGTCGGAATGGACTCGACAAAATGGGTTTGGTTTTTGGTTTTTATACCTTAACAGGAAACTTTGGTGACAAGGTGGTTAAGAGCTATGGCTGCTAGCCAAAAGGTGGGCAGTTCAAATCTAGCAGGCATTCTTTAGAAACCCTATGGGGCAGTTCTACTCTGTCCTACAAGGTCGCTATGAGTCGGAATCAACTCAGTGGCAAGGGGTTTAGTTTGGTTTTGTTGATACCTCAATAAGGAGCCCTGGTGGTGCTGTGGTTAGAGAGCTTGGCTACTAACCAAAAGGTTGGCAGTCCAAATCTACCAGCCGCCCCTTGGAAACCCTATGAGGCAGCTCTACTCTGTCCTATAGGGTTGCTGTGAGTCAGAATTGACTCAGTGATAGCGGGTATTTTTATACTTCAATAAAACTGTTTAAAATTTTTTTTAATAATTTTTATTGTGCTTTAAGTGAAAGTTTACAAATCAAGTCAGTCTCTCACACAAAAACCCATATACACCTTGCTACATACTCTGAATTACTTTCCCCCTGATGAGACAGCCCGTTCCCTCCCTCCACTCTCTTTTCATGTCCATTTCACCAGTAAAGCTGTTAATATTTTTTGAATGCAGAAAGAATTGAAATATCCTCAACACTAATTTTCTAGACTAAGCTTACTGAAAATGAAATTCTAGGAGTCTTTTGGGCTTTGTGGTGCCACCTTCCGTGTAAAGTGGTAGAAAATACATTTAATATCAAGAAGCTGACTGAATTCACCCTTAAGAAAGAGGCACATTTCCATATGGAGAGAAATACAAAGTGTGTTTTTCTTTTATCTATATTTTTGTATATTTATGTAATTAAAGTAAGAAAATATGGCACATTTTCTGCATCTATTTCTTTTTTCCACTGAAAGCCCATTTTTTTAAAAGAAGAATTTTACAAGATAAAGCTGATGAGGTAAAAGATTTTATCATCTGTGACGTAAGAATCTACAGAGGTTTACAAAGATATGAGACAAAAAAGGAAACATGAACATTTTGAGGGATTTTTCAGGATTAATTTTAACTATGCCTGATTTATGCCTTCAATGCTAACTTTTTTGGAGCACTGGGTGGCACAGTGGCTAAAAGCTCAGCTGCTAACCAAAAGGCTGGCAGTTCAAATCCTCCAGTCACTCCTTGGAAAATCTATGGGGCAGTTTTACTCTTTTTTTTATAGGGTCGCTATGAGTTGGAATCCACTTGACAGCCATGTGTTTTGTCTAATGTAGTGTTTTGAGGGTAAAGGATGGTTCTCCCTAGGATTTTATACCCAGGCAATTCATCTTTCATATGTGAAACAGAAAAACATCCTCAGATATGCAACGTCTTGTGTATTTTTGAAAAATTATTTGAAGATGTGCTACAACAGTGATAAATGGATCAAATTAATAGCATGAAGAATGGGAATGTCACAGTGTGAAAGGACTGCTGCTGAGTAGAAGGATGAGACTTTGGGGAGTAGAGGCTGGGAGGGGCAAGTGTATTTTTTGTGTGGGAGGGACATGTATCACTGAGTTAATGGGGCAGACTGTGGTAACCATCCTCCAAAATGGCCCCAGTGATCTTCACCGTATCTAAGGCGCTCAACTCCTTATGTAACCCCCTCCAATATGGAATAGTGCTAACCCTCATAAACAATAAAAAGAAAAAAAAAAAAAGAACCAAACTCGTTGCTGTCGAGTCGATTCCAACTCATAGCAACCCTATAGGACAGAGAACTGCCTCTTAGGGTTTCCAAGCTTCGGCTGGTGGATTCAAACTGCTGACTTTTTGGTTAGCAGCCGAGTTCTTAGCCACTATGCCACTAGGGTTCTATCATTCACTTAGGGGCTTTGAAAGCCAAGGTGAGGTCATTCCATTTCTGCCCTGTTACATCCCTCCCCTGAGGCATTGTGTATGAGACAGCTTAGTTATTTGACTCCAAGCAAAAGCAAAAGGAGGAAATATCCACAAATAAGTCAATTTTTCAAAGATGGTGTAAATAGGCATTCTTCTTCCTGGAGTATTGAAAAAGGAAGGTAAGACCAGAGAAGCTAGTGGGAGAGGGTTTGGGGATTCAGGGTCCTAGCCGTGTTCTCCTTGGAGACAGGAGTTCATAATCAGCAGTCATCCCCTTAGCAAGTAAGAAGAGAGGCACCAGCTTTTTCTTTTAAAAAAAATTTTTTTTATTTAAAAATTTTACATTATTTTTCTGGGTGGGTTGGGTAATTCAGAATCAGCCTAGGCATGTTTTGGAAGTCTCTGAGACTAATGCCTCAATGCCAAACCATTATCAATAGCTTATTTGATTGGTGGGAGAATTAGAGGACCTCGTGATACAGGATGAAGAGATGGTTACTGAAGAAGACAGAACCCCAAGTAGACAGTGGTGTCCCTGCAGTATTCAGTCAACGTTTTAAATTATCTGTCACCAATATTAAATGGCTCATCACACAAACAATAACACATCTTATTTTCATTTTTACAGAAGTTTCCACATATAGAGAGCCAGAATTTAAAGTTCTGTAGGCTTCATAATCACACTTAAATTAATTTGATCCCTTATATTAACCATAAAAATTAAAAACTAGCATCTACCCAGTGCAGTCTCAGTCTCCACAATGAACGTATCCCCTGCTGATGGAATGCCACCTTCTTCTGGGCTTGGTATTCAAGACTGCAAAGATCACAATGAGTTTGTCAAGTCAGAAGAGAAAGCAAGCCAGGAGCTCATGGGCCCAGAGAAGTGCAAAAGACTAATTCCAGGCAGCAGTGCAGTGGCCGGAGCTCTCCGCTCCTTCCCGAGCAGAGTCAGACCTGAGCTGCAGACAGTGAAGGACGTGGCTCACATCCCCCACCGCCTTGGATGGTATCCTAGGTATTGCAAGCAGGGTGGCTCTTGTCTCCCCATAGGACAGTTAATTCCCTGGGCACAGGGCCCCCTCTCTGGCTGCCCCGGCAGCAGGGTCTAACTCAGCCCAGGCATGAGCACAGAGCAGGTCCTTAGTACAGGAAGGATGGAAACCAGCATGTACTGAGCACCTATTAACTGGCAGGTACAGAGCTAGGACAGGTGCTTTCATTCAATCCTCCCAACAGCCCTGTGAGGTAGGCTCATCACCTCCATTTTACAGACATGGAAACAGAGGCTCAGGGAAGAGAAGTTTCCAAAGTGGCACAGCTAGTAAGTAGGAGAACATCACTTTGAAAACCCAGGACTTCTCAGTCCAGTGCTCTTTCTCTGCCTACATAAGCCAAGGGCTTGGCAATAAACGAGGACCCCAGCTCCAAGCCAGTTGTCTGGAGCTCATGCCTTTGAGCCCTTTGAGCACGTGGGGCCAGCTTAGGAGTTTAGAAGCTGGGCAGGGAGCCATGGCTCCACAGCTTTGCTTTGTGGCCCTGAGCAAGTCCTTTAACTTCTTGCCAGGGGCCGGACCAGTCCAGTGTGGTTCTCAATGGGGGGAGGGGACTTAGTGCAACTACCTGGACCATATGTGTGCAAACCACACTGACATTGCTCCCCTGGGGGTGGGGGGTGGTGGAGGGCATGGCCATCTGACACCACACACCTGCAAATCATTCAGAGAGTCAGTTGTGGTCTCCAAGGTTCTGACCTCTGAGAATGGCTTTAAGCCCTTAGGGAACTGCCTCTCCCCTCCCTGAGAGACCTTCCACAGAAGGTCAAAGCAATATGGTCAGGATACTTTTAAAGCAGAAAATGCTTTAAAGTAATTAGGTGGGGGCGAGGGGGCGGGAGACTCTTTTAAAGGGAATGAAAAGACGGCAGTGGGGAGAAGGTTTGGGGTAGGCATTAAAAGGAAGAGTTGGGGTCTAATGTGCCAAACCAGCTGGTAGGATTGGGTCAGGCCAAGCCTAGAGAAATTCAGTCTTTGGCATTGAGCTTGGCTGGGGTCAGCCATGGGGCTGCACTCTGTGACCTCAGGCATGGGTAAGGGGGCTCCCTCAAAAACTATCGCCTGTAACTGTGCACGGGGCATAGAGCATAAACAACAGTGACAAAGGCAGAGAGAAGACACAACTCAAATGACTCAGGCAAACACTGCTTTACATGATTCTCCTCTTTCTCTAAGTCCCACTCAAATGCCCCCATGTCCATGAAGCCTTCTGTGACCCATACACACAGTGGGTCTGTGGCCCTCCTGGGTGCCCGCCAGCCAGTCGGCCTCTCACCTAGCGCCCAGTGCATTGAGCACACCGAGTCATAACTGCCCACTCTCTCCCACTGTCACTCTCTCCCACTGGACCGTGAACAACTTAAGGATGGAGACCACATTTTTTGGTCTCTTTCATCTCCTTTTGGAGAGGGAAAATGCGCTTATCAAGCCCCTGTGCTCATTAGCACCAGGCTAAGTACCAGCCAAGCCTGACAGAAAGTCAAGCACTGCGTCTCCCAGATGATTCCAAAGCCATGGACCTTGGGCCCAACTGTGTTCCGAAGGAATCAAACATGCTTCCTATATCTCATACCACTTGTGCCCCAGATTCACCCTGCCCTGGGCACAATCATGATTTGGGGGACTTTCTCTATGGAACATGAAATCAATATCTAGGTGCAGATTTCAAGCAATGTAGAGTGTTGGCTTGAGAGAACAACATCATCCAGGGAGGGCAAAAAAAGCCCAGCTTTGGCAGCCCTGGTGGGAAAGGTGGATCTACCTGGACATGTCTACAGGTATGCATCTACCTGTGAGGAAGGAAGGGAGGACTCTGCCTGGGAAGACTGCTAGGTGTGTGTATGCGTGTTTGTGGTAAGGAGGTTGGGTTCACACACCTCTGCAGTTACAAGGAGGGCTGGACCTGGTTCCTTGCTCTCAGACCCTTGAATGCCCAGAGGTCTGCTGATGGAAGGCTATAGAGTGTAAGGAGCAGGCTGGGGTTGCTCAGGAACACGGTCTTTCTAGGCCTAGAGTAGCTAAGAGACCAGCTGGAAAATGCCCCATGGAGAAAGGTGAGGGCCCTGGTTAGGGAGCCCCTACTCAGCAGCGAATGCTCCGGAAGCCAGACAGTGTGGCTTTTCCATGAAAGTAAATGTCCTCATCTGTGCCCTGGTTCAGGTGCTTCACCATGTTCTTCTCAAAGAGGAGCGGGTGGTAGGCGCCCATCGTGCAGGCGGTGTCGAAGAACTTCTGGTAGTAGTAGCATACGTCAGTCTTGCGCTTGGATGGGAGGAACTCATAAATATCCACCTGGTCACATAGTGTCATCATGATTATGATGCCTGGAGAGGGAGCAGAGGTGAGTTCTGCCCAACAAACCACCCTAGCACCCCATAGCTCTGCCGGTGGGTCCAGCAGCTCATGAGCCCAGCTTTGGAGGGATTGTCCTTCGGAGGTTTCTATTTACTACTCTGATTCCCAATCTGTGTTCCCCTTGTAAACCAAGCCCAGCAGACTGTTTCTTGGGGTGCGGAACCTTATGAGACTTATGCACTTCTGTATCCCCAGCACCTGGGCCAGGCTCTGGTGGATGCATGCCCCCCAGACACAAGTGGGAGCAGTCTTTCCACAGACGTGGACTCACCAAGCATCCCAGAGGACGGTGGGTTTGGCTGAATCTCCTCTGGGGAGATTTCCTGAAGGATGTCCCATAGCTCCCAAGGCATCTGGGGCCTGAGGATGTAGAAGGGCTGATCGGGATGCATGTTACAATAGCTCTTGTAGTTGTTAAAGAAACTGTAGTCGGGATGCTCATACCACTAAAAGAGAAGAAAATTGTCTTCTCAAGAAGAGAAAGGTGCCACTGACAGTGCTCGCCTCAGTCATCCTCGTCTGAAGGCTTGGGGAGGGGAAGGACAAGGTACAATTCTAGGGCACAACTCTTTCCTGGAGCAGACAGCAGACTTTTCCTCTACACTACAGCTCTCATTTGACAGTACAGTGGGGCCCAGCACAGAGCCTCTGCCAATGGGAAATTTTGAGTGTGCTGACCCTGGCACATTTACTATGATAGAATATGGGAATGCCACCAGAGCTGAAAAGGGCCTTAGGTACCACCTAACCCCACCTCTCATTTTCATAGGTGAGGGAACTAGGGCACACGTGACCACATTTGTATGTTCACAGCCCTTGTTTTGACCTAAGCAAATGTGAGTTCTAACTAAGATCAGGGCAAAATGTGGAAATTAAGGTAGCTAGAGCCATGGTGGCACAGTGTTGAAGAGCTCTGCTGCTAATCAAAATGTCAGCAGTTTGAATCTACCAGTCGCTCCTTGGAAATACTATGGGGCAGTTCTACTCTGTCCTATAGGGTCACTATGAGTTAGAATCAACTCAACGGCAATGGGTAGTAAGGGTGCCAGGGCCATCAGAGCCTGTCAGCTATTGGTGGGTCCAATGTAGAATTAAATGTCGAAAGAATAGTGCTCTCTGCCTCACCTCCTTCAAGCCATTCCCCTGTGGCCCCTGCAGCCGACATCAGGGAGAAGCCCCCTGACACCCACAGCCAATAGTGACAGGTCTGTCCCCAAGTGGGTGAGATTCCAGCAGACTGACTGAGGCTCTTGTCTTCTTCCCTGAAAGAGCTGGGATTGTATATCTGGGCTCTCTGCTTAGTAAGTCAGATCCTAGGGCAGGTGAAGTCGCCCCTCACATCCCAGTTTCCCCATCTGTAAAATGGGGATGACCACACTTCTGTCTACTTCCTTAAGTTGTTGTGGGAATGAAATGAGAAGAGTTCATTGCCACATGGTAATAATAATAGTGGCTATTACTGTTAGTGCTGATGCTCATCAGGAATAAACATTAAATGAACACAATCTACCCCAGATGCTTAGAGATTCAGCCTCTGTTACTCCCATACACCATAACTGGGAGACAAATACTTGGCAATGCAGGGCAAGGCACAGACAGCAGCTAGCATAAAAAAAAAATTTTTTTTTTTCAGGAATATATCTGTGCTGGATAGTCCAGATGAGGTGGGGTACCCTAAAATGGCCCATCCACAGGTAAGTTATGACTTTAAAACACCAGGAACTCAGGAAAATATGTAAGCAAATAGATGACCCAACCCCTACTACCTATGCACATCCGCTTACCTTTGGGATGTCTGAATGGTATATAGACGGGTCCCACACAATTAGGATTCCTTCATTGTAAAAACTATCTTCGAGGAAGCGCTTTTCTGTGGTGACCAACTGCAGGAAGAAACAGACAAGATATCACTTGGCCATTTACACATAAATAAAAACCAAAAACCAAACCCATTGCCATTGAGTTGATTCCGACACTTTGGTCGTTGGCTGCAATAATGACTGATGCATCCCAAGCCCCGCCCTGAGGCCCCAGAGCCTCTGTGAGCCTTCTAAGTTCTGGAGCAGCTTCTTCTTGCAGCTCCTTATGTCATTCAGAAGACAGTAAAGATGCCAGTGTTGACTTGTGAGGGCATTTTATTACAGTCAGTCATACAGCAGAAAGGCTTCCACTCAGATTTTGAGATTATTGGGGCACAGAAACAGTGATAATGGCATAGCATACTATTGCCATGGAATCTCACCTTTTGGGGGGGTAAGAAGAATTAGGTCTTAAAGTCAGAATCTCTTTAGTCAAAATTATTTCTAAAGATCCCTTCAATCACCTATAAAGTACCACCAAACCAAACGCACCACTGTCGAGTCATTTTCGACTATAGTGACCCTATAGGACAGAGTAGAACTGCCCTATAGGGTTTCCAAGGCTGTAACCTTTACGGAAGCAGACTGCCACTTCTTTCTCCTGAAGAGCAGCTGGCGGATTCAAATCGCCACTCTTTCGGTTAGCAGCCAAGCACTTGACCACTGCACCTGCAGGGCTCCTCTCTATAAAGTACAATATAGAGTATTTACACATTATGACGGAGAATAACATATTAAGTCCAAACAGCCAACAGTTTCTGCAGCATTAGAACAGGTCACCATCCATGGTCTAACACCAGATGAAATGGTTGGCTTGTGTGAAGGGCCTAAAGGGTATGTAAAAATATGTACCTTTTAAATGCGAGACTTTCACCAGGTTGGTGAGATGCTCACGTGCTGTCAGGAACTGCAACCCAATAGGGGAACCAGTCACAGCTCCATTCCTCCCCTGGGGATATACTCACTTCTGGGCTGGCCTGGGATGAATGGGAGCAGGATGAAGCTCCATAGCAACCCCACTGGAACAGGTTTGCAAAAAGTATTAAAAAGATCCTTTAGTATATATTATTTTTTACCCTTTGACTCAGTAATTCCAATTTTGGGATCTATCCTAAAAATGAATCCAAATTCAGGAGGAGAAATTATGCCTGGCAATGTTAATTTAATCATTTGTCAAAGTAAGAAGAAGGTGAAAGATCCTGAGTTTGGAGCCAGAAAGACCCAGGCTCGACTCTTGGCTTTGCTACTAACTTATCTTGTGACCTTTAGCAAGATCTTCATTTTCTTATCTGTGAAATGGGCATAACAACACTTGCTCTGCTCTCTCAAACAGGAACTGCTTTGAGGATCACATGGAGGTACATGAGTAAATAAGAAAGAAAGAAAAGTGGCCCCAAAGGTTTAGAAATTAAAGGCTCAATGCTTCTTTTAAACTAAGAAACCCAAAACTGAGATACGAGATTAACTTCCCGACGTTCCCTTTAAAAAGAAGGTGGGAGACAATGTAGCCCAGATGAAAACTGAGAGTAACACATCACAAGAATCAAATCAAGGACTGACTGACTATGGAAATCAGAACCACAGTAATAATCTCTTCGGGCCTCAATCACCATCACCAAGACTGAGCCCTAATCAAAGTTACTATACCATCAGAAGAGCACCTACAGGAAGGGCAGCTTGCCATGAGTCTCTAAGATCATGCAGCTACTCTTCTGTCCTCTGTACCTTCTTAGAGAAGTAGGAAGTCACTGGAAACCTGAGAAAATAATCTCATTTCCTCCATGTATGATCTCTGAGATAAGAAATATTGGTGGAGGGCCCACCTTTGGCAGGGATTGTGCAGTTGTACTGGGAACTAAGGAGCCAAAGATAAGACACTGTCACTGCCCTCCAGGCAGTCATCAGCTAGTGGGTAAGGTGACCAGTTAAAGGATAATAGGTTTTACAGGGGAAACCCTGGTGGCATAGTGGTTAAGTGCTACTGCTGCTAACCAAAGGGTCGGCAGTTCGAATCCACCAGGCGCTCCTTGGAAACTCTATGGGGCAGTTCTACTCCGTCCTATAGGGTCACTATGAGTCAGAATCGACTCGACGGCATGGGTTTTTTTTTTGTTGGTTAGGTTTTACAGGACGCCAGGATAATGTGAGGGGGAGAGGGAGGCTGTCCAGACAGAGGGAACAGCATGTGCAAATCCTGATACGAAAGTATGTGGCAGAGACTGCGAGGTGTCACCCAACATCCATTCTCTCTTCCTTGGCCACAAACTCCCTGATTTTTACCTCAGCACATGGCTGTCTGAAATAAAGACTACATTTCCCAGCCTCCCTAGCAGCTGAGCAAAGTCATGTGACTGAGTTCTGACCAATGGTGTGTAAGTAGGAGTGACCTGTAGGAAATGTCCTTAAAGGCAAGAGGCAGCCTCCTCCTTTTCCTCCTGGTTGATGTGTGGAAGCTTAAACCATCATCTTGGACCATGAAGTGGAAGTCACATGCTGAGAATAGCAAACCCACAAAGTAGAAGGAGCCTGGGTTCCTGACGCTGTGCAATACCATACCAGCTCTGGAATGTCTACCTCTGGACTTCTCTTACATAAGAAAAAAAAAATTTTTTTTTTTCATATTTTTTGTCCTGTTCTCCCTCATGCTCTCTTGGCTTGGCATGTTTTAATTGTCCCTTAACACTTACTCTCCTCACGCTCACCCTCTTCCTGGCAGCCAGTGCCTGCCTCTACTGCCACAACAGTGTGTTTAATCATCCTTTACCTGTCCATCTTACCTACTAGGTAATGACTGCCTGGAGACCAGTGACTGTGTCTTACCTTTGGTTCTTAGCACCCAGTACAAATGCCCAATGCCTGCCCAAGACATATTTATCTTGTTAAGCTAGTGTTTGTGGGGAAGGGAGTGTTCCTGTCACTTGCAGCCAAACCTAATTCTAATTTATACCAAAAACCAAAGCAGTTGCTGTTGCAGCGATTCCAACTCATAGCCACCCTACAGGACAGAGTAGAACTGTCCCAGAAGGTTTCCAAGGAGCGGCTGGTAGATTTGAACTGGTGACCTTTCGGTTAGCAGCCGAGCTCTTAATCACTACAGCACCAGGGCTCCCCTAGTTAGTACAGTGAGTAGCTTTTTTGAGAATTGTGTATTGTTCACATGGCTAGGATACAGATAGAGAGCTGGAAGGAATCAGAGAAAAGGCTGGAGAGGTGGCTGGGCCAATGCCTGGGAGCTAAGGTTTGTTTTTTCAGGTTATAGGGACCAGTGAAGGCATTTAAGTGAGAAAGAGCTAACCAGACTAGCGTTTTGAACTAGTGTTTTTGAAGGAAAGGAGACCAAACAGAAGCTGCTGTTGTAGTCTAAGTAAGAAAAAATGGGGGGATGGAGAAGAGGAGTTACAACTGACAGAACTTGCAGACTAACTGGATGTTGAAAGTGAAGGATAAAGAGGTAAAGGTGACTCCCGCAATGAGAACATGGACAATGAGAAAGAGCAACAACTGGATTTGCCTGTGAGGATGTGTGTGGGACGCAGTAGGGTGAGGATTTGAAGTTCAAGGATGAGACCACTGGCCTAGAGTCCCACAGCTGACAGGTGACAGGAACTAGGAATGGAACCTACATCTTCCCATTTTAAGCGCTGTCCCCTTCCCAGTGGAAACATGGTAACTTACAGCACGAGGCATTCAATGCTACAGGTCAAAGGCAGAGCAGGCTTCCCATTAGAGGGAAGACAGATGTGATTGATCTGTGTGGCAGGGAGGCCGAGAGAGGCATAGGGCCTTCCTTCCCACTGTTCATACTGCTGTCCAAGCTAAAACTGCAACTACACCCTCTACCTCCACGCCGCCCCCTCCCCATAGAGCAGCTGGCATATTGAAAGCAACAAGACCTTCCTTGAGCTATGCTTCTGTTATGGATTGAATTGTGTCCTCCAAAAATCCAAAACCAAACCCAAACCCATTGCCGTCGAGTCGATTCTGACTCATAGCAACCCTATAGGACAGAGTAGAACTGCTCCATAGGGTTTCCAAGGAGCGCCTGGTGGATTCGAACTTCAGACCTTTTGGTTAGCAGTCATAGCTCTCAACCACTATGCCACTAGGGTTTCCCCTCCAAACATATGTGCTGCAAATCCCAGCCCCTATGATTGGAGCCCTGGTGGCATAGCGGGTAAGAGCTTGGCTGCTAACCAAAAGGTCAGCAGTTCGAATCCACCAACTGTTCCTTGGAAACCCCTATGGGGCAGTTCTACTCTGTCCCGTAGGGTTGCTATGAGTTGGAATTGGCTTGATGGCAATGGGTTTTTTACATGTGGATGTAATCCTGTCTCAGAGTTAGGCTTTCTTTGTTGTGTTAATGAGGCTGTATCAGTGTGTCTTAAGCCTTGGAGATATAAAAAGAGCAGATTAGGCACAGAGAAGCAAGCACAAGTGGGGAAAGATTGATGCCACATGGAGATCACCAGGGAACTGAGGAACAGAAGCTGAAAAGAGACAAGGACCTTCTAGAGCTGACAGAGAGAGACAGCCTTCCCCTAGAGCTGGCACCCTGAATTCGGACTTCTAGCCTCCTAAACTCTAAGAAAATACAGTTCTGTTCATTAAAGCCACCACTTGTGGTATTTCTGTTGTAGCAGCACTAGATAACAAAGACAGCTGCTTTCTACGCAGAGTACTGAAGTCAGAAAACCTAGACATACTCATGAAGACTAGAGATAACTGGGATTTTAACAATGTCTCCTCCTAGTAAGATGTCTCCTCTCCAGTAAGAGTTTCTTAGTATGGGAATCAGAAAGCCAATGGAGCCATTTCTGGCTCCCTGAGACTTTCCCAGGACCTGTGGCTTCACTGTCCTCAGAAAGTCCAAGAAAAATGCACAGAGTTTTCTCCTTGATTATAAATAATAACAACAACAATAACAAAAGATGCCCTTAGTGAGCCTTACTATATGCTAGATGCTTTCACAAATCACCTCATTTCATCTTCAATACGGCCTTAGGACCAGTACCAAATATGCTGCCATCCAATAGATTCATTGGCTCATATCAACCCTATAGGACACAGTAGAACTGCCTCACAGGGTTTCCAAGGAGCACCTGGTGGATTCAAACTGCAGACCTCTTGGTTAGCAGTTGCGGCCTTAACTACTGCACCAGCAGGGCTCCACGGCCTTAGGAGATAAGTATTAATATGCCCATATTATAGATAACAGACTCAGAGAGGCTAGCTAAGTTGTCCAAGGTCACATAGCTATTAAGAAAGAGAGTCTGAATTTGAGCCCATGTCCAGCTACACAGCCTATACTTCTAACCTATATGCTACACTGCCTCACACAAGGCTCTTGGAGGATATGTCAAAGGAAGCATTTGATGAGGGATATATGGAAGTGCCTAAGTATATTGTACCTTGAAGATCCTCTAGAGACTTCCAAGCCCATCATTTTCAAGATGGGTAAACTGAGGTCCAGAGAGAGCAGAGACTTGTCTGAAGCTACAAGGCAAACTACAGGCAGAGCCAAGACCAAGCCCAGAGGTCGACTCCCAGCAGAGTGCTCTTTCTGCCCCAACAAGGCTATATTCATGAAACCACCAGACATTTAAATAAGCCAGCACACCACCAGATCTGGGGCATCTTCAGTTCTCACTGTACACAACAGGGAAATGGTCATGCATTTGAGCTGCATATGAAAAAATCATCCAAGAAACTGGGAAGGGATGAAGATAAGTGCTACTCTTATCCAGAGAGAAGAAACAGGAAGTGGCTGAGGCTGGAATCTAGTGGAAGGAAAGGCAGAGAAGCAAGCAACCAAGCACTCCCAGCCTTCAATGGGCACAGTTCTGAACTTACCCCCTTTCATTCTGCTAGCCCTTTACGTGAGGTTCAAAGATGGCTTCAAAACTGCTCAGAGAGATGGGAGACAGGGTCACAGCCCTGCTTTGTGTCTAACCCTCTCTGTGGGTCTCAGGTGGTCACTGTATCTCTCCCAGCCCTGGGTGCCTTATTGACAGGATAGTACATCTCATAAGGTCCTGCCTGGGGGACCAGCTATGCCTGGGTGACATCTCTGTCTGTCATTTTTCCAGCTGCAGCAGCAGGGACTTAGGAAATACTAAAGTTCTCAGAAGGTCCTGCAGTTGCTTGCATGGGGAATCTGACCTAGGCTCAAGTATCCCAGGGGTCATGTGATAAGAAGGATAAGTCATTGCCAGAGCAACAAAGCCCCAGGGAACATCTGCCAGGAAAAGGCTACGCCAGGGAGGTGCCAGGGTTGCTGTATGAACAGCTCTGCTTACAGTAACCTTTCCGGTTATAAAGTAACAGAGTCTCAATGCAGAAACTTAGAAAATGCACAAAAAGTATAAAGAAAATGTTGTTGTTGACAGTTGCCATAAAGTCAGTTCCAACTCATGGTGACTCCATGATGCAGGGAAGGTCTGCTCTACAGGGTTTTCAAGGTTGTGACCTTTCAGAAGCAGATCACCCAGCCTGTCTTCCAAGGCACCTGTGGCTGGGTTCAAACCACCAACCTTTCAGCCATAGTTGAGCTCTTAACCATTTGCACCACCCAGGAACTCCAAGAAAATAAATTAAAAAAAAAACCAAACCCATTGCCGTGGAGTCGATTTCGCAGAACTGCCCCGTAGGGTTTCCAAGGGGCATCTGGTGGATTCGAATTACTGACCTTTTGGTTAGCAGCCGAGCTCTTAACCACTATGCCACCAGGGTTTCCAAGACAGCCATCCATAATTGTATTCTCCAGATATCTCAGTGTGACTATTTCAGTCTTTTTTTTCTTTCCAAATCTTATTTCCTTCCATATGTATGTGTATAAGTGTGTGTGTGTGCGTCAATGTCTAGACTTAGTGATTTCATTACATTCATACAACAATCCAGGTCAACAGCAAATACTCAAAGAAGGGGTCAAAACGTTTGCAGTTTTCAAAGTTAAACAAAAACGTAGTTGAACTGTGGCCACAGAGTTTTTTATACACATATAACGGCACCCATGCTGTCGCATCGATTCCAACTCCTAGCGACCCCATGTGTTACAGAGTAGAACTGCTTCATAGGGTTTTCTTGACTGTAATCTTTACAGAAACAGATCTCTAGCCCTTTCTTTTATGGTGCTGCTGGGTGGGTTCAAATTGTCAATCATTAGGTTGGTGGTCAACCACAAACCATTTGTGCCACCCAGGGGCCTTCATATATGTATTAAAAAACCAAACAAACAAACAAAATCCAATGCGGCTGAGTCGATTCCGACTAATAGCGGCCCTATAGGACACGGTAGAACTGCCCTATAAAAATAGGAAGGCTATAATCTTTCTGGAAGCAGACTGCCACATCTTTCTCCCACGAAACAGCTGGTGGGTTTGAACTGCTGACCTTTCAGTTAACAGCCAAGCACTGAGCCACTGAACACTCTGTAAATTAGAAGGTACTTTTTTTATATGCATTCACTCACTTAATCTCTGGGCCCACGCCATGAAATAGGCTACATGTTATTATTTCCTTTGGGGAGATGAGAAGACTGGAAAAAGGAAAAGGGATGCCCAGAATCACATAACTAGTAACTGGGGGAGCAGGAACCGGCCTCCTGAATCCTGGTCCAGCAGTCTTCCCTCTGCACATTAAGAAAAAAATTAAATGTTTATGTACAAGCCTGCCTGTGTGTGTGTGTTTTAATAAACCTTTGATCTCCTGAGTATTTAATCAGTGGTAATAATAATACCATTGCGTTAGGCAAATCTACTCCAAAAGACCTCTTTAAAATGTTAAAAAGCAAAGATGTCACTTTGAGAACTAAAGTGCACTTGACCCAAGCCATGGTATTTTCAATTGCCTCATATGCATGAGAAAGCTGGACAATAAATAAGGAAGACCAAAGAATTGATGCCTTTGAATTTTTGTGTTGGCAAAGAATATTGAATATACTATGGACTGTCAGAAGAACAACAAATCTGTCTTGGAAGAAATATAGCCAGAATGATCCTTAGAAGCAAGGATGGAGAGACTTCATCTTACATACTTTGGACATGTTATCAGGAGGGACCAATCCCTGGAGAAGGACATCATGTTTGGTAAAGTAGAGGGCCAGTGAAAAAAGGAAGTCCCTCAACAGGATGGACTGACACAGTGGCTGCAACAATGGGCTCAAACACAGCAACGATTGTGAGGATGGCATAGGACCAGGCAATGTTTCATTCTGTTGTACATAGGGTTGCTATGAGTTGGAACCAACTCAATGGCAGCTAAAACAATGATAAGAAGAATACCTTTGTGGGTATGTATTTTTTACCAAGTTTATCAAACATGACTTCTCTATTCCTTATAATATTTCCGAGTCCCATGCAGGAGGTGAAAAGGAAGCTCTGAGAAGTTACATAACTGGCCCAGGTTCACACAACCAGGAAGTGATGGGGCTGAGATACAAACCAACGACTGCCTAGTTCCAAATACTGTGCTTTTTCTACAATACAAGGCAAACTTCCTCCAACAACATTAAGTGACGGTAAAAGACAGCATGTGTTCTGGCTGCTGGATAACTTGCAAAGCTGGTCAGCGCTGTAGAAAGACAAAGGAAGATGTGCTCAAGGTCTCAAGCATATATGGAGTATGATATGGAGATTCTGGGCCTTAGGAAAGGCCTGACTGCTATAAGCTGGACCTGGACAGACGATGCTCCATCAGAGGGAGAGAGCCACAAATTGAAACCCACCAATAAACCCCTAATCAGACGGGCTGTCATTCTACCAGACAGCACAGGAAGCCATCAAAAGAGACATGAAAAATGACAGGAGGTAAATGCCGGAAAGAGCCTGAACATCCAGGCAAAGGAGGCTGATAAAAGAAGCTATGAAACTTACCCATAAAAGAGTACTGTACAGCTGAAACAAAAACATGAGGAAGATCTCTGGAGCGATTTGCAGAAGATACTGTTATGTGAGAAAAGTAGAGTGCAAAAAGCATAAATAACATGCTATATTTTGTGTCAGAAATAAGAAAAGATACATGTATCTGCTTGTCTTTACCGAAGGAAACATACCAAACAAAAAAAACCAAACTGTTCCCATCGAGTCGATTCCAACTCATAGCAACTCTCTAGGCCAGAGTGGAGCTGACCCATAGGTTTTCCAAGGAGTATCTGCACCACCAGGGCTCCAACAGAAACCTAGGAAGGATAAATCAGGAAACAGTGAAGTTGGTTACCTACGGAGGGTGATGGGAATAGGACAGAAAGAATATAGGGGGAAGTGAAACTCCTCTGACTGTAACTTTTTGGATAATTTCGAATTCTGAAACTGAAAGGAAGAACCTAAAACTGAAAATAAACTAAAGCAAATGAATCCAACTTAAGTTCAAAAGAAGTGTATAATTACAGTAAAGAGAAACAGAAAGAACTAGTCCAGGTAATTCAAACCAAACCATTGCCATCGAGTCGATTAGACTCACAGTGACCCTATAGGACTGAGCAGAACTGCCCAATAGGGTTTCCAAGGAGCAGCTGGTGAATTTGAACTGCAGACCTTTAGGTCTGCAGCCAACCTCTTAATATTACCACTATGCCACCAAGGCTTCCCAGGTAACTTAGGTACACACTATTTAGCTATATAACCTCGGTCTTGGGTAGAGTGTGTGGGACAACTGCAAAAAATCCTGAACTCTCGTTAGTAGATTTGTCTCATATAGAGGTCCACAAAGCAAGTTTGAAACTATTTTAGGTGTATTGTAGGCTTAGGCAAACGACTAAATTTGTTGACATTGTTGGGAAGCAGGGTTCTTGCTGAGAAAGAAGGGGAATACAAATATAGACTGAGGAAGAAAAGAATAGATAGGCTGAATTCGGAGGTATGACTCTAAATCCACTATTTGTAAAATAGGCATACTTAGCTACAGGCCTCAGGGAAGGCTGACCGCTGAAACATTTACCTATATACGCATGTGTAGAAACAGGTATGTGTGTGTGTATGCGCATACATGTATATGTATGTGTATATGTATATTAATGTACAAATTTGCATATTATTAAGTATGTAAGAGGGAGAGGAGGGCATCTGCCTCCTGCCCTTTTTAAGTGGGGAAAATCACTTTTTCTCATCCCTTGCCTATGGGGTATATGGCTACTCATGTAGGACAATTGATCTGGCTCTTATTGCATCGCCCTATGGGTAAGGCAAAGAGGGGCCAACACACATATTATTTACTGTAAGGTATTTAGTAAAAAGTCAGTCTCTCATCCACAACCCCAGTGTGCACATACAGGATAAAATTAATAAAGATGAATGTTAAAAACTCAACAGATGGATACAAAATGAGCTGGAACATCTTCTTATGCCAGAAAGTATAGCAGTGTTAAAAATGGAAAAGAAAAAAAAAGATGGCCATATGCATGCCGTAGGAAAACAAGAGCAAGCTCAGAGGAACTCTCACTGGCCACAGTAACTGTGAGCAGTAATGAATCATAAATTATTGAAAAAAAAACAGGGATCCATGAGTCCCTACCAATTACATGAGATAAAGAATGAAATGAAGAAAGGGGGTGGGGCTCTTGCTTAGGGGAGAATCCTGAATGCCAACTAGATAATGTGGAGGAAGGAGCACTGGAGTTAAAAGACATCAGAGTAAAAACTGGCTCAAGCAAAAGTGATCAATGAATGCTAAACACGGAGGGGAGTTTGGGTGAGCAGAATATTGACATCGTTCACCTACAGATTGTCAGGGACAAACAGTAATTATACAGCGGAGAAATCAGACATCTTAGCAAGGGGATCCACGTTAAAATCAGCTATGAGGCGCAGACAGACATTGCATACCTCCTGATGGGATGCCCTGAGGAAGACACATTATTTATGTAGTTTTCCAGCCATAAATAGATGAACCTAACATTGAGAAAATGTCAGACAAACCCAAAATCAGTGTTATGGATTGAATTGTGCTCCCCTACCTCCCACCTGCCAAAAGATATGTTGAAGTCCTAATTCCTGTACTGGTGAATGTGTCCTTGTTTGGGAATAGGCTTTTTCTTACCAGTTAAGGAGGTCATGCTAGAGTAGGGTGGGCCCTAATCTTTTCTGAGCAGTGTCTTTAAAAACGGAAAACAGACAAGGAGACAAGGTTACATGGGGTAAAATATCATGTGAGCATTCAGGTAAGACACCATGTGAGGTCTACAAGTCAAGGAATGCCCAGGGCTACTATAAGTTGAAAGAGAAAAGGAAGGATCTTCCCCTAGAGCTGACAGAGAGACAGAGAACAGCCCTATGGACGCCTTGGATTCAGACTTACCCCGGAACTGTGAGACAATAAATTTTTGTTTCCTTAAAGCCACCCACTTTGTGGTATTTTGTTATAACAGCCCAGGAAACTAAGACAAAAAGGAACATTTTAGTTTTTAAAAAAGAACTGTATTCTTAAAAAATGTCAATGTCTTAAAAAAAAACAAAAAAGGGCTATGGAGATATTGCAGATTAAAGGAGACTAAAGATACATGAAAATTGAATATAATACCTGATTCTGGTTTGGATCTTGTACTTGGGGGAAAGAATTGGCATGAAGGACATTATAGGTCAACTGACAAAACTGGGATACAAACAGATTAGAAGAGAGTACAGTATCAATGTAAAATGTATGAAGCTGATAACTGTACTTTGATTACATAAGAGAATATCCTTATCCCTAGGAAATACATGTTAAAGTATTTAGGGATAAAAGGCTACAATGTATACAACTTACTATCCAATGAAAGAATGTCATGAAAATGGAGCAGATGATACAGCAGATGGAGTAAAATGTTAATAATAAGTGAGTCTGGATACTTACTCTTGCAACTTTTCTAGAAGCATTAAAGAATTTCAAAATAAAAAGTTCAAAAAAAATAAATTGGAGGAGGTTTGGGGATAATCCATTGAGTGAAGAAAAGGTTGTCCAGATTACATTTCATTCAGCAAATTCTTATTATACATCTACTATGTAATGGACACTATTGTAGACGCTTGGGTATATCAGTGAACAAAACAGACAAAAATACCTGCCCTCATGAACCTTACTTGATAGTGGGAAAGCTAGGTAGTAAGTGAGATGAACAAAATAGACAGGAATGAGAAAAATTGCTGGTGTCACCACCAAGCCAAGGAGAGTCATGCGCCAGCTGTTAAGAGGGCTGCCATAATCTCTGTGCAGTTGCACAGGTCATCTTCCCTTCTTATCTCGTTTGTAAAATAAGATCATCAGACAAGACCCTGGGCTCCACAGGGACAGGAAACGTGTCTGCTTCTGTTTTGCTATTGCTGCTCGCTGCTAAATTTCAGCTTTTCTCACAGAGTCTTGCACAGAGCAGATGATCGATAAGAACTTCTGGAGTGAATGAATGGATGTTTGGTCTCCAAAGTCCTTTTCAGCTCTGTGATTTCAAATCATCTCAAAGGAGGTGGCATCACTCTAGATTCTACAGATATTGAAAGGATAATGAGGACATATCATGAACAACTTTACATCAGTAAATTCAATAACTTAGATGAAATAAACAAATTCCTGAAAAGACAAACTACCAAAGCTCAGGCAAAAAGAAACAGGCAACATGAGTAGCCCTATATGTAGTAAAGAAACTGATTTTATAGTTAAAACCTTCCTACAAAGAAAACTGTAGGTCCAGATGGTTTTACTGGTGAATTCTATCAAATATTTAAGAAATAATATCAATTCTACACAACTGCTTCCAGAAAACTGAAGAGGAGGAAATGCTTTCCAATTCACCTTATGAGCCCAGCATTACTCTGATTCCAAAAACCAGACAAACACATTATAAGAAAAGAAAACCACCAACTGCTATCTCTCAAAACATAGATGCAAAAATTCCTAACAGATTACCTCCAACTGGAGGTTGGGTGAGATTCTGACATGGGTGATGGCTTAGCTAAAATGGAATGTGAGGTCAGATAAGAAGTTACTTCAAAGATGGTGAGTTTCCACAAACTGAATATAAGCTTTGGTTTTACTCTGTGAGGTTTCAACAGTACCCTCACAAAATTCCAGGCCAAAGACTACGTTTCCCCTGCCCAAACTTTCAGGTCAGGGAGTACCTGTCCCCAAATGGATCATGCCCTGCCTTTGCATTGTGGCATGACTGTCCTTGTGAGGAGAGGGGAGTCATTTCTCCTCAGATAAACTAAAGCCCTTCGGGGAAGGAAGACCTTACACTTTCCCGTTTTTCCCTCATACCTGTCAGGGGCTTTGTGGGAGTATATTTGCTTGACTGAATGGAATTTGAGGCAGCTGGCTGCAGACCAGATGGGTGGACCACACAAGGAAAAGAAGAAAACTGAGAGCAGCTCTGGCATGTTCAAAACCATGTATAACCTGTAGCATTGGAATATGAGAAGGCAAGCTGAGACCAATACCAAGTCACAGCTCCTTTCCTAATTCTGAAAAATAACAGTGACTCAGAACATGTCTTCTGGCCAGAATCAAGGACCCCAGAACTTTCACCATGTCTACATTTCAGCTCCCAAATCATGATGTCAAAATGCTACATTCAAAGGAGTTCCATCAAAACCATCCAGCTCACCCTGGCTGTATGTAGTTCTGCTGTTGACAGAAAATTCCTCTAACCGTCCAGACACCTTTCTGTCAGAAGCTTGAGAAGAAAGACTGGACCTTAAAGAAAGCTTTGGAGATTTATACTGGGGTGGCAAAGAAAGCTGGATCCAAATCCCACCTTTATTATCACTTACTGTCTGGGCTACCTGAGACTCTTTGAGTCTAAGCTTCCTTGTGTAAAATGGTGGTGATCACACCTCACAGGGTTGTCACGAAGATCAAATGAGATAATGCATGTAAAGCCCTTGGACACTGGAAGTATTTAACAAATGCCACCAGCTATTATTTCAGGACAAGCACCATTAAGTAATCTGGGGATGTCCCAGTTGAGGTCCAGTCAGCATGCATGTCACTCCACACAGGAGGTAGATTTTTTCTCTGCTGTGGATACAAGAGCTTCTAAGGAAGCCACTGTGTCTTCTTGTCCCACTGTCTCCTCTCTCAGCCCCACTGAGCCCAGCAGATGTTCAGCTGGGACTCACAGAAGCCCTCCTAGTCTCATGATCAGAACTGAGTTTATTTAAAGACAGACAGCTAACTGACAGGAAAGACCACTCCACTTTCCTGTTGAATCTCATATCACCACCTGGCCCGGCCACTTAAGGTCTAAACAAGGGTGTGGAGCTGAAACTTCACAGTATGACAGTGCTCTCTATAAAAAGCTTCACACTCTTGCTTCATGTTAATAAGGTCAGGGGCAGAGGGAAAGAGAGGAAACAAGAAAAGCCCTTTATGTTTTCCATGGCGTTGTCACAAAAGGCTGGCCTATGCCACATGAGGGAGGTGAGCCCAACAAATGTGGACCAGGCTGCCCTCAGAAGGGAGCTGCTGTCAGGAGGACCTCTCTGGCTGGAAAGAGAAGGAAGGGCTAAAAGGCAATGTTCTACCAAAACAGCAGCTACTCCCTCAGCGACTTCTGGGTGCCAGGTGCTCCCTGTGGGTGGTGATGGGAATTCAGCTTCCTCATTCACAGAAATAGCACAAAATAGCGAGGATAACACACCAGGGCAAAAGAGAGACAAACTATCACTCCCTAGGGCAGTAAGATGACCAAGGGTGATGGCACAAAGTTGTCAGTCACAACGCAGTGCCTGTGATAGAATGCTAAGCGGACACCCCAGACATTTAGGGCTGCTTATAGAGGGAAAAAAAAAAAAAAAATTTTTTTTTTTTATAGAGGAAGAGGAAACCCTGGTGGTGTAGTGGTTAAGGGCTACAGCTGTTGGCCAAAAGATCGGCAGTTTGAATCCAGCAGGCGCTCCTTGGAAACCCTATGGGGCAGTTCTACTCTGTCCTATAGGATTACTATGAGCTGGCTTTGACTCGAACGGGTTTGGTTTTGTTTTTGGTTTATGGAGGAAGAGGGGGAGGGTCAGAATGCCTGGGGAAGACGGAAGGCTTTCTTGAGAGTGGACAGTGTACCCTGGGAAGTGGGCCACCCTCGTCTCAGCTCTGGGATTAGGGAATGTAGAAAAACAATTGTGCTTCAGCGGAAAGCTGAAGATTCCAAAACTATGGGAGCCATTTTACAACACCTTGTGAATTGTAGACAACTGATAAGGCAAGCACACCCAGTCTAAACACTGGCATAAAAACACCCAGGGTTCACCTGTTTACTCAGTGGTTATAAGTGAGGTGAATGGGTTTGCAGCCCTAGTACGTAATGTCAGGTACATATATAATCCAGTTTCGTTCTGCTGATTAAATCTATTAAGAGAATTTTGTGGCAAGAGAATTTAACCTCTGTTTCTTAAGTTTCCGTTAGTATTGAGAATGCAGCATGTGCTACCTGGAAATATCCAAGAAACTAATTATCTAGGGGAATTCAGGAAATGGCCACAAATTCTAATACCAGATTAAACATAACCAAATGGTGAGACGTCTCATAAGAGTTGTGTAATAGTTGACGGCATATGAAGTGCTCTCAAATGTATTGTTTAATTTCATTTTCACAACACTCCTCTCTCTCCTCTAGATGCTCCCTGCTTTCTCTGGGCACAAGACACGTCCATTAATGCAGACACAAACACATCACCAGGATGGGTCATGGGATTACTGTCTTCTCAGTCTCCAATGAGGAATTGGGGACTCAGGAAAGCCAAGAGACTTTGTTAAGCTGGCAGCTGTGATATGCTCCTAATAGATACATTCTACTTTAAAGCCCACCGTGGTCCCTCTCTTACTCCATTTCTGCAAAGAAGTTTTACCTGGGAATTTATCAGGCGAACGGTAGTTTTTGTACCCACATCTTGTTCGAAGTTGGCTGTGGGCGCCGCATTAAACCTCAGGACAGCATCATGATCATCTATAAACCACAAGGAAACAGAAAAGAGGTGAGAAGCACTAGCAATATGCAGGAAGAGAGAAGGACTGGAGGAGAGAGCATACGAGGAGGTGGACGGGGCAAGAGAATAATGCTTTCTAATTTTTATCCCATCTTGATAAGCAGGGGAAAATTATTAAGTTTGTTTGGTGCAATCAGGTAAATCTCATAGACAGAAAAGACCATCTGCCATGCCGGGCCACTGCAAGGGTGAAGCCCAGTTAAGACACTAGTATGCCTAGGCACGGCAGAAAAGTGGACAGGGACAATGTGCTGCTTGCAGTGGAATCACTATTCCAATTGTCAAAGGAGCAAACCACACATTCTCTTGGTATTACCAGTAGATCATATTTCTATCCCTGTCAGAAAAATGAAGACACTGCCATATACTCAGTCTACCCCACAAGTGCAAAGTACCCCCCATCCCCCATGGCACTCTGAAATTTGGGCTGTGCCCTGCAAATGGAAGAGATTCACCATGACATTCAAGACAATCCCCTAAGAGTTTGGTTTAGGAACATGAGACCCATGGAAGGGTCACAAACCTTGGTGTATTTTATTTTGTCTCTCCCTCTCTCTCTTTTTTTTTTAACATAAGTACTTTTTCTGGTAAAAAACAAAAACAATGTCCTAAATTGAGCCAAGATCAAATAAACCACCTTAAAAAATCTACTCACTTCCTGGGCTCTAGCTCCCTGTCCATGGAGCTGTTGAAGCAGAGTTTGGAAGACTTGGACAAGTTTCTATATCCAGTATAGGCCAATGTGATTGGGATGGGAACCGATGACTTTTAAGGTCTATTCCCAACCCTAGTGTTCGTGATCCTTGAAAACTCGTACCAAACTTATTTGATCAAGCAAGTTTGGAGTTTATCACTGGAATGTGCACAAGATTTGGAGGTCAACCCAATCCTCAGTTGTTCTATTTCCCTCCAAGTGGACATGTTTTGGGTTGTTCTTTATCCACAAAGGAGGGGTGGGGTGGGGTGGGGCGAGCATTTGGCTTAGTATAAGACATTCTGGAAAGAGAGTGCCCACAGAATTAAGGGATGAAAGTCTCCTTCTTTATTACAATTCCAACATACGGACTAAGGTTCAGGGATCTGGACATCTTAGTCACAAAAACAACATAGCCCTATCCCCAGGACAAAATTTCACTGAAATGGCTAAAAAGTTACACAGGCACACTGAACTACAAATAGGACAGGAGGTACATCTTTACACAGTTCAGAACTGTAACAAGTTTTGTCTTTACACTGGTTTCAAAAGTGACCAGTCACACTAGATATGCAGATCTGCCGGAGACTTCACTTACTTAGTCAACTTTCCCATTCTGCAGAAGAACAAATTATTGGTCAGGGCCCTAGTGGAAAACAGATGATAAGCTCAAATGAAGTAACTGAGGAGAGTTCAATAAAGGGACTATTTACAAAGGAATATTGGGTGCCCCTCTGTGTGTGCCTGTCTTCTCTGGCACACACCAATAAACCCTAAATTTCTTCTCTGATACCAAGCACAAGGGCAGTACTACTTCTTCTGACCCTGACCACCACAACTGGGTCAGATCCATATGCTGAGCTAACAGTTGAAGGGCGTATGTATTCCTCCAGGCTGCCAAGTCCTCCCAAAATTTCAGACACCAGTCTCAAGCTAGGGGGTCCCCACACACCTTCACTTCTATAATGCTAGCCACAAATTGAGAGGATTGCTCTACTCATCTCCAGGATGCCAGCTATAAGTTTTGGGGTTTGCAGGCCCCCCTCTCCCTAAAGTACAATGCTCTTAGTGATAGGATAATATCCATACGCCTTCAAGGAATACCAGTTATTATGACTATTATTCAAATCTACACACCAAGAACTAATGCCAAAGATGAGGAAATTGAACTTTTACCAACTTCTGCAGTCTGAAATTGATCAAACATTCAATCAAGATGAATTGGTAATTACTGGTGATTAGAAAGTGAAAGTTGGAAACAAAGAAGGATCTGTAGTTGGATAATACGGCCTTAGTGATAGAAGCAATGCTGGAGATTGTATGATAGAATTTTGCAAGACCAATGACTTCTTCATGGCAGATACATTTTTTCAACAGCATAAATGGCAACCATATATGTGGACCTCACCAGATGGAAAATACAGGAATCAAATCGACTACATCTGTGGAAGAAATGGTGGAAAAGCTCAATATCATCAGTTAGAACAAGACCAGGGGCCAACTGTGGAACAGACCACCAAATGCCTATATGCAAGTTTAAGCTGAAGCTGAAGAAAATTAAAACAAGTCCATGAGAATCAAAATACGATGCTGAGTATATTCCACCTGAATTTGGAGACCATCACAAGAAGACATTAGACACACTGAGTACTAATGAGTGAACGCTAGATGAGTTGTTGGGATGACATCAAGGATATCATACATAAAGAAAGCAAAGGTCATTAAAAAGACAGGAAAGAAAAAAAACAAAATGGATGTCAAAAGAGACTCTGAAACTTGCTCTTGAACATAGCGTAGCTAAACCAAACTGAAGAAATGATGAAGTAAAAGAACTGAATAGAAGATTTGAAAAGGCAGCTCAAGAAAACAACCCAGTAAAGTATTATAATGAAATGTGCAAAGACCTGGAGTTGGAAAACCAAAAGAGAAGAATATGCTCAGCATTTCTCAAGTTGAAAGAACTGAAGAAAAAATTCAGTCCCTGAGTTGCAACTTTGAAGTGTTCTTTGGGCAAAATAATGAACCATCCAGGAAGCATCAAAAGAAAATGAAAGAAATACACAGAGTCACCGTACCATTTCAGGAGGTAACATATTATCAAGAACCGATGGTACTGAAGAAAGAAGTCCAAGTTGCACTGAAGGCATTGGCAAAAAACAAGGCTCCAAGAATTGGTGGAATACCAATAGAGATGTTTTAACAAATGGATGCAGCCCTGGAGGTGGTCATTTGTCTATGCCAACAAATTAGGAAGAGAGCCATATTTATGCCCATCCCAAAGAAAGGTGATCCAACAAAATGTGGAAATTATCAAACAATATCATTAACATCACATGCAAGTAAAATTTTGCTGAAGATAATTCAAAAATGGTTGCAGCAGTACATCGACAGGGAACTGCCAGAAATTCAAGCCATATTCAGAAGAGGATATGGAACGAGGGACATCATTGCTGATGTCTAATGGATCTTGGCTGAAAGTAGAGAATACTAGAAAGATGTTTACCTATGCTTTATTGACTATGCAAAGTCATTCAACTGTGTAGATCATAACAAATTATGGATAACATTGTGAAGAATGGGAATTCCAGAACACTTAATTGTGCTCATGCAGACCCTGTACATAGACCAGGAGGTAGTCATTTGAACAGAACAAGGGGATACTACATGGTTTAAAATCAGGAAAGATGTGTGCCAGGGTTGTATCTTTTCACCATATTTATTCAATCTGTACACTGAGCAAATAATCCAAATAGCTGAACTACATAAAGAAAAGCAGGGCATCAGGATTGGAGGAAGACTCATTAACAACCTATGATATGCAGATGACACAACGTCATCTGCTGAAAGTGAAGGGGACTTGAAGCACTTACTGATGAAGACCGAAGACCACAGCCTTCACTATGGATTACACCTCAACATAAAGAAAACAAAAATTTTCACAACAGGACCGATAAGCAACATCATGATAGAGAAAGCATTGAGGCTGTAAAGGATTTCATTTTCCTCGGATCCACAATCAACAACCAAGGAAGCAGCAGTCGGGATATCAAATTAAGTATTTCATTAGGCAAATCTGATGCAAAATACTTCTTTCAAGTGTTGGGAAGCAAAGATGTCACTTTGAAGACTAAGGTATGCCTGACCCAAGCCATGATATTTCCAATTGCCTCATAGGCATGTGAAAGCTGGACAATGAATAAGGAAGACTGAAGAAGAATTGATGACTTTGAATTATGATGTTGGCAAAGAACACTGAATATGCCACAGACTGTCAGAAGAACAAACAAATCTGTCTCGGAAGAAGTACAGTCAGAATGCTCCTTAGAAACAAGGATGGCAAGAGTTTGTTTCACATACTTTGGACATGTATCGGGAAGGAGAAGGACAACATGCTTTGTAAAATAGAGGGTCACTGAAAAAGAGGAAGACCTTCAACAAGACGGATTAACACAGTGGCTGCCAGGATGGGCTCAAACACAGCAGCAATTGTGAGGATGGTGCGGGACTGGGTGGTGCATGGAGTCGCTATGAGTCAAAACTGACTTGATGGCACCTAGCAATGACAACAAGGCTACATTTGCACTACAACAGCAGAGTTAAATAGTTGTGGAAGACACCGTGTGGCCCTCAAGGCCGAAAACATTTACTATCTGGCCCTTTAGAGAGAAAAGTTTGTTGACTCCTGATATAAACAACCACACTCTCCAAGCTACTCAATCCAAGGATATCTTCTCAGTTTTCACTCTGCTCAAGAACCTGCCCCACTCCGCAGACTCTAATCCCACTGGCCACTATCTCCCAAACTCCACCCTCCTTTACTTTCCACAGCATGGCACATGCTTTTCTTACTGGCCCTTCAGAATTTTTTTGCTTGTCTCAATTCTTTCCCTGTCCTTTAAATATAAACCTTCTTGTAGATAGCTGCCATCCATAAGGTTTTCACTGGCTAATTTTCAGAAGTACATCACCAGGCCTTTCTTCCTAGTCTGGCTTAGCCTGGAAGTTTCACTGAAACCTGTCCAGCATTGGTGACCCTGCTGGTATTTAAAATACTGGGGGCATAGCTTCCAGCATCACAGCAACACATGAGCCACCATAGTACGACAACCTGACAGACTGGTGGTAAAATCTTCCCCTAGGTTTTGTAAATGATCCTCTTCCCCAGGCTACAATGATCACCTTGTTGGGAGGCTCTGCACCTCCAGCAAGCACATGCAAGGGCTGCGCTCCAGGTATGGGTGCCCCTGCTGGTGGCCTGCAGGACACTGCGGTGTCACCTGTCCAAGCGAGCCTCCCCCTGGGTTGTTCCCCAAGCCGCCTTGGCTAGGCCCAACCCATTAGGGGCGCTGTGGTTGCCACCTGGCCCGCCACACTGGCACAAAGAGGCTGGTGGATGCTGAAACACTGCACAAAAATTTTACAGTCATTTTGGTGTCATCCCTTCTGATTGTGTCACCGGTGTGGTCTGCACGCCCCTAGTGACGCCATGCTGGAGACTCACTCAGTAGTTTATTACAATGTCTCTGGTAAACAGTCTGTTCACAATGGACAAAAAAGAGCCATAGGCCTTATCTTACTTCGTCTCCTAGTCCCACTGCTGAGGATATTTCTCTGTTGGAAGGTAGTAGTAGTCATTTAAGTTATCTGCACAAAAATCTTGTTAGCAGTACTCCTTGGAAGAGCAAACACTTTGAAGCCATTGATATAGTCAATAGACAGGAATAGCCTTAACAAATTCTGGATGTGGAGGAAAGGCTATGGGCCTGGCATGCTGCCTGCAACTTAGAGGGCTTTCAACAAGGGGTCATCCTCCTTTCCTTTTCCCTTTGTACTCTAAGCTCAAGGAGCCCTGGTGGAGCAGTGGTTAAGTGCTCAGCTGTTAACCAACAGGTTGGCGGTTGGAATCCACCAGCCGCTCCATGGGAGAGAGATGTGGCAGTGTGCTTCCATAAAGATTACAGCCTTGGAAACCCTATGCAGCAGTTCTACTGTGTCCTACAGTGTTGCTATGAGTATGAGCCGGAATGGACTCAACCGTAGTGAGTTTGGTTTTTTAGGCTAAGTTCCTTTTTTGTGTTGTTAATGAATACATGAATGAGTAAAAGAATAAATACTGAATCCCTTAAAATATTTGTTAGCCTGAATTTCCAGAGGCCTTATAAAAGGTAAAATGTTTGAAGTCTAATATGCAATTTTTTATTATATTTCAGGAATCAAAGTCCTTCTGTGGAAATACATATTTGAAATTATAATGGAAGTTTATGGAGAAAGATTGTTTTAATTAATGTTTACTTAAGTCACTCAGAGCTTTTATAGAGTACATAAAAACAAAGCTATAGCCTGAGTGAAATATGTCAGTCTCAAAAGGACAAATACTGAATGATTTCTTTTATATAAAATAAGCATATATATAAAGACCAGAGATTATTAGTGGTTACCAGGGGTGGGATATGGGGAAAATGAGAAGGCTTGCTTAGGGGGCGTTGCGTTTATGTTAATGGTGGTGGAATAATTTGGAAAAGGACAAACAGAATGGTTACACAACATGAAGAATGTAATCAATTCCACTGAATTACTGAACGTAGAAACTGTTAAACTGGCATACGTTTTGTTACGTCTATTTTCACCACAATAAAAAACAAACAAACAAAACCAACACTTAAAAAGAAATGCAGAGAACAAAGCTGCTGTTCCAATCCTCAGAGGCCTCCCACTCTGCCTCAAACTTCAACCCAGTTCCACACAGGTAGACATAATAACCTGACATGAAGAAGAAGAACCAGCTAACAACTAGGATATTCTAAACGTGAACATTATGGAGTAAATACAGGGAAAAGAGAAGGAAATTTAGTTCCATTATAGATGAAAAGGCACCCTGGTGGCAGAGTAGTTAAGAGCTACAGCTGCTAACCAAAAGGCTGGCAGTTCAAATCCACCAGTCACTCCCTGGAAACCCCATGGGGCAGTTCTACTCTGTCCTATAGGGTTGCTATGAATCGGAATCAACTAGACAGCAACAGGTTTATGGATGTAAAAGAACCAATCACATGTAGTTTCTAGAAAACTAAGACCAAAGGAAGACGAGAAGGCAAAAGCAAATCTGGGGAGAAGCTGGTCATCTCGGCCTTTTTTATTAGTAAATGCTGCCTATTTGGAAAGGTAGAAAATGTGATATCACCACTTCTTTCTCCTCTAGAGAATCCAACCCGAGTCTGCTTCTCCTCTTTTGAGAGCCTGTGCTTGGTTTCAGACCTTCTTTCCTGGCAGCCACATGAAGGTAATAAAAAAGGATGCACATGACATCACCTTCACCAGGACCTTCCAGAGCCTGACGGAGAGCATGGCAGCCTGGGCTTTGCTTCTGTAGCCTGATTCATTTCGCAGTAATGAAAACCACATTCCCTCAAAATAAGGCAAACAGGAAACCTTAAGCAAATCCAGATCTCTCCATTGTACACATGTTTATAAAAACAGGTAGGCCGTCTATCTTTACGAACCACAAAGGGTTTCGAGAAGGCAAATTTATATGTTCTGACTAGTGATTCTGAGCCTTTCTTGGGTCACAGATGCTTCTGAGAATCAACTGAGAACTATGGATTCTCCCCCTGGACAAATGCACAAATTCACACACGTACATACACCTCACTCAATACACAAATAGTTGTGCATACGGTTTTATGGATTGTGAACTCCCTCAAGTTGGTCCACATCCCCAAAATTAAGAATTCCTCCTCTTATTATTACCGAAGACAAGAGCTGAAGATTAGCCAGGTAGTTGAGGCCAAGAAAGACAAAGAGCCAGTTGTCGTTGAGTCTATTCCGGCTTAGGGCGACCCCATGTGTGTCAGAGTAGAGCTGTGCGCCATGGGCTTTTGAATGGCAATTTTTGGGGAAGTAGATCACCGGGACTTTTTTTAGAGGCACATCTGGGTGGATTCGAACCTCCAACCTTTCAGTTAGCAGCTGAGCACATTAACCATTTGCACCACCCAGGGATTCCTAAAGAGACAGTTGATCCTGAATTAACCAGGTAAAATTACAGAAGTTCAGGACCTGAAGATAGAGATCTATGCTTCAATTATTTTCAAAGGTCAATTATTTTTTTGCTTATTGGCAGCAGTAGAACTCTCTCTTCAAAGGAAATCTTCTTCATAGAATGCCAATATTTAAAATAGATAAAATAAAGGTGTTTTGATTAATAAAGGTATTGAGGACATAGATCCCCATCCTTTCAGCTGCCCCTGTGGCATCTTTGACTCCATAAAAGACAACGGAAAGCCACTGACCTGTGCTCACTCCACTGGCCCCTGGAGCCACACTTGGGCCCCTTGTGTCTAGTCACCATCAGTATGCCCTTACGGCTCCAAATGAGCTGTTAAGATTACAACATTGACACCTGGAACCCACCTATTTCTCGGCCCAGTTGGGAGGACTTCAGAGATCCTGCTGAAGAGACAACAGCACACCTGCCCCACGACCCAGCCTTGGTCCTGATGTTCTCCTTGGGCAGGTAACCCTCCCACTCAGAGGTGTTGAAGGGAAAATCTGTGGACTCTACCATGGATACATTCACATGGTCCCGGAGGTGGCAGCGCAGGGCCTCTGCACTGAACTTGATGCCTGGCCCTGGCCCCTTATACGTTACGTTGTACTTGTTCATTTTCAGGTAATTTCTCCTGATAGTCCGCAGCCTGGAGGGGAGGTTTTTGGAAGAGCTGTCCTTGTTCCACACCTGGAAGGAGGGCTCCAGCTTGGCTTTGGCTGAGGCCCTGGTGTTGCTGGGGGCCTGGCTGCCCTTGCCAGTACTGACAGATGACTGTGAACCAGACCCCATAGCCAGTTTCTCCAGACTCGTCACCACCCGGGATCCCTCAGTTTCCAATTTAAGAGAATCATAGTAACTCTCTTTCTTCCTTTCCTTCCACACACAGATGATGGCAAACAGGAAAAAGGCCAGGACAAAGTAGCTGAGCTTTTTCCTCAGGATGATGTGAATCATAATGAAAGATGTGTTCAGGGAAGCCACTCCGTTCTAAGCAGGAAAACAGGCCTAAAAAAAGTGAGAGAAGAAAAAATAAATGATATAAAGAAAATCCAGAAGTGGTGATTGGCATAAAGCTGGACAATGGGCCAACCAATGGATTTACAGTGAGAGGAAAAGAATTCTAGTCCTAGACTATCTCCTACCAGCTACGTTAAACAACTCTCAAAAAAAAAAAAATTCAGCCTCAGTTTGGGCTATGCATGTAGAGAGCAGTCCTTCTGACAATCCCCTTCTTCCTCTCTGAGCCATAAACATGTTAAATGTTCTTCCACGGTTCCTTTTTATACTCTGAATCTTAGTTTTGCGTTGTCTTGGTCCAGCTCCCTGACTGTACTCTGAGCTTTTGAGGGCAGGAACCGAGTCTTATACATCAGTTCAGCTCTTAAGTAAGACCTTGCACTGCTAAATAAATGCATGCAAGCTTGAAAAAACAGAATAAAAAGGAAGACCAGGCTGACTTGTCTACCTCACCAGAACTCAGCCTCCCTGAAACCTAAGCCAGAAAGAGACCTCTCACTATTGATGATGTTATAGATTTATGAGTCATCTCTCTAAGGACTTCGGTATTAGAAACCTGCGTGAGAAGACAACCAAAGGCTAGCTTCGTAAATTTCAGCATTATGTAGCACTCTGCAAGGGCACTGTCAAGAGACAATAAGCTGACTCATCTCATGGTTGATGGTGGCACACCTTGATAAGACGGCCAACATGCGACCAATTAAAGAAACAAAAATAAAAATTCATTGAACAAACCGTATCTTATTTCACCTATTTTCACTATAACCAGGGCCATCATGACACCCAACTCCAGAAAGCACCATTCACATCAGAGCCTAATATGAAGGGCATCTCCTGAGTTGTGCAGAGGGGCCCTGACTATAACCAGCCACGAAAGCATATTAATCTCCATTTTTATAGATTAGCAACTCAAGGCTCTGAGAGGTCAAGGGAAGTGCCCAGGACAACAGAGCTGAGTACAGGGTTGCACTGAGGTTCAAATCCAAGTGCACTTGATTCCATAACCCATGGCCTACACCACATGCAGAACTGCTGCAATTTCTGGAAAATGGATTTCACTAAGCAAATGGAGCCTAAATAGCTGTTTTTATATCCAGGTAAAGACCTAGTTTGTTTTCTCAGAATTTATTGTGTAACCGAATGAAAGATGGAAGCACTTTGAACTCAAACAATGTCTGCATCCTTTGGAAAACATTAAATTCTTTCCTAAATCACTGGGTTTATTTTACCAGAATGAGTCAAAACAATTGCCCCCACAGTTTTTCTAAATCACAAGGAGTCTGCAGTACCTTCCCATGGAGCCCGCTCTTAAAAATATCACGGACAAGGTGGTAGAGTACTGAACTCGGTATTCATGTAACCTAAGTCCTTGTTCCCATTCTTGGTGACCTTGGATAAATCATTTTAATTTCTTTGTGCCTATGTGTCTGCAAGATAATCATCTCTGCCCTATATCATTCATGGAGTTTTGGGAAAGATCAAACAAGAGGATGATGTTAATGGGCTTTGAACTAGGTCAACGTACAGGCACAGGAGGTACACTGAACAGAGATGGGGGGCTGCATGAGGGCCAGGTGGAGGCAACGTGGGACAAGAAAGAGGGTAGAGTGGTCACAACCAATCGACCTGAGCTTTGGACTCTTCATTTGAAATCTAAGGTCCAAACTGCCTTGGAATCCACTGGCAATACCAACCAAAGCAGTGCTTACCACCACCTCAGAGCCCTCTAATGGTTCTGGGGTTCTTACATCTGGCTGCTGAAGTTTTGGAAGGGATGAAATGTACCCAGAGGGAGAAGAATTCAAAATGTGAGACCACAAAGTGGTGAGGGTGCTTGCTGCATTCAGTGTAGCTGATCGTATGACCTTATCACAACTGGAGAAGAGCTAGAGAAGAAGGGAAAGCAGCATTGAAGAAGGACCTACTACATGCTAGGCGCTTTATGTGCCACGTCTCATGTAATTTTCACCACAATACTATGGGATAGAGACTGAAGACTCCATTTTAGAAAACGAAGAAGCTGAGACTCAGCAAATTCACAAAACTTCAGGACAACAGACAATCAATGCTGGAACCAGAATTCCAGCCCAGATTCGGTCTGACGATAAAGTTCATAGACTTTGTACTAAAGACTATGTGGGAAAACAGACAGTGAACTGTCAGTGTTGACCAAGCAGGGCTCAGGAATCAGGGTCCCTAGAGAAATAATCCAATCTGCCAGGATATTTGCAGAAAAGTCACACTCATCATCGGTGCTGCACTAACCATGATGTGTATGCCTCGTTTGACCACTTATGAGGCCCTTTCGCATTAATTACATTCTATGAGACCCTGTACAGCCCTGTGAGAGAAGCAGAGAAGATTTTATTGGCACTATTTTATTTAAGCTGAAGAAAGGGATACTTTGTCAACGTAAGCAATTTTCAAAGTTGTGTGACTTGGAAATGGCCAAGTTGGGACTTGACTTTTAGGTTTATGGGTGAAAAGAGACTGGGTGAGAGGGCCAGAACTCATTTTCTCTGGAGCTGGGGCTCAGAGGTGGCTGGCATTTGGCAGGCCTGTCACAAGTACCTATTTATTCTCCAGGGTTGGGTTTCCTAGGAAAGAAGAATTTCCCTGAACAGCCCAGCTGAACAACAATCTTGTACCCCTCAGACAGCTTCAGCTTTTAGGACCTGTACCCCATTATGGCCTCAGAGCACTCGCTTCTAGCCTTATATCAGGGCTCATGTGGTCCCTCTGTTGAGACTGCCAGCTGGCTGGAGTTTCTGATCATAGGCACTTAGAGCTTCAAGACACTTTCTCCTCTCTCAAAGTGTTTTAATGACATTTGCTGAAGAAGTTTCATTTAAACAGCCCAACTGAGAGAAAAGAGAAGCAAACTTCTCTCCACAAATTCTTTGGGGAAACAGACCAACCTGTGAATTTTCCAATCACACGGGACTGATTTCTTAAGCCTCCTGGCGCTTGCACTGTGGCATTCTCTCCCCTTTTCCACCTGTCCATCCACTCAGACAGCATTACCTTTCTGCTCTGACCACTAGCAGGGCTCACCTGCCCTTCAGCACTCTCCTTGCTCCTCAGAAATTCAAGTGCTTTGAGGTGCTTGCTTCTTGTACCCAACTCCACTGTTAGCTATGAACTCTTCCTGGCATTCTTTCTGAAACCCCAGTACCCAGCAGAGGGCCTGAAACAGAGTGGGCACTCAATAAACCATGATTGAACGAGTATAACTATGTCAATGAATCCCAACAACCACTATGAGGCTTCTAGAACAAGAATACAACAACAGCTCACATTATCTCTACCGGCAGAGACTAAGCCAACACTGAAGCAACAGAAAGAAAAACTCAGCCAAAGTAAGGCTCCTTCCCTAATCTACCAAACATTCCATGCTCAGGACCAAACACACTGTTTGGCACACAGTAGGTGCTCAAAACTGGTTGGGTGAATTACTGAATAATTCAAATCTGATATTAATAGTTTACAGAAATGAGCAAACCACCTATCCCACCCTGTCCACCTTACTGATTCAGAGGGTAACTCCCTAAAAAATCAAACCCCTTGCCATTGAGCTGATGCTGACTTATAACGACCTTATAGGACAGAACTGCCACACAGGGTTTCTAAGGAGTGGATGGTGGATTTGGACTTCCGTCTTCTGCTTATCAGCCGAGCTCTTAACCACTGTATCACTAGGGCTCCTCAGAGGGTAAAGAGGACTAAAAAAAATACTTGAAGAAAATAGCAAATCTGTAGCCAGACACTGAAACCCTGTGACTTTTTGCTGGCACACTCTACCATCCCATTTTTTATGCAGAAATGTACCCCTTTGCTGCCTCCAAGCCCACGCCTCTGACCTTTACCTGCTGCTGGCTGCTGGCTATTCTCCCTGTGACGGCAGACCCTCTAGGTCTTCAGGAACTGGCGTTCTTCTCCATGAGGAGGATGTTCACTTTATTGGGTCTGGAGGCCAAGGCTCATTCTTCTCAGGGAAATCAAAAACCATCTGCAATGGAAAAAAAGAAAGTAAAAGAAGAGGTGAGAGCTGTTTTTCAGTAGGGGCAGGGTTAAACATTAATAAGATGGATAGGGACACACTCCGGCTGAGCTCCAGCATTGCCTCTCGCCTGGGCTGTGGCTCAACCCCAGGATGGCCTGAGGGCTCAGAGAAAAGAGACAAGAGCCAACTACAGGTGCAGTGCCATGCTGGACCCATGAACAGCACAGAGAGTCTAGACGCAGACCAATGACAGGTAAGAATACAAGAGAAAGATAAAGCAGGCACCAGGGACCAATCTGGGAAGAAAGGATCATTTAACAATGGTCTTCGGAGAAATAAAGAGAGAGTAACTTAAGGGGGAGAAATTAAGTTCCTCCCAAAATAAACTCGTCAGATTTTCAAAAAGAATTACTTATTTTCAAAAAACATTTAATACGTGAAGGTTTAGTCAATAGAATGTTAACTGAAAAAAGGTATAAAACCATGTGTAACATACCATCTAAACTTAAAAGAAAATACATTTTTAAAAAATGTACAGGTGAGGGAGAGAAAGGACTAGGAAAAAATACCCCCTGGGAGGTAGAATAATGGATATTTTCTTTTTAAAAATGATTTTGTACATTCTAAAATTTCTGTAATGCACCATGGCACATTACAGATTTTTTAAAAAATACCATAAATTATATAAATCCAAAAATAGAATTCTATATTTGTCAGCTCTCTCTTCTTTTTGATGCCATGTAAAGAAAATAACAAAGGAAAAGTTTAATAGATTCAACTTCCATACAATAACAAATCCCAACATCCGTACCATGAAAAATACCATAACTATAATAAAAAGGAAAACGATAGTCAAAGTAAGCAAAGGGCTAATACCATAAAAGCCTGCCAAAATAAACAGTCAATCTACATGAGCAGGCAAATCGCAAAATACAAAGCACATTAACAAGCATATGAAATTATGATTAACCTTGAGAGAAACCCAAAGGGGACTATAAGAATATTAAGATACTAGCTTAGAAAATTTACCTTAGCTAGCAGTTTTCAAAATGATTATACTCATCACTAGATAGACTGTAATGAAATCAGTATATATTCAAGAGAGCGGTATAAATTAATTTATCCACTTTAGAAAGTAATTGGGCCATAGACTTAAGGGCTTGTGACTATTGACCAAGTTATCCTACTTCTAGGAAATAATACTGAGTAGATAATTCAAAAAAGGAAAAAGATGACATACTTCAGTCTCCTCACATGTAAAACGGTTCTCTACCTTATGTAGTTGTGGTGAGGACTGGTGGGATAAAGAGTATGAATTTTATAAAGTAATATGTACATGCAAAAAGAGAAAAACTTAGTATCAAAATTATTTATAATGGTAAAAATCTGTTAACAACTAAGCTTCTAAAAAAAAAGCTTCTTCTAGCAGCTGGGAAATAGTTACACTACAGTACACCCATTTGATAGGGTATATATAGTTGTGCATAGATTTACATAGCAATAGGAAGAAAAATGTTTATAATATTACAATAAAAAAATATTACCTGTGCATACATTATTGTGACTAAAATTTATGCATGTTCAAGTACCTAATAAAGATATATATATATCCATATATATATATAGATATGGTCAGAATCTGGAAAGACTTAAAACCTGGAAAGAAAAAACTAGTAAGACGACCGGTGAATTCTTGTCTTCCAACTTGACTTCCTTTATTATTCTCATTACGTTAGTTGAGTAATTAAGGTATAACTGTTGGGGACAATATTGAAAATACACTTCAATCTTGGACATCAATTTGGTACACAGTATTACGCTTGCCTTGGTGCCTCTTTAGGAGATCCAGTACTTGCAGAACTAAGAGGAAGCCATAGTGTCCATAAGCTGACTGTGCCTCATAAACCAGGAAAAACTCCTCCACAGAAGGCCTGGAGTTCAGGTTTGGAGAACCTCGGCTTCTCATGACCAGAAGACAGGCAGCCAGGAAGGCCCTGGCCATGACTGACAGGGCAAAAGTGAGAGGCATCATTGTCAAAAAAATTGGAAGCTCTCCATATCAATTCAGAGAAGAGCTGGCTCCTAGGCAGCCTGCTGATAAGAGTCAAAAAATGTCACTGACAGCCGTCCTTCTTTTCATGTCATGTAAGTATGTGTGTAGTCATATTATTATTGGATTAACGTTTGCCTCTTTCCACTAAAAATGTGAGAACCTCGTCAGCCTTGTTTGCTATTACCTCCAGTGTCAGGATGGATGTCTGGCACATAGCAGGCACTCAATATTTGTTGAATGCATGAATAGGGGCAAGGCTGTCAGCTCTCAAGAGGTCTACACTTTGGGTGTCATTGGGAAAAATAGTTGGTGGAAGAGGCTCACTCTTGGCACCTTCACTGTGAATGCTATGGGCAATCACCTGGCCCTTGGATGCCACCTCATGCCGTGAATGCTGGTTCGTTGCCATCCCCCAGTGCGTACATTTTTCAGGCTTATTTAAATTAAGGTATGTAAGGAACATAGAGTAATTTGCAGACTCATTGCTTCCTTAACAATGAGAGTAAGTGAATGTTTGAAAGAGCTTGATGAAAAAGGGTTATGGTAGACAACTGTTTCTGTTTTAGTGAAGAAATCATACCTTAAGCCATTGGATGAGTTCTAGATAAACTTCATTTCTCTGCCCTCTTCCCCAGAACTTCTTAACCTCATTTCACCTTCCAGCGAGTGGCCTATTTTTCTTTCCTTTACAATAAAAACTTCTTGAAAGAATTTTTTATAGCTACAGTTCTCACTTCCCCTCTTCCCATTCTGATTTGAACTCACTCTGATCAGGCCCTCCCCCATCTTCATGAAATTGGCCTTCTCAAGGTCACTAAAGAGCTCTGGGACCTGCATGTTGCTAACCAAATGGTCAACGCTCAGTCTTCATCTCAGTCAGACTATCTGCAGCGTTTTATGCAGCTAACTATTTGTTCCTCCTGAATAGATATTTTCCACCTGGCTTACCAAACCAGGTACTTTTCCAGTTTTTCTCCTGCCTTACTGGGTCACTCCTTGTCAACAATCTCCTTTCCTGGTCCCTCCTCATCTCTCCCACCTCTATGCACTGAAGTACCCTTATAGTTCAAGTTCTATCATCTCAAAAACCTAGTTTCAAATCCTAGCTTTACTACCAGTCAGTTATATGACTTAAGCCACAGAGTTTCTGCGAGCCTAGTGTCTCCATCTGTAAAGTATGAATAATAATACTGAAAAGTTGGCCTTGCAAAAAAAAAAAAAAAGTTTTTTTTTTTTTTGCCTTGCAAAGTTGGATGACAATTTAATGATAGATTTTATCACTTTGCTCTGGCTAAAAATTATTGAATTTGTCCATGTGCTAAGTACTTGGGCAGTACTAAGGGCAGTACTGTTATCATCCCAGTTCACAGAGGGGCAAGACAGCCTACTCAGGTGGGCTGTCGAGACTGTCTGAGTCCACAAAGTCCCAGCTCCTAGCCACTGAGCTCTGTTGACTTAGAATGGGATCCAGGTCAAAATGGGTTAAAATGTTGACAGTTTCGTCAAAACATTTCTGACAAATCACTAGTTTGCTAAAAAGAACAACAAAAGTCAGAAAGATAGTAAGCAACAAGAAACAAATTTATAGCTGGTTAATCTGAGAAAGAGGAGCCCTGGTGGTACAGCGGTTAAGCACTTGACTGTTAGCTGAAATGTCGGCGGTTTGAACCCACCACCACTCTGCTCCCATAAAGATTTACAGCCTTGGAAACCCTATGGGGGCAGTTCTACCCTGTCCTGAAGGGTTGCTATGAGTTGGAATCAACTCGATGGCAATGGGTCTGAGTTAACCTGAAAAGAGAGTAAAAGGAAGCCATGCAAGATTTACAACACGAGAAGCTGAGTTTGCAAGTGTTTCCCTGATGACAAACCCAATTGCAGGGCTAAGGGCAGGGAGAGGGAGACTCACCCAGATCAAGGCCCTGAAGATAAAGTGGGCTTGCATTCCTCCTGACCAAACTGTTCCAGACCCAGGCTGCAAAAAAACTCCCTTACCTGAGATTAATCTTTTCCCAGCAAGGCAGGCACTGATGTAAAATATTGTCAAGTCCTCAGAAATGCCTGAGTTTTCTAAGAGCCAGGAGAACAGAACTTTGTCAGGTGCGTTGAGTCTCCATCACGGATACTTCTCCACAGTCCCTGACAAGAGCCAGCCACTCTGAACTCAGGATTAACAGAGCCATTGCAAAGGAAAATCCTGGGCCATTTGCTACCACTCTCTCCAACCTTGCTGCCTACAGACTCATATTTGCCTTCCTATTTGACAGGTGCCCAGCACAAAAGAAGCCCTTCACACTCCATTAACTCCCCTTCCGGAGAAAGCTGGCTCCCCAATATAAGCAGCAGAAGCCCCAGCCCCAGCAGGCATCTCCCCCCCAGTCTTACCACCTGTCACAAGTCAGGGGTGAGTCAAGAAGGAAGGAGAAAAAGGGCCTCTAAAAAAGGTTGAATAAACACTACACCCCTCCCAAGCAAGAGTCCCACCCTTTTTTCCTCACACACTCACAAAAAAAAAAAGGAAGTAGGTCTTCCTCCTCCTCAGGAAGGAAAATGGTTTCACCACCTCCTAATCTTAAAAAATGAGTTAAGTTAGTACTACGAACATTTTTACACATACAAAAAAGCACAGGAAATAACATTTTGAACCCTCATGTTTTCATCACCCAGCTACAAAGATCATCAACATTTTGCCAGTCATTTTTTTTATCTATCCCCTACCCTCTCTTTTTTTTTTTTCCGAAGTAATTTAAAGCAAATGCTAGACTTGGTATCATTTCTTCCCTACCAAGTCTTCTCAGCTCGGTTCCATAAAAAATTAAGACCTAATGTCCTGAGGTGTGCATTGTATATAATGAATTAACTTATATCCTTTGTATTATCTAGAATGGTATCAGCTTTGTATCTTCCGCAGGAGAACTGAGAAAATAGTGCCTCAAAATGTTTTCTGTAGGGTTTGATTCTCTAGAATGTTATATATATGTATATATATATATTCCAGGTTCTTCCAGATATAGATGATAGGCTGATAGAGAGACAGATAGATAGACATGCAGATATATAAATCTCAGATAAGGACTTTTTAAAACATAACCACAATGTCCTTAACACCTGATGAACCAAAAAACCAAACCGTTGTCATCAAGTCAATTCCAACTCGTGGTGACCCTACAGGTGTCCCACAGGATTTCCAAAGGAGTGGCTGTTAGATTCAAACTGCCAACCTTTTGGTTAGCAGCCAAACTCTCAACCACTGTGCCACCAGGGCTTTTTGTTAGATATTACCACCTAATAAACCAAAAAACCCAGTGCCGTCAAGTCGATTCCAACTCATAGCAACCCTATAGGACAGAGCAGAACTGCCCCATAGAGTTTCCAAGGAGTGCCTGGCGGATTCGAACTGCCATCCCTTTGGTTAGCAGCTGTAGCATTTAACCACTACACCACGAGGGTTTCCATTATCACCTAATACCCAGTGCATTTTCAAATTTTTGCCAATTCTCTCAAAAATGTCTTTGACACTAATTTGCTTGAATGAGGATCCAAACAAAGTCCACACATCTCATTTGGATGGTATGTCTCTTTAATCCATAACAATTCCATCTGGCTGAGAGCTTCCTCTCATGGTGCTGTTTAACGTGCTCCTCTTTGCCCAGTGTTACCTGTAATCTGAGAGTTAGATCTCAACAGCTTGTAGAGATTCAGTGGTTTCCAGTTCAGTGGGTCTTCCAATTTTTTTTTTTTTTTTAAATATCTCAGAGGATCTTTATTTCTAAGTCCTGATTGTCTAAGGGAGTTGGGAGTGGGAGGGTGAACAGGGAGGCCTGATCTCCTCCACTTTGCAGTTGTCCTCGAGCCTATGAGAGCAACACACACAGGTACTCCTAGTACATTCATTCACTCTGCAAATGCTCATTGAGTGTCTGCGGTGGCCACTGTGGAGCCCTGGTGGTGCACTAGTTAAGCATTTGGCTGCTAACCAAAAGGTCAGCAATTCAAATCTATCAGCCACTCCTTGGAAACCCTATGGGGTAGTTCTGCTCTGTTCTATAGGGTTGCTATGAATAGGAATCAACTCAAAAGCAACAGGTTTGGTTTTTTGGTTTTGGACTGTGGCCAGACTGGAGACACTGCAGTGCCAAAACCAGCCACAAATCCCCACCCCCGAGAACTTGCATTCTGGTGAGGGGGCAAAACAAAATAAACATGTGTGTGGTGCTTTTGGACAGTGATAACTGCTAAGAAGAAAACGAAAGCAGGGAAGGACAGAGCCTCCTGAGATGTGTGTATGGGTAGAGGGAAGGTGGGAAGAGATAGATTCCAAATTGGATGGTCAGAGGAAGCCTCACTGAGAAAATGACATTTGAGCAAAGATTTGAGGGAGGTGAGCGAGCCACGCAGATTTCTGAGGGAAGTGGGTTCCCAGCTGAGGGAACAGCAGGTACGAAATCCCTTGGCAGGGGCATACCCTGAAATGCTTAACGAACAGTACGGAGGCTGTGGAACAGTGTGGGTGGGGAGAAGCACAGTGTGAGATAAGGCCCAAGAGGTGTTAGAAGCCAGATCAAGTAGCACCTTAGACTGCTCTGAAAATTTTGGCTTTCACTCTGAATAACACTTGGCTAGCTTATGTTTGAATGGGATCCTTCTGGCTGCTACATTGTGAAACAACTGTGGTGGGTAGCCGGTTGAGGAGAATAAAAAGGAAGACCTTTTAAGAGGCTATTGCCACAGTCCAGGTGAGAAAGACCCACAATCCCATTTACTGAGCATTTACATGGTGTAGTCGTTAAGAGCTACAGCTGCTAACCAAAAGGTCGGCAGTTCGAATCTACCAGGTGCTCCTGGGAAACTCTATGGGGCAGTTCTACTCTGTCCTATAGGCTCACTGTGAGTCGGAATTGACTCGATGGCAATGGGTTTGTTTTGGGGGTTGTTAGTATTTTATATATTTTACCTAATTCAATCCTTACTACCACCATGTGGGGTAGGGTATTAACAATCTGTTTTTATAAACAAGGAAATTCAGACTCAGAGTTTAAGTCATTTGCTTGAGATGCCACTGTAAATGATCATGCTGGGATTTGAACCAGGTTATGCTAACTCCCAAGCTGGTCATGTGTCCAACATCTGTCCCTCATTCAGGGCCCTTCAGAGGAATCTCGAGAGCCTCTTTGCTTTACCAGGTCAACTATAGTTGCTGGTCACCATCTTGGACCTTCTGGTGACATCTCTACTCTGCCCTGATTCCAGGCTCCCTAAGCTCTGACAGCACAACCTCATCCCCATCTGGACCTTAGGGCCCAACCTTTCCATTCTTAGACTAGAGACTTTGACACCCTGGTGCACCCCACCAAAGGTACCTCAGCTAACCATAATGCCTCCATGAAGTAGTCCATATGTCTCGGTCTCCAAAAACCCTTGGCCATGGTGTGCTTTTCTTTCTCTAAACTCATAAACTCTTAACCTGAGCCATCTGAGCTGCCATTTAATCCTCGGATGACTCTTCTTCCTGTTTCCTCACTTCAGGGTAGGTTAGCTGCCCCATCAAAAATTTCCTCTTTCTGCCACGTAGAATTGTTGCTGTAAGTGGTCACCAAGCCAGGGACATTTTCCAGCAACTATATACACACATGCATACCCTGTTGTCTAGGTAGAACCATTTCATTTGACTAGTTAATACCAATGGAATGTAAGCAGAAATAATGTGCATCATCTCTGGGCTAAGGTGCTTAAAAAGTGAGTTTATTTATTATAGCAGCTAGCATTGCTCTAGCTAATAGAGCCACTCAAGAGACTTCCTGAACATTTATTTCTACTGGTCTAAAATAAAAACATCATCAGAACTCTCAGCTCTGAATTTTTCATTATCCAGCATTTCAACGGCACAGTGAAATAAATGAAGCTCCCCATAATTTAACCAAAGCCAACAGTTCCTAAATTCGCCATACATCATCAAGTACCATTTATTTTCCCCTGCAGTGATGACCAGGTTTTGAAAGATGTTGTCCGCCAAGTTTAAATCAGAATTTGAGTTATCAGATGAACGGAGACCTTGCTGCCAGTAAGAGCTTCTGACTAGCATCAGATTGTCATTGCTACTACAACCAGTTGACAAAAATTGAGCACAACATAAAGAAACTTGGTTATTTCTTTGGCTTTTGCCCCTTGTTGTGGTAAATATGCTTCTCCCATATGACTTTTTGAAATACTGAAGATGTCTCATGGGTATTCTGGTTTGTATAACCTGAACTTTACCGCAATACAATCATAACTTTCTGACCTCAGCCATCAGCACAATTCTTACCCAAAATGCCTCCTAAAAACATGCTCTACTGGTTGGCTAGATACCAAAGTTTGCTTAGAATTGACCCCCAACTGCTCCCAACTAGCGGAATCAAGGCATTCTAAGCCTATTCTGAAGAATCTGGCTTGCAAGCACTTAAAAGTCAGGAGACCGGTAATGTAAAACCAGGATTTTACTGACTGTCCGAACAGATACAAGCCTCCCTCCCCATCTCAGCCCTTGGCAGTTGAATAAAGAGCAGCAGTTCCATCAGAAAGCTGCTTCCCCTTGGGACTGAACAGCAGATCTATTATAGCTGGGCAGGGTCATTAGGCTGCCCAGAGTTCTTGTGTGCTCAACAGCAAAGGAGAGGACTAAATGGCAACAAAACAGAAGGGAAAGATTTCTGCCAGGAGACCAAGAAAGATGAAGAATTTTCTTAAATTCTGATAGCGAGGATCTGATGCCACAAATCTATGTCTTTAGTGGAGAACAATGATGTCTGCTAGTGTTGGCACAGTAGCTAAGAACTACGGCTGCTAATCAAAAGGTCCGCAGTTCGAATCCACCAGCCACTCCTTGGTTACCTTAGGGGGCAGTTCTACTCTGTCCTATAGGGTTGCTATGATGTCATGAGGAAAATTTTGTCTTAAATGTTAATTTCCCCCAGGAACTTCTGGTCTCACGATTGTGCTAAGGGCTGGTCCTCCCTTCCATCCGGTTTTGCCTGACGAGGCCAGAGTTCTTTGACATTTCCTAAACACTCAAATCATTTCAGGGTAACTGCCTCTCCTTAAAACCATCAAGATGACGACTGCTTACCTCTCTCAGTAAACTAATCCTTTCTTAGGACCCGCGCAAGGTCAAACGGGTCACCACAGAGATAGGGGAAGACAATGCAGAGGAGACAGACTTCTTATCTATCAGGGGCGCAAAGCACTGTGTGTAGCCCTCCTGCTCTCCCAGCCCTAGTCCCACAGGCAAAAGGTCAGCGCGGATGAAGCAACAGCGCATCTCTACCTCGCCTGGGCATTAAAATCACCTGGGAAGCATTTAAGTATATAACCAGCTAATCAGCTGCCATTGAATTGATCCCAACTCATGGTGACCCCATGTGTATCAGAGTAAAACCATGCTCCACGGGATTTTCAATGGCTGATTTTTTGGAAGTAGCTTGCCAGACCTTTCTTCCAAGACACCTCTGGGTCTTGAACCTCCAACCATTCGGTTAGCAGCTGAATGCATTAACCATTTGGACCACCCAAGGTCTCCCTTAAACTATGTAAAACCGAGAGGAGGAGCCAAGATGGCAGAATAGACAGCCGCTTCCATCTAGCTCTCTTCACAACAAAGACCTGAAAAAACAAGTGAAATGAATATACTTGTGATAAGCTGGGAGCCCTGAGTATCAAAGGTAACCTTAGACAATGAACTGAGGGGCAGGGGAAGGAAGAGAACCTTCAGAAGTGGAGAGGAGTTGCCAGACCTGAATTGCGGGAAGCCCTCAGGCACCATTCCCGGAGCAGCAGCAGCAGCAGTGGGCTGGTCCTACCCTTCCGCCCCAGCTTCCTCAGGGAGGAACAGCCAGCCACACAGCCCACTCACCTCTGGAACCTGAGTAGAAGGGTGCTCTCCGGAAAAGCTAAGTACTTGCGTATATTTTACCACGCCCCCCCCCCAACAGCCAGCTTCAGCGCCTGAATCCCTAGGCCTGAGACAGACCCTGGTGAGCACCTGGAGCTGTCCTCTCAGCCTTGGGGAAGGAAAAAATTTGAAACTGGGGGTAAAAGATAATTTGCTAGCTCCATTAACTGGGGGAGCTCAGGATAGAAGCAGCTCCTGTCCAGGCATAAACTGTCCATGGACCTTGAGAACTTTTCCCTTCTGCATGGACCTGTGTGGGCCTATTTCAGGATAATAGGCCCTTGTTGGCAAACTCCAACCATTTCAGTGGTGCGGTGGACAGGTGGGTGTTTGATGTTTGACATTGCTTTGCCTATTAAACAAGGTCCTTACCTACGCACAACAGTGACCTAAGGACTGGTGGCTCCATGTGTGTCACACAGCCACCCGTGACAGGGGTCCAGGGATAACTGGTGCCTCCCAGTCCTTACATCAAAAACTTTGTGTGTTCATGGTCCCTCTGCAGAGCCCACCCACCAGCTAGCTCTAGGGAACAGAGACGCATTTTCCTCAGAGACACTTAGGGGCCGGTTCTCAGCCCCCTGCCTTCTTCAGAGTGTGACCCCCTGCTGCAATCAGATACAGGTATATGTGCCAATCACCCCTGCCCCTCTAAGACTGTAGGACAGAGCCTGTACCACACACTTGTTATCAGCTACCTGGAAACCTGAGCTGAATTCATACAGGAAAACTAAATGGACTTCTGAACTGATATACCTGATAACAGCTCCAGCCAGCTGGGGACAGGACACCAGAGATCCAAGGTAAAATAATCAAGCTAGCTCACTCAAGCAACCCATAGGGGTATACCAAAAGAAAACAAAGCAAGCAGCTATGACACAGTAAGCAAGCATAAACTAATACAATAACTTATAGATGGCCCAGAGACAACAGTCAATATCAAGTCACATAAAGAAACAGGCCATGATCACCTCAACAGGCTCTCAAAACAAAAAATCCAGGGATCTTTTAGATGAAAGTGCATTCCTGGAATTACCAGATGCAGAATACAAAAGATTAATATACAGAACCCTTCAAAACATCAGGAAGGAAATGAGGCAATACCCAGAACAAGCCAAAGAACACACAGATAAAGCAACTGAAGAACTCAGAAAGATTATTCAGGAACATAATGAAAAGTTTAATAAGCTGGAAAAATCCATAGACAGACAGCAATCAGAAGTTCAGAAGATTCACAATAAAATTACAGAATTAGATAATAGAAAGTCAGAGGAGCAGAATTGAGCAAGTACAAGCTAGAATTTCTGAACTCAAAGATAAATCACTTGGCACTAATATATTTGAAGGAAAATCAGATAAAAGAATTTTAAAAAATGAGGAAACCTTAAGAATCATGTGAGACTCTATCAAGAAAAATAACCTACGAGTGATTGGAGTACCAGAACAGGGAGGGATGACAGAAAATACAGAGAAAATTGTTGAGGATTTGTTGGCAAAAACTTCCCTGATGTTGTGAAAGATGGGAAAATATCTATCCAAGATGCTCATCGAACTCCACATAAGATAGATCTTAAAAGGAAGTCACCAAGACGTATTATAATCAAGCTTGCCAAAACCAAAGATAAAGAGACAATTATAAGAGCAGCGAGGGATAAAAGAAAAGTCACCTACAAGGGAGAGCGCATAAGAATAAGCTTGGACTACTCGGCAGAAACCATGCAGGCAAGAAGGCAATGGGATGACGTATTTAAAAAATTGAAGGAAAAAAATTGCCTGGCAAGAATCATATATCCATCAAAACTGTCTCTTAAATATGAAGGTGAAATTAAGACATTTCCAGATAAACACAAGTTGAGGGAATTCGTAAAAACCAAACCCAAACTACAAGAAATAATAAAGGGAGTTCTTTGGTTAGAAAATCAATAATATCAGGTATTGACCCAAGACTAGAACCAGAGAAGTCAATCCAGACAGGGAAATCAAAAAAAAAAAAAAAGAAAGAAAGAAAGCAAGATTAAAAAAAAAAAAAAAACAAGCCCAACACGGGGTAACGGCAATGTTATTATGTAAAAGAAGACAACATTAAAATAATAAAGAGGGACTAAGAAATTGCTGCATAGTATTTCAGGTGGATAGTCCTGTATTCCCTTAAGCCTAGTTTTCAGAATGGTTCGGGGTGGGAAAATGGTTAAACACCTAACTACTAGCCTGAAGACTGGGGATTTGAATCCACCCAGGGCGCCTCAGAAAACAAGCCTGGTGATCTGCTTCTGAAACGTCAGTCTTGAAAACCCTATGGACCGGTTTTGCTCCACACACAGAGGGTCACCAAGAGTCAGAATCGATTCTACAGTAACTAACAAGTGTTTAGAATTTAGGTTGTTTGCAACTTTTTCTTCTTTAGTTCTCATATGTAATATTAGGGAGCTGGTAGTGCAAATGTAATCATACACCTTTCATATGGAGAGGAAGATACCGCGAGACAAAGAAAAGTTGGTTTGAAATTTAGAAAAATAGGGGTAAATAATAAGGTAACCACAAAGGAGACAAACTATCCTACTCATCAAAATAAAATACAAGGGAAAAATACAAACTCACTAGAAACAAAATCAACAACAACAAATATGAGGAAAGGACAATATATAAAGAAAATCTATTCAGCACATAAAATCAAGTGGGGAAAAAGCAGCTGTCAACACACACACACAAAAAGGCATCAAAATGGTAGCGCTAAATTCATACCTATGCATAATTACCCTGAATGTAAATGGACTAAATACACCAATAAAGAGACAGAGAGTGGCAGAATGGATTAAAAAACAAGATCCATCTATATGCTGCCTACAACAGACACACCTTAGACTTAGAGACACAAACAAACTAAAACTCAAAGGATGGGAAAAAAAATATGTCAAGCAAACAACAATCAAAAAAGAGCAAAAGTGGCAATATTAATCTCTGACAAAATAGACTTTAAAGTTAAATCCATCACAAAGGATAAGGAAGGACACTATATAATGATTAAAGGGACAATACACCAAGAAGATATAACCATATTAAATATTTATGCACCCAATGACAGGGCTGCAAGATACATAAAACAAACTCTAAAATAAAATTAAAAAATAAAACAAACTCTATCAGCATTGAAAACTGAGATAGACAGCTCCACAATAATAGTAGGAGACTTCAACACACCACTTTTGGTGAAGGACAGGACATTCAGAAAGAAGCTCAATAAAGACACGGAAGATCTAAATGCCACAATCAACCAACTGGACCTTGTAGACATATACAGAACACTCCACCCAACAGCAACCAACTATGCTTTCTTTTCTAGTGCACATGGAACATTCTCTAGAATAGACTACATATTAGGTCATAAAGCAAGCCTTAGCAGAATCCAAAACATTGAAATATTACAAAGCATCTTCTCTGACCATAAGGCCATAAAAGTGGAAATCAATAACAGGAAAAGCAGGGAAAAGAAATCAAATACTTGGAAACTGAACAATACCCTGCTCAAAAAAAAAAAAGGACTGGATTATACAAGACATTAAGGAGGGACTAAAGAAATTCAAAGAATCCAATACGAACAAAAACACTTCCTATCAGAACCTTTGGTACACTGCAAAAGCGGTGCTCAGAGGCCAATTTATATCAATAAATGCTCACATCCAAAAAGAAGAAAGGGCCAAAATCAAAGAACTATCCCTACAACTTGAACAAATACAAAGAGAGCAAAAAAGAAACCCACAGGCACCAGAAGAAATCAAATAATAAAAATTAGAGCTGAACTAAATGAAATAGAAAACAGAAAAACAACTGAAAGAATTAACAAGACCAAAAGCTAGTTTTTTGGAAAACTCAACAAAATTGATAAACCATTTTCCAAATTGACAAAAGAAAAACAAGAGAGGAAGCAAATAACCCGAAAAAGAGATGAGATGGGCGATATTACAACAGACCCAACTGAAATTAAAAGAATCATATCAGATTACTACGAAAAACTATACTCAAACAAATTTGAAAACCTAGAAGAAATGGATGAATTCCTAGAAACACACTACCTACCTAAACTAACACAAACAGAGGTAGAACAACTAAATAGACCCATAACAAAAGAAGAGATTGAAAAGGTAATCAAAAAACTCCCAGCAAAAAAAAAAAGTCCTAGTCTGGACGGCTTCACTGCAGAGTTCTACCAAACTTTCAGAGAAGAGTTAACACCACTACTACTAAAGGTATTTCAGAGCATAGAAAAGGACGGAATACTACCAAACTCATTCTATGAAGCCACCATATCGCTGGTACCAAAACCAGGTGAAGACACCACAAGAAAAGAAAATTATAGACCCATATCCCTCATGAATGTAGATGCAAAAATCCTCAACAAAATTCTAGCCAATAGAATTCAACAACATATCCAAAAACTAATTCACCATGACCAGGAGGGATTCATACCAGGTATGCAGGGATGGTTCAACATTAGAAAAACAATTAATGTAATCCACCACATGAATAAAACAAAAGACAAGAATCACATGATTTTATCAATTGGTGCAGAAAAGGCATTTGACAAAGTTCAACATGCATTCATGATAAAAACTGTCAGCAAAATAAGAACAGAAAGAAAATTCCTCAACATAATAAAGGGCATTTATAGGAAGCAAAGCCAACAGCCAACATCACCCTAAATGGAGAGAGCCTGAAAACATTCCCATTGAGATCGGGAACCAGACAAGGATGCCCTTTGTCACCACTCTTATTCAACATTGTGCTGGAAGTCCTAGCCAGAGCAATTAGGCTAGATAAAGAAATAAAGGCATCCAGATTGGCAAGGAAGAAGTAAAAGTATCTATTTGCAGATGACATGATCTTATACACAGAAAACCCTAAGGAATCCTCCAGAAAACTACTGAAACTAATAAAACAGTTCAGCACAGTATCGGGATACAAGATAAACATACAAAAATCAGTTGGATTCCTCTACACCAACAAAAAGAACATCGAAGAGGAAATCACCAAATCAACGCCATTTACAGTAGCCCCCAAGAAGATAAAATACTTAGGAATAAATCTTACCAGAGATGTAAAAGTCTTATACAAAGAAAACTACAGCACACTTCTGCAAGAAACCAAAAGAGACTTACATAAGTGGAAGAACATACCTTGGTCGTGGATAGGAAGACTTAACATTATAAAAATGTCTATTCTACCAAAAGCGATCTATACATTTAATGCAATTCCAATCCAAATCTCAAGGACATTCTTTAATGAGATGGAGAAACAAATCACCAATTTCATATGGAAGGGAAAGAGGCCCTGGATAAATAAGGTATTACTGAAAAAGAAGAACAAAGTGGGAGGCCTTACTTTACCTGATTTTAGAACCTATTCTACCACCACAGTAGTCAGAACAGCCTGGTACTGGTACAACAACACGTACATGGACCAATGGAACAGAATTGAGAATCCAGACATAAATCCATCCACATATGAGCAGTTGATATTTGACAAAGGCCCCAAAACAGTTAAATGGGGAAAAGACAGTCTTTTTAACAAATGGTGCTGGCATAACTGGATATCCATCTGCAAAAAAATGAAACAAGACCCATACCTCACTCCATGCACAAAAACTAACTCAAAATGGATCAAAGACCTAAATATAAAATCTAAAATGATAAAGATCATGGAAGAAAAAATAGGGACAACATTAGGAGCCCTAATACATGGCATAAACAGTATACAAAACATTATACAGAATGTAGAAGAAAAACTAGATAACTGGGAGCTCCTAAAAATCAAACACCTATGCTCATCCAAACACTTCACCAAAAGAGTAAAAAGACTACCTACAGACTGGGAAAAAGTTTTTAGCTATGACATTTCTGATCAGCACCTGATCTCTAAAACCTACATGATACTGCAAAAACTCAACTGCAAAAAGACAAATAAACCAATTAAAAAATGGGCAAAAGATATGAACAGACACTTCACTAAAGAAGGCATTCAGGTAGCTAACAGATACATGAGGAAATGTTCACGATCATTAGCCATTAGAGAAATGCAAATCAAAACTACAATGAGATTCCATCTCACTCCAACAAGGCTGGCATTAATCCAAAAAACACACAATAATAAATGTTGGAGAGGCTGTGGAGAGATTGGAACACTTCTACACTGCTGGTGGGAATGTCAAATGGTACAACTGCTTTGGAAATCAATTTGGCACTTCCTTAAAAAGCTAGAAGTAGAACTACCATACGATCCAGCAATCCCACTCCTTGGAATATATCCTAGAGAAATAAGAGCCTTTACACGAACAGGTATATGCACACCCATGTTTACTGCAGCACTGTTTACAATAGCAAAAACATGGGAGCAATGAAGGTGCCCATCGACGGATGAATGGATTAATAAATTATGGTATATTCACACAATGGAATACTATACATCCATAAAGAACAGTGAGGAATCTGTGAAACATTTCATAACATGGAGGAACCTGGAAGGCATTATGCTGAGTGAAATTAGTCAGTTGTAAAAGGACAAATATTGTGTAAGACCACTATTATAAGAACTTGAGAAATAGTTTAAACTGAGAGGAAAACATTCTTTTGTGGTTATGAGAGGGGGGAGGGAGGAAACGTGGGAGAGGAGTATTCACTAATTAGTAGATAAGAACTACTTTAGGTGAAGGGAAAGACAGCACACAATACAGGGGAGGTCAGCACAATTGGACTGGACCAAAAGCAAAGAAGTTTCCTGAGTAAACTGAATGCTTCGAAGGTCAGTGTAGCAGGGGCAGGGGACCATGGTTTCAGGGGAAATCTAAGTCAATTGGCATAATAAAATCTATTAACAAAACATCCTGCATCCCACTTTGAAGAGTGGCGTCTGGGGTCTTAAACGCTAGCAAGCAGCCGTCTAAGATGCATCAGTTGGTCTCAACCCACCTGGATCAAAGGAGAATGAAGAACACCAAGGACATAAGGTGATTAGGAGCCCTAGAGACAGAAAGGGCCACATGGACCAGCGACTACATCATCCTGAGACCAGAAGAACTAGATGGTGTTCAGCTACAACCGATGACTGACCTGACAAGGAACACAACAGAGAACCCCTGAGGGAGCAGGAGAGCAGTGGGATGCAGACCCCAAATTCTCATAAGACCAGACTTAATGGTCTGACTGAGACTGGAAGGATCCCCGTGGCCATGACCCCCAGACCTTCTGTTGGCCCAGGACAGGAACTGTTCCCGAAGCCAACTCTTCAGAGATGGATTGGACTGGACAATGGGTTGGAGAGAGATGCTGGTGGGGAGTGAGCTTCTTGGATCAGGTGGACACTTGAGACTATGTTGGCATCTCCTGCCTGGAGGGGAGATGAGAGGGTGGAGGGGGTTAGAAGCTGGCGAAAAGAGAGAGTGGAGGGAGAGAGCAGGCTGTCTCATTAGGGGGAGAGTAATTGGGAGTGTGTAGCAAGGTGTATATGGTTTTTTGTGTGAGAGACTGACTTGATTTGTAAACTTTCACTTAAAGCACAATAAAAATTATTTTTAAAAAAAATGTAACAAACAAACAAACAAACAAACCCATTGTCACCTAGTCGATTCCAACTCATAGCGACCCAATATTCTCCTCAGTAGATTCTGCTTTAATTGATCTGGACCAATATGCATCAACAGAGGCCTTGAAGAATGTGTAAATTCACAAGAAGGTGGCCTTAGGTAGAATGGGTGGGAGGTCAGGCATTTCCTGGGAGGGAAGGAGCCATGGCAGTTCAGCCTAGGGTAGGCATGGATGATGCTTGAGCAGGGGCTCAGGAATGTTAAGTCCCTATTTACCATGGGCTTCTCCACAACCCAGGGACTTCACTGCCCAGTAATGGCCCAGAGTTACTGAGGAAGTAGCAGGGCTACAGCTTCAATATAGCTCTCCAGGAATTCCAGGCTAAACTGACATCAACTTTTAACTCCCCAGCCCAAAGGGTACTCCCTCTGAATAATTTAGATCTGTTACTTCAGAGATCACTAGGCCAGGGACAGTCAATACAACCAGAGAGAGAGGTAACAACCCTTGCATGGAGGTGGATCTTTCACCACTGTCTCCTGCCCAGGCTGAGATCTTATCTTTGGTCACCAGGTGACAGAAACAGCAACATGCCTGAAGCTTAGTCTCTTGGGCTCAAAGGGTAGCTATACTCTGAGCAATCTCAGAAGGTGGCTCGAGATCACTTTCCACTCTTGGTCCATGTCATTTCCTCCTGGAAGGTAGGGGCTGGTTCTTCACATTCATTTCCCTGCCTACCACACACACAGAGAACACTTGATATTGGCACCTATTTGGTGCTTAATAGAGTACATTGACCGATGATGGGAGGTTTGGACACTTTTTTTTAGGGATTGGATCCACAGGTCTCAACACTCAATGGTTAAACTCATCCCCAGACCTTTCCCACTCTTTACTCCCTCCTTACACTTCAGGGATCCAAGGGAAGATGAAGCACCAGCCCCATCTGCCCAGAAGAACCTTCGCAGACCCCTCCAGTATGGAGACTTCTACCTGTGTGGACCTCCATTCACACACCTGCCTGACCTGAGCAAACATTCTCGTGCATGCTCCTCCAGGTGCTGTGTGTGGGAATCTTATTTTCCCAATCTGACTGGGTGCTACAAGGATAGAGAATGTCAATGCCCCGGCTCTGTCTCTTCAGCACTGGCACAGCACAGGATAAACAGGTGGTGCTCAATAAATGGGCTATCTGATTGGTGCCACTGCTAGGGGTTGTGGGGTGTGTGTGTGTGTGTGTGTAGTAGTTAATTTACAAATGAGAAAATAGTTTTAGGCTTGAACGAATACAATTAATACACATAAAACACCTACTAGGCATGTAACTGCAGAGAGAGGAAAGTAATCATGACCGCTTTCTGAAGGCTGACAATGTGCCAGGCTGTGTATTGTGCTGTACAATCATTCCTCATCTTAACCTTCAGAAGTTTGTGCTGCTATCATTTCCATTTCACAAATAAGGAAGCAGAGTCTTAAAAGATTCTGGTATAAGTGGATTTCTGGTATAAGTGGTAAAGCCAAGACTTGAACCCAGGACCGTCTGAATCCAAAGACCATGCTCTTATGCCTGTACTCAAACTGCCATCTTGTTTGACCTGCACCTCTCTCAGCCACAGCCAAGTCTTCTAACCCAAGGGGACACACTCCTTAGCTTCAGAAGCAAAGGGTTTCAGTCAAACACAGAAACCAACCTGTACTGAGTCCCAAGGCAGAGCATGCTTAGGATGTTGGAAAGTTGATGTATTATCTCATTTAATCCTTTCAGCAGCCCTGCCAGTTGGCCCATAGCATTTACAGAGGCAACATTTGTGATTTTGACTCTTTGAAAACAACTCCAAAGGTCTAGACATGAAACGACTCAATTTTGCTGAGAGGTGGATGTGAAGTATGTGCACTAAGGGCTGGCAGGAGGCAGTCCCCTTAGTACGTGAGAGAGCTCACCCCTAGCCAGGAACCAGAGCACAGGAGCTTCTGTGCTCTCCATGTATCTGGGAGTAATAGAAATAACTAGTATTTGCTTGTGAATTATGGCTCCCAAAGAAAACAAACCATTAGTCCATGTTTGGGAGATGTTGTCAGGAGGGATCGGTCCCTAGAGAAGGACCATGCTTGATAAAATAGAGGGTCAGCGAAAAATAGGGAGATTCTCAGCGAGATGGATTGCTGCACCATGGGCTCAAGCATAACGACAGTTGTGAGGATGGCACAGGACCGGGCACTGTTTCGTTCTGTTGTACACAGGGGTGCTGTGAGTTGGAGCTGACCCTGACAGCACCTAACGACAATAGATATCTTGAGGAGCTTAGGCCTGATGAGGAACCAGCTGCCCCCACTTGCTACGCTCGACGGCATCTAACGAAAACAATGACAAGTCCGTGTTAAAGGAAGTTCACACTCAGTGATCAATTTCTTTTAGTAGATTTATAAATGCCTATAGCTCTGTACCACCACCTGGTATAGAGTTTGTCGTACTGTGGTGGTTTGCGTGTTGCTATGATGCTGGAAGCTATGCCACTGGTATTTCAAATAACCCTGGTAATCCATGGTGGACAGATTTCAGCAGAGCTTCCAGACTAAAACAGACTAGGAAGAAAGGCCTGGAGATTTACCTCTGAAAATCAGCCAAAAAAAAACCTTACAGATCACAACAGAACATTATCTGACTTGCTTGCTTTAGACACATCGTCAGGAGGGATCAACTGCTAGAGAAGGCCTTATGTTTGGTGAAGCAGAGGGTCAGCGAGGGCGTGAGTCGGTGAGATGAACTGGCACAATTGCCATAACGATGGACTCAAACGTGCTGACAATTGTGAGGATGACACAGGACTGGACAACATTTTGTTCTGTTGTAAATAATGTTGCCATGAGTCGAAGTCAACTCAACGGCAGCTAACAACAACAATAACCCTATATTTATGGAACCAACAAGGGATAGAAATCATTTAAATTTTTCAGTTACAACTGGCTGTATACGTGGGGGGAAATTACGTGCTCTGGTACCATCTGCATAATTTCCTCATCTGTAAAATAAGAACAAAAACACCTCACCTTAGGGCCCTTCTATACAATAAATGAGATCATGGAAACCATGATAAGAATGTTGATTTGAGAGTGTTCAAAGACCTTAAGAGAAATTACTCATGGATGTCAACGTGTCACTGGTTTGCATTTTTCTTTTTTTAAAAAAAAAAAAACATTTTACGGATGAGAAAACTGAGGTTCGGGGAGGTTGCATGACTTCTCTAGAACCAATAGTTAAGTCGTGAAAGAAAGCGCCAAGTGCTGAACACAGACACAATCACAGAATGTGGCTAAGGAAGATGGAGAGGGAAGGAAGCAGGCCACAGCAGAGTGAGAGCTGTCCCCAGGCTGCCCACCCCACCACCATTCCTGCTGGCCTGGGCAACGGCAGAGCCATGGGCTTACTGGTTTTTCCATGTCCGTTCAGATCAATCAGTTCAACCAAGAGGCTGGTACCTGTGAGCCCAGAACGGTGGCCCCAGAGGAAACTGCACTCTCCCTGCCCTCAAGATGCTAACAATCTTATACACCATCGGACAAGGACCCAAGTGCCTAACCTCACAGTTCCCTACTTGATGGTGAGCCTGAGCCGTTCCATTACTGGTGTTCCCAGGGCCTAGGTCAATGCCTGCTGCTCAGCTTCATTTGCCAAATGAGTGACTTACAAAAAAAGGTGCTCAAGAATCTTAGCCAGAAAGAAGGGCCCACCCACATCCAGCCTGGGGATCAAAAAGCCTTCACGGATGGGTGAGATTTCAACCGAGAAAGACTTGGGGTGTGGGGAAAGGAAAATGGACAGGAGGAGGGCACAGGCCCAGCACAGGGAACTGCAAGAGATTGAACTCAGTCAAAGGAGGTGTGCAAAGCTGAGCTGCAGGTGATGAAGCTGAGAGGGAGGCACAGCCTGTGGCACTGTGAGTATAACATAGAAGAACCCAAACAAAATAACATAGAAGAGTCTGCCGCTTATCAGGTATGTAGACAGAGCAGATAGGAAGCTTCAGAGCAGCCGGGGCAATGGAATAGGTGGGAAGAGGTGCTGGGTTAACTTCAGCAGTAGTAGGAGAGGCATGAAGCAGCCTGTGGCCTTATGGCACCCCCTTCTTTACTCCCTGAAAATAAACGACCTACAAATAACAGCCTCTGATTTTTAAGCACCTGCTATGTGCCAGGTACTGTGCTGACCTTCAGAAACAACTCCATTGGGCAGGACCTATTTTACAAGTGGGGAAACTGAGGGTCAGGGAGGCTATGCAATTTGGCCAAAATCACCCCACTCTTAAGGGGCAGGGAGCTCTGGTGGTGCAGTGGTTAAGGGCTCAGGTGGTAACCAAAAGGTTGGCAGTTAAATCCACCAGCCGCTCCTTGGAAACCCTATAGGGCAGTTCTACTCTGTCCTGTAGGGTCACTATGAGTCAGAATTGAGTTGACAACAACAGGTTTTTTATTAAGAGGCAGGGCTGGTATCTCAGCAGGCTTTAACAAAGGCCATGGTGCGAGAAAACCCAGGTGAGGAGGAACTGAAGGCTGGGATTGGTTTAGCTGCTGTTGGGTAGAGGAGGTCTTCATTTCTGAGAGTATGAGAAGAATTTTCCGGGAGTGCCATGAGTCAATATTTGTCTTTGGCTAAACACAGGACCTGGATGCTCATTTCGACAAAACCAATATTTGTCAATTTCAATGTTGACTGTTTCAAGCCCTCCTCCACAGCAAAGTGAAAAGGAATCAGGGAGCTTCAGGGGAGTCAAGAACAGAGGGTGCCACTGTAAAAAAAAAACTGAATAGAAAAAGCTGGAAACCAGGGCACAGGAGATGTGAGTCCTGCTATCTCTCCAACCAAATTGCTGTGCATCCTTGGAAAAGTCATTTACCCTCTCTGAGCCTATTTCCGCATGACACCAAGACCAAAAAACTTGATGCCAGTCGAGTCGATTTCAACTCATAGTGGCCTTATAGGGCAGAGTAGAACTGCCCCATAGGACTTCCAAGGAGCAGCTGGTGGATTTGAACTGCTGACCTTTTTGGTTAGCAGTTGAGCTCTTAACCACTGCGCCACCAGGGCTCCAGGGGTTTAACAAGCTGTACCTTGCAAGGGAAATAACAGATGAGAAGGAGCTTTTAAACTGTGGAGATGAAGTGTTTGCTATTTTAAGTCTTTCCAAGAGAGTGGTGTTACTTCACTTCTGTAAAGCCAGGGGAAACAAAGCTTGTAGATAAAGCATGCTCCCATTTCAGAGGAAAAAAAGAAAAATCCGGCGGTTCCCTGCTAGAGAAGCACTTAAGACACTAATGTTTTCTCCTGTTAAAGTATCTTTCAATTATGAACGGAGGTGAATTATGACAGGCAGGAGAATCATTTCTGTATCATCAGCAAGATGAAAACACAAAGTTGTTAAATTCTCAGAGCGCCTGTAGGGATGCCTTGACAAGCTCTCTGCAGATCAAGAAGCTCCGCTCTTTTACCCAGGGCAGAGCACTTGCTGCTCAAGACAGGAGAAGCCAGTAGACCTCAACCTTCATTAGAAAGAGTAAATGCGCTTACTCTTCTCTCCACTTTCCCTCAGTTTAGAAATAGGCCAAACTTACCCAAACTTCCACCCCCCATCATTACACCTCTTGCAGGTGGAACGTGCCCAGGAAGAATGCGCCCAGGAAATCAGTGAGACGGGCCCAGAGAGAAACCAGGGCAGGCTGACAGAACTACAGCTTGGGCACCCAGTCTTGTCTTCAGGAGAAATATCACTTCAGCCGCACCCACCCTCTGGGCTGAGGGACCGTTGTCCGCCGTGCTGGCCTCACCAGTGAGCCTGGGAGGGCCCAGATGGACCACTGCACTTGGTGTTCAGATAACCTAAAAGCTACTCGTGTTTCCTCCCCCGCGCCCCCCTCATCCCTTCCACCCCCACCACCAAAAATGCAGTAAAGAGAGAAAAGGCACTTTTGATTCTATTTTGTTCTGTGAGCAGACAGGTTATTTAGAGCTGCAGCCCCTTTTTCTGTTTCAGCTCTTTGCCTTCTGGAAGGTGTGATGTGTGTGGCAAGAACATGTACAACCTAGGGGCTCTGGGACTGGGCACCAACTGAGAACAGAAGGAGGATAAGGACAGGGCAATCAATGTATTGAGGCAGAGGCCCCAACTTGGCAGGCTGCCCTGGAAAGATCAGGTTGCAGGTCTGGCTTCTGCTCCAAGATACCATCAAGTAAAAAATTCATTGCCGTGGGGTTGATTCCAACTCAAAGCAGCACTATATGACAGAGTAGAGCTGCTCCATTGGGCTTCCAAGGCTGTAATCTTTACAGAAGCAGATTGGCACATCTTTCTCCCACAGAGAGGCTGGTGGGTTCAAACCTCTGACGTTTTAGTTAGTAGCCAAGTGCATTAACCACTGCACCACCAGAGCTCCTTAGAAAAGTCTTATGCCCCCCCCCAAAATAAAACCATTGCCATGGTGTTAATTCCTACTCATAGCAATGAGAAAAGCCTTAAACCAAATCAAACCAAACCTGTTGCCGTCAAGTCGATTCCGACTCACGGCGACCCTATAGGACAGAGTAGAACTGCCCCATAGGGTTTCCAAGGAGCAGCTGTTGAATTTGAACTGCTGACCATTTGGTTAGCAGCGAAGCGCTTAACCACTGTACCGCCACGGCTCCTTACCATCAAACAAGCCCTCCTGAAATTCAACACCATCCTCTGAGCCAAATACTGCAAGGTGCCTTTCCACAGAATCAAATAAGTCCCTTTGGTGATGAGAATTCATTCCTCCAAGATCACCCAATTCCCCAAGATGGATTTCCTGGCTCATGGTAGTCACCTCTGCCACCCAGCAGTGATTTGAAACACTGCAGAGCAAGACGGTTGTGAAGAAGGAAAGGTGAAGGAGCCAGTGATCCAAATCCCAGCAGCTGTTCCCGCAGGGCCTCCTCTGTGTGGGGGGAACAGGAGAGCATTTTACAATCTGAGACTTGCTTCTCAAGGACACTAACTTTTATTATTATTATTTACTTATGATTTTCTTAATATTATTTTATAATATGTATGTTATAAATTATATCCTTATAAAATATATTTTCTAATGTATAATTTTATTGATATGATTCATCACTTTATTTGTTACTTATTATTATTTATTGGAAATCCTGGTGGTGTAGTGGTTAAGTGCTACGACTGCTAACCAAAAGGTCAGCAGTTTGAATCCACCAGGTGCTCCTTGGAAACTATGCAGCAGGTCTATTCTATGAGTCGGAATTGACACATGGCAATGAGTTTATTAACATGTTATCATTTGGGGGTAACCCCTGTGCACCAGGCTTTTTCCCTATAAATATCTCTTACCTCACACCTCTTGAAGGCAATGTGACTGTCTTATTTCTTCAATGGAAAGTCTGAGGCTCAGAGGTGTTAAGTTTGCACAAGTCAGTAGCTAGAAAGTGGCAGAGCCAGGATTTAAACCCAAGGCTGCCCGCCTCTAAAACTCAGTGCCTGCTTCTCATCTTCAAAGTGGGGATGAGAAGGGGATAATAAATTCCTTGTATTCTACTCCTCCCCTCTGCTCCTCCCTAAAAGGGTAGGAACCAATTTTGTGACAGTCCAAAGATCATTGGAAACCAAGGAAACACACACTAAAAGAATAACAAGCTACCACCCTCCCCTCATCAAATTGATAAAGGCTAAAAATTTCATAGCAGAATTGATGAGGGCACTGTCATCTACCTCTAGTGGGAAAGAAACTTGGAACCTCCTTTCTGAAAGGCAATTTGTCAAAATGTATCAAAGGTGTTAAAAATGTTCATTCTCCTTCAACCCAGTAATTCTATTTCCAAAAAGGAAATAATCAGAATAGCTGTCAAAGACTATAGTTCCAACTCAACCCACTTATAACCTTTAACAATCTCAATTCCTAACAATTGGGAAATTGTTAAATATGTTATAGGATGTCCACAGGGTGAGATATGATAAAACATTCAAAAACAACATAAAAATGTGCATCAACAATTGTCAATTCAGTACCAGTCTTCAATACCTATCTCCCCTCCCCCCATTCCCATTTATTTTGAAGCAAATCTGAGACATCGTATCATTTAATCATTTGATAAATACTTCAATTTGGATTTAAGAGATAAGGAACTCTTTAAATATATAACCACAGTACCATTATTAAGCCTGAAAAGTTTTTTAATTAAGATTTTTAAACAAAATAGGAAAATGTTCATAATATAATGTTAATTTATAGGAACATTATAAAACTATATACTGTTTAATGAGCCCTGGTGGTGAAGCGGTTAATGCACTCGACTGCTAACCGAAAGGTCAGCAGTTCAAAACCACCAGCAGCAACACAGGAGAAAGATGTGACAGACTGCTTCCCTAGAGATTTACAACCTCGAGAAACCCTATTTGGTCGCTATGAGTCAGAATTGGCTTGACAGCGGTGGGTATATAGTGTATATGCCTCCGTCAAAGATAAAAAGGAAGGGGGGAGGGAGAGGAGAAGAAAGGAAGGAAGAAGGATTATTCAGAGAAAAATGACTGGAAGGAAATAACGTCGAAAATATTGCCAGCTGTCGGTAGGCACCCAAGTCAAGGGATTAGAGAAGATATTTGTATTTGTGTTCTTACTTTTGTGTGTGTTTTTACTAATGGGTATCTATTCTGTTAGATATTTATTCCTCTTCCTCTTCTTTTATTCCTCAAGTTCCAAGTTTCCCTCTAGCTTGTTTCTCTTCAGCATTAAGAATTTCCTTCAGTATTTTTTTTTTTTTTTTTACAGCGAGTCTTCTGAAGATAAAGTCTCTTGGTTTTCCTTCATGTGAAAATATCTTTACCTTGTCTTCATTTCTAAAGGATATTTTTGCTGGATATAAAATTCTAAGTTGACAGTTCTTTCCTTTTAGCACTCTACTAACTTTGGCTTATAACAAATCTGCAATAATTGGAGTAAGTTTCCTTTATGTATAATGTGTCATTTATCTTTGGCTGCTTTTAATATTTCTTTTCCTTAACGTTGGTTTTCAGTAGTTTGATTATGATGTGTCTGGGTAGTGGTTTTTGGACCTATCCTGTTTGGGGTTCAATGAGATTCCTGAATTTGTAAATTTACGTCTTTCTCCAAATTTGGGATGTTTTCAGCCACTATTTTTTCAAATATTTTTTCTGCACCAGTATCTTTCATTTCACCGCTGGGACTTCAATAACATGAATGTTAAAACTTCTCGTATTTTCTCACAGTACCCTGAGGCGCTATTTTTTTTCCCCTCTATTCTTCGTGTCTTAGGATGGGTTCTCTACAGGAGCAAAACCAGTGAAGTGAGAGAGGAAGGAAGAGAGAGAGATTTACTTCAAGGAAAATGGTTCACATAGTTGTAGAGACTGAAAAGTCCCAAATCTGCGGATCAGACGTCAGGCTGGAGGCTTCTCCTGACTCATGTGGTTGCAGTAGCTGGCGAATTCCAAGTTGGCAGGTCAGACGGCAGGCTACTGCCTCATATCCCAAGAAAAAAGGTCAGAGGATGATGAGTCAGATGCAGGATCCGGACAGAGCAAGCTTATCCAGAACATCTATATATACATATTGGATGCAGGCCACACCCCCAAGGAAACTTCCCTTTCAACTGATTGGCTGCTCCCGTCAGATCACAAAATGGAGGATTACATAGTATCTGCCAAACCAATGAGAATCATGGGTTAGCCAAATTGACAAATAATCTTAACCATCACACTTCATATTATATAATTTCTATTGATCTATCTTCAAGTTCATTGACTCATTTCTGTCATCTCCATTGTCGCTGTGCTTATCCAGTGAATTTTTTATTTTAGATATTATCTTTTCAGTTTTACATTTTCCAACTGGTTATTTTGTACAGCTTCTATTTCTCTGCTGAAAACTTCTCCCTTTCCTTTCAATAGTAAAGACTAGTTAGAACAGCTGCTTTAAAAGTGTTTGCTAATAATTCCACCATCTGAGTCATCTCAGGGTTAACATCTGTTGATTGTTTTCTCTCCTGAGCATAGATTTTCCTGGTTTTTTTTATGTTGAGTAATTTTAAATCGTATCCTAGAACTTTAAATATTATGTCATGAGACTCTGGATCCTGCTGAAATTCTCTGAAACATGTTGATGTTTTGGCTTGTTTGTTCTGCAGTTAATCAACCCACATGAGTTCACACTGCAAGTTCTGTCTTACCTTTTATGTGTGACAGTTCCAATGACAGTTCCGTTTCTAAAGCCTTTATTTTGCAGTTTAGGACCACCTGTCACATGCACCACCAAGGGGGTTAGTCTGGGACACAGGTAATGGTTTATATCATTGTTAAGTTTTCAAATCCTTTACGTGCTTCTTTGGGTCTGTTGGATGCATGCCTACACTGTAGTGTGCCCGGGAGTTATGTCAGTTCATGCACAGAATTAACTAAGCCCCTTCTCCAGCTTTTCTCTCAGGGATTTCCCATACTCTCTGGCTCCATTTTCCCTGTTCGTCTGGCTGGATATATGTGGTTATCCCAGAGTTTTATAGCCTCTGAAACTATCATGCAGTTCTGCATGACCAGAGTCAATATGGGCCATTCAAGTTTTTACTCCAGTACCCAATCTGCCTACTACTTACTTTTCAAAGTCCTCAGGTAGTTGCTTTTTTGCATTCTGTCCAGAATTTTTAGTTATAAATAGTGGTAGAGAAAGGTTGCAGTTGAATTACTCCATCTTGACTGGTACTGCCACCCTCCAGTCTTAGTAATTTTTTTTAATTCTCAAAGTTCATCCATCTCTCAAATCTCTATTAAAATTTCACCTTCTTCCAAGAAGCCATCCCTTTTTTCCCAAGTAGAAATATTTTTTCCCTCAGAATTAGGGAAGGTTCAGATTTGAGAAAATGGAGAATCAAGCTTAAAGCCAAATCTTTTCAGGGCTATCTCTGTTCCAACATCTCAGGTTAAGAACACGAATCGTATACAAATATAAGCAAGAAGCAAAATGGTGGTTAAGAGAGACTTTGGAGCCAGAGTGCCTAAAAACAAAAAAACCAAACCCATTGCCACCAAGTGGATTTTGACTCACAGTGGCCTTACAGGACAGAGTAGAACTGCCCCACAGGGTTTCCAAGAAGTGCCTGGTGGATTCAAACTGCTGACATTTTTGTTAGCACCCATAACACTTAACCACTACACTACCAGGGTTTCCGGCAGAGTGCCTACACATCAGCTTTACTAATCGCTGGATATGTGACCTTGAGTAAGTCACTTACTTCTTTGTACCTCAGTTTCCTCCTCTATGAAATGGAGATAATAATAACTACCACACAGGACTGTTGTGAAGATTAAATGAGTTAATTGTTGTAAAGCACCTAGAGAAACGCCATGTTATAAGTGTAAAGTATTATTATGAACCTCTCACATATTTCCATAACTTTAACTTTACTCTACAGATGAGGGAACTCTAGGGGAGGAAGATGGAAAAGAGCAGACAAGGCATCCCTCACACTTTCTGACTCTGTTCCCACTCTTCCTGAAAGTGACTGTAAATTTTGTTTTGGTTAATACTTGAAAGAGCCCAACTTGTGCGTCTGAGTGGATCTTCTGAGAAGCCATGTGGCAGAGTGGGAGGATAAATGCATAAGTGGGTAGGAGATCTGGGTTCCAGGACTGGTTCATTTTGGGTTGGAGTTTTCTGCTTCTAAATCATTACTGCATAGGGTAGACTGGTCTACCTGTACCTAGCTGACAAAGAGACTTTTCTAAAAGGAAAATGGAATCAGGTCATTTCTGTTTAACCTTCAGTTGTTTCCTGGTACACAGAAGATAAAACCCAAATTCCTTCAGCTGTCCCATAAAACCTTTCATGACTTGTTGCTGCTGACATCTATAACCTTACCTCCTGCCACTCCTCACTAATCTTCGCTCATTAAAAAAAAAAAAATCTTCACTCATTGGACCTGGCTAATTCCCACTTCCTGCATCACTCTATTCATTGAGCTCAAAGATCTCTCCCTATTCCTCTTCTGTGCAAACTACTCAAGTCTTCTGTGAGGCTTGCCCAGTCTCTCCAGGATCTGCTGGTCAGTGCCTTCCTTATGCTCCCACAGCTGTCTGTACACACCCTAGTGAAGTTTTCTGCGGGACTGTAATAACTTATTTATGAATCCTTCCCTTACTTCCTTACATCAATGCTTTCAAAAAAAATTTTTTTTTCTCATTAGCAGGTCTCATAATTAATTTAAACATCATGACCAGCTTTTAAAAAAATAAATTAGAAGATACAGAGTAAACTGGATTTTTAAATATCAGGATTTATTACACATAATAGAGTTTCATGAAACTTTTGTTTCAAAGAGATAATTAGAAAGATGGAAAAAGATGGATGGATGGATGACAGATAATGAACCCTCATGCACCCCTAACCCAGATTAAACAATTGTCAGCTCACGCTCAATCTTGTTTTGTCTATACTCCTGCTCACTCCTGTAACCCCTCCTTCCCCAATTATTTTGAAACAAATCCTGAACATCATATAATTTCATTTATAGATACTACAATACATTGATTTTTTTTATAAGTACTTAAAAGAAATGTAACCACAACACTGTAAAATGTATTACTTATCATTGGTGGCAGTCAAAAAGTCTGAAAGACTTACAACCTCCCAGGGAGATAAGGCACCTAATTTACCTCTATATTCTGAGTGCTGAGCAAAAGGGGTGGGGGGGAGGAGAAGAGGGAAAGAAAGGAAAGTAGAAAGGATATAAAAGGGGGGGGAAGAAAGATGGGCTCTTCCTTTTAAGCTCTGAATCATCTTGAAAGTACTTTTGGTGAATTTCTCAAAAACAAAGAAACAAAATACTCGCTAATTGAGGTCCCTCATTCTTAATTAATTCCATAGTAATTGAGTTCTCTGTAACTGTGGTTTTCCCTCTGGGACACCACATATTGTGCCAGTTGCTAACTGCATAAAGGCATTTGGCACCGGTGGAAAGGGTACATTTTCCTCACATAGCAGTATGCCCTTCTCTGCAGTTTTGCTTTCCAAGGTTTCAGTTACCCAAGGTCAACCGCAGTCTGAAAATGTTAAATGAGTAGCTGATGAACTTTCATGCCTTCAAACTCCATCCTGCCCTGAGACCACAATCACATAACTTTTATTACAGTATATTGTTATAATTGTTCTATTTTATTTATTACTAGTTATTGTTGTTAATCTCTTACTGTGCCTAATTTAGAAACTAAACTTTATCATAGAACATAGTATATATAGGGTTCGGTACTATCCACAGCTTCAGGCATCCGTGAGGAGGTCCTGGAACGGATTCTCCAAGGATAAGGGGGGACGACGGTACACACTAAAGTGCTATATGGGCTAACAGTGGTCCTGTTTTCCCTTCCCCACTCTGAGGTCTCATATCTTGTGTCTGTATAACTAGTCCACTTTTCTCCCTCAGCTTTCATCTTTTCCTCTTCACACTGCCCACTGAGGCCACAGGCAGGAGATTTTCCATAAAGCTGGGCTCATCTGAGGTGTGTTCTCCATAAAGGTGGGCCATTTCAGGTGTGTTCCCTCCATAAAGTTGGGCCACTTTGAGGCGTTTTCTCAGTAATAGCCACACAATGTCTCGGTATCAGGAACAGGGCCTCTCTTTTAGGACAAAGTTCTAGGTTCTGAGGCTGGCTCTGCCACGTGTTAGTCATAGAACTTTCAAATAACATCCCTGAGACAGAATTTCCTTACATGAAAGTTGGGAAAATAATTGTTCCCCTATTTTTTTCAGAGAGTCCTTGCAAGGACCAAAGGGGGAAAATGCTTTGACAATGATAAGATATTACATAGACATGAAGAAAATTTTAGCAATGGCTTTATGGTTATGTCCATCCAGAATGGTACTTCCTAAACTTGACTGCTGTCTAAAGGATTGGAAATTATACTTCTTCTAAAAATTCCATATTATAATTGTTTGAAAGTACGAGTTGACAAATAATTGAAAAACATATTTTTATATGCCATTTACAATAGTAAAACATCAAATGCCAAGTAGGAAATTTAATTTAAGGTGTGCAAAACATTTTACTGAAAACTACAAAACATTACTGAGAGAAATTAAAGATGACCTAAGTATATAGGGATATATATACCATGTTCATAGATTGTAAGGTTCAATTTTCTTAAGATAACCATTTTTTCCTAGTTGATCTATAGCCTCAATGCATTGTCAATCAAAATTCCAGCAGACTATCTCATAGAAATTAATCTAAAATTTATAAGGAAATACAAAAAAACCTAGAATAGCAAAGACAATCTTAAAGGAGAAGACAAAAGTTAAAGGATTTACATTACCAGACTTATTATAAAACAACAGTAATTAAGACAATGTTCCGCTGCTATTCATAAGGTTTCCACTGGCCAATTTTTTCAGAAGTAGACCACCAGGTCCTTCTCCCTAGTCTGTCTTAGTCTGGCAGTTCTGCTGAAACCTGCCCATGATGAGTAACCCTGCTGATATTTGAATTACTAGTGGCATAGCTTCCAGCATCACAGCATCACACAAGCTACCACAGTACGACAAACTGACAGAAAGGTAGACAATGGATAAGGAAGACCAAAGAAGCATTGATTCATTTGAATTGTGGTGTTGGCGAAGAATATTGAATATTGCGGTGTTGGCAAAGAATGGGCATGCCAGAAGAAAGAACAAGTCTATCTTGGAGGAAGTACAGCCAGAGTGCTATTAAGGAGCAAGGATGATAAGACTTTGTCACACATGCTTTGGGCATGTTATCAGGCAGGACTAATCCCTGGAGAAAGACATCATGTTTGGTAAGGTAGAGGGTCACTGAAAAAGATGAAGGCCTTCAACGAGATGGATTGACACAGTGGCTGCGATAGTGGACTCAAACATAGCAACCATTTTGAGGATGACACAGGATCGGGCAGTGTTTCGTTCTGTTATACATAGGGTTGCTATGAGTTGAAACTGACTCAATAGCACCTAACAACAATAACAATTAAGACAATGTGTTATTGGTGTTGTAAGAATAGACAATCAGATCAACAAAAGAGAATAGAATCTAGAATTAGGCCCACACATATATGGACACTTAATTTTTTATAATTCACGTGGAAAAGGAAGTCTTCTGAATAAATGGCTCTTGAGTATCTGGATATCTATGTGGGGAAAAAAATGAAATTTGACTCCTACCTTGCTTTACCTACAAAATTAATTTGAGGTTGTTCCTACAACTTTACGTAAAAGTTCAAACTATAAAGTTTCTAGAAGGAAATAGAGAATATCTTCATAAACTTGGGTTAGACAAAGATTTCTTAGGACACAAAATGCACTAACAATAAAATTTTTAAATGGTTAAGTTGGATTTCATTACATTTAATGTGCAAATTATTTAAAAGTGGCTCTGAGGACTAATTTCAGTTTTTAGTATGATAAAGACAGAAAATCAAAGCCTAGAAACAACTATTATTGTTGTTCATGTTAGGTGCCCTCAAGTCATTTCCAACTCTTAGTGAGCCTATGTACAACAGAACAAAATGTTGCCTAGTACTGCGCCATCCTCACAATAGTTGCTATGCTTGAACCCATTGTTGCAGCCACTGTGTGAATCCATCGCAATGAGGCTCTTCCGCTTTTTCACTGAGCCTCTACTTTATCAAGCATGATGTCCTTCTCCAGGGACTGGTCCCTCCTAATAACATGTAGTCTCACCATCCTCGTTTCTGAAGAGCACTCTGGCTGTACTTCTTCCAAGACAGATTTGTTTGTTCTTCTAGCAGCCCATGGGATATTCAATATTCTTCACTGGCGCCACAATTTAAATGCATCAATTTCCTCAAGGTGATTGGAAACAACTACCCATGAATAAATACATGCACCTCAAGATGTTTCAACACCTCACACACAAGGGCAACAGCCTCCTATCTCACCCACATGGTAGGCCCAGAGTTAGGAAGAATTTAAGAGAAGAAGTTAAGGTCTGTGTCACGAGGAGATCAGAGTACCACTAGGTCACTAGGAAATGGGATTCACTCAGAACACACAGCTCTAATGAACTATATGATTCTGAACTGCAATCCAAAGTAACTCAGGCAAGGGAGAAAGCAGGTTAGATTAGACACATTGAGAGTGTGAAACAGAAGGGAGCTTAGAGAACATCTGATCTGACTCTCCCCATCCCAATTCACAGATGAGAAAGTAGAGGTCTAATGGCACAGAGAAAGCCCAGCGCCAAAGTGGAACCCAGATTTCTTGGCTCCCTCACAATTCTCCTGCCATCACTGTATAATGCTGCTGATTTCAGTACCTGTCCAGCCTTCTTAGAAGACATGAGGGTCTCAACCCACCTGGATAAAAGGAGAATGAAGAACACCAAGGACACAAGGTAATTATGAGCCAAAGAGACAGAAAGGGTCACGTAAATCAGAGACTACATCAGCCTGAGACCAGAAGAGCTAGATGGTGCCTGGCTACAACCAATGACTGCCCTGACAGGGAACACAACAGAGAACCCCTGAAGGAGCAGGAGAACAGTGGGATGCAGAACCCAAATTCTTGTAAAAAGACCAGACTTAATGGTCTGACTGAGACTAGAAGGACCCCGGTGGTCATGGCCCCCAGACCCTCTGTTGGCCCAGGACAGGAACCATTCCCAAAGCCAACTCTTCAGACAGGGATTGGACTGGACAATGGGTTGGAGAGGGATGCTGGTGAGGAGAGAGCTTCTTGGATCAGGTGGACACTTGAGACTATGTTGGCATCTCCTGCCTGGAGGGGAGATGAGAGGGTGGAGGGGGTTAGAAGCTGGCGAAATGGACATGAAAAAAGAGAGTGGAGGGAGAGAGTGAGCTGTCTCATTAGGGGGAGAGCAATTGGGAGTATGTAGCAAGGTGTATATAAGTTTTTGTGTGAGAGACTGATTTGATTTGTAAACTTTCACTTAAAGAACAATAAAAATTAAAAAAAATAAAGAAGACATAGGGGGTACTCACATTGATCCTGAAAGTATGAATACATGAGGCAATATATGTGAAGCTTCTAGTACATTGCCCACCATAGAACAGGTGCTCAGTAAGAGTACTATTATTAAATTAGATTGGGCTTCCCAGATAGTGACAAGACAGATGGCCCCAAAGCCAATATTTGAAGAGCAAAGTCCAGTTCTTGCCAAGATTATTCCCATACCTGCTTACCACACCACTCCACCAGTTACTGACATCCAAGAAAAACTGAATGTGTTCCTAGCTCTTATCTAACCCACAGGGCATGAGGCATGAAGGAAGATACAGTCATCTTTTCTGCTGATATGCTTGGAGTCCAGATTTTACCCAGAGAACAGGAAGACTACAAAGTGGACACTGGCATACCACAGAACTTCCCTCACTCCAAATCCTGGGCAAGGGTAGATGGCACACAAGGGCATTGGTGAGACATGGAAAAAGAGAAGCTGCTTAGGGACAAGACATGGAGGTGGTGGTTATGTGGGTTTGGCCTCCACTATCAGTTGGCAAAGAAAAATGTTTTCATCACCCTTCGTTCAAGTAGAGCACCCTTCTTGGACTGAGACTCCTCTGTCACTAGTCAGTTACATCTGTGGTGTCCTAAGAGGCACACTGCAAAGTACACAAACACTCAGCACATCTTTGCCCCTGCTAAACCTAGCAAAACTCTGAATAAATTTTCACACCTGATGCTGGTGGTTTTGTGGCAAACCTGGTACACTCACATACCACTCATGGCTGGGAAACCAGAAGCAGTATCTCAAGAAAATGGAAGCAATACCTCAGGAGAACAACTGACACATTTTAAAATGTTTACAGCTTTCTAGTCCAGAAATTCAGCTGCTGAAGTATTTATTATAAAGAAATAGTTCAAAAATAGAAAAGAAACATAAGCATGAGGTTGCATGCTGTAGCATCAAATACAATGTTAAGAAATTTTGAAACAGCCTAAATATCTAGGCATAGGAACAAGCAAGTTATGATCCAGAATTAATGTAATGAGGCCGTTATAATATACATGCACTATACACTGAAAAATGGAAAAATGGTTTATAGTAAGGGGAGAAACAAAACAATTTTTTTCCCCTCGGTAGTAAAATTATCAACGATTGCAATGTGAACAGTCAGGATGCCAGTTTTTAAAAGTTTCTATTTTATTGCTGTTGTAATGATCCCCTGAAGTCCTCTTCGAACCACATAGGAAAAGAATGTTTCTAATTAAGAAATTAAGAAAAATATACTCTTTTAAATTACTTATATGAGACCAAACTGACAATAGCAACTTGAAAGCATAGATGAGAAGCTTAAGAAGGGCAATGAGTTTGTGTTCGTGATGGTGAAAGAGTTTGAAAAGGTTGTCTAGGAAGGTGGCACAAACTGAGGGGTGTAACCAATGTCACTGAACAGGGCCTGTAGAAATTGTTGAAGTGGTGTATGTTTTGTCATGTATATTTTCACCAGAACAATTAATTTCAAAAAAAAGTCTTCCCTTAAAAGGCATAAATCAGGTTTTATTCTATAGCATTTCCTGCCTTACCGCAGGGGAGGGAAAACACCTTTAGCCAGCCCCTCACCTCTGCCCGGTCAAGGCTGATCTCTCTATAAGTGTTATAACCTTGAATATTCACCTAAATTCTAAGAGGCAAGTATTATTATTGGTCCCCTGTCCCTTGAAAGAGGCTCCCTGCCTAAAGAGAGAACTTCCTTAACTTTGGCATATGCATTTGAAGACAATGCCTCCCTTTATTCCCCTCCAATCTGTCAGCTACCTAGGAAGCAAACTTACCAAAGTTTGGAAATGGGCTACCTCTCCTTTGCCCCCTAGGCCCCATTCCCCACCACACCCAACAGTACCAACATCAGCAGCAGCAGCTCAAGCCCTCAGGGGTAATATCATATCATCTAGGCTGCTGCTCATTTCCACCTATTCAATTCTTCCCATGCTTTCAAACCCAAATCAAGCATGTACTTCCTCCTTGAGGTTGGCAGCCTACCACAGCAGGAAGTTGAGAGGACAGATCTGGGTCAGAATCCAGCTCTGTCAATTTCTAGCTTCGTGACCAGGGGCTTTGTCACATCTCTGTGGTTTTCATTTTCTCAGCTACTAGGTAATACTGTAAGATATACTTTACATGGTTGTTGAAATAGATGAAGTACTATTTGTAAAACACTTAGAGGTGAGCTGTTTAATACAGTAGCCACTAGCCACGTGGCTACTGAAAGCCCTTGAAACGTTGGCTAGTCAGAATGTAAATGTGAAGTACACGTATGGGGAGATCAAATACTTTGAATGAAAAAAAGAATGTAAAAGATCTCATAATATATTATTCTTACATTGATCATATGTTAAAATAATATTTTGGGTCTATTGGGCTAAATATTTTTAATTAGTTAAAATTAATTTTACTTGTTTCTTTTTGCTATTTAAACGTGGCTAATTAGAAAATCTAAAATTGCATATGTGGCCTGTATTTATGGCTTTCTATTTCCCTTGGATAGCACTGGCTTAGAACATAATAACTGCTCAATGCCAGTTCTTTCTTCCTCTCTCCCTGGCCACACGGTCACTTCCTCTGTGAGGTGTCAGCATTGTCCAAAGGCCTTAATCACACCTGTGGTTTTGGGGGAGTCCCTTCTCCTTTCCAAGCCCATGGTGTCAACCTGAAACAGATGAGGAAGAGCAGAGGGGAGATAGGTTTAGAATCAGAAGATTGGGCTCTAGTTCTGGTCCTACCATTACTAACTGGGTGACCATTAGCATGACATCTCACTTCTCTGAGCCATAGTTTTGTCATTTACAAAAGACAGGGTTATGACTCCCTGTTTATCGCATAAAGGAATACATGTAAAAGTGCTTGATAAACCTGAACAGGTCAGGACTAGGAAGTATCATTGTCAGTGAGGAGGCTGGATGGTCCTGCCTACCTCCTCTGACATCCCGCGCCTTCCATTTTGTACTGGTATTTAACCATTTTCCATGTGTCTCACATCACTAGTAACGCTTCCCCATGAACACGCCTCCTCCTCCTCACACGCTCCCGCAACACAGCCAAAGCCAGTGCTGCGGACTGATCCCCTCAAACAACCACAATGCCAAGTGTCCTCTGCAGCCCAGGCATTAAGCTTATGGAGCTCACAGTGCAGCAGTGGAGATGGTCTTGCAAACAGCTGACAGTGGAAAGTACTTGTAGTGGAGGAAGTGGATACAAGCAGCAGAGACCAAAAGGAGGGCATGACTTAGTTGGGAGAAATAAAAGGAGGAGAGGGTTGGGGAGATGGATAAGATGGCCAGGAGGCTTCTTACATGCATTTGCAAGAGAGGAGGGCGAGAGGGTATGAACGAGCATGCAATGTTATAGGATTTAATGCAAAGCAAGCATCGCACATGACATACGATGAAGCAACTACAATATGAACCATTGTGAGAGGCCCATGTTTAGACCCCCACCTGAACGTGCAGCACCCATGCCTTCCTGCCTTTGCTACTTCAGGTTCTCCAGCTTACTCCACTCAGGGGTGTATGCGGTAAGCTCCTAGGAGCTTCACTACCACCTGCGGCAAGTACATAAACCTCAGCTACGTGCACAGAGGAGCAGAAGCCCCTTGTCTCAAAACACCCTGTTCCTATTTTTAGACTAGAAATACCTCCTAACCACCGACATTCTACCTACCTCCTCACAAGGCCCGGAAGCAAGAAACGCGCAAAAGCTACACCATCACGTGGGTGGGCAGGATGTGGTTTTACATGTCATAGCATGTCTCTTCTTAATTTTGAAATCAGATCCAATTTATGCCTGGTAGATTTGAACGGCCGACCTTTTGGTTAGCAGCCATAGCTCTTAACCGCTACACTACTAGGGTTTCCAGGTTATTTCTAACGAAGCTAAATTGCAAATTCTTACTTTATCAAAAACACAATGCTCTGTCTGCTCTGCTTGGGAAAAGCGAATACACAAAGCTTCTTGAGTGAAGACCTCAAGTTTCTACAGCTGAACGTGTCTCCTTCAGATTGGTGTGCAAATATTTAAAGAGGTGAAGAAACTGAAAATATTATATTTTCTTTTAAGAATGAAAAGACAAAAGATCAGGAAGTGGATGTGTCTGACGGGGCAGTGTAAGCAATAGGAGTAAATGAGCCCGTGCCCAGAGGGGGCACCTCAGCCTGTGTGCGCCTCTGCACATAGACACCCTGGAGCCACACCTCACCCGAGGGTTAGTTCTAAAACCCATGCCCAAGTTGAAAATACCCTGCCCTGAGGACACTATTGATTAATAAAACATTTTGAAAGTCTTAAAAATCGTATCGACCTAAAGCAATGTAAAGACCTTATTTGGATCCTGATTTAAATTTTAAAAAACTATTTACGAATCGTATGTGTATGTATATGCATATGTATGTGTTGTTGTTGCTACTGGGTGTAGCTGAGTCAACTCGGACTCACAGCAACACCAAGTGACAGAGCAGAATTGCCTTATAGGGTTTTCTAGGCTGTAATCTTTACAGGAGCAGATCACCAGGTCTTTCTCCCGTGGACCCACTGGGTGAGTTCGAACTGCTAACTTTCCGGTTAGCAGTCAAGCACTTAACCTTTTCACCACCAGGCCCCCCCCACACACACACACATACTCATGTTGTTGTTATTGTTAGTTGCTATCCAGCCGATTGACTCATGGGAACCCCATATGTGTCAGAGGAGAACTGTGCTCCATAGGATTTTCAAGACTGTGATCTTTCAGAAGCAGATTTCCAGAGCTGTCTTCCAAGATGCCTCTGGGTGGGTTTGAACTGCCAACCTTTCAGCTAGTAGTCAAACACTTAATTGTTTGCGCCACCCAGGGACCCCTACATACACTCATAAAACCAAAAAACCCATTGCCATCAAGTCGATTCCAACCCATAGCAACCCTGTAGGACTGAGTAGAACTGCCCCACAGGGTTTCCAAGGAGCGGCTGGTGGATTCAAACTGCCAATCTCTCAGTTAGCAGCCAAGCTGTTAACCACTTGGCCACTAGGGCTGTAGGCACTACTGAAATTCTCTCTTTCTCTTTCAAGCTCCCCGTTTTAAAAAAATGTGCCCAGTAGGTAAGTAGGTGCTATGTGTTCATGTGTTGCTTCTGGGCTTCTAGTGTTAGACCTGACATTTGAGGGAGAAGGTAATCAGGTGTGAGCACACAGAAATATGCAGAACATAAGGAACATGGAAAGTGGTTCAGGCCACAAAGACATTCTATGGTAAGGACACACAACCACGTCTACCTGTATGCGACAATGCAGACAGTAGAAAGCCTAGTATTCAACTTTTATCACTATCGTCATCTTCATTATAGGTATCACATCCTTAGTCCCAACTCTGTGCTAAGTGCTTTTAAGTTTATCTTGAATCTTCTGAGTAACTCTGTGGGTTGATGTTTTACAGGAGAGGAAACTAAAGCTCCTACTTGCTAAGTGATTTTCCAAAGGCCAAATAACTAGAAAGTGACAGAACCAAGATACACATCTAATTCCCCAAGCCTAGCCTTTTCTTTTCTTTTCTTTTCTTTTCTAGGTGTAAGTGAGGCCTTTATGGTAGTTATTAAACTCATCGCTGTCGAGCCTATTCCGATTCATAGTGGCCCTATAAAACAGAGTAGAACTGCCCTATAGGGTTTCCAAGGCTGTAACCTTTACAGAAGCAGACTGCCACATCTTTCTCCTGGTGGAGAATTGCTGACCTTTCTGTTAGCAGCTTGGTGCTTAACCACTGCACCACCAAGACTCCTAGTTACTAAACCAAAAAAAAAAAAAAACTAGACCCCTTTATTTTCTAAAATAATTTAATAATTTAGACTCCTAGTTACTAAACTAGACCCCTTTATTTTCTAAAATATTTTAAAACACACATACACACACAAAATCCCCTGTAGCATTCTCAAACTGAAAAGCAGAAGGAAATAAAACAAAACACCACTCTGAAACTCTGCAGCACTGTTTGGCTTCACGTCCAGCTTCTCTAGTCACCATTATATCTTCTCTTCCTCTCTCCTGACATGCTCAAGAGAGAAGGACAGGAAACGACTATTTTGTTCGAAATGAAAGAAGGTGACCCTATGACAAAATTTCAAAAAAAAATTAATAAAATAATTAGAGTCCTCGTAAGACAAATGTTTTCTTTAAATCTCAAGTCCATTGAGTTGATTTGGCAACGTAATAAATGAGTCAGATTGACTGTTAATGAGAGTAAACCAACAAAGGACATGCTCTGACCCAGGGCCAGCTAAGCAGTGTCCATTGGGTCCCTACAAGGATCTGGCAAGGGAATCTGACCTTGGAATGCATTCCTTTTTGAGCTTGACTGCAGGTACTTATCAAGTTTCTGCAAAAGGAACTCCCTCCCCAGGCTGGGTGCTATAGGGGAGCCAGACCCTGAAGCCAGAGGGCCATCTCACAGGTAGCTCCAGGTGTCATGGAGGGTGGGGGTGAGATATGGTAGGAAAATGGCCATCCTCTGTCATCCCAGGAAGGATTCCAGGGGATGAGTAGGATGGGAGGGAGTTAGTAAAGGGTCACCTCATAGGTGCCTGCCAGTAATGGAAACCGTGGGACCCAGATACACAGTGGACTATGAGCACCTTAAGAGCAAGGACCACGTCTAATTTGCCTTTATCTTCCCAAAACAAGTAGGCCTCAAATGTTTGTTGCTGATTTTTCAGACCATGGTCTTGTATTATATGCACCATTTTAAAAGATATATATGGTTGAATACTCAGGTACCACGGCAGGGTGTGAAGGAATCAGTTTGAGGAACTGGATTCCCATCCTCAGAATCAATTTGGCCACATGGGAGGTCAGCTGGAGATGAGGAAGATGGTAGAATGGTACCCATAAGGCTCCTCAAAGGGCTAGACCCATTGGTATCCCAAAAGACGATGAGCCATTTGCCCAAGGCCATGCAGCTAGCATGGAGCCAGGATTCAAACTCAACTCATCTAGCACCAAAGCCCATGCTCTTTCCTTATTATGCACAGAGGAAAAAGACCAGCCCTACAGATAAGGGTGGTTAGGGAGGGCTTCCTGGGAAGAAATAGGGTCATGACTAGACCTTAAAGATATGTAGGATTTGGATGGCTGAAATAGTGCTGGAAGGACATCTAGGGTCCTGAGGGTCCTTGAGATTCCTTGGCAGAATACACTCAAACTGGACGCCCTGTTGTTATGCTGCCATTTTTCAAATAGTAAATACTGCTTGGTGGGCAGTTTAGGATTCTAAGTTTTTTCTGCCCTCAGAATTGGTATGCTTTCTCTGCTTAAGTCAAGCCAAGGAAGATTAAAACCTTAGGCTAAGCACAGACTCAAGCCTTTTACACTGCTCCCTCCCATCGGACACAAACAGTGTTCTCCAGGTGCTCTTGCACATGATGAGTGGGGCCTAAGGCCCCTCTAAGGTCTAGAGTCACAGCAGTGCAGTTAGAAAGAAGCTTAGTGAACACTCGGGCCACTTCTCTACCTGATAATTGAATTCTCTGCTCAAGAAGAACAAAAAATGGCCAGCAAAAAAATAAATAAGTAAAAATGGCCAGCAAACTACTCCCACACCTGTAATGATGATAATCTCTTCTTGCAAAGCAGCCCATCCCACACATAGACAAACAGGAATTATGAAAAAGATTTTAATTACATTGAACTGAACTCCTCCCCCTGCTGGTTCTAATTCTACTCTGTTGTTGTTGTTACACGTCATTGAGTTGGCTCTGATTCATGTTGACCCTATGTACAAGAGCATGAAGCTTTGCCTGGTCCTGCACCATCCTCATAATCATTGGTATGCTCCAGTCCATTGTTGCAGCCACCGCTTCAATCCATCTTGTTGAGGGTCTCTCTCTTTTTTGCTGACCCTCTAATTTGCCAAGCATGGTGTTCTCCTGGGACTGCTCTGTCTTGATAACGTGTCCAAAGTAAGTGAGATGAGAATCTTCCTCTTTTTTGCTACCTTCCACTTTACCAAGCATGATGTCCTTCTCCAGGTCTGTCTTGATGACGTGTCCATAGAGATGAAGTCTCACCACCCTCGCTTCTAAGGAGCATTCTGGCTGTACTTCCTTCAAGATAGATTTTTTCATTCTTCTGGCAGTCCATGGTATAGTCAATATTCTTCAATAACACCATTAAAATACATTGATTCTTCTGTCTTCCTGTTTCACTGGCAATAAAACAATTCTGTGCTTTTTCCCATAAAACAATCATTTAGGTATCAGAAGATTATTATACCTCCTTAAATCTTCTCTTCTTCAAGCTAAACATTCCCAGTCTTTGAACCATTCCTTAGGTAACATGGTTTCTGGAACCCCTGACCTTTCTGTTCACTCTCCTCTTGCCCTATTCCCATTTGTCCACATCATTCTTAAAAGAACTAAGTATGCTCTCCAGGTGTGGCCCAACTAGAGAGAAACAGGAGAATAACTACATTCTCATGATGCAAATATTAAGAGTTTCTGGTTAGTTTTTAGTAGCTTTATGCTAATGACTTTCATTTTAGTTGAGCACCCACTGAACTCAAACTCAATAGCCTTTCTCGCAAGCCCTAATCTTTAGCAACACCTCCCCCTGCCTTACTTGTGCCATTAGATTTCAGAGCCCACAGGTAGGTCTTTACATTTATCCTGGTGCATTTTATCTTTCTACACTCAGTCCCTCTTCTAATCTGTTAAGTTTACAGTGAATCCTGACCCTGACATACACAATATTTGCTACTCTTGCTGGCTTTACATAATACATAAACATAATCAGCAAGCCCTCTGTGTATCCTTCTAAAACAAGGGTTACAGTTGAGGAAAGCCACTATCCTCCTGACTGACACAAATTCACATCCTTTAGCTATATTATGGAGTCCCTAGATGGTACAAACAGTTAATGTGCTTGGCTGCTAAGTGAAAGACTGGAGGTTCAAGTCCACCCAGGGGTACCTCAAAAGGAAGGCATGGTAATCAACTTCTGAAAAATCAGCCATTGAAAAGCCAATGGATCACAGTTCTACTCTGACACAGAGGGGTCCCCGTGAGTTGTGGTCAACTTGATGGCAACTGGGAGTTACAGTTATAGAAGCATTATATTTAAACTAATTAAACCATCATCTAGGCCACATGTTCCATCTTGTCTACAAGAATATAAATCCTCAGTCATTGAGAATATAAGATGTTCATTGCCTGATACAAGAGTTCAAAGTATAATTATCATGACAATCAACATAAATTAAGTAAATGTTCTATATCTTTCTGTGTCACACAAAAATGTTTTGACATTGAGGGCATGCTTGGGATAGTCTAACTTAATAGGCTATGGTGCCTGTACAAATTTCATTGTGCAGACACCACAGAGAACACCTAAAATTAAGGTACAAGAGGCTTGATGTGACTGCCAGTTGGGAAAGATGTAATAAGACATTATGGACAGAGAAAAGCTACTGTGCTGTCCAAGCCAAAATCAAAAATCTCAAGGGCACAAAATGTATTGGCAGGTACTGACTTTTAATCTTGCATGTTAACTCATGTCTCAGGGTGAGGAGAAGCAGCAGGGATTCATTTATTAAATGATAATTAATAATCCCAAGGCATGCAGATGCCACAACCTTGCTTGCTGAATTCGAAGAGGATTTGAAGCACTTATTGATGAAGATTAAAGACCACAGCCTTCAGTATAGATTATACCTCAACATAAAGCAAACAAAAGTCCTCAAAACTGGATCAATAAGCAACATCACAACAAATGGGGAAAATATTGAAGTTGTCAAGGATTACACTTTACTTGGATTCACAATCAACGCCCAAGGAAGCAGCAGTGAAGAAGTCAAACAATGTGTTGCATTGGACAAATCTGTTGCGAAACACCTCTTTAAAGTGTTAAAAGCAAAGATGTCACCTTGAGGACTAAGGTGCGCCTGACCCAAGCCAAGGTATTTTCCATCACCTCATATGCGTGTGAAAGCTGGACAATGAATAAGGAAGACTGAAGAAGAAGCAATGCATTTCGATTGTGGTGTTGGCGAAGAATATTGAATACACCATGCACTGCCAGAAGAAGGCACAGCCAGACTGCTCCTTAGAAGTGAGGATTGGCATGTTATCAGGAGGGACCAGTCCTTGGATGCCACAGGACAGGGCAGGGTTTCGTTCTGTTGTACATAGGGTCACTATGAGTTGGAACCGACTCAACGAAACCTAACAATACAAAGACAACAATCCCCTTAGGTAACATAGTTATTACTTATTGAGTACTACCATGCATTATGCATTTTACAAAGGCCATCTCAGTTATTCTCTGTAGTACTCCATGATACCGATACTATTATTTCCACTTTACGAATCAGGAAATTGAAGTACAGAGAAGTCAAGGAATTCTCCCAGGATTCAAACACAGGTCTTCCTGCCTCCAGCGCTTAGTTTTTATGCTTCTCTGTAGAGCTGCAGTGCTCACAAAGTGCTGTCCTGCAATACCATTCCAGCGAGCACAGGTTAGCCTTATAAATACCACTTCCTCTTCAAGGTACTCAAAACCACATTTGCAACTTGCTTTCAACCCTTGCCTGATGCTGTTATACTTTAGATCAGTCATCACTTTCTTATCCTTTTTGAAATTGCAATTGTATTTGTCTCCCCCTAAGTTTCCCCCATTCTCCAAAAGACCTTAAGGATCCCCAGTCTGTGTGTGACAGTTGGCAGGGGAGATGCTCAGCCCTCACTGGGGCTGCTATTCCCGTGAAAGGGAAATCAATACAGTGGCTCTCCACAAAGTATAGTTTCTACTGTTCCCCCCCACCACCAAAAAAAAAGCCAAACCCGTTACCATCCAGTCGATTCCAACTCATAGCGACCCTATAGGACAGAATAGAACTGCCCTATAGGGTTTCCAAGGAGCGGCCGGTGGATTTCAACTGCCAACCTTTTGGTTAGCAGCCACAGCTCGTAACCAGGGCTCAGGCCATCTAATTAAATGATAAGTTCAGCAAAAACATTTGCAAGTTTTCTTAGGACCCTAGTATTCATTCAACCAACCAACCAAGCATCCCTTCGACAAATAAATATTTCTCAAGGTTCTCCTGAGAGGAAGACATCACTGGGCATTTCTACGACCTAGATTAACCAGATTCAAAGGTCAGCAAAAAAGAGGAAGATCCTCAATGATATGGACGACACAGTGGCTGCAACAAGGGGCTCAAGCATAATGACTACTGTGAGGATGGTGCAGGACCAGGCAGTGTTTTGTTCTGTTGGAAATAGGGCCGCTATGAGTCAGAACTGACTTGATGGCACCTAATAAACACAACAGGAGTAAACTAAGAATTAAATAGTTCTGCTTTCTCCCAGAACATCTGTGAACATTATGCCATTTGCAAACATCAGGGAACTAAGCCTGCAGTCTTTGCATGTCACTTTAAAAAAAGGAAAAGCTTTGGTTCTTGATATGTTTTGCAAGTCACAGTTCCTTTTTTTCCTTCCTTTCTTGACATCATCCTTTTTATGAAGTCCAGAGAAAAGAACTTACATCATTTAAATTCAATTCCCATGGAGGTGGCTAGACTTGTGAGGTGAGGTGAAGCTGGCTCAACACCCAGACTCTGGCTGTGAGTCCAGTGGTCTTCCTGCTGCCCTTGGCCAAGTACCTTGTACCGCTTGTTTTGCCAGCTTTGCCAATCTGTCTGTCATAGTCCTTTACACGCATACAAAACTCTTGGGAAATATGTCTAATTCCTCATCCAAGTTAGTTGTCTGAAAATTTACACCTTAAAGGCATAATCACTGTGCAGTGAAGAAGAAACCAAAATATGACCACATATGGCTGCTAGAAGTGCTATGGATGTGCCGATGAGGGAGAGAGAAGCCACCAGCCCTCCCCACATCAGATGTTCTTTGCCACTTGTTGTTGATACAGCTACCTATCAGTAAAATTCTACGGTATTTAATAGTCATTCAACAAATATTTACTGTGGAAGAAAACAAAATTCCTCACAACTGGACCATTTAGCAATGCCATGATAAACAGAGAAAATATTGAAGTTGTCAAGGATTTCATTTTACTTGGATCCACCGCAATTAAAGCCCGCGAAAGTACCAGTCAAGAAATCAAAGAACGCATTGCGTTGGGTGAATCTGCTAGAAAAGACTTTACAGTCTTTTCTAAAAAGCAAAGATGTGGCTTTAAGGACTAAGGTTCACCCGACCGAAGCCACGGTGCTTTGAGTCAGGTACTATAGGCCAGACATCACATAGGTGCTGGGGCCAAGTAGAAACTATTTGGCATAAACCAGACATAGTTTGCAGCATGTTTCATAAACCAGTCTGGATGTTATTAGCTTGTTGTGTCATGTCCCCAACCCCACTCAACCACTCACATCCAAAAGATAAATGTTTCTTAATATAAAAAAAAAAAAAGAACCACATCTCTAGATCTAGTCACTTCCTCAAAATCTACTTAATCTCTCCACCACCAGGTAGCCTGACCTACTTATGCTTTCCCACTTTTACTTGTTCTTCATATAATTGAAGTCAGCCCCCCTACTCTTCCACAGAAATTGGCTTTCTAATTACAGAATCTAAGGATCCCCCTCCAGTACTCACCTCAACCAGGCTGCTCTCTGTCTCCTTCAAATTCCTTCCCTTCAGGGCTCTCCATGACACTACAAGGCCTCCTCCTTGCTTCCCTCCTCCCTCCCATCTCAGCTTCCTCTGGCCACCAGTTCCAGTCAGAGGTGAAAGGTTCACTTCCCCAGGGGTCCAGACTTAGGTCCTCACACATTCAGCTACCATCACACAGAGACACACCTACATCCATGTGGCCAGCTCCCGCCCACATCTTCCCCAAGCTCCAAGCTAAACCTTTTTAAAAACTTTTGAATTGGGTACCTCTACAGAAATTTTTTATTCTACGTTTACTCATTGAAAGTACATATATAGTTATCACTTGCTGTGTGTTAAGCATAATTTTTAGTGCTTAGGACAACCATGAATAAACTAGATGCAGATCAATGCCCTTAGAGCTTTAAACTCCAGCAGAGGCTAAGACTCAGTAAACAATAAATATAGTAAATAAATTATTTAGTCAATGAGCTGTGAAACAAAATACCACAAAGTGGATGGCTTTAGACAACAGAAATTCATTGTCTCACAGTTACGGAGGCTGAGGTCAAGGTTAGGGTGTTGGCCATGTTGATTGTTTCTGAGGCTTTGAGGGAGAATCTGTTCCATGCCTCTCTCCTAGTTTCTGGTAGCGCTAGGAATTCCTTGGCTTGCAGCTACAGCTTCACGGGGTGTCCTTCCTCTGTCTCTGTGTCTCTTCTCTTTTATAAGAATATTAGTCATATAGAATTTGGACCCACCCAAACAGATATTATCAGTTACTTTAGTATGACCTCATGTTAACCTAACTGATAACCTCTTCAAACTTCTTCAAAGATGTATTTCCAAAGGGGGTCAACAGAGATGGGAGGACACAGATTACCACCTACATACCTGCATTGGGTAATTTATACGTCCACAAGAAGGGTGTTGAGAACTTCAAAACAAAGACAAAAAGACCTGGGGTGCCAGCCAGAGACAGGAAGACACCTGCCAACCATCAGTCCCTGAGGAAAACGAAGTGCTTTAGGGCACTGGTGCATGACTGAGAGGTTTGGATGCTTCAGAGGAAGACTGCTGGAGCAGGTATTCCAGAGGTGGTGCCATCCCTCCTTCCTCATTTCCTTCCCAGAGTCCAGACTCTCCCTTCCTATGCATAACTGGTCCACTCCACCTTCTCAGTGCTCAGCACAGCATGCATGTAGAGAGCACACACTGAGCCTAGGTCCTCGAGGAAGGACAGGCCGACCATCGCACCCAACACATGGCACTACCACTTGCTTGACCACAAGTGACGGTGGCCTTTCAAAGCAGCTCATCCCATTTGCAGACTATTCTGAGTTTAGAGTTTTAGAGTGTAGATCATTGATCCAGAATGGAGCCCCTCTTGACTTTTACCTTTAAGATCTAGTTCCAGGACTGTTGTTAGGTGCCATCAAGTCGGTTCTGACTTATAACGACCCTATGCACAACAGAAGAAAACACTGCCCGGTCCTGCGCCATTCTCACAATCTTTATGCTTGAGCCCATCGTTGCAGCCGCTTCGTCAATCTAGGACTAATGAGTTTTTAAATCCTTTCACTATAAGATACACTTTCAATCAATTCATGTCATGATACTCACAGCTGACATTTACTGAAGACCAACCATGAGTCACATCTTCTTAGCAGGAAAGTACAATATAGCATTTCCTAAACCGGCAAAATCCTAATATCACCTGGGATGCCTGTTATATCCATTGTTCCCCAGCCAGGCTGAATCAAAATCTGAGGAAGGGCCTGGGAATTCCTTTTTAATAAGAGCTGCAGGTGATTCTTAGATCAGGCAAATTTGGGGCCAGTAACACAAAGGTTGAGGTGAGGTATACTTGGATCTACTATTTGATTCCTCCATTTACTGGCTACATGACGTTGGGTAACTTACTAAACCTTTCTGAACCTCCGTTGCTTATCTGGGATTTTAGGACGATAACAGTATCTACTAAGAGAAATGAGAAAACAGTATCATTTAAGAGAAATAAATGAGATAATGATCATAAAACCACCTCGCACAACTAGTAAGTGATTAATAGAAACAACACCTCTATTATTTTTTTGCTCAGTGCTACACAGTTAACAATTAAAGCGCCAGAGGCAGGATTTAAACTTGGACTTGACCAACCCCAAAGCTGCAGTGTCTATACCCAGCTACTGCACATAAGCCCTAGCGGCAGAGGGCCCAGTGGCACAGAATGACCTGTATATGCAGGTGCTGGCTCCCAGTTCATCCTTGGATCCAGCTCCTGTTACACCCTCAGGCTCTGCCACGAGACACTCTCTCAGGCCAGCGCCATGGTGAGAAGGCAAGTTTGTTTTGGATTCCCTCCTGCCTCTGCTCTTCTCCTGCCTCCACCCAGCCCTGTTCCCTTCCACACATAACCACACAGAGCCTCTAGTCTTTCCCAGGTAGGCACTCAGCCCTGCCCTGAGTAGCTCCCCACTTGGGAGGCCGGCCTGGGGAGCCAAGCAGTCACTCTTCAACCCGAGGCTCACACCTGTTACTTCACCCACCCCGGCCCTTCTGCTGTGAGACTCATTTGCACTAATGCTCTCTGCACAGTGCCAGGTTCACCTAAGCAATCAACCAATAGCTCAGGCCTTAGCCTATCACCTCTGCTCTGTCTGAATCCCCCTAACCTACTCTTTCAATTACGGTAGGGCCATTTGTGATTCACACTGTACTACAGTTAGTTTTATCCATTTGCTGGCACAGCCAAAACAAAACCCACTGCCATGGAGTCGATTCCAACTCATAGCAACCCTGTAGGACAAGAGTAGAACTGCCCCATAGGGTTTCCAAGGCTGCAAATCTTTACAGAAGCAGACTGCCACATCTTTCTCCTGTGGAGCAGCTGATGGGTTCAAACTGCGACCTTTTGGTTAGCAGCCAAGTGCTTTAACCACTGTGCCACCAGTGCTCCTTTGTTGACACATATATGCCCCAAATACAAACCAAACCCATTGCCATCAAGTCGATTCTGACTCACAGTGACCCTATAAGACAGAGCATAAGTGTCTAAAACTGCCAACCTTTTGGTTAGCAGCCCACTGTGCCACCAGGGCTCTGCTCCAAATGTAAGTGACACAGCAATAAATAGGATCTAGTCCCTGCTCCTGAGATCTAGAGGAGAGGAAAACCCATAAACTGATGGGTGCAAAACTATGTAGGGCATGAAGAACTAAGGGCCAGGGAGGTGCCAACCCTACCAGAAGTCAGAAAAGGTGATGTTTGTCCTGGGTTTTGAAGGATGACTAGGAGTTTACCAGGCAGAGAAAGGCATGTCCAACAGAGGGAAAACAAGGCAAAGGCTCAGTCAGGAAAGCAATGCGGCTGCACTGAGGGTGTGGTGAGCAGCTGTGAGGTGGAGTGAGGGTATGAAGGCAGCAGTGATGGGAAATGAGGCTCAACAGGATTGTCTACTCCAGACACAAAGTGTATTAGTCCCAGTCTGTCCTGCAAGAAACAAGGACTGGTGGAGGCTTTCTCAGCAAAGAAGCGACATTATTAGATGGCTTTTTCTAAACCCAGTGTTGAGCCCCTGGGACTAAAAAGGAGCTTGGATCAGGCATGAAGAGGTAGAAAGGGAACATTTAGTTGATAGAGAAGAAGGGACCGAGGAAAATCTTTCCTCCTCCCTGGCTAGGCCTGCAGCCCCACAATCTACCCCACCGGCCCCTTGTTAGTTGCCCTTCAAATCAATCCCAACTCACGCGTGCAGAGTAGAACTGCTCCATAGGGTTTTCAAGGCTGTGATCTTATGGGAGCAGATCACCAGGCCTGTCTTCCAAGGGGCCTCTGGGTTTAAACTGCTCAATCGTCTGCACCACCCCAGGGACTGACACTGAACTCTGGCCAAGTCTTCAGGGCATACTAGGCTCCAGACAATGATGACAAAGCATGTGGAGAGACAGCAAAGAGAGACAAAGGAGCTGACGCCATCTGTAGTGATAAGTGAGCACCCGACGGTGAACTGGAGAAAAATAACACTGTGTCTGGAGGCTCGATTTGTCTTTAGGGAGCACAGTGCTTTCTCTGGCATTCCGCCTCCGCCCTTCACTGCCTACTCGACCTTGGAAAACTTCATTTAACTTCTCTGAGATCTTTACCTCATCCATAAAATAGAGATAAAAAGCCCACCTCAATCCTCATTAACAACAGTTTACTATTAGTGGCTGCCAGGGAAAGAGAGAGTCATTGCTTAGTGGACGCTGTGTTCCTGTTAATGGCAGTGGAATAACTGGAAAAGGGTGGTGGGGACAGTTGCACAACATAAAGGCTATAATCAGTGTCACTGAACTGTACATGTGAAAACAGTTCAACAGGCAAATGTTTTGTTATCTATTTTTTTATCATAATTAAATTTTTATTTCAAGTGGTGAGCAGTGACCACTGTAAGGAAAGATGGGTCTCTAAATATTATTAAACTAATTATTAATATCTTCAATTTTATCTCGTGGGGAAGGGGGCTGTCCTATCAAAAGACCTTCAAAAATTGCAGGCCCCACGAGGTATGGGGTGGAATCAGGCCTCCCAAGACTCACACGGGGCAGCTGAGAATTCCTGGGTGAGACCCTCATCCGTCCCTTCCGAGTTGTTTTCTGCCCTCCTTGGCTGTTTGCAGTATCTGTGGAATCACATTTCCGGCCTCACTCAGTGGGCCTGGGAGAGCTGTGGACCTTGGAGCCCAGGGCTTTTCAGAGGTCTCACGTGACAATCTGGCAGGGCACAGCTGTTCCCAGCCAGGGCATTAATAATACAAGCCTTTTTCTGCAAACTCTGGCAAACAGTCTAAAATGACAACTAAAACATCGGGTCCGAATTCTCAGCGGGGCTTCAGGCAGTGGGGGCCAAAATAGCTTGCCCTTATCAGGGCTGAATCTGGAGCTGAATCAGAGTTCAGCTGAGGGACGGTGGCTGAAGGAAACCACTGGGGACAAAAGCTAAGAAACCTGAGAGGACCTGTGGGGGACGGAGGGACAGCCAAGCTCCTTGCAGAATAAACTGTCTGCCTGCCTATGGGCAGTTTCGGCAGAACATGCCAGAGAGAAAGGAGTCCATGTGACATGTTGGTGAAGGAGAGAATTAGACTGGATTTCATCTCAGCAATAGCCAAAACACAGATTGGCCACCACATCTGGGCAGCCCAGAGCCGCCTTGGACAGAAGACCCAACAGGCCAACCTCCCCTCAGTAGGGGAAAAACACAGGATTTTTTCTCTTCTGTTCATACTGCATCCCCACACCTAAAACCAGTGCCCGGCACGTTGAAACCCCTATGGAGCACTCAGGAAGTTTGAAAAAATGCATGGGGCAGAGGAAAAGCATCAGCTTTAGATCCCAGCAGCAAGCCATTTGGTCTCTCTGAGCCTCAGTTTCCTGGTCAGGAAAATGGGACCACACAAACTTTGAAAGTTTCTAACAAGAATGAAATAAAATAATGTATGTAAAGACCCCTAAAACAGAGCTTGCTAAGTAGCAGGCATTCGATAAACGGATCTCGAAGAGTTAGACCTTGATCTTCAAATGCAAATCAGGCTTCCATAGACAACTCTGTTTCCAATTCTTATAGCAGGGGGAGGGGAGCTTGGGTAGGGGAATGGAGAGAATGTGAAGACCACTGAAGACAAGGAGTTAAAGAAAAGCAAAGGAAGACCTAGAAGGTCACACTTCCCTGCGTGACCTTAGACAGTCATGTACTTCTCCGGGTCTCAGAATTCTCCATGGTAAGACAGGGGTTCGATTTGATCGTGGTCTTCAAATGTGCTCCGGGGAACTCTAAGGGTCCATGGAGACCCTGAAGGGCTGTCTTGGGGTGGGGAGAAGGGAGACAAGTGGACCTCCACCCAGCTTCCGGCAGCTTCCACGGGGAGGCTTTCTCTGAAGAAACAATTCCACACTCAATTTTTACCCTCTTGCAATCTGCTGCGTTCTCCAAGGCACCCAGGGCCAGGAAGAGGGTAAGGCAAAGGAGAAAAAAATTTAAGGAGGCGCTCATTCTCAGGGTTGTGCAACTACAGGGTTGACAGCAGAGGGTGCGTGCCTTCTTAAATTTTGCATCCTAGGCGCCTTGCTTGTTCTATCCTAGTCACAGCCCTGAGTCCCCAGCCCTTCTTCAGTGTCTGTCCTTATTCATCTCTGCGGCATTTGGCACTGCCAGCCACCCTCTCTGCAAATCTCTGACCATTGCCTTCTATGGTGCTGCCTTTCACAGGAGGAGCACTGTTCTCCCTGGCTCCTCTCCTTCCTCCCAAACAGGAGGAGTCGGACAAGGAAAGAGTGAATGGGAGAAAACATTCTGCCAGGCCAGGGGGCAAAATGATGCAGGGAAGCGAATGAGCTTGGCTTTGGACAAGCTGAGTTTCAGGCATTGGTTGAGGTGCAACAGGCAGATGGACGGGACAGGTCTAGAACCTGGGAGGAGAGGCTGGGGACAGGGAGATTTTTTTTCCCCCTTACCTGGCAGAATTTTCTCTCCCATCCCCTTCTTCTTTCCTTGCCCCACAGCCCCTGACCAAGTCCGCTCCGCATCACCTGTGACTATTACCAGTTGTCATTGAGTGGACTCCGGCTCAGGGTGACCCCATGTGCGTCAGAGTAGAACTGTGCTCCGTAGGGTTTTCAGTGGCTGATTTTTCAGAAGTGGATCTCTAGGTCTTTCTTCCAGGATGCATCTGGGTAAACTTGAACCTCCAACCTTTCAGTTAGCAGCTGAGCACATTAACTGTTTGGGCCACCCAGGGACGACCTATTATTACAGTCCTCATAATAACCTCCTAACCTGTACACTGCTTCCCATCACTCTCCCACATGAGATTAATCTCCTGAAGGGCAGCCCTGAATAGATCAATCTCTGCTCAGAAACTTGATAGCTTCTTCCATGTTTATTCCATTAAGTCCAAATTCCTCAGTCTAGCATGCAAGCTACTCCCACCTCATCCCCCAGCCTCCAAGCAACACCGCCAACATACGTGAAATACCTGTAGGCCACTTAATTTGCGACAGACTAAAACCAAACCAGTTGCCACTGAGTTGATCCTGACTCATGGTGACCCCGTGTGTGCAGAGTAGAACTGTGCTCCCTTGGGTTTTCATGGCTGTGACCTTTCAGAAGCAGATCACCAGGCCTTTCTTCTGAGGTGTCGAATGCTAAACCATCTGCACCACCCAGGGACTCCTTCAGCTCCTGAATTTGCCCCAGCCCACTGCCCCAAATGCTCATGTTTGTTTCTTCCCTCCCCTCTCACCCCACCTCCACCTGTCAATTCTTTGCACTGTAAACAGCATGTCTACTTTCCTCCCTTCCAAGACCCTGCATCCAGACCTGCTAAAGCCTACAGCTGTTTGCAGATGTTGGACAGTACACTCCCCTCTATCTGGCTCGTCAATAATTCAGTGCAATACCAGGTATTGTGAAAGCAAAGCCCTCGTCCTCAATTAAGAGCCAGAGGACAAAAAACAAACATCTACCCTGCAGCTGGCAGGAAACTCACATATGTGCAGGTAGATTACACTAACCTGTGCATCGCCAGCAGGAAGTGGGTCAGCTCACAGGGAAGCCAGCCATCTGTCTTGTTTATCTCTTTATTTCCTTTGCACCTAGCCCAGCTGTAGGCTCCAGCAGGCTCTCAGCAAATACTAATTGAATTAATTAATTAATGAGATTCTCCTGCTAGGAACACAAAGCTAATTCCATAAAAACAAAAATAACTCTCTTGCCTTTCACATGTAAAGATGACTCAGAGGTGATGGAAATATTCTCAGACTGGATTGTGGTGGGTGTTGGACAACTCAGTAAATTTACTAAAAAATCACTTAGAATAGGTTAATTTCATGGATTATCAATTGTACCTTGATAAAGTTGTTTATTGGAAAAAACTGTATGGTGACTGTTACGGATTGAATTGTGTCCCCCCAAAAAATGTGTGTCAACTTGGCTAGGCCATGAGTCCCAGTATTGTGTGGTTGGTTGTCCACCATTTCGTGATTATCCTATGTGTTATAAATCCTAACCTATATGATGTTAATGAGGTAGGGTTAGAAGCAGTTATGTTAATGAAGTTGGACTCAATCTACAGGATTTGGTTGTATCTTGAGTCAATCTCCTTTGAGATATAAAAGAGAGAAGCAAGCAGAGAGGAGGGGGAACTCATTACCAAGCAAGAAGGGCCAGGAAAGAATCACCTCCTTTGGACCCAGGGTCCCTGCACTGAGAAGCTCCTAAACCAGGCTAAGATTGATGACAAAGACCTTCCCCCAGAGCCAATGAATTCAGATTTCTAGCCTCCTAGACTGTGAGAGAATAAATTTGTGTTTGTTAAAGCCATCCATGCGTGGTATTTCTATTACAGGAGCACTAGATAACTGAGAGAGTGACCAAAACCATCACAGTATCTCACCACATTCAGCTGAGTAATAAGTTAACTGAGTCAAGAGCACACTCACAAACAAACAACAAAAAAGATGACCCAACCCTGTAAGATGTGGGTGCTAAGCTCTGTCTCAGGCCCCTTGGGGTCAGCAGCAGCTGTGAATGGTCTGGGTTGGGGGAGAACTGGGGTGGCCAGGGATCAGGTCAGCCTGTAGGCAAGATACAGCACAGAGTGAAGGGATTCTAGTGAACAGTCCACACTGGCATCCTCAGTGGTTGGAGACTAGAAATCAGAGTCGGGTCAGATCACCAGCATCAGGAGAAGTAGCCTCTGGCTTCCCCGACAGCAGTTCACTTGCAGCACCACGGAGGCCTCCTTCATAACAGCTCCCACAAGGCATGACTTTACACTTGATTCTGTTAATTGTTTGATATTTTTCTCTCACCTTAGAGCCTATGCTGCACAAGGACAAGGCCCAGGGCTCTCCTCACAGTGCCTAGCACAGAAGCTAGCATGTAGTAGGTGCTCAATTTAAAAAATGGTCATTTATTGTTCCTAATCCAACACACAAGACTAATTCTTCCTGAGTTTAATGAAGCAAAGGTTTTTTTAGTTTTCATTTTTTGTTCCAGAATAGGGAGTGCTAAATGAGTTTACGTTGATGGGGGAGGAACCATTTGGAAAAGGAGGGTGAGAATAATTGTACAACTTGAAGGATGTATTCAGTGTCACCGAACTGTACATGTAGAAATTGTTGAGTTGGTTTAGGTTTTGCCGTGTATATTCTCAACCACAAAATATAAGATAAAATAAATGATAAAAACAAACAAAACACGATCATTTAAACTGCTGACTGAATGCTAGATGAGTGGATGGACCCTCTTCATGGACTGAACTGAGGCAAGGCACGCATATCCTGTCTTCTTTCAGTGCAGCACTGCCCAGTAGCTGGTACCCATGACTGTAAAGAGCCTCCTGGAGAGGAGGAGCAGCCAAGAGCGAGGACAGGGAACCAACACTTCCCTGGGAACTTTACTAAACCACTCTGCTTAGACCTCACAACTAGGTATTATCACTCTGCTTGTTGTCATTGTTAGCTGCTGCTGAGTCAACCCAACTCATGGTGACCCTACACACAATGAAAGGAAATGCTGCCTGATCCTGTGCCATCCTCATGGTCACTTACAGGTCTGACTGCTGTGATCCATAGGGTTTTCATGGGCTGATTTTCGGAAGTAGATTGCCAGGCCTTGCTTCCTAGTCCCTCTTAGTCTGGAAGCTCTGCTGAAACTCTGTTCCACATAAAAGCAACATGCAAGCCTCCATGGACAGAAGGGTAGTGGCTGCACATGAGGTGCACTGGCTGGGAATCAGACACAGGTCTCCATGGAAGGTGAAAATTCCATCGCTGAACCTTACAGATGAGAGAACTGAGGCTCTGCCACTGGAACCTGTATCTACCAGGCTAGATAGCCCACATTCTTTCCCAGCCAACCCTGATGGGTAGGGAGTGGGAGTGGGATGGAGGTCTCTACAGTGCAAGGTCAAAGTTATTACTGCACAGTGAAGGGGTTGAGAGTCTGGGGCCCAGAGAGGCAGTGTGCGATCCCTAAGGCCAGGGCCCCCATGTCGTCTTCCTCCAGCAGCTTCCCACAGTGCACATGAGCCAGCCCTGAGTGCACAGTGGGCCCAGGGTGCACGGAACAGAACCGTGTCTTCACAAGACGGCCCAGAGGGAGGGCAAGTGTTCAGAGCCTGGACACCACTCCCACCTGGCCAGCCGTGCCCAGTGTAGGCCTTCAAGGAGCTCCCCATTCCCGGGGAAAGCATTCACTCCCCAACCCACTCCATTTCCCATCTCATTATTCCAAAGCGCTCAAGGCCCAGAGAGCACTCAAGGCAGACCCTCTTCTTCCCACATGCTCCTGAGGGGAGAACCCAAGGCCTCTCAAGCTCACACGCCAAGGCGTGCGTGTACCACAAGGTTTCTTCCACCCTAGCGCAGAACTAGTACAGCATCAGGACTAAGAGGACAAACTTGGGTCTCAGGCTGTCTGCATTCAAATCCCATCTTACTTAGTCACTTACTAGCTATGAGATCTCTCTGTAACTAGTTTCCCCATCTATAAAATGGGGCTATTAACAGTACCTGCCTCTTTGGGTTGTTGTGGGGATTATATGAGTTAATAGGTATAAAGCACTTACCAAAAAACCAAAACCAAACCCGTTGCCATCAAGTCGATTTCTGACTCATAGTGACCCTATAGGACACAGTAGAACTGCCCCATAGAGTTTCCAAGAAGCACCTGGTGGATCCGAACTGCCAGCCTTTTGGTTAGCAGCCATAGCACTTAACCACTATGCCACCAGGGTTTCCATACGAAGTACTTAGCACCTGGTATATAATAAGTAACACATAATTGTTAGGCCCCTAGGTGCCACAAAAAGTTTGCACTCAACTACCTAACCTAAAGGGTGGTGGTTTAAGCCCACCCTGTGGCGCCACAGAAATAAGGCCTGGAGATCTGCTTCCACAAAGATTACTGCCAAGAAAACCCTATGGAGCAGTTCTACTCTGTAACACATGGGGTCGCCACAGGTCAGCAATGGGTTTGCTACATAACTGCTAGCTGCTATTACTCTTGCCAGTGCATTGACGCTGCCTCTCCAACTCTAAGTGGAAAGAGAAGATGTGGAGTGTAAAGAGGACCTGAGGACAAAGAGCAGCCCCTGGCACTGTCAAGCCTCCAACTACTGAGAAAACAGTCATCCTGGGCCAACTCCAGAGGTTTCTTCATTTTGGCTGCCAGTAAGTACAGATGATGGCACATTGGCGCCAGAAGGGACAGGGTGGAGAGAACTTACCCCACGGCGTAGTAAAACAAACAAAAAATAACATTTACAGGTTGTTCACTCATTAGTGGAGAGAAGAAAAAGTCCTCCTTGGAAAAACACACAGCTATGTAGAATGTCACTTCCCTGGGTCCACGCGGACAATGAAGAAGGACCTCATATAACTGGCTGACTGAGTTGAAGCACAAGGAAGTCCTCCTTCTAGGGCAGCTGCAGAAATGGAGGAAGGAGGGTTATCAGCACTAGGTCCCCTTGCTTCCCACACAGGCCAAGGTGTAGACTCAAGGCAGCAGACCTGAGGAGCAGAAAGGCTAAGGGTGGCCCAGCTAGCCACTAGAGAAATGCCAGTGAAGACCACGATGAGATACCACTAAACACCTATTAAAACAGCTAAAATAAATGATAGTGACAATACGAAAGGCTGGTGAAAATGTGAAGAAACAGTCTCTCATGCATTGCAGGCGGGAATGTAAAGTGGTATAGCCACTCCAGAAAATAGTTTGGCAGGTTCTTAAAAAACTAAAAATACAACTTACCATATGACCCAGCAATTTCACTCCTGGGCATTTTTCCCAGGGAAACAAAGCTTTATGTCCACACAAAAGCCTGTATATGATTGTTCATAGCAGCTTTCTTTGTAATGGCCCCAAATTGGCAACCAACACATCCATCTATACGTAAGTAGTTACTTTGGAACATTCATACCTTGGAATACTAGCCAGCAATAAAAAAGAGCAAGCTATTGATACATGCAAACGATGGATACGTTGGATGGACCTCAAGACCTTTATGCTGAGGGGAAAAAAATTCTATGACTCTATTTACATAACATTCTCAAAATGACACAATTATGGAGATGAAAAACAGAGGGAGTGGGTGTGCCTTATAAAGGGGTAGCACAGGGAGATCTTCATGTTGGATGGAATAGTTCTGTATCTTCATTGTGGTGGTGGTTGCCCCAGGAATCTACAGGTGATAAAAAATGCATCGAGCTATACACACATATTGTACCAATGTCAAGTTCCTGGTCTTAGTATTCTACTATAATTATATAAGATGTAACCATTGGAAGAAACTGGATACAAGGTTACATAGGCTGTCTCTGTACTACCTTTGCAACTTTCTAGGAATCTATAATTATTTCAAAATAAAAAGTTAAAAAAAGAAAGAGAGAGAATACTACAACTAGTAAGCAGAGCTGGGATTTCAGTTCACATAACCCAACCAAACCAAACCCAGTGCCGTCGAGTCAATTCCAACTCATAACGACCCTATAGGACAGAGTAGAACTGCCCCGTAGAGTTTCTAAGGAGTGCCTGGCAGATTTGAACTGCCGACCCTTGGGTTAGCAGCTGTAGCACTTAACCACTACGCCACCAGGGTTTCCTCAGTTCACGTACTCCTCCAAAATCGAGTGCTTCAACCAGGTCAAATTACTTGCAGTTTTGCCTACCACATAATTTCCTATTTCCGTGCCTTTGCACATGCAAGCTGTTACATAGACTGACCTTCCTCAACTAGCTAGCTTTTAATTTCCTTTAAAACTCAATTCACATGCCTTCTCCTCCAGGAAGCTTTCTCGGTTTACCATCCTCAGATTACTCCTCTTCCTCTGTATTTCCTGGGCACAGTACTTACCAACTGAACTGTAATTATTAGTTTGCTTGTTTCTGTCTCCTGCCATGAGCAAGCCACAGAAGGAAATAATATTTGCAAAGCACATACCCAATAAAGGACTTGTATCCAGATTTAAAAGCTCAATCATAAGAAAAATCACCCAATTAAAAAAAATAATGGGTTAAAGATGTGAACAGACATTTCACCAAAAAGGATAGGCAGGTGGAAAACAAGCACATGAAGAAACAAAAATGCTCAACATCATTACACTTCAGGGAAATGCAAATGAAGTCACACCCACTATAACGGCGAAGAGTAAAAATGCTGACGGCGCCAAGCGCTAGCCAGGAGTTGGAGCACCTAGAACCTGACAGAGCCATTTTAATTCTCCTGGAATCTAGATTTCTGGGTTCCTGGAATTCAAGTAAACCACCCAGGCCATTTGCCCTTAGGTATCCTTTTGAATGTTGAGCCTTAAAGGAACTGGTTCCCTAAAGTCACCTTCAAGTCAAACAATAGCATAGTTAGCAGCTTAGCAGAGAGCATTTTGCCTTAGGCACTGGGTTCTTTGGAAAATTATCTAAGTGCAGCTAGCTTTGAGAAGCCTGGCTGGAGGCTATTTTAGGATGTTTGGTATGTCCTTAGTGACCCTGTAACCAACCAGCTCTGAAACCCTGCTTGTGCTTTGATGCCAGCCCTTTAGAAATTAACAACCTATCTAATCCACTTTCAGTGCACTTTTCTGAATACTTTGGTTTTGACACCGCCCATTTCAAATCATAACTACTCACAAAAAAAAAAAAAATTCCGCTACACTATTTAGGTTTTCCACAACTCATATCTAGTTGGTGACAGTGCAAAATGGCTGGATCTTTTGGAAGGTGTATGTTTTAACTTTTGAAGAAGTTGCCTAACTCTAGAAAACAGTTAGGCAACTTCTTCAAAAGTTAAAACATACACCTTCCAAAAGATCCAGCCATTCTACAATTAGATATTTATCTAAGGAAAATGGAAGCATATGTCCCTGCAAAGACTGGTTCACGAACGCTTATAGTGGCTTTAATACTCGAAAACTAGAAACAATCCAAATGGCTCTCAACTGGTGAATGAATAAACAAATTGTGGCATGCCCATACAATGGAATGCTACTTAGCAATAAAAGAATAAACTACTAATAAGCACAAGAATAAGTATCAAAGTAATTAGGCTGAATGAATGAAGAGTACATGCTGTATGATTCTATTTACATAAAGTTCTGAAAAATGCAAACTAATCTAGCAACAGAGAGCAGATTCATGATTGCCTGGAGATGGGGAACAGAGTATGGAAAGAGGCGGGAGGGAGGAATTACAAAAGCACAGGAAGGAACTTTCGGGGGTGATGATTGTATCCATTAACTTAATTGTGGGAACAGTTTCATGAGTGTGTGTATATGTACGTATGTGTCAAAGGAGATTTCCAAGGGCAGCTCGAGAGGACAAAGTAGTATAATAAAATGTGCCAAGACCTGGAGCTAGAAAACCAAAAGGGAAGAACATGCTCGGCATTTCTCAAACTGAAAGAACTGAAGAAAAAATTCAGGCCTTGAGTTGAAATATTAAAGGATTCTACGGGGAAAATATTTAACGATGCAGGACACATCAAAAGAAGATGGAATGAATACACAGAGTCATTGTACCAAAAAGAATTGGTCAATGACATTTGCCCATTTCAGGAGGTGGCACATGATCAAGAACCGACAGTACTGAAGGAAGAAGTCCAACCTGCACTGAAAGCATTGATGAAAAACAAGGCCCCAGGAACTGACAAAATACCAACTGTGATGTTTCAACAAAAAAATGCAGCACTGGAGGTACTCACTTGTCCATGTCAAGAAATCTGGAAGACAGCTACCTGGCCAACTGACTGGAAGACGTCCATATTTGCGCCCATTCCAAAGAAAGGTGCGCCAACAGAATGTGTAAATTATCGAAGAATATCAATTATATCACACACAAGGAAGATTTTGCTGAAGATTATTCAAAAGTGGTTGCAGCAGTACATCAATAGGTAACTGCCAGAAGTTCAAGCTGGATTCAGAAGAGAATGTAGAATGAGGGATAGCACTGCTGATGACAGATGGATCTTGGCTTAAAGCAGAGAATACCAGAAAGATGTTTATCTGTGTTTTATTGACTATGCAAAGGTATTTGACTGTGTGGCTCATAACAAATTATGGATAATATTTCAAAGGATGAGAATTCTAGAACTCTTAACTGTGCTCATGAGGAACCTGTACACAGACCAATAGTCAGTCATTCAAACAGAACAAGGGGATATTGCATGGTTGAAAATGAGGAAAGGTGTGCATCAGGGTCATATTTTTCACCATACTTATTCAATCTGTATGCTGAGAAAATAATCTGAGAAGCTGGACTATATGAAGAAGAACATGGTGTCAGGATTGGAGGAAGACTCATTAACAACCTGCAATATGTAGATGATACAACCTTCCTTTCTTAACGTGAAGAGGACTTGAAGTACTTACTAATGAAGATCAAAGACTACAGCCTTTAGTAGGGATTACATGTCAACATAAAGAAAACAAAAATCCTCACAATTGAAGCAATAACAACATCATGATAAATGGAGAAAAACTGAAGTTGTCAAGGATTTCATTTTACTTGGATCCACAATCAATGCCCATGGAAATAGCAGTCAAGAAATCAAACGTGTTGCATTGAGTATATCTGCTGTAAAAGACCTCTTTAAAGTATTAAAAGGCAAAGATGTCACTTGAGGACTAAGGTGCACCTGAGCCAAACCATGGTATTTTCAACTGCCTCATATGCAACTAGACAATGAATAAGGAAGACTGTCGAAGAATTGACACCTTTGAAATATGGGTGTTGGCAAAAAAAAATATTGAATATGCCATGGACTGCCAGAAGAACAAACAAATCTGTCTTCAAACAAGTACAGCCAGAATGCTCCTCAGAAGTGAGGATGGTGAGACTTCGTCTCACATACTTTGGATGTGTTATCAGGAGGGACCAGTTCCTGGAGAAGTATATAATGCTTGGTAAAGTAGAGTGTCAATGAAAAAGAGGAAGACCCTCAATGAGATGGAGAGATGGATTGACACAGTGGCTACAACAATGGGCTCAAGCATAACAACCATTGTGAGGATGGCACCGGACCAGGCGGTGTTTCATTCTGTTGTACATAGGGTCACTATGAGTTAGAACCAACTGGACAGCACCTAACAACAACATGTCAAAGCTCAGATTGTATACTTTAAATATGTACAGTTTGTTGTATGTCATTTATCTCTCAATAAAAAAAAAAAAAAGATAGGCATCTGGAAGGCATTATGCTGAGTGAAATTAAAAAAAAAATGAAATTAGTCATCTGCAAAAGGACAAATACTGTATAAGACCATTATTATAAGAACTCGAGAAATAGTTTAAACAGAGAAGAGAATATTCTTTGATGGTTATGAGAGGGGGAAGTGAGGGAGGGAGGGAGGGAGGGGGCTTTCACTAATTAGATAGTAGATAAAAACGATTTTAGTTGAAGGGAAAGACAACACATAATACAGGAGAGGTCAGCACAACTGAACTAAACCAAAAGCACAACTGAACTAAACCAAAAGCAAAGGAGTTTCCTGAATAAACTGAATGCTTTGAAGGCCAGCATAGCAGGGGCAGGGGTTTGGGGACCATGGTTTCAGGGGCATCTAAGTCAACTGCCATAATAAAATCTTTTAAGAAAACATTTTGCATCCCACTTTGGAGAGCAGCATCTGGGGTCTTAAATGCTAGCAAGTGGCCATCTAAGATGCATCAGTTGGTCTCAACCCACATGGAGCAAAGGAGAATGAAGAACACCAAAGACTCAGGGTAATTATGAGCCCAAGAGACAGAAAGGGCCACAGAAACCAGAGACTACATCAGCCTGAGACCAGAAGGACTAGATGGTGCCCAGCTACAACCGATGACTGCCCAGACAGGGAACACAACAAAGAACCCCTGAGGGAGCAGGAGAGCAGTGGGATACAAACCCCAAATTCTCATAAAAGGACCAGACTTAATGGTCCGACTAAGACTAGATTGTTCCCGGAGGTCATGGTCCCCAGACCTTCTGTTAGCCCAAGACAGCAACCATTCCTAAAGCTAACTCTTCAGACAGGAATTGGACTGGACTATGGGATAGACAATGATACTGGTGAAGAATGAGCTTCTTGGATCAAGTAGACACATGAGAGTATGTTGGCATCTCCTGTCTGAAGGGGAGATGAGAGGGTAGAGAGGGTCAGAAGCTGGCTGAAAGGACACAAAAAAGAGAGAGTGGAGGGAAGGAGTGTGCTGTCTTATTAGGGGGACAGCAATTAGGAGTATATAGCAAGGTGTTTATAAATTTTTGTATGAGAGTCCAACTTGATTTGTAAACTTTCACTTAAAGCACAATAAAAATTAAAAAAAAAAAGTAGGTATCAACTTTGTGGGGAAAACTTTACATAAATAATTATTAATCTTCATGCAAGGTAGATATAATTCAGCATATTTTACAGATGAGGAAGACCAGAAAGATGCAGCTATGATCAGGCCAAGACTCAAACCCAGGTCAAATGTCTCTAAAGCTGGGGCACTTTTCTCTCCATTGTGATGCCTTCCCTCAAGGGCAAGTTTCCAGCCTGAAGCCACAGGTGATAGCTCCCTGACCTGAGCAAGACCTTTAGGAAGGATCCGTAAGACAGAGACTGAAGGGCTGGCACTGCAGAGGCCCTCTGGCATCACTAAATTGGCACCTTCTCTCTCCTGACCTGCCATTGCCACAAATTCCTCCATCAGCCAAACCCAGCTCATAACAGGTACTAGACCAGACAGGCCAAGGCAGGAAATGGGCTGTGCCTACTCCTGAGAACATTGTTCCCTCTGAAGCCAGAGTGGTTTGGTGGGGAGGACCAGTCAGAAGCACAGACTCCAGTTCTACTTCTGCTGTAAACAAGGCCCTTCCTTTCCTCGGATTAACAAAGTCCTCCAAGGAACCCATCCAGTCCTAATTCACATTTTCTGAGTGCTCTACTGCAGTGCAATGGGTGACTTCTATATGGCCTTTCTAGCCATGATCTTGTAACTCCCACCAAATGATTGGATAGGACTATGCCAATAAAGGTGCCTGTTGCCCACCAAGCGAATTGGACAGCTTGCTAATAATGCAAATAAGGTACATGGCACTCTTATGGGGGTTAGACCATGCAAATAAGCTATATGGAGCTCTAACAAGGGCATTGGTCAGTTTTTTCATCCCACTAGGCTTAAAATGAGCCATCCCAGAGGCGGAAAGAAACGGCCTCACTATCACCGAGAAAGAAGAGCCAGGAATGGAGTGTGTCCTTTGAACCTGGGATCCCTGTGCTAAGAACCTCCTAGACCCAGGAGACAGACAGAGCTGTCACACAGGAGATGGTGAGAGACAGTGAGAAGCAGCAGCAAGAAATGGCGGCAGCAGAGGCAGAAGAACCAGACCAGCAGGAGACGGTGCAGTAAGCATCCCGGCCCACAGAGCGAGAAAGCTGAGCACCTTTGGGCAGGAAGCTTCCTGGGGTGGCTCCAGGCACTTGTCAGCAGACCTAGGCTTGCCGACCACGGAGCAAGAGAGCTGAGCGCCTTCGGGCCGAGGCTTACTGGCAGAGTGGGGTGCCTCCAAGCACTTATCAGTCAAGTTAAAGAGCTTTGTAACACTTGCCGGAGCAGGGCAGGAGCTGGGGTGACCCAAGTGGCCCAAGGAGTCGAAGGTCAGGGAGAGACTTCCCTGTGGGAACAGTCCAGAAGTTGTTCTACTCTGAAGGATACCTGAGTCATTCCTGATCCTGAATTGTAACCTGTTACTTCCCTAATAAATCCCATAATCATGAGTATTGTCTGTGAGTCCTGTGTAGCCTTTGCAATGAATTCCTGAACCCAGCAGAGAAGCAGAGAATGCTGTGGGAGGGACGGATGGCTGGTTGGTGTTAGAGCTGGTAAAGATGGCGGAGGGTGGAGGCTCCTCTGACCTCTACCTTGTAAGAAGCCGCTTTGGGCTGTTGCTGATAAGGATTCTCCTGCCTTCCCCTCATGAAGTCAGACAGGGAGGTCAGTGCTGCCATCAAGCCATCTTTACACCTGCTAAACTGACCTTTCTCTCTTCTGAAGTAGATCAAGTGTGACAGACAAAAAGGATTCTTGATTCTCTATGAAATTGTACACTCAGCACCCCAGGCATACACACACACCTGACACCCACTTAGCTGTACCCACCCAAACTGCTCCCTCTGCCACTCCATCACCTCCCTGTGGCCCCCACCTCTCTATAAGGATCTTCCAAAGACCTTGCCTCACCCACTAGCTACTCTGTTCCCTAGTTAACAGATAAGAGCCCCTAAAATTCTGTTTTGAGGGATCTGGAAACCCCGGACACACAGAGCAATTTGAGACATAATTTCTCCCTTTACAATTCTTGAAGGAAAAGCTGGAAATAAGCAGTTACAGGATGCATGAAAAAGAGAACACTGCGCTCTTGTAGAGAGAAGCCCCTACCTGTCTTTTGTCAAACTTGCATTCCCAAGGCTGGGCCAGAAGCTCTTGCCCAAGCAGGCTGGGCAACGCAGTAGGTTTTTAGTAGCTCTATATGGGACTAGATAAAGATAAAGATAGCTAAGATAGCGGAGGAATCATCTCTTATGCAAACCTACCCATCTCACTGTTTTCTCCTGGAAAGCGCTCCAGCGGTCTGGGGGCTGAGAAGGTTCCTGTTTACACTCAGCAGGGGAACCTGAAACTGACCAGCATTGCACCTCACCTTCTGAGAAATCAAATGACCCCTTTGTTGAATGAGGGATGACCACACTAACAGGTTCTATGCATTCTTCCAGCCCTGAGGCTATTTCCTCTAAAAGGAAGAGCCCTTTCAATTTGAAAGAAACAGTACAGCATTCTGTAAAGATCCCAGCACTTTGGGTTGCAGCTATTGTGTGGCTTCAGAGAAGAATGATGTTCCCCAAGGAGAGAACTCAGCTTGTAAGAACTGGATTTGGGAGCTCCCGTATGGGCAAGTACCTGCTGAAAACACCTTTGAGAAGCTGGGGAGGCCAGACAGGCTTAGTTCAAATTTCCACTGCCAGGGAGCTGTGAAATCTTGAACAAGTTTCTTTCTCTCTTTGAGACTATTTCCTCATCTGCACCACGGGGATAAAACTACCCACTTTGTTGGCTGTTGCAAATTAAATGAGGTAATGCAGACAGAGCACAACATACAGTGCCTGGAACAATCAAGATCAACAAACACCCCTCCCTTCCTCATAGAAATACCTCCAGGTTCTCCGAATAAGATCTTCTGTACACTTTGTGGTTCACTGACTTGGAAAACCAAGTCCCTGGTGAGGAAGGGGACTTAATTCCAAGAGGTGCGTTGGGATCCGGCAGCAGCAATAGGCGAGGGGCTGGGAAGGGCAGAACAGGGCTGGCACCTGGAGACCATCATCTATGTCCCCGGCCAACCCATTGCTGTCGAGTGGACCCCAACTCATAGCGACCCTATAGGACAGGGTAGAACTGCCCCATAGAGTTTCCAAGGGTGCCTGTAAATTCAAAATGCTGACCTTTTGGTTAGCAGCCGTAGCTCTTAACCACTACACCACCAGGGTTTCCAGCTATATGCAAGGATTCACAGATCAAGGTGCCTCATGAGCAGTATTCCAGCCCCACCCAGGCCCCATCCCAGTCCCCAAGGTCTTATACCTGCGCCTCAAGCACTGATAATCACCAGCTGTGTGACCTGGCTTCTTAAAATAGAAAAAGTTCCTATGGTCCTTTCCACCTTTGTAATTTTATGAGCCTATCTGTTTTAGAGGAAACCCTGGTGGTGTAGTGGTTAAGTGCTATGGCTGCTAACCAAAGGCTCGGCAGTTCAAATTCACCAGGTGCTCCTTGGAAGCTCTATGGGGCAGTTCTACTCTGTCCTACAGGGTCGCTATGAGTCGGAATCGACTCCACGGCACTGGGTTTGGTTTTTTTGGTTTTATCTGTTTTAGAGATAAACGGGTACTTAACTGATGCCCCACCTCCAGGGCTTTGAACCCTTCAGGTTAGAAAACCTGCTGAGTCTGCATTTCCATTCCAAATAGACTGAATCAGAATCTACATTTTAACAAGATCCCCAGCTGATTCTTACACATGCTAAATTTTGAGAACCACTGCTCTATTAGTGGAGCCCTGGTGGGGCAGCGGTTAAGATCTCAGCTGCTAACCAAAAGGTCAGCAGTTCAAATCCACCAGCTGCTCCTTGGAAGCCCTATGGGGCAGTTCTACTCTGTCCTAGAGGGTCGCTGTGAGCCGGAATCACCTCCACGGCAGTGGGTTTGGTTTGGTTTTGGTTAGTGGTTTGGTCCCTGACCAGCAGGATTAGCACTGCCTGTTAGAAATGCATGTTCTTATCAGGGATTTGAACCTGAAGGGACCTGCTGGAAGCCCTGCTGACTTCTCCCTACCCCCTCCTCCAGGACACAAGATGAGGGTAGGGAGAGGGAAGCAAGAGATTCAGAAAGTGGAGGGCAGAGGCAGGGATCCCATTATGCTATTTTATTAGCTTTAATCCGGGCAACAGCAGGACTTTGAAGAAAGAGGCTTTTGTTTAAATTTCATATTTGGCAGGAAGCGCTCCCTGTCTCATTAGAGATTATGAGTCAAAAGCTCTGGTTTCAGTCCTGGCTCTCACATCTAGCTGCACTGGGGCTTTCTTTTCACACTTTTTGGAACTTTTTGACTTTTCCAGGAAGGAAATGTGCCCCAGATGTCAGGCAGTAAAAATGGAAGGTTTTCATCTGCCTTTATGAAAGGGTGTGATTTATTCACAGACTCCTCAAGGAGCAAGAAAGAGCCAAAGGGGGGGATGCCAACCAGTGTCTCTCTTCCAACAAATCAAAGGTTTACCTGGATCCATGAAGCCTCCTCCTTGCATGACAAGAAGCCTTACCGTGTGCAGTGCAAAACATTTTCATTTTCACTGTCTTAGGGAACCCTCACAACTATCTCAGGAGATAGTAAAGACAGAAATTTCACTCTGATTTAGTGATTCAACTAATGTTTACTAAGCACCTACTGTTCACAGCTGAGGAAATGGAGAGATACCTAACTGACCTGTCTAATACCTCACAGCCTGTCGGTGGTAGGACAAGCACTGTACCAGCAGTGTGCTGGTAAACCAGCTCTCAAAAACAAAAAAGCCCTCTTTTACAGTGTCTGCCAATTACTATGGTGTAAATTATCTCACCATGGCTGATTTCAAGCTGCCAACAGTTTTTTAACAACCGGTTCACAAAATTCCTGAATGTATAAAAATTAACTCTCGAAAGTCTCCTCACTAGGGCCAAGTTCTCCTGACTCGTAATTGAGTTTTCTTTTGGCCTCACTTCTCTACCTCCATGCAGGGGAATCAACATTCTGTGAAAGCTTAAAAAGTAACCTTAATAGAAAACTACCTGAAAGATTGCTAACAGGGGCAGGATTTCAGGCATGTTTTATTTTCTCCCACATGAGTATTTTTCCAAATGTCCTATGAGCACATATGACTTCTATAATCAGAAAAGATCTAGGTAATTAAAATCTTTTAGTGAACTTGGTGGGTTGTTTTGCAATGACCTCCCTGCATAATTTCTGTCTTCCTTGTGTTTGGGGGGAGAGAGAGAGAGAGTGTGTGTGTGTGTGTGTGTGTGTGTGTGTGTGTGTGTGTATTTCATAAGAGCTCAAATTCCCTTGCAGAATAGAGCAAATGAACCTAAGTATTCACCTACATCTGGCACAGTCTTACCTGGAGGCTAAATTCATTCCCTCTGGAGTTCAAATTTCACCAGCAACTGAGAAAATACAATTCCCTGACAAGATTCCAAAAGGTCTGCTCTAAAGCATGAAAACCTTCTTTGGGAAAATGGAAACACAGGAATCAGAGAAAGAAATGGACTACAAGTCTAATTGTCTCCATGAACACTTCTCCCTCCTTTGCCATATTGTTGTTAGGTGCCATCAAGTCAGTTCCAATTCATAGTGACTCTATGTACAACAGAAGTGAACACTGCCCAGTCCTGAGCCATCCTCACAATCGTTGTTATGCTTGAGCCCATTCTTAAAGCCACTGTGTCAACCCAACTTATTGAGGGTCTTCCGCTTTTTCCCTGACTCCCTGCTTTACCAAGCATGATGTCTTTCTCCAGGGACTGGTCCCTCCTCATAACATGTCCAAAGTACGTGAGATAAAGTCTCACCATCCTTGCTTCCACAGAGCACTCTGGCTGTATTTCTTCCAAGACAGACTTGTTCGTTCTTCTGGAAGTCCACAGTATAAAGACTAGGAGACCAGAAGAAATGGATGGTGCCCAATTACCGTTTCTGAATGTTTTGATCAAGGACCCAATAGATGGAGCTTGTTCAAAAGTAGAGAAAAACATGGAACAGAATGTCAAATTTTTATTGGAATTCAGACTTACTGGATATATTGAGACTGGAGGAAACCTCGAATCTATTGCCTGGAAACAACTTTTAAGCCTTGAACCAAAACTATCCCATGAACCTCATTTAATAAAGAATAATTGCTGTGAGCACTATGCTCCTTTAAACAATTATCTATATGAGATCAAATGGACAACAGTAACTCTAAAGCACAGATGAGAACTCTAAGAGGCAGAGAGCCTAAGTTAATGGTGGTAAAACAATATGGGTAGAGATAGTGAGAATGGTGACACAATGCGAAGTTTGTAAATGTCTTCGTTATCCAGTGTTGTTATAACAGAAATACCACAGGTGGATGGCTTTAACAAAGAGAAATTTATTTCTTCACAGTAAAGTAGGCTAAAAGTCCAAATTCAGGGTGTCAGCTCCAGGGCAAGGCTGTCTCTCTCTGTCGGCTTTCTCATCAATCTTCCCCCAGACTAGGAACTTCTCCGCGCAGGGACCCCAGGTCCAAAGGATGCACTCCGCTCCCAGCACTGCTTTCTTGGTGGTATGAGGTCCCCCCTCTCTGCTTGCTTCCCTTTCCTTTTATCTTTTGAGAGAGAAAAGGTGGTGCAGGCCACACCCCAGGGGAACTCCCTTTACATTGGATCAGGAATGTGACCTGGTAAGAGTGTGTTACAATCCCATCCTAATCCTCTCTAACATAAAATTGCAATCACAAAATGGAGGACAACCACAGAATACTGGGAATCATGGCCTAACCAAGTTGATATACACACTTTTGGGGGGACATAATTCAATCCAATACAGTAACCATTGTCAATGAACAGTACATGTAAAAATTGTTTGCTCAGTATATTTTCACACACAAAAATTTTTTTTTTGTAAAACCTCATTTGGCCACCAACTGACCTTGCCACCCAGTTGGCTGAGGTCCAAGAAGATGGTTTGAATGAACCCGAAACAACCACCCGTTTTTTTTTCCTGAACGCTGTTCCCTTGAGTGCACAGAGATTTCAAAACTATAGGAGGACGTTTCCACCATCCCACAAAGAGGGCACTCTGCCCTCTCTGTCCCCAAGCTGGGATTCAAGGGGTCTTACCTCAGCGCTGGGATGGAGACCTGGCACCAAGGCTTGGGACAGGCTCCAGGGGCCAGTTCATTTCAGCTGGGCTCCATGGTATTCACTGCTTCTCTCTGGGCGCTCAGTGCACTCTGCACAACTGGGTCTACTCCTACCTGGGGCGGGGGAGGGGTACAAAGGAGAGACTGAGCACCCAAGGCACATTTGTTAATACACCGGAGAGGGTAGGTACACTTGCTCCTCCCACTCCTAGCCCTAGCCACTCCAACTAGAGCACAGACCCTGCCAGAACAGCAACCTTTACCTGAAGGAATCTGCCTCCCTCCCAAAGCCCAAACCAGCCATCTGTTCACCCAGACCCAGTCCTGGCAGCAAGCAATTTCAGAGTGAGTTGCAGACTAAGCAAAGCAAACTCTACCGCAGTCACTGAATCCTTACTACTTGCTATTAAAAAACACACAAAAAAACCCATTGCTGTCGAGTCGATTCCAATTCACAGCAACCCTATAAGACAGAGTAGAACTGCTCCATAGAGTTTCCAAGGAGTGCCTGGTGGATTTGAACTGCTGACCTTTTGGTTAGCAGCCGTAGCTCTTAACCACTTCGCCACCAGGGTTTCCCACTACTGGTTAGAAAAGCAAGGGTAAGAAAACTCCAGTTTCAGCCCCAAGTCTTTTGTTTACATCAGTGATTGGCTTGCAGCCGACTGATGTCAATTAACAAACACATCAAACTTGTTCACATTTCCCCTTTGGCCTATAGTATATTGTTCATAGAATGGTAAGGTGGCACAGTAGTTCGGCTGCTAACCGAAAGATCAGTTTGGTTTGAACCCACTAGCAGCTCTGTGGGAGAAAGATGTGGCAATCTGCTTCCATAAAGATTTACAGCCTTGAAAACCCTACGGGGCAGTTCTACTCTGTTCCATAGGGTCGCTGTGAGTCGGAATTTGACTCGACAGCAATGGGGTTTTATATTGTTTATGCTGTTAAGATGTGAATTCAATTTTTAATTTATTTTGGGGACATTTTTAACTGAGCCTAAATTTTCAAACCATGTGTTATGATAGCTGTTTAGGTAGATATCATTTGTTTTTAAATTAATTTTTGTTTTTTCTAGTGCCAAAGGAATTTATATTTAATTCTAGAAATTTTAGAAAATGTAATTAAGTGGAAAAAGTTACTCGTTCTTTCTCCACCCAAAGATAACTACAGATAACACACCCTTACTGGGTTTTTTGTTATGCATACTTTTTACAAAGATATAATCAAGTTAGTTATGGTTTAAGGAGCCCTGGTGGTACAGTGGTTAAGCGCTCAGCTGTTAAATAAAGGGTCAGCAGTTTGAACCCATCAGCCGCTCCACACAAGAAAGATGTGGCAGTCGGCTCCGTAAAGATCGTTGTGTGCCATCTAGACTAGCCCTGGTGGCGAAATAGTTAAGTGCTCAGCTGCTAACTGCAACGTTGGTGATTCGAACCCACCAGCAGTTCCACAGGAGAAAGACTTGGCAATCTGCTCCTGTAAAGATTACAGCCTAGGAAACCCTATGGGGGCGGTTCTACTCTGTCCTGTAGGGTTGCTACACATCAGAATCGTAGCTTTACGATGCATCAGGAGCATCTTCCCTTGTCATTTAGTGATATTTTGCAGCATCATTTTAATGCCTACATAATATGCCCCTGTATGGCGGAACTCTAAATGGTACCCAGCCCCCAACTTCTGGACATTTAAGTCTTTTCCAAGTTTTTGGCTAATTACAAATAGCGCTTGTAACTAAATCTTTAATTATTTCCTTAAGACTCAGTCTTAGATGTGGAATTCCTAGGTCAAAGAGTATACGGAATTCTCAGGCTTTAGAACAGTCTTGGCATTCTGCCTCTAGGTCTATGGTACCATGTAAACTCCCCCCAGCAATGTGCCCCTTCCTCTCAAGCCCCTCTTTCCCCCAGCAACTCACTACGAGTATGGTTTCTAGTGGAAATACATTTGGAGTTCAAGGAATATGATTTTACATTTTTCATGCTCACTCTCAGCTCAGCCCATGTCTAAGTTAAGATCCATGATGCTAAAATGAGCTTCCCTAATCAAGACTTGGAGTCCCTGGGTGGTACAAACAGTTAAGGAGCTTGGCTGTTAACCAAAAGGATGGAGGTTTGAGTCCACCCAGACGCACCCTGGAAGCAGGGGCGGATTAACCAGTAAGCAGAGTAAGTACCAGCTTGCACTGAGCAACCTAGGCACCACGGGCTTAATTGTATTTACTTGATAATCCGTGGTGAGCAATTTCACACGGGTTTCATCACGTCTTTGCTGTGGTGGGAGACAGGTGAAGCTGTGCACTGCAGATTGGTGGGAAGGCACAATTGGGACTTTGTTCATTAGGTAATCCAGCCCTGCTCAGAAGACACAGCTGGTGATCTGCTCCAGAAAAATCAGCCATTGGAAACTCTATGAAGCACAGTTCTACTCTGACACACATGGGGTCACCATTAGTTAGAATCAACTCGAAGGCAACTGGTTTTGTTTTTTCAATCAAGGCTTGGGGGAGGGAGTGCCTGAGTAAGAATCGGCAAGGAGAAAAAAGTGAGAAACCGAAGGATAAAACGGAATAGAAGATACACAAGGACAGTATCCACGATAAAGGGATGCTGAGACAAAAAGAGAAACCAAAGAGACCTTCAAGAGAAGGTGAATGTTGATAGGAACTAACACCAGATGAAACTGAACCTTAAGTGAGCCATTTGAGAGGATGGAAATGTCAAGGCCTCACAAAGATTCAGGGCAGAACAGGGCAAACAACAAAGGCAGGAGGTGAGATGGGGAAAAATTGCTTGCAGCACCTGGGCACTTTGCTGCTGTCTGTAACTAATGCCAAGGGAACCCCAGGAGCCAGGATCACTGTGGGGAGAGTGGGCCACAGGGAAAGATCTCTATATGCAAACCCAGCTCACATGGCGACCAGCTGGGAGCCTGCCAATCAGGAGCCTTTCTTAGAGAACAGGAGCAAAGTACTCCGCACTTCTTGACAGGAAGAAAGACCTCCCCCTCCATCTCTCTCTAGCCACCTGCCATGCCCTTCATTTTACTCCAGGCTAAACTATCCGTCAGAGATGGATAATTCACCATTTATCATCACCTGCCTTCACAGGCTTAATGGATTTCTGTGATTCTGTAACCCAGTCCAAGACCCTGGGGACCCAAGTCTCACACCATTACCTAGCCGACCAGCCCCTTGCCCACTCGCCCCTATGCAGCCTGCACTCCAACCAGAGCAATGTGCAGACTTAACAAGGGAATGTGGGTTTTCATTAAACTAAAAACCAAACCCATTGCCATCAAGTTGATTCCGCTCATGGTGACCTATGTGTTACAGAGTAGAACTGCTCCATAGGGTTTTCTTGGCTATAATCTTTATGGAAGCAGATCACCAAGCCTTTCTTCCACAGTGCTGTTGGGTGGATTTGAACCACCAACCTTTAGGTTAGTTATTGTTTTTGATACTGCCATCAAGTTTTCAACTCATAGTGACCCCATGTGACAGAGTAGATTGTCCCATAGGGCTTTCTTGGTTGTAAGCTTTGCAGAAGCAGGCTGCCTTTGTGCCACCCAGGGATCTGGGTTTTTATTAGTGCTTTTTAAGGCCTTTTGAAATGGCTTGTAGACCTCCAGTATTACCAAAACAGGCAAGTCATTCAACTTGCCTACCTTGACCCTACCCCACCCACTCATACACTTGGGCCGACCCTGATGGACGCGACTTTGACTTACGGGCAACTCATCCATAAATAAGGGACTGCACTTTGGTGAGTGGCATCTAGCAAGCAGCCATCTAAGATGCATCAGTTGATCTCAACCCACCTGGAGCAAAGGAGAATGAAGAACACCAAAGACACTGGGTAATTATGAGCCCAAGAGACAGTGCCACATAAGTCAGAGACTACATCAGCCTGAGACCAGAAGAACTAGAGGGTGCCTAGCTACAACCAATGGCTGCCCTGACAGGGAACACGACAGAGAATCCCTGATGGAATAGGTGAACAGTGGGATGCAGAACTCAAATTCTCATAAAAAGACCAGACTTAATGGTCTGACTGAGACTAGATTGATCCCGGAGGTCATGGTCCCCAGACCTTCTGTTAGCCCAAGGCTGGAACCATTCTGAAAGCCAACTCTTCACACAGGGATTGGACTGGACTGTGAGATAGAAAATGATAGTGGTGAGGAGTAAGCTTCTTGGCTCTAGTAGACACATGAGCCGTTCCTGTCTGGAAGTGAGACGAGAAGGCAGAAGGGGACAGAGGCTGGCTGAATGGACATGAGGAATACAGGGTGGGGAGGAGTGTGCTGTCTCATTAGGGGGAGAGCAACTAGGAGTACATAGCAAGGTGTATACAAATTTTTGTATAAGAGACTGGCTTGATTGGTAAACTTTCACTTAAAACACACACACACAAAAGATAATCATTATAAATAAGTGGCTGGACGAATCAGATTCTCTTTCAAAAATGCAACTATTAAAAAAAAGACTACAGTTAGCTGTAAGACAGAGCTTAAAGGACAGGTGGTGTCAGCACCATGATAAGTGAACACCAAGCACAAGATCAAATCATGGGGCTGCAGGGGGCCCTGGGGAAGGAGAGGAAGCTGGTCTACATAGAGGAGAACAGGCAGAGGCCCCATGAGAGGCAGGCGGGAACCCACACAGCAACAGTGAGGGCAGATGTTTGGTGACTTTCTAGCAGCTATGAGGCACATCTGTGTGCTCTGTCTTTCACTCCTCTGCACGTTGCCTAAATCTCTTCGATAAGCCTCTTCTTTGGTTGAGTTAGCTTGGGTGGGTCTCTGTTCCTTGGAAACAAACCTGCCCCACTTGCAACAAGCTCTCCTGGACCCTGAGGCTACAGCAACCTTGAAAGGGTAGGGAAATCAGGATAGTAGGAGTAACCAGCTTGGTTCAACACATGCAAATATATGCAAATTAGGGGCCTGAGCCGAGAGGCCTGGCACCATGGGCTGGAGCAGCAGATAACCAGGTTCCTTAGAGCGAGGTAAGAAGAGTAAAAACAGGCCTCAGTCTCTGAAGAGGTTGGTTTAAATCAGCTCTGGGGTCCCAGGTGGCTCTGGCTCCCTGCAGTCTAACAGGACTCAGTGGGTCACACAGGGGCTGTCTATGATGCCGTGTATGCATTGGGGCAGGTGTGGGGGCTTTGGGCATCCAATGTGGCTACTCAGAAGCCTTTTTTTTTTTTTTTAAACTTCCTTCTGAAGTTTGTGGTGGGGTTTTTGACAGAGGAGGCTACTGGATGGGACAGTGTAGATTGCTAATGTGTAGGCTGTACTTGGCAGAAACGTAATAAAGAATAACAAGGTGGTATAAACTGTAAAGAAATATAAAAGACTTTTCTATTTACCGACTTACAGGAGCCCTGGTGGTGCCGTAGTTAAGAGCTCAGCTGCTAACCAAAAGGTTGGCAGTTTAAATCTACCAGCCACTCCTTGGAAACCCTTTGGGGCAGTTCTACTCTGTCCTATAGGATTGTTATGAGCCGGAATCGACTCGAAGGCAACCGGGTTTTGTTTTTCGGTTTTTATTTATTGACTTACACAAACCCCTTCTATCACCCTGTATGGCATTACATGTTCAGCTCCTCAGCTCCTCTCATCCCCATTGTTGTTAGTTGCCATCAAATCGATTCTGACTCATGGCTTCCTCATGTGTACAGAGTAAACTGCTCCATAGGATTTTCAAGGCCATGACCTTTTGGAAGTAGATCACCAGGCCTGTTGCCAAGGCTCCGGGTGGGTTTGAACCACCAGCCTCTCAGCTAGTAGTCAAGTGCTTAGCCATTTGTGCCACTAGCAACTCATCCCTGAGCCACCTGTATTTTCAGGCACTTGCTTACAGTTTTAGTACAGCACCCATGTATCACAGCGCCACTGTAATCTGTGTGGTCCCTGCTCCCTAACCTCCCTCCCTATCCCACAAGGGTCACTGGCCTTGACATCTGAATTTGTGTGTTCTCAACTTTTTCCCCCAAGGCCCAGCCAGCCAAGGTTTTACTCTTTCCTCTTGTCAAAGACTGTTCTCTATGTCTCCCTGCCCTCACTCCTCCATGCACATCCCCCCACCCTACAGCCCCTGGCAGCTCCTCCTCCAACCCCCCTTCTTCTCCCTCAGTCAGACAGAGAAGCATCCAGTAGGCACAGATTCCAAGGAAGGAAGTCGCTCAGTGGAGGCCATCTCAGCCTCATTAACTTGCTCTTGCCTCCAGCAAATGTTCCCTAAAGGTGTACAATGAGTGAGACACTGACCACAGACCCTGAGCTAGGATGTAGGGAGCCCAACAAAGCGAAAGAGCCCAAAGAAGTTCATACACTGTGCCAAGAACATACACTCTAAGAATTTCTCAGTTCTGCCCCTCAAAAAAAAAAACTAAAATTTTTTTCTCAGTTCTGCCCCTCAAGCCAAGACTATTTCTAAAGGGCTCTGTTTGGAGTCAGAGAATGGTTTAGCCTGTCACATGTTCTGGCCACAGGTCCCTGGCTTCGGTGAGCAATGGCCACAAGGCACACAGGAGCCTTAAGGTAAAAGATAACCCCTTTAACCTCAGACACATTAGTCTACATTATCTGAGATGTGCACAATTGTTCCGATTGTGTTTGGATATGGAAGCTAAATTAGCTAAGAGCTTATTATTGATCCTTGTACATAAAACATTCCAGGATCCAGGTCTGTACAAACTTGCTGAACACTGTGGTCAGATGAGAACGTACTGAAACCAAAACGCAATAAGAACTTCTAAAATTGGGAGGCTTCCTAGATAATTTCCACCCTTCCCTCAGAACTCTCAGCCTTCTTGATGGTGCATCTGTGGGGACCAGACCCAACATTATGGGGCTCCTGTCCTAGGCCAAGTTTTAACCATAATCCTTCCTTTACTTTGCTGACTTTAATTTCTTTTAGCAACTATTATATGCCAGGCACTTTATGTACTAAATTATTCCTTTATTCCTCACAGAATACTATGAGATAAGGAGGTTCCTGCATAGGGCAAACGGTTTGCACTCAGCTGGTGACCGAAAGGTTGGTGGTTCAAACCCACCCTGTGGCACCACGGAAGAAAAGGCCTGGCAATCTGCTTCCATAAAGATTGCAGCCAAGAAAACCCCATCGAGCAGTTTTACTCTGCAGTGAATGAGGTAGCCATGAGTTGGGATAGACTCTACGGCACAAGACAACTACAAATGAGGCAAGGAGTATTTTCGGATAAGGAAACGGCGCTTAAGTAAGCAGCCCAGGCTCAAAGCTGGTAAAGGGCTGAGCCAGAAGTCTTGACACTCGCCTGCTTCCCGGATACCTTTCTCCCCTTCAGTGTGAGGCTAAAGCTGGGCCAAAAGATCTCGGGAAAGAGCTAGAATTAAACATGAACTGAGCACTGAATACATGGGTTCTGACAGAAAGAGAAATGGTGTAAGGATTTATTTTCAGAGAACCAGAAAAGGGAAGCTCTTTGGAAGCTCTTCTACTACTGCCTTTGCCATATGCAAAATGCCCAAAGAAGGTGCTCCTAGTCATTTATTTGTGTTGTTGACATGTTCTGTACAGCAAACAGTTACTCATTTTTGATTGTGCCCATGTTAGGTGCCAGTCTGGACACATGGAGAGACACTATTAAAAATCAAAACAATGCACGCACATAATTTCTAAGGTACAATCATACTTGCAAGGCTTATAGTGAACCATAGCAAGTCCAGCTACCCAAATGCAATGGTTCTCAACTCTGTCTATTTCTTGGAGAGTTATCTCAGTGTATCAAAATAGCATGCTTTTATGGCATTTTTTTTCAATGTTAGATATTATTCATTGATTCCCTACTACATTTTTTTAGTGAGTATTTAGCTCTGTTTTACCACCATCCTGCATACCACTTCTCTTTCCCACATCCTCCTAATATAAAAAAAAATACCGCCCTTTTATTAAGTCAACATTTGAAGTTGCATTGTTATGACAAGATAAATCATTGCTTACAACCGAACATTGCTTTTTCCTCATTTCTGGAGCCCATTAGTGCCTCTTTTGTTCATTTGCTTAATTTTCTATGCACCTATCACTAATTCAGGGAGCCCTGGTGGCGAAGTTGGTTAAAGTAATTGACTGCTAACTGAAAGGTCAGCAGTTTGAAACCACCAGTGGCTCCTGGGGAGAAAGATGTGGCAGTCTGCTTCCATAAAGATTACAGCCTTGGAAGCCCTATGGAGCAGCTCTGCTCTGTCCTATAGGGTTGCTATGAGTTGGAATCAACTTGACAGCAATGGGGTATCACTAACTCAGCTCTCAACTTCCCAAGAAAACTATAAAACTCAACATAGTCAAATACCACCCTGTAATCAATCAATTCCCCTTTTTAAAAAATTTCTTGGGGATCTCCTTCTGGAAACTTCTTTTCTTCTACTCCAAGCTGCACAGGTTGCTCTCTGGGCTTAAAGGGAAATCCCATTTCTTCTTATTTCTTGGTTTGCTCCCTAGTGTTAGAGGAGTATGTCCATATCAGTTTCCTGAGGAAGGCTGTGTGGGCAGTAAAATAGTTGAGACTACTCATTATCCCACCCTCGTATTTGATTAATAATTTGTATGGATGTAAATTTTCAGTTGAAAATCATTTCTTCTCAGAATTTTAAAGGTATGCCTCCATTGTTTTCTAGCTTCTAGTGTTGCTGTAGAGATTTCTGTCCTCGTATGTAACTAGTTTTTTTTTTTTTCTTTCCCCTATCTGGACGTTTTTTGTTGTTGTTGTTGTTATTTCACTACGATAGTCTTTGGTGTGTGTCTTTTTTTTTTTTTTTCATTCATAGCCCTAGTCACCTAAGTAGGCCTTTCAATCCAGAAGCCCTTGTCCTTCAGTTCTGGGAACTTTTCTTGTGTTATGTCTTTTATAATTTTTCTCCTCCATAGTCTCTGGTTTGTTTTTGTTTCTTTTTTTCCATAAGTCCCACGATTTATGTGTTAAATATCTTAGTTTGATCCTCTAATCTTACCTTTTTTTTTTTTCATTTCATTGCCTATTTTGTTTGTTTGTTTGTTTGACTTTCTGCAAGATTTCTTCCACTTTACATTCCAAAAACTCTGTTGATTTTTTATTTCTGTTATCATACTTTTAATTCCCAAGAGTTCTTTCTTATTCTCTGAGTATTCCTTTTTGTTGCATGCTGTTCTTATTTTATTAATGTAATATCTTCTCCTGTCTCTCTGAGACTAGTAATCACAGTTTTTGTGAAGTTTCTTCTGCTTCTGGTATTGTCTCTATTTCTTGTTCTTTTTGTTGTTGTTTCTTTTAGTTCCTGTCTTTCATGCTTCAGGCTTTTCTCAAATATCTGGTGATCCTTGGCTATCTTTTTAAATTTAAAAGTAAGATTCTAAAAAGCTGACTGGAAGCTGTATGTGCATAGGCAGTGGCTGTGGCCTACTGGGTCTTACCAGAGAATAATCTATCCATTCTATTTGCAGAACCCCAAATATCAATATCTATAGGCCTTTTTTCTCAGCCCGCTGAGAGACTCCTCAGGTCTCTTGACTATGGAAGGGAGAGCCCTAGCTTGCCAGCACTGTGGGAACCAAGCAGAGAAAGAGGGTTGGGGGGTAGGGAGGGTCTCTGTTCAGTATGCAGACTTGACTCATTTCCTGTTTCAGAATGGAATCTCACACACTAGCACCTCAGTGTGGCCTGCTGTGCCTGATCCTAATCAGGTCTTCAAATGGAGTGTTCTTGGGAAGACCTTTTTAAAAATGTCAGTTACCAGTAGGAAAAAAAAAAAGAAACATTTTACAGGCATGATTGTAAAGGGCAGACATTTTAGGAAAGCATTAACAGAGCAGTTCGCTGTCTCTTATCAGAAACTCCCTGAGGTCTGATAAGTGTCTGAATTCAGAACATTTTAGGCAAGTGATATTTTACTGTAATAAAGTAAAATTCTAGGAAAGTACTATGTTGCCTAGAAGTAAATGTTACATAACACCTGCAGCAGCACGGTCTGGCAGCTCTCCATAATTACACGGATTAGTATTTCTGCAGCAAAACAAACATTTATAATAAACAGGTTAAATAAAGACTTATGAATAGCCTCCCATCAGTTCACGTCAGGTTTTGCCACCAGGAGTTAAGAATAAAACCTAGTTTTCACAGATTTTTTGGATTTGGAAATTGTAGGTAAGGGATTGTCTATGCATTTCCTATGTTCTTCCTACATGGCCCATCACATCCAGGGTATTTTTCAGGGGGACTTTGTCACTCTGTGGGGCTGCTTGTATAAAACAAGATGCAGAGAAAATGAGGCAGGTTGAGGCCTGGGTGCTGGCGGAAGGCCTGGCTCAACCAGGAGACAGTATAATGGCAAAGTCCTTGGAAGGTTTGAGCCCCAGGTCTACACTAGCAAGCTGTGTTACTCTGAGCAAGTTATTTAACCTCTCTGGGCCTCAGTTCCCTCATCTATAAATTGTGGATGACTCCAACTAATTTATAAATGTTATCATGAGGATTTAGCTAAATTCAGTCACCACGTATGTATGTGTTATTCCTGAGGCATTGGATTCTAGGGAAATGGTTGTGAACTAAAGACATGAAGGCCCTGCCCTCATGGAATTAACTTTTCAGTGAGAAAGACACAGAGTAAGTAGATGAGTCAGATGGCGTCTTTGCTACAGAAGAACAACAAAGCAGGATAGAGGGGAAAGGGAGAGCCAGGCAGGATGAGGGAAGGACTGCAATGGTTAAGGTTATGTCAGCTTGGCTGGGTGATGACTCTCAGTAGTTTGGCAGTTGTGCAACGATGTAATCACTTCCATGATGAGATCTCGTATGAGCAGCCAATCAGTTGAAAGGGAGATTCCTTGGGGCTGCGGTCTGCGTATAATCAATATATATGGACTTTCTAGCAAATCTCACTGGCTTTCGCTTGCTCTGGATACTGCTTGTCATCATCTGACCTCCAGTTCTCGAGACTTGAGCTAGCAGCTTACTTGCTGATTTTGGGATTCATTGGCCCCCACAGCCTGTGAACCAGTGGCCTGCCATCTTACCTGCTGATCTTGGGATTTGTCAGCTATCAGCCTCCACAGCCAATGAGCCAGTGGCCTGCAATCTGACCTCCCAATCTTGGGTTCATCAGCTCCTACAGCTACATGAGTCAGGAGAAGTATCCAGCCTGACGCCTGACCCATGGACTTGGGACTTGACAATCTCTACAACTGCGTGAGCATTTCCTTAAGATAAATCTCTCTCTGCATATATATGGAAACCCTGGTGGTGTAGTGCTTAAGTGCCACAGCTGCTAACCAAAGGGTCAGCAGTTCGAATCCGCAGGTGCTCCTTGGAAACTCTATGGGGTAGATCTACTCTGTCCTATAGCATCGCTATGAGTCGGAATTGACTCAACGGCACTGGGTTTTTTCTGGGTATATACGTGTGTATATATATATATATATACACACATATATATACACACACACACACACACACACACTTCACTGGTTTTGCTTCTTTAGAGAACCCAGCCTAAGACAAGGAGGCAAGCATGAGATTATTTTCTACAAGGTGGTCAGAACAGCTTCTCTAACAAGGTGACATTCAAATAGAAACCTGAAGGATGAGAGGGACCAAACAATAGAAACACATGAAAGAAGGGTACTCCAGGTGGAGGGGACACCACCAAGTGCAAAGACTCTTAGGCAAAAGTGAGTTTGGTGTGTTTGAGAAACAAGGAAGTCAGTGAGATGAAGCTGAATGAGAAGATGGGAAAAGTAGGAGATGAAGTCTGGGAGGAGTTGAGGGCCAGATGTGCAGAGTCTTCTGGTCCCTTCTATGGACTGTGACTTTGAGTGAAATGGGAAGACTTTCAAGCAGAAAAATTACATGATGTGACATTTTTTAAAATGATCACTCTGGTTGCTGTTTTGTGGCTGAGAATGTAAGCAGGAGGCCCAGTTATGAAGATACTGCAATAATTAGAAGTAGAGATAGACCTGCCTTGGACCAAGGTAAATTTGATGGATCAAGTGAGAAGGAGCTACAACCAAAGTGGTACAGCAGAAGCAAGCTGGGCCCATAACCCAGAGGTCAATGGATCAAGCCATCCTGGACTATGTGGCTTTACTAAGGAGAAGTAGTCAGTTAAGGACTACATATAATGTTCACACCACTGTTACCACATGTTGTTTTTGTTGTTGTTAGGTCCCGTTGAGTCGGTTCCGACTCATAGTGACCCTATGCACAACCGAGCAAAACACTGCCCAGTCCTGAGCCATCCTTACAATCGTTGTTATGCTTGAGCTCATTGTTGCAGCCCTGTGTCAATCCACCTCATTGAGGGTCTTCCTCTTTTCCACTGACCCTGTACTCTGCCAAGCATGATGTCCTTCTCCAGGACTGATCCCTCCTGACAACATGTCCAAAGTATGTAAGACGCAGTCTCGCCATCCTTGCTTCTAAGGAGCATTCTGGTTGTACTTCTTCTAAGACAGATTTGTTCATTCTTTGGCAGTCCATGGTATATTCAATATTCTTTGCCAACACCATAATTCAAAGGCGTCAATTCTTCTTCGGTCTTCCTTATTCATTGTCCAGCTTTCACATGCATATGATGCAATTGAAAATACCATGGTTTGGGTCAGGCGCACCTTAGTCTTCAAGGTGACATCTTTGCTCTTCAACACTTTCAAGAGGTCCTTTGCAGCAGATTTACCCAATGCAATGCATCTTTTGATTTCTTGACTGCTGCTTCCATGACTGTTGTGGATCCAAGTAAAATGAAATCCTTGATAACTTCAATCTTTTCTCCTTTTATCACGATGTTGCTCATTGGTCCAGTTGTGAGGATTTTTGTTTTCTTTATGTTGACGTGCACTCCATACTGAGGGCTGTGGTCTTTGATCTTCATTAGTAAGTGCTTCAAGTCCTCTTCACTTTCAGCAAGCAAGGTTGTGTCATCTGCATAACGCAGGTTGTTAATGAGCCTTCCTCCAATCCTGATGCCCCTTTCTTCTTCATATAATCCAGCTTCTGGTAATTATTTGCTCAGGTTACAACATAGGAACTATTATTATAGACTACAGATTAGGAAACTGAAGTTCCCAAATTTACAGAGCTGGAAAGTCAAACCCAAGTTTGTCTGGTTGCAAAGCCTGTGATCTTTTCAATATGATAAGGGCTTTCTGAGGAAGATGGCCTTGCAGGTGGCAGCCTCCCAGCCCTCCCACTGTGACATACCTGGACCGGAGACAAAGGCAGGACTCTTCAAGCGCAGAAGCATTTCCCTGGGAGCCGCCTTTGGTCCATCAGCTCCCTACATGTTCTTTCCCCTCCTCTAAATTTATAGCCTGGAATAAGTTGTTCATTGTGTGAAGCAGAGAAGGAACAGCCAGGAGGCCTCTGGCAGGAGGCATCTTTGAGGATTTATTCCTAGCACTGCCATTAACCACCCCCAGCTCAGGCCCCAGGCCAGCATCCTCCCAGCCGTGTACAATTGACAAAGGCAATCCCTGAGTCTTCTCTGAGATGAATGACTCAGCCTGTCTTTGCCAGAGCTCCGAGATGCCTTCCTCCCTTTCTCACCTGGGACAAACTCCTATAACCCTGGCTCCCAGCAGAATAAGAAAAAGAAGAGCAAGTTTCCAAGCCTGGCTCCTCACTCATGACTCGAGTCCATTGACCAGCCCGGAGAATATTCTCGCTTCATTTTGTTGCTTGGCTCTCACTCCCAAGGCTGGGATTGGCATGTGGAAAGACTGTCCAGTGGGGCTGGAGTGTCCACCAGAACCCTGGGGTGTTCCCCACCACAGGCCCCTGCAGCTGCCACTGTCTGTTCTCACATCTTGACTGCATTTAGCTGCTGCCCGCTTATGTACACTGGTGGTTGAGTGCAACTACTGCGAGCGCGGTGCAGGCTGAGCTCACACCATGAGCCCAGCTAAGGGCTGGGCACTGCGCTGGGTCTGGGGCTGTGGAAAGGACACCATCGTGGCTCCTGCTGAGCAGGAAGTCCTGCTATAACCCCGCTAACTTCATATAACAGAGTGAATTCAGTGCAATGATAAAAGGTCTTCTCCTTCCTCTGTGTGCCATGAATATGAGAGCACTCGTGTGAGCTGAGGCCGTCTGGAGCTGAGTCTTGGTATGGCAGAGAGACCAGTGGGGTAAGGAAGAAAATAACACCCTCTTCAGTAGCAAGGGGGCCCTGGTAGCACAGTGGTTAAGCATTCAGCTGCTAACCAAAAGGTCGGCAGTTCAAATTCACTAGCTGCTCCTTGGAAACCCTATGGGGCAGTTCTACTCTGTCCTATAGGGTCCCTGTGAATTGGAATTGACTCGATGGCAACGGGTCAGCAGCAAGGAGCATCTCGGGTATCTGTAACCACCACACCTACACGAACACACACCTAATACGGCTTTTGGACTTCCAGTTGTACACCAAGCCCCATCCCAGACCCTGAAACTACCCTGGCCCTTCCTGGAACAAGTGTAAGATGCCTCAGGCCACACTAGCTCAGTGCTCAGGTCTGGCTGCAAGCCCACCCTGATGTGTTTTGTCAGAAGGCCAATTTCTCTGAGGCCAGGGCTCTGCCTTGTTGTCATTGTACTCCTAAGGAATAAAGACTTCTGCCAGGGTCCCTGGAGAGCCCTGACCCTCCTGTCCCTTTTCCAGACCACTAGGTTCTACCAGACATGGTAGGGGCAGGCTGGTCTGGCAGCTCAGCCATTCCTTCCTGCAGCCAGACACATCTGGAGCACCTGCCCTGCCCTTGTGTAACTTATCAAGCCGCGACATCCACCCACACTCAACTCCCTGGCCCAGACATTCCTCAGCCCCAGGAACGCAGGCAGCAATGTTCTCTCACCCAGGTAGCAGGAGAGCAGGACCAACCACCTCCATCCGTCTCTGCTCCTGCCTATGGCCCACCACAGCCCCCAGCAGGTTATCTGAGTCAGGGAAAGCTCAGCTTCTGGTGTGCTGCCCAGGTTGTTTGTTTAAGCCCTGCGTGGATGGTGCCTGTGACTGTGGGAGTTTTGCAGACACCCGTGGGTGCTGTACCAGACGTCTGTGAGCTCTCAGAAGGGCAGGGGGTGTGTCCACAACAAGAAACCCTTCTGTGTGGCTCTTTTAGACTTTCAGATCATTTTCACATTTATTACCTAACCTGAGGCAGAGCCCTGGTGGCGCAGTGCGTAAGAGCTCAGCTGCTAACCGAAAGGTTGACAGTTGGAATCCACCAGCAGCTCCCTGGAAACCCCATGGGGCAGTTCCACTCTGTCCTATAGGGTCACTATGAGTCAGAAGCAACTCAACAGCAACAGGTTTATCTCATCTGAACATCAAAACTGGGGGTTTCCAGATGCACAATTATTATCCCCTTTTATGGGTGAGCCGGGGCCCCGGTGATGCAGTAGTTAAGCGTTTGGCTGCTAACCAAAAGGTCAGCAATTCAAATCCACCAGCTACTCCTTGGAAACCCTATGGGGCAATTCTACTGTGTCTTATAGGGTCACTGTGAGTCGAAACCAACTCTATGGCAACAGGTTTTTTGATATGGTTTTACTGGTAAGAAAATGAGGGCAGAATCTGGACCACCAATTTAGATGTTTGTGTTTATTTTCACCCTCACCTTGTTTCACAAGAGTGGCTGATCCAGGCCTTCTGTGCACTACAAATCACCAAACCCACTGCAAATCACAGCATGGCAGAAAATGTAAGGGCTTTGCGCTGCAGGCAGCTCAGGGTTCTAAGCAGTTTCACTACTGGGCAACCAGGGCAGATACCCTCCCTCTCTTCACTCAGGTCTCCTCATCTGCACAATAGGGATAATTGTAGCCACTCTACAGGGTTGATGGGCAGACTAGAGGTATCTGTGTGAAGTACCTGGAATGATGTGGGCACTTAATAAACAGTAGTTATTCTTGTATTCATCTTTGTTCTCCAGCCACAACAAATGACTCAAAATTATCCAGACACACCAAACATACACTTTCACTCCCCCATACTTTCACTCAGAGGAGCCCTGGTAGAGCAATGGTCAGGCACTGTGCTGCTAATTGAAAGGTTGGCCATTGGAAACTCACCAGGGGAACCTTGGAAGAAAAGACCTGGCAATCTGCTCCCATAATGATTAAGCCATTGCCATCAAGTCGATTCGGACTCATAGTGACCTTATAGGACAGAGTAGAGGTGCCCCATAGGGTTTCCAAGGAGTGGCTGGTGGATTCGAACTGTCGATCTTTTGGTTAGCAGCCCAGCTCTTAACCATTGTACCACAAGGGCTCCCCTGTGAAGATTACAGCCTAGGAAACACTACTGTGTTTAACACAAGGGGTCACTATGAGTCGGAATCAACTCAACAGCAAACCACCACCACTACCGCCTCCTCTGCTCAGGCTGCCCCCTCTGCCTGGAATGCCCTTTCTCCCATTCTCTACCTGTCAAGACTCAAGACCCAGTGCAAACTCTACCACCCCAATGAAGCCTTCCCCATCCCTTTAGGGTGAAGCTATTACTTCCTCCTCTGGGGCCCCACACCCGATGGTTCATCTCAACTTACAATGAGCTTTGTTCGGCCTAGGGTTAGGTGTTTACATAACTGACTCACTAACTCTCTGATGAAAAGATGTCTGGTTCATTTATTCGTATCTCCCACCCCACTCTCTGTTCCCATTTGGATTCAAACTGTCAACATTTTGGTTAGCAGCCGAGCTCTTAACCACAGAGCCGCCATATTTAGGTATTATGAAAGGGAAAGTTGGCACTGACTTCGACCTCTTGCCCAAACTCTCCATTTCCATGACATTATTTTTACTTTGTCCCGTTCTATTCCTTTTTTTTTTTTTTTTATTCCTTAGCCTTCCTTCCACCCTTGTTTAGTTTTGTGTCTCTATTTGAATGGATTAAACTACTTGCCATCAAGTCAACTCTGGCTCATGGTAACCTCACATGTGTGTCAGAGTAGAACTGTGCTGCATTGAGTTTTCAATGGCAGATTTTTTGGAAGTTGATCACCAGACCTTTTTTCCAAGGTACCTCTGGAAGGCCTGGACCCTCCAACCTTTCAGTTAGCAACTGAGTGAGTTAACCAACTATACCACCCAGGGACTCCTTCAATGTATTAAGAACTTGAATAATCTTTAACCATGCCTTCCTAATTGTGTTTTTTTTTTCCTAACTGACTTTTTTTTTTTAATTAATTTTTATTAAGCTTCAAGTGAACATTTACCATTCCAATCAGTCTGTCACATGTAGGTTTACATACATCTTACACCCTTCTCCCACTTGCTCTCCCCCTATTGAGTCAGCCCTTACAGTCTCTCCTTTCGTGCCAATTTTGCCATCTTCCCTCTCTCTCTATCTTCCCCTCCCCCTTCCAGTCAAGAGTTGCCAACACACTCTCCAGTGTCCACCTGATTTAATTAGCTCACTCTTTATCAGCATCTCTCTCCTCCCCACTGACCAGTCCTTTTCATGCCTGATGAGTTGTCTTCGGGGATGGTTCCTGTCCTGTGCCATCAGAAGTTCTGGGGAGCATTGTCTCTGGGATTCCTCAAGTCGCAGTCATACCATTAGGTATGGTCTTTTCATGAGAATTTGGGGTCTGTATCCCATTGGTCTCCTGCTCCCTCAGGAGTTGTCTGTTGTGCTCCCTGACAGGGCAGACATCGATTGTGGCCAGGCACCAACTAGTTCTTCTGGTCTCAGGATAATGTAGGTCTCTGGTTCATGTGGCCCTTTCTGTCTCTTGGGTTCTTAGTTGTCCTGTGGCCTTGGTGTTCTTCCTTTGCCTTTGCTCCAGGTGGGTTGAGACCAATTGATGTATCTTAGATGGCTGCTTGTTGGCATTTAGGACCCCAGGCGCCACAATTCAAAGTGGGATGCAGAATGTTTTCATAATAGAATTATTTTGCCCGTTGACTTAGAAGTCCCCTCAAACCAAGTTCCCCAGGCCCCAGCCCCTGCTCCGCTGACCTTTGAAGCTTTCATTTTATCCCGGAAACCTCTTTGCTTTTAGTCCAGTCCAATTAGGCTGACCTTCCTTGTATTGAGTGTTGTCTTTCCCTTCACCCAAAGCAGTTCTTATCTACTGATTGATCAATAAAAAGCCCTCTCCCTCCCTCCCTCCCTCCCTCCCCCCTTTGTAACCACAAAAGTATGTGTTCTTCTCCATTTTTTCTATTTCTCAAGATCTTATAATAGTGGTCTTATACAATATTTGTTCTTTTGCCTCTGACTCATTTCGCTCAGCATAATGCCTTCCAGATTCCTCCATGTTATGAAATGTTTTATAGATTCGTCACTGTTCTTTATCGATGCGTAGTATTCCATTGTGTGAATATACCACAATTTATTTACCCATTCATCCATTGACGGACATCTTGGTTGCTTCCAGCTTTTTGCTATTGTAAACAGAGCTGCAATAAACATGGGTGTGCATATATCTGTTTGTGTGAAGGCTCTTGTATCTCTAGGGTATATTCCGAGGAGCGGGATTTCTGGGTTGTATGGTAGTTCTATTTCTAACTGTTTAAGATAACGCCAGATGGATTTCCCAAGTGGTTGTACCATTTTACAATCCCACCAGCAGTGTATGAGAGTTCCAATCTCTCCGCAGCCTCTTCAACATTTATTATTTTGTGTTTTTTGGATTAATGCCAGTCTAGTTGGTGTGAGATGGAATCTCATCGTAGTTTTAATTTGCATTTCTCTAATGGCTAATGATCAGGAGCATTTTCTCATGTATCTTTTGGCTGCCTGAATATCTTCTTTAGTGAATTGTGTGTTCATATCCTTTGCCCACTTCTTGATTGGGTTGTTTGTCTTTTTGTGGTTGAGTTTTGACAGAATCATGTAGATTTTAGAGATCAGGCGCTGGTCTGAGATGTCATAGCTGAATATTCTTTCCCAGTCTGTAGGTGGTCTTTTTACTCTTTTGGTGAAGTCTTTAGATGAGCATAGGTGTTTGATTTTTAGGAGCTCCCAGTTATCTGGTTTCTTTTCATCATTTTTGGTAATGTTTTGTATTCTGTTTATGCCCTGTATTAGGGCTCCTAGGGTTGTCCCTATTTTTTCTTCCATGATCTTTATCGTTTTAGTCTTTATGTTTAGGTCTTTGATCCACTTGGAGTTAGTTTTTGTGCATGGTGTGAGGTATGGGTCCTGTTTCATTCTTTTGCAAATGGATATCCAGTTATGCCAGCACCATTTGTTAAAAAGACTATCATTTCCCCAATTGACTGACACTGGTCCTTTGTCAAATATCAGCTGCTCATTCGTGGATGGGTTTATATCTGGGTTCTCAATTCTGTTCCATTGGTCTATGTGCCTGTTGTTGTACCAGTACCAGGCTGTTTTGACTACTGTAGCTGTATAATAGGTTCTGAAATCAGGTAGAGTAAGGCCTCCCACTTTCTTCTTCTTTTTCAGTAATGCTTTGCTTATCCGGGGGTTCTTTCCCTTCCATATGAAATTAGTGATTTGTTTCTGTATCCCCTTAAAATATGACATTGGTATTTGGATTGGAAGTGCGTTATATGTATAGATGGCTTTTGGTAGAAGAGACATTTTTACTATGTTAAGTCTTCCTATCCATGAGCAGGGTATGTTTTTGCACTTAAGTATGTCCTTTTGAATTTCTTGTAGCAGAGTTTTATAGTTTTCTTTGTATAGGTCTTTTACATCCTTGGTAAGATTTATTCCTAAGTATTTTATCTTCTTGGGGGCTACTGTGAATGGTATTGATTTGGTTATTTCCTCTTCGGTGTTCTTTTTGTTGATGTAGAGGAATCCAAGTGATTTTTGTATGTTTATTTTATAACCTGAGACTCTTCCAAACTCTTCTATTAGTTTCAGTAGTTTTCTGGAGGATTCCTTAGGGTTTTCCATGTATACGATCATGTCATCTGCAAATAGTGATAGCTTTACTTCCTCCTTGCCAATCTGGATACCCTTTATTTCTTTGTCTAGCCTAATTGCCCTGGCTAGGACTTCAAGTACGATGTTGAATAAGAGTGGTGATAAAGGGCATCCTTGTCTGGTTCCCCTTCTCAAGGGAAATGCTTTCAGGTTTTCTCCATTTAGAGTGATATTGGCTGTTGGCTTTGCATAGATGCCCTTTATTATGTTGAAGAATTTTCCTTCAATTCCTATTTTGGTAAGAGTTTTTATCATAAATGGGTGTTGAACTTTGTCAAATGCCTTTTCTGCATCAATTGATAAGATCATGTGGTTTTATCTTTTGTTTTATTTATGTGATGGATTACATTAATGGTTTTTCTGATATTAAACCAGCCTTGCATACCTGGTATAAATCCCAGTTGATCAGGGTGAATTATTTTTTTGATGTGTTGTTGGATTCTATTGGCTAGAATTTTGTTGAGGATTTTTGCATCTATGTTCATGAGGGATATAGGTCTAAAATTTTCTTTTTTTGTAATGTCTTTACCTGGTTTTGGTATCAGGGAGATAGTAGCCTCATAGAATGAGTTGGGTAGTATTCCGTCTTTTTCTATGCTTTGAAATACCTTCAGTAGTAATGGTGTTAAGTCTTCTCTGAAGGTTTGGTAGAACTCTGCAGTGAAGCCGTCTGGACCAGGACTTTTTTTGTTGGAAGTTTTTTGATTACCGTTTCAATCTCTTTTTTTGTTATGGGTCTATTTAGTTGTTCTACTTCTGAATGTGTTAGTTTAGGTACGTAGTATTTTTCCAAGAATTTATCCATTTCTTCTAGGTTTTCAAATTTGTTAGAGTACAATTTTACGTAGTAATCTGAAATGATTCTTTTAATTTCATTTGGCTCCGTTGTGATGTGGTCCTTCTCGTTTCTTATTCGGGTTATTTGTTTCCTTTCCTGTTTTTCTTTAGTCAGTCTAGCCAATGGTTTATCAATTTTGTTAATTTTTTCAAAGAACCAGCTTTTGGCTTTGTTAATTCTTTCAATTGTTTTTCTGTTCTCTAATTCATTTAGTTCAGCTCTAATTTTTATTATTTGTTTTCTTCGGGTCCCTGATGGGTTCTTTTGTTGCTCACTTTCTATTTGTTCAAGTTGTTGGGACAGTTCTCTGATTTTGGCTCTTTCTTCTTTTTGTATGTGTGCATTTATCGATATAAATTGGCCTCTGAGCACTGCTTTTGCTGTGTCCCAGAGGTTTTGATAGGAAGTATTTTCATTCTCGTTGCTTTCCAAGAATTTCCTTATTCCCTCCTTGATGTCTTCTATAACCCAGTCTTTTTTCAGGAGGGTATTGTTCATTTTCCAAGTATTTGATTTCTTTTCCCTCGTTTTTCTGTTATTGATTTCTAGCTTCATTGCCTTGTGATCTGAGAAGATGCTTTGTAATATTTCGATGTTTTGGATTCTGCAAAGATTTGTTTTATGACCTAATATGTGATCTATTCTAGAGAATGTTCCATGTGCACTAGAAAAAAAAGTATATTTTGCAGCAGTTGGGTGGAGAGTTCTGTATAAGTCAATGAGGTCAAGTTGGTTGATTGTTGTAAGTAGGTCCTCCGTGTCTCTATTGAGCTTCTTACTGGATGTCCTGTCCTTCTCCGAAAGTGGTGTGTTGAAGTCTCCTACTATAATTGTGGAGGTATCTATCTCGCTTTTCAATTCTGTTAAAATTTGATTTATGTATCTTGCAGCCCTGTCATTGGGTGCGTAAATATTTAATATGGTTATGTCTTCCTGATCAATTGTCCCTTTTATCATTATATAGTGTCCTTCTTTATCCTTTGTGGTGGATTTAAGTCTAAAGTCTATTTTGTCAGAAATTAATATTGCTACTCCTCTTCTTTTTTGCTTATTATTTGCTTGATATATTTTTTTCCATCCTTTGAGTTTTAGTTTGTTTGTGTCTCTAAGTCTAAGGTGTGTCTCTTGTAGGCAGCATATAGATGGATCGTGTTTCTTTATCCAGTCCGTGACTCTCTGTCTCTTTATTGGTGTATTTAGTCCATTTACATTCAGCGTAATTATAGATAAATAAGTTTTTAGTGTTGTCATTTTGATGCCTTTTCATGTGTGTTGTTGGCCATTTCATTTTTCCACATGCTTTTTTGTGCTGAGACGTTTTTCTTAGTAGCTTGTGAGATCCTCATTTTCATAATGTTTAACTTTATGTTTGTTGAGTCGTTACGTTTTTCTTGGCTTTTTTCTTGAGTTATGGAATTGATATTCCTTTTTGTGGTTACCTTATTATTTACCCCTATTTTTCTAAGTAAAAACCTAACTTGTATCATTCTATATCACCTTGTATCACTCTCCATCTGGCAGTTCAATGCCTCCTATATTTAGTCCGTCTTTTTGATGATTGTGATCGTTTATCTATTGATTTCCATGATTTCCTGTTATGTGTATTATTTTGTTTATTTATTTATTTTTTAGAATTAATCTTAATTTGTTTGTTTTTGTGCTTTCCCTCTTTGAGTTGCGTTGATATCAGGACGTTCTGTTTTGTGACCTTGTATTGTGCTGGTACCTGATATTATTGGTCATCCAGCCAAACAATTTCCTTTAGCATTTCTTGCAGTCTTGGTTTAGTTTTTGCAAATTCTCTAAACTTCTGTTTATCTGTAAATATCTTAATTTCTCATTCATATTTCAGAGAGAGTTTTGCTGGTTATATGATCCTTGGTTGGCAGTTTTTCTCCTTCAGTGCTCTGTATACGTCATCCCGTTCCCTTCTTGCCTGCATGGTTTCTGCTGAGTAGTCTGAACTTATTCTTATTGATTCTCCCTTGAAGGAAACCTTTCTTTTCTCCCTGGCTGCTTTTAAAATTTTCTGTTTGTCTTTTGTTTTGGCAAGTTTGATGATAATATGTCTTGGTGTTTTTCTTTTTGGATCAATCTTAAATGGGGTTCGATGAGCATCTTGGATAGATATCCTTTCGTCTTTCATGATGTCAGGGAAGTTTTGTGTCAGGAGTTCTTCAACTATTTTCTCTGTGTTTTCTGTCCCCCCTCCCTGTTCTGGGACTGCAATCACTCGCAAGTTATCCTTCTTGATAGAGTCCCACATGATTCTTAGGGTTTCTTCATTTTTTTTAATTCTTTTATCTGATTTTTTTTTCAGCTATGTTGGTGTTGATTCCCTGGTCCTCCAGAAGTCCCAGTCTACATTCTAATTGCTCGAGTCTGCTCCTCTGACTTTCTATTGCATTGTCTAATTCTGTAATTTTATTGTTAATCTTTTCGATTTCTACATGCTGTCTCTCTATGGATTCTTGCAACTTATTAATTTTTCCAGTATGTTCTTGAATAATCTTTTTGAGTTCTTCAACAGTTTTATCAGTGTGTTCCTTGGCTTTTTCTGCAGTTATCCTAATCTCATTTGTGATATATTTAAGCATTCTGTAAATTAGTTTTTTATATTCTGTATCTGATAATTCCAGGATTGTATCTTCATTTGGGAAAGATTTTGATTCTTTTGTTTGGGGGGTTGGAGAAGCTATCGTGATCTGTTTCTTTATGTGGTTTGATATGAACTGCTGTCTCCGAGCCATCACTGGGAAACTAGATTTTCCAGGTAATCAGCTAAAAAAAATGCAGTCAGATCCCTATCTGAATTCTCCCTCTGGCTCAGGTTATTCGGATGTTAATGGAGCCGCCTGGGGAGGGTGGTTGAGGGATCAGAGAGCTAGGAGTGTAGCACCACAGAATATAGAGCTGATCCCCGCTTTCACGCTCCGCCCCCGTCCGCCAAAATCCCGGCGGGACAGCTCCCCGGCTGGGACGCTACTCTCCCCGCTCCGAGACCAGTCACTTCCTCCCGGGGACTTCTCCCTTCGGTGCGCCGCACCGCTCACACGAAATGGGTGGGCGTCCCCCGCACAAACGTGTGGGCCCCGCCCCGGGGTCTATTCAGAGGAATATAACTGATCCCCGCGCTCACACCCCGCCCGCTTTTGCCAAAATCCCAGCGGGAGGGCTCCCGGGCTGGGACGCTGCTCTCCCCGCTCCAAGATCAGTCACTGCCTCCCCGGGTGCTTCTCCCTCTGGCTGCGCTGCTACGCAGCCCGCGCCCACCAGCTAGACTCCCTCCCGGGATGGGTTCGGGGGGGTAGGGCTGGGCCCCTTGTCTGTGCCATCTGCCCCCCTGGGATCTGCCCCAGATCGGGCTCCGAAGGTCACCTGCCTGGTACGCTGGCTCCTAGTTCTGAAAACGGTCGCTGTCTGCCCGTATTTGTTCGTTTTCCGTCTCTAAGTCTGTGTTTGTTGTTCAGAGTTTGTAGATTGTTATGTACGTGATTGAATCACTTGTTTTTCCGAGTCTTTGTTGCAAGAGGGATCCGCAGTAGCGTCCACCTAGTCCGCCATCTTGGCCCCCCTAATTGTGTTTTTTGATTGACCTCTTTATCATCATCAGGTTTTCCCAAGAAGGGGTCATACGTGCTCTATTCCCTGAGCTCCTGTTTGTCTGAGGATATCTGTCTGCTTTATGCTTTCAGAGTAATTCAACTGAGTGTCATCAAGTGTTCAGTCACACTGTCCTTCCCTCAGAACCCTGTAAATGTTTCTTCTCGGTGTTCTCAAGTCTTTCTTCTGCAGATCAAGTCTGAAGTCAACACGGCTTTTCCCCTGTGGCAGAGACTGCAATTTGTTTCCAGCATCCGTTTTCCTCGCCTTCCTTTTGGTAATAGGAGGTCTTCCCCAAACCCGAGTGTTAAGAGGGCACCTAGCCACTCATGGAGGCTTTTTCCCAGACACCTTTGCAGCCGCATGTGTCCATGTAACTGAGTTGGTCAATGGAACCTGAGCAACAGCAGTTCACCAGGTAATTGGTGAAGATGAGGGGTGATCTTCGTACAACCTGCACATCTCTGATTTTCTCTCTGATTTAATTTCTTTATCTTTTTTTCTCGGCATATACTCTGATTTTCCTCAAGCCTTCCTCTCTGCTAGTAATTTAGTTTTCATTTAATTCTGTTCTGTTCCTTTATTAATTTTCTGCAGTGATGTTGTTTGTGTCTTCAGTTTTTCTTTCACTCTACCCTTTTTACCTCATTCTGTAGTTTCATCATTTTGTGTTTGAGCTCTTTGATTTACTAGTTCTCAATAAAGTTTATGTTGAATGAGTGAAAGCATAAATGAGTGAGAAACCAATGAATCTTCCCTTTCTCCCTGTTTTCCTGGGAGATTTCTGGACTGATTGATTAGATGAATGAAACAGAAGGGGAAAAGCCAGAACCAAGATTCAGAAGAGAGCTTCAGTGGACCCACCAGTCCCAATTCAGCTCAAGCTGGAAAACACTGAGGCAAGTGGAGAGAAAAGGATCAGCAAGGGGTGCTGCCCTTGACAATTTGGAGAGCGAGCAAGTACCACAGCCAGCATTCCAGACCTTCATAACCTGCCCCTGCAGGCACTGAGGGGAGGCTGAGAGCATGGGCTCCAGAGGCAAGCAGATCCACATTCAAGCCCAAGCACTTCAGCTCACTTTCTGTCTGACTTTGAACCTCGCTCAGCCATTGTTTCCCCGCCTATGAAATGAAGATAATAAGAGTACATGCCTTACAGAGAGGTTATGAAAATTCTATCAGATAATGCATGCGATGGTTCCAAGCCTCATCTCCTACCACTTCCTGCTTCACACATTCTTCTCCAGGAAGACCAAATGCCTAGTGGTTCCCATACATGCAACAAGCATTCCACACCCACTACCTTTGCTCCTGCAGCCTCTTCTCCTTCAAATGTCCCTTTCCCAGAGGCTAACAGCTGCCTACCCTTTAAGACCCAGTTTGGTTATCACCTGCTTCAGAAAGCTTTCCTGAACTCACTGTACCGTCTTCCCATCCTCTGTGCACACCTGAATCATAATATGTACAACACTACACTGTAATTAGGAGTCTCAGGATGGTGCAAGGAAACCCTGGTGATGTAATGGTTAAGAGCTATGGCCACGAACCAAAAGGTCGACAGTTTGAATCCACCAGATGCTCCTCAGAAACCCTATAGGGCAGCTCTACTATGTTCTGTAAGATCGCTATGAGTTGGAATCGACTCGATGGCGGTAAGTTTGGTTTTGGCTTTTGGGTGGCACAAATTGTTAAGTGCTTGACTACTAGCCTAAACTTTGGTGGTTCTAATCCAGAGGTGCTTCGGAAGAGAGGCTTGGCAATCTGCTTCTGAAAACCCTATGGAGCCCGGTTCTACTCTGCATACATTGGGTCGCCATGACTCGAAATCGACTCGACGGCAACTAGCAACAAGAAATTGTAATTAATAGGTGCGCACCTACCTCCAACTAAGCTCTTTGAGGAAAGGAACTGTGGGACTTACATACGTCAATGCTCTAAAAATAAGCATTGTGTGCAGCTTGCAGCCAGTGCTCAATGTTTGCTAAATGTAAGAACAAAGCAGTGTTGAGAAAAGAGGAAGAGGTGATATGAGAAGCCTGTCTGCCACAAACCCCCTAAGTTCCTGCCAGCTACAGAGAAAGCGTGTGTGCAGATCTGCACTGTGTATTATTTATCTATGTATTCCCAACGCCTAGCACAATGCCTGGCACATAACAGGTACTCGATAAATATTTGATGAACAAATTAATGTTGAATAAGCTCTGCAAGGGAGGAAATTCTTTAAGGGCCTAGAAACACTGCAAGATAAACCCTTAACAATGCCAATATTGAGTTTCATCCACAAGCTTAAAGGTATTTAAGGTAGCCAAGCAAGTGGTGCCCAATCTGTGGCCATGTTCACCACTGGTATGCTTATTCCCAGTCATAACCAGACAATGAGAACAGGTGGGTGCCACAGCTTTAAAGGGCGAGAAAAGAGAGCAATCCCGGCTTGATACAAACTCTTACCAAAAAAAGGGGAATGAGTACACTGGACCCGAAAGCCATGCTATTCACGTATGAGTGTCCCCTGAGATTTTTCATATGCTCTTAGGAGAATAGTACAAAGCTTCCACCTGCCTCTGTAAGGAAAGATTATTCAGCTAAGCCCCAGTGAAACACAAGGACTAAGCCTTTCTCAGACCCAAAGAAGTGGGAATTATTAGCAGTAGAAAAAGCTGTAGCATCACATGGGGAAAGAGGCCAACAGATCTACACCCAATCCCAGCTTCACCACTTATCAGTGGTGAAACTTTCAGTGAGCTATCTCGTCCTCTCTGAAGCTCGGTTTTCTCATCTATGAAATGGAGTTAATGATGCCTAGACACCAAGTGTTGCTGTGAGGATACAATGAGAGAACAGATAGAGTGCCTAATCAGTGCCAGGCATGCAGCAAAAGCCCAGGAGATGGTAAAGTTTGCCACTTTTCCCTCACCAAGACTCAGCTGGGACTTAAGTCCAAGAGGTTCCTCCTAGTCCTCAGGGAAGAAAATGACAGCATTAAACATGGCGGTGCTCTCAATTCCAACTCAGAGGACCTGAGAAAGATTGCAAAGCGTAGAGCGTTCCCAAAATAAAGCTGAATGATGTCTCAGCACTGTGCTAGGAAATACTCCACCAACCAGGAGATGGATGCAGGTTTACAAGGGCAGGGCTGTTAATTAAAAAAAAAAAAAAAAGAAGTTACAATCATCCTCCCAGGACACTGAGTTCTTTTCCAGTTGCCAGTTTTCTGGTCATCTAAAGTATGTGTGATATATTTACTCCTGTGGAAAAAATTTATGAATATAAGGTCAAGCAGAGCTGAAGCCAAAAACAGAACAGGGAGAGCGTTGCCAAGATCCAGGGGAAACAATGTTTAAGCCTCCTTTGAAGGCTTATTCCACATTTCAGAGCAGGTGAGAATTGCTCTAGTTACATTGTCTATAACTTGTTGCATTTTGCATCCTTGGCTTCTTGGTCCATAGTCACAGGCTCCATGTTGGCAGGAGTCTGAGGCGGTATTTATGTCAATTCCTTCGCAGTGCACCAATCCTTTGATAGCAAACAAGTTTAATTCCAATTTTTGTTTGAATACCTCCATGACAAGGAGTTTGCTGCCTCATAACATAACTTATTCCATGGTTGCGCAGTTCCATGAAGTACATTCTTCCTCATCTGCCTTCTGCAACTATTTCCCCATTCCATATTGCTTCCCTTCTGCAGAGCCACTCAGAATGACCCTAATCCTTCTTCCATATGCCAGACTTCAGGTGCCCCTTATATTTTAGCTCCTGCAGGCCAGAAATCCCCAGCTTTCATACTTATTCTTCTCCTCCAGTATGGTGTCCTAAACCTCTTATCATGGCCTCCAATATGGTGTACTAAAACTCTATCATCCAGGTAGCCCATTTCCTGATGTGTTTCATTTTATCACGGTCTTTTTTGAAAGTATTGGACCTCAGGAAACACTAGGCTCCAGATGAATCTAAACAACCAAACAGGGTAGAACTGTTGCATTACTTCCTCCAGATCCTGCCATCAGACATCTCTTGTTTCCTTCTTCATTTCTTTTCCCTCCCTCTGCTAGGAGCCCTGGTGGTGCAGTGGTTAAGAGCTCGGCTGCTAACCAAAAAGTCAGCAATTCAAATCCACCAGCAGTTCCTTGGAAACCCTATGGGGCAGTTTTACTCTGTCCTATAGGGTCACTATGAGTCGGAATCACCTGGATGGCCACAAGTTTTTGGTCTCCCACTTTAGTGCCAGCTTCCCCTCCCATCCCCACCTCAGCTCACAATCCTAACCTAAGGATGGAAACAAACTTGGAAGTCCCAAGGACCTTGGAAAGAAGAAGAGAATGTCAGTTTCTTGCATTTATGGTCTGGGGTACCAAACCAGGGAAGCTCTCTCTAAAATGCCCTTCCATCCAAATAGCCACCCTCTTACTAGCTTTCTGAAAGCCCTTTAGTCCAGCCTCCCAGGGCGTGGTCCTCAGTGTCCTTGAACACACTTTTTTGCCACCACTTCCAGGGCTTTATGGACTGGCTTTGTTTAACCCACTCACATTTACTGTTATCCTTCCATATAACCAAAGTCTAAATACACTTAGAAATATATTTTTATGGAAATAGATAAATATCCATCAGCAGAGGACTGGCTAAATAAATACATCCACATATAGAAAGTGATGCAACCATGATAAAAGAATAAGTGCACATTGATATGGGAAGACATCTGGGCCGTGCTTCTGAGTAATCTGAGGTGGAGGAGTGGCTGTGAGTTTTGATGATTGTCCAAGCTGGGTGACAGTATATGGAGGTTCATTATATCTGTCTTTCACTTGTGGATGTTTGAAATTTTCCATTACAAAAATTTTTTTTTAATGCATCATGCAAATGATCATTCTTTCCACTTGTCACTTGTTACGGAGTTCCATTTTAATTAATTTCCTGCTTCCCTCAGTGCTGAAAGCCACACAATGGCCAGCTATCAGGTAAGCAAGAGTTCAAATCCTGAACTGCCTGTGCTCTTAATTTCTACTGTTCCCAAACAGGTAATACTGAGCTACTTTAAAACTTTATGTGGAATTGGGATTAAATCTACGAAGGGTCTTTAAAATGATCATACCCTTTAACGTATGACCCAGTTAATTCCAACTTTAGGATGCTATCTTATGGAAGTTGATCCTCAAGTTTAACCTGAATCTTATGGTAATGAGTCAGAAAACCACCCCAGTATTTTAATATGGTAAAACACATTGTTTGATATGCTATTTTCACAATGTTGTTTGTTGTTATTGTGTGCTGAACTGCCCCACAGGGTTTCCAAGGCTGTAATCTTTAGGGAAGCAGACTGCCACATCTTTCTCCTGCGGAGCAGCTGGTGGGTTCAAACTGTCAACCTTTCTGTTAGCAGCCAAGTGATTAACCATGTTGCCACCAGGGCTCCTTACTGTTATAACACGCCTACAAAAAGTATATCTATAGGAATAAGTATAAACATAGACAAGTAAGAAATAATGCATTTTTCCCAATTCAGTTCTTGTTGAACATGTCACTGATACCAGGTCTGAGCAACTAATTCCTGTCCAAATTCCCAGGACTCTTATGTTCCAGACATCTACTGTGAATTTCATTAATAAGTTATTTCTGGGATTTTTTAATGCGAGCACATCCTTGCATCTGTAGATAGCTACATTCTCTTTGAAATCTCCCTTCTTTCATTTTCTCGTACTGCCTATTCTTGGCTTTCTTGGTGAAGAAAAGGGGAACCCAAGAGGTCAGTGTTGAGATCAATTAGATCGATTTTCTCTGGCTTCTGAGGGCGCTTTCTAGAGGAGACCCAAATGCATTCTCAGCAAGGGCAGTGGAGCTGGACTGGGGCCTGCAACAAAACCGTAAACTGCTCAGGGCAAAGGATGGCCCTTCTTGTTTTTGAAACCCCAGGCCCAGTACAGGACTCCGGCCCCACCCAACCTCTGGGTCAGTAAATAAGAGAAGAACCAATGGAATGACTTTAGATAGCACTCCCTTGAATGTGAAAGTTCTGGTTTTGTTCTTTGTTTTTCATGAGGTCTCGTTGCCTTAGAAACACACATGCTTCACAACCACCCGAATGTCTCATATACAGTTCCTCTGGCATTCATGGTAACCCTGGTGGTGTAGTGGTTAAGTGCTACGGCTGCTAACCAAAGGGTCGGCAGTTCGAATCTGCCAGACGCCCCTTGGAAAGTCTGTGGGGCAGTTCTACTCTGTCCTGATGGCAGTGGGTTTGGTTTTTTGGCTGGCATTCATGCCTCTTTGTGACTAAGCAAGGTCTCCTAATGTGAGCACAGGGGCATTAAAAAAGAAAAACCAAACCCACTGCCATCCAGTTGATTCTGACTCCTGGTGGCCCTGTGTGTTACAGAGTAGAACTGCTCCACAGTGTTTTCCCGGCTCTCATCTTTACAGAAGGAGATCACCAGGCCTTTCTTCCATGGTACAACTGGGTGAGTTCGAACTGCCAACCTTTAGTTGAGTAATTGAGCACAAACTGTCTGCACCACCCAAGGATATAGGGCTTACACTACTGGGTTATTCTCTCCACAGCAGACAGCCACCTCCCCCCATTATTCTCCACCACTTAAAAGGGTAGAGCACCCAAGCATGACAAGAGGCCCAGGCAGACATAAACATGTGTCTTATGACTTAATGCCACAACAACTCCAGGAAATACATCCATGTTCTTTCCCTTGCTTTTTATACAATGTGGAGGGAGACGAGGTAACGCAGCAGAGAGGTGGGAAGATTCCAGGCCCCTCCTCTGACTCTAAGGCCAGGGTATCTCCCACTCCACCAGACTGCCTCAGAACAGCCTATGCACAGACCACCAGGCAGGTGGGACTCTCTTTGTACAAAGAAGGAAGCTGGAGGCCAAGAGGGAAGTAGCCTGAGCAACTAAATGGAGACTCTCTCTTCTGACTTCTCACTGCCTGTAAGTTTATAACATTCAAAGCAGCTCTCTAACTGGAGAAACACAAGAGAGGGTATCTAGGGACCTCTGGGCTAGCCCTGGGCAAGGGTGAAGTTATCCATTTAGTAAACACTAAAGAGTAACTATCATGATAAACACTGAAAAAATCGAAGTCATCAAGGATATCGTTTTCCTTGGATCTAAAATCAACACCCATGGAAACAGCAGTCAAGAAATCAAAAGATGTCCATTTCCATTGGGCAAATGTGGTGCAAAAGACATTTTTAAAGTGTTAAAAAGCAAAGCTGTCACTCTAAGGACTAAGGTGCACCTGACCCAAGTCATGGTGTTTTCAATTGCCTCATATGCATGTGAAAGCTGGACAATGAATAAGGAGAATGAGAGGAAGATTTTAAAATGTCCACCATGTGATCCTTCACTGGGACTACATGCAGGGAAAGGGAGAAATTCAGAGATTAAGACTGAAGAATTGATGCCTTTGAATTATGGTGTTGGTAAAGAATACTGAATACATAATGGACTACTGAAAGAATGAACAAATCTGTCTTAGAAGAAGTACAGCCAGGATGGTGAGACTTCATCTCACATACTTTGGACATTGTCTTAGGCTAGGTTCCATAGAGAAGCAAAACCAGTAAAGCATATAAATACACAGAGAGAGATATTTATATCAAGGAAATGGCTCACACGGTTGTAGAGGCTGGAATGTCCCAAGTCTGTGGATCAGAATAGGGGCTTCTCCTGATTCATGTAGCCACAGGGACTGGTACACCCAAGATCAGCAGGTCAGAGAGAAGGGCTCTTGCTCACAGGCAGCAAAGATCAATAAATCCCAAGACTGGCAGGCAAGACCACAGGTAGGCTGCTAGCTCAAGTCCAGAGAACTGGAGATCAGACAAACAGGGAGCCAGCTACGGGATCCAGAGAGAGCAAAAGCCCACAGACCTTGCCAGAATGTCCATTTGTATTTGATGCAAGCCACACGCTCAAGGAAACTCCCTTTCAACTGAATGGCTACTCACAGCAGGTCCCATCATGGAGGTGATCACATTATATCAGATCTCAACATGGAAGTGATCACAACATCATACAACTGCAAAACCACTGAGAATCATGGCCCAGTCAAGTTGACACACAACCTTAACCATCACAGGCATGTTATCAAGAGGGATCAGTCCCTGGAGAAGGACATCATGCTTGGTAAGGTAGAGGGTCCACAAAAAAGAAGAAGACCCTCAATAAGATGGATTTACACAGTGGCTGCAACAATGGGCTCAAGCATAACAACAATCATGAGGATGGCACAGGACTGGGCAGTGTTTCGTTCTCTTGTCCGTAGGGTAGTAGGGTCACTGTGAGTCGGAATCGACTGGATGGCAATGGGCTTGGTTTTAGTTTGGCAGGTTTATAACACTCATAGCAGCTCCCTAACAGGGGAAACACAAGAGAGAGTATTTAGGCACCTCTGGGCTGACAGCACTGGGTCTGGTGGGGCTAGCCCTGGGCAAGGGTGAAGTGAGCCATTTAGTAAACACCAAAGATCACGAGTGATACTGTAGGTAACACATCAACATTTCTACCATCAGGATCCAAGGTGTTTAATAATCACACACACAAACACACCCATTGTCTTCGAGTGGATTCCGGCTCACAGTGACCCCAGAGGACAGAGTAGAACTGCCCCCATAGGGTTTCCAAAGAGCAGCTAGTGGATTCAAACTGCGGACATTTTGGTAAGCAGCTGAGCTCTTAACCTCTACACCACTAAAAAAAAAAAAAATTTTTTTTTTTTTTTTTTTTTTAGGCCTCCTTTAATAATCAAAGCCTGTTTAAATCCTCAAGGAATTCATTCTATGACTTAAAAGGTGTTGTTGTAACAACCATCATAACTTTAACTTTACTCTGGGGTACCAACGACAACTTGTTTGATGTAACAGTTTTCCTTTTAAGCAAAAACAAGGCACTAAAGCAGACAACTTGCTGTGTGTCCTTGGGCAAGTCATTCCTCCTCTCTGGGCCCATTTTCCCATCCGGAAAAATAACCGGATCTGACCAGGAGATCTGTGAAGTTTCTTACAGGGTTAGCATCCAGATGAGACAGCTATACTCAACTTCCAAGAGGAATTACTAGGAGAATAAAATGCTCTGGAAAGCCTGCAGAAAGAAAGAAGTGTAGCTAGGAGGTAACAGGGACCAGGGCAAGAGGGCAGTTAGCTTTGCAGAAACCTGGTCTCGCAGTGTTTTTTGCTTTTCCAACTTCTCTTCCGACAAGTGCAAAACTAAGCAGCTACTTCCGCAGGACTCTCATAAAAAAATAAATTCAATGAAAACAATGCTTTATTCTGCCTTGAGTGGTCAGAAGTAGCCCGCTAAGAGACACTTTCTTCCCAGCTGGACGGAGGTCAACAGGCCATGCTTATTCCCCAACAAAGGCCTCCTGACTCTCAGATGAGGCAGAATAGCTAAGTCTCCATAAAAAAAAAATAGCTGGCCCTATTCCAATTCGAGGGGAAGGGGCCAGTCTGCAGAGAAGAATAACTAAGCTTATGAAAGGACAGAAAGTAAGGAATTACTAAATCTATCTGTTCTCAACTGAATAAAGAACTCTCAAAAGGGAGAAGAGGAGGGGGCAGCTTTCAATCTGAATTACTTTCTTTGTTTAATTCTGGTCTGCCTAAGGCCACTGCCTTTTAGGCCAACCACAGAATCCAGGATTTGCCTTTAGTCACAGGGCAGGACAGGGCACTGTGGGAGCTGGGAGACCCACACTCAAGCCCTCTATGCTGCTGATCTCACCAGGTTTAAACCTGGGCAAGCGGCTGAACTCTGCTGTTTCCCACTTGTAAAATACAAAGGTGCGCTACATGCTCTCTGGACCCTTTCAGTGGCAGTTGGGTAGGGATGGAGGCTCTCCAGTTCTCTGGGACAAGTTCATCTCCAGCCACTGCAGCCAAGGTGAAGCAGCAGCCCCACTGCTCAGCAGGCTCACACGCACCTGAGGTGCCTCCATTCCTGCGCACACCGGGCACTCACACAACCTAAGGGGCTTGATGCTGCACCAACAGCATCACCTAGGAAGCCAGTTCATCCCCCAAGCCTTCTCAAAGCTGCCTCACCAGGTCTGATGAACTAAGCTCCGGAATGCTGAGCTGAGCATATTTAAACAGGGAAAAAGCAAAACCAAGAGGCCCCTCTTTCTGGACCTCATAATGTCATTCAGATAAACTCAGGTAAAGCTGAAAACGGTACCGTTGCCGGTGCCGCCTAGAACAAGAGGCCTCGGCTGGTCTTGCTTGTGAAAACACCTAACAAGCAGAAAGAGTGGACCAGGTACGAAGACGTGTAAGGCAAGGCACAGGCGAAACAGGCGATCTTTAAACTGGACTGTTCTTCCTACACGCTGGGCCGGCGCTCGTCATCCCCCAACAGAGCCAGTTGCCGGGGCTGCGGGGACAATGGGGCGCAGGAATAGGTCTTTTCTCTTTTGCAAGACGTGAGGTGGAGGAGAGTGCATCCAGCTTCGCCCCAAGGATTGCGCCATGGCAGGGGAGATAATCTCGGCCTGGGGAGCCTTTTTGTAGCTGCTTTTTTTTTTTCCGTTTTGAATCTGGCAGTTTGGCCTGACGCCCAAGTGGTACCTTTTAAATGGCTAGCTCTCTCACCCTGGTGGCGTAGTGGTTAAGTGCTACGGCTCCTAACCGCAGGGTCGGCAGTTCAAATGGCCAGGCGCTCCTTGGAAACTCTGTGGGGGGCAGTTCTACTCTGTCCTACAGGGTCGCTATGAGTCGGAATCGACCCGACGGCACTGGGTTTGATCTCGGGTTTTTTTTTCTCTCCTCCAGCAAGTGGCGCCTCTCCCGGTCCCGCGGCTTAGACAATGGCACGACACTGCAGGGTGGCTCCTAAAGGCCTGCAGTGCGCCCGGATTCCAGGGCAGGGAACACGTGCATTTGTTATGGTGTCTGCCCCCCTCCACGCCGCGGGCCTCAGTTTCCCGGTCTGCAAAGGCTCTGCAAGGGCTGCCCCCCGCCCCAGTCCTGCCGGTGCTACGGTGAAAGGAGGGCCCCCAAGAGCCGCGCGCACGTGGGTTTGTTGTGGGTCCTCAGGTTCGCGGAGCCCGGAATAAGCCGGAGCGGCCCCTCGGTCCTGACAACTACACAGATACCCGCAGTCAAAAGGCGCCCCGGCCACCGCGGCGAGAGTGGCTGAGGCGTCCTAGACGCGCCGCGGGCCCCGCCGCTCCTCTGGGTTCCTGCCCCCCTTGCATGCGTCCTCCCAGGGGCCCGGGTCGGGCCACTGCCCACCGCACCCCTTACTCACGCGCAGCGGTCTTGGCCGCCAAGGCTGCGGCTCCTCCCGCGGCTCCACTGCTGCACCCCGCTCCGCGCCCACGCCGGCCGGCAGCGGGCTCCCTTTGTTAGCGCCGGGCAGTGCCCCAGGCGTCTTCCCTTGCCGGGCCAGCCCAGGACACCCCTCCCCCAGGTGCCGCCGGACTCCGCGCTCGGGGGGCTCAGGAGAGCCCGGGAGTTGGGAGCCCCAAGCGGGAGTCCGGAGAAGGGGTCCGCTGGGGAGGAGAGGGGACCAGGGGATGCGGGGTGGGGAAGCCGCAAGGAGGGAAGAAGAGAGCCGCGGAAGGGCGGGGAGGAAGCGAGCCGTCTCTGCCATGCAAATAGGGCCGGGAAGGGTGGCTCCCCTGCTACACTGAGCCCCAAACCAGCCTCGCCCTCTGGAGGTCGCTAGGGAGCGGACCCCGGAGGAAGCAGTGCCCAGATTCCGCTGGGAACACGGGGTGATGCCCGGACTCTGCCTCCCAGCAAGGAGGGCGGACCGAGGAATGAGGGGGAGGGGCAACGCCGTGGGGCCAGAACCCCAAATTCCGCCTCCATCCGACCCCTCAGGTCCGGGAGAACTGAATCGACTGTCCCTCGGGCTTTTCATCTTAACCAGTGGGAACTAGAAATCCTGACTCAACTAATGACTGACTGGGTGACCGTGAACAAGTCACTTACCTCCGAAGCCTCGAATTCTTCTAATACAGAATACGGAAGAAAATGTATTTCGCAGGGTTTGGCAAGAGCCTCCTAACATCGAGCGTGGCACGTACTTGGTAGTCTCAAAGGGTGAATACAGAAGGGAAGGGGTGTCGCGAACGCCTGCACGCGGAGACTGCTCTCCGCCCAGCTGTCTGCAGACGAAGCCGCAGGTAGAGGCTGGTGAAAACAGCGAGGTTCCTGCCTGTCACGGGGGCGGAGCTGGGGCTGGTGCGGGAGGAAACAGCTTGTTGAGCAAGCAGGAGCTGCTCAGGCGTAGCCAAGGGGTTTAGAGGGGGGTATTTGCAAGTCTAAGGGGGGGTGCCAGACGAGGCCAGGTGATGAATCACCCTCACCCCCGTCGTCGATGCCGGCAGGGGGAAGGGGCACAAACTTGGAGATTACCCCTGGGCACTCATGACCTTCCTTGTGCCTCTGAGGAACTGCATACTGACCATCACGGGGGCCACCTCCCCAAAACAGAATACCACTTCACTAGAGGGCTGAAAGCGACCTTCGTCCGTAGCCCGGAGAGGGATTATAGCCACCAGAACTAATAATCACCTCCCAGACAACTACTGCATGCACACGAAGTGCCAAGCTCTGGGCTGGGGGTGTGTGGTGGAGGGAAGGGATAGTCCAGGTCCTCAAAAACATCAAAACCAAAATCAAACCCAGCTCGAGGCGACCCTATGTGTTTCAGAGTAGAATCCTATGTATTACAGAGTAGAAGTGTGCTCCATAGGGTCTCCTTGGCTGCAATCTTTATGAGTGGTGCAGCGGTTAAAGCACTCGGGTGCAAATGGAAAGGTTGGTGGTTGGAACCTACCAGCCACTCTGCAGGAGAAGGATGTGGGAGTCTGCTTGCATAAGGATTTACAGCCTTGGAAACCCAACAGGGCAGTTCTACTTTGTCTTTACAAGGTCACTATGAATCTACTCCCTGGCAATGGGAATCGTTATGGAAGCAGATCACCAGACATTTCTTTGGCACTGCTGGATGAGTTCAAACTGCCAACCTTTAGGTTAGCAGTAGATCACAGCTTGTGCCACCCAGTACAGTACCCACTTCCAAAGCCTGGAGCCTAAGCCTGGAGTTTTCTCTCCAAGTCAGTAATAGGCCACTCCCCACTTTTTTTTTTTTCACTATCAACTCAGAAAAGGAGAATCTGTATCCTCATCCCATCTCCAACATCTTTCAAACATTGCTCCCTTCCTTCCTTGATCATGGCCCCCTAATGCTGTCACAGCTGGTCCCTCCCCTGCCTGGGACAGAGGCATTATTGCTCAACAGGAAGAGTTTCAGTTGTGGAAGTTGCCAGGCTGAGTGAACTCAAATCACTATGACTAACTTGAAGGTCAGCTCTACCTTGAGGAGGCAGCATTTTCCCAGTTGTATTTTGAATGCCTTTCAACCTGAGGGGTTCATCTTCCAGCACTATATCAGACAACGTTGCGCTGCTATCTATTGAGATTTTTACTGGCCAATTTTTTTTTTTTGGAAATAGATTGCCAAGTACTTCTTCCTAGTCTTAGTCTGGAAGCTCTGCTGAAACATGTCCACCATGGGTGACCCTGCTGGTATGTGAGATACTGGTGACGAGGCTTCCATCATCACAGCAACACAAAAGCCACCACAATATGATGTCATGTGGCATGATTCAAAAAAAGAAGAAACACCTGCAAGCATCTATTAGTAATTGGAAAGTGGAATGCACAAAGTATGAATCAAGGAAATTGGAAGCTGTAAAAAATGAAGCGGAATGCTTGAAGATCAATACCCTAGGCATTAAAACACAAACTCGTTGCCATAGAGTCAATTCCGACTCACAGCGACCTTATAGGGCAGAGTAGAACTGCCCCATAGAGTTTCCAAGGAGAGGCTGGTGGATTCAAACTGCCAACCTTTTGGTTAGCAGCCGAGCTCTTAACCACTGCACCACCAGGGCTCCATCCTAGGCATTACACCATCAATAGCTCATATGCAAGCTGAAGTTAAAGAAAATTAGAACAAGTCCACAAGAGCCAAAGTACAACCTTGAGTATATCCCACCTGAATTTAGAGACCATCTCAAGAATACATCTGACACATTGAGCACTAGTGACCAAAGACCAGACAAGTTATGGGATGACATCAAGGACATCATACGTGGAGAAAACAAAAGGTCATTAGAAAAGACAGGAAAGAAAGAAAAGACCAAAATGGATATCAGAAGAGACTCTTAAACTTGCTCTTGAAGGTAGAGTAGCTAAAGTGAATGGAAGAAACTATGAAGTAAAAGAACTGAGCAAAACATTTCAAAGGGTGGCTCAAGAAGACAAAGTATAATGAAATGTGCAAAGACCTGGAGTTAGAAAACCAGAAGAGAAGACCAGGCTCAGCATTTCTCGAGCTGAAAGAACTGAAGAAAAAAATTAAGCCTCAAGTTGTAATACTGAAGGATTCTATGGGCAAAATATTAAATGACGCAGGAAGCATCAAAAAAAGATGAAAGGAATACAGAGTCACTATACCAAAAAGAATTGGTCAACATTTAACCATTTCAGGAGGTAGCATATAATTAAGAACCAATGTTACTGAAGGAAGAAATCGAAACTGCACTGACCACCCACTGCCGTCCAGTTGATTCCACCTCATAGCAACCCTATAGGACAGAGTAGAACTGCCCCATAGAGTTTCCAAGGAACGTCTGGCAGATTTGAACTGCCGACCTCTTGGTTAGCAGCCATCGCACTTAACCACTACATCACCAGGGTTTCCAACTAAAAAAAATTTTTTTTTTTTTTTTTTTTTTACTGAAGGCACTGGCAAAAAACAAGGCTAGGAAATTGACAGAATACCAACTGAGATGTTTCAACAAAAAGATGCAGCGCTGGAGGTGCTCACTCGTCTATGCCAAGAAATTTGGAAGACAACTTCCTGGCCAACCAACTGGAGGAGGTCCATATTTGTGCCCATTCCAAAGAAAGGTGATCCAACAGAATGCAGAAATTATTGAACAATACCATTAATATCACATGCAAGTAAAATTTTGCTTAAGATAATTCAGAAATAGTTGTAGCAGTGCATGGACAGGGAACTACCAGAAATTCTAGCTGGATTCAGAAGAGGACATGGAATGCGAGCTATCATTGCTGATGTCAGATGAATCTTGGCTGAAAGCAGAGAACACCAGAAAGATGTTTACCTGTGTGTAATTGACTATGCAAAGGCATTCAACTGTGTAGATCATAAGAAATTATGGATAACATCGCAAAGAATGGAAATTACAGAACACTTAACGGTGCTCACGGGGAACCTGTACATAGACCAAGAGGCAGTCCTTTGAACAGAACAAGGGAATACTGAGTGGTTTAAAATCAGAAAAGGTGTGTGTCAGGGTTGTATCCTTTCACCATAGTTATTCAGTCTGTATGCTGAGCAAATAATCCAAGAAGCTGAACTATATGGAGAGAATGGGGCAAAAGGATTGGAGGTAGACTCATTAACAACTTGTGATATGCAGATGACACAGCCTTACTTGTTAAAAGTGAAGAGGGCTTGGAGCACTTACTGATGAAGATCAAAGACTACAACCTGCAGTATGGATTACATCTCAACATAAAGAAAACAAAAATCCTCACAACTGGACCAATAAGCAACATCATGATAAAAGGAGAAAAGACTGACGTTGTCAAGGATTTTATTCTACTTGGATCCACAATCAACGTTCATGGAGGAAACAATCAGGAAATCAAATGATGTATTGCATTGGGTAAATATGGTGCAAAAGACCTCTTTAAAGTGTTAAAAAGCAAAGAAGTCACTTTGAGGACTAAGGTGTGCCCAACCCAAGCTATGGTATTTTCAATCATGTCATATGCATGCAAAAGCTGGACAATGAATTAGAAATACTGAAGAAGAATTGATGCCTTTCAATTATGGTGCTGATGAAGAATATTGAATATACTATGGACTGTCAGAAGAACGAACACATCTGTTTTGGAAGAAGTACAGCCAGAATCCTCCTTAGAAACGAGGATGGCTAGACTATGTCTCACGTACTTTGGACATGTTATCAGGAGGGACCAGCCATTGGAGAAGGATATCACGCTTGTAGATGGTCAGTGAAAAAGAGGAAGGCCCTCAATGAGATGGATTGATACAGTGGCCGCAACAATAGGCTCAAACATAGTAAAGATTGTGAGGATGGTACAGTGCCAGGCAGTGTCTCATTCTGTTGTATGCAGGGTGGCTATGGGTTGGAACTGACTCAACAGTATCTAACAACAACAGTGATCAACTAGCTGTGTGTTCTTGGTCTTTTGGGGGAGTTCCACATTTTCTGTGAGCCTCCTTCTCCTCTTCTGTAAGATGGAGATATTAACGATAGAGTCGTTTACAGAATTTTGTGGAATGACCTGTGTGAAGCACGTAGCTTAGCGTCCGGTGTATAGAAGATGCTCAAAATGGCCAAGTGTATGAGTGAATGACTGAAATACTCTGCAAACTGTTTCTGGGAAGATGGGAGAAGACAGGGTAATATAATAACTAAGCACTCTTTCCTCTGATCCTCAGTACAACCCAATGAGGTTCATAAAAGAGGAAAATTGTCTAAGGTCCTTAATCACCTTCTTTTGAGCTCTTTTTATTCAAGAACTGAGGTTCCCAGTGGTTGGGGGGGAGGGGGAAGACTTTCTGAAGGTCACAAAGGTTTCAAGAATTTGAATTCAGGTCATGCCAAGGCCAAATCCAAATGTCATGATCTGTCTAACTTACAGAATACCATCTCTCCTGAAAAAGGGAGGATAACACCAGCCCTTAGCAATCTTTAGGATAGACTCCAAGGAGCCAAAGGAAATAAACATGCTCTGTTTAGGTGTGAGGAGTCCCTGGGAGTCCCTGGGTGGTGTACGTAGTTAATTCACTTGGCTGCTAACCAAAAGGTTGGAGGTTCAAGACCATGCAGAGGTACTTTGGAAGAAAGTCCTAGAGATCTACTTCTGAAAAATAAGCCATTGAAAAGCCTGTGGAACAATGTTCTACTCTGACAACCATAGGGTTGCTATGAGTAGGAATGGACTTGCTGGTTCACTGGGTTTTTGTTGTTATTGTTTTTGTTTAGGTGTGACATAAGGCCCAGCCTGGAGCCCTGATGTTCATTGAGTAACTAATATGTACAAAGTGTGATCTCAGATGTTGCTGAGGCAACATTGATAGATAAGAAAGCTGACAGTTTATTGGAGAGAGGAGCATGTATGTAAATGACCAGAGGTTCAAAACAGGACCACAAAACTTTAAAGGAAACACAGACGGTTCCAACTTGAGTGTCAGTGAAGGCTTCACTGAGGAGGTGGGTTTTGAGTTGGGACTTAGAGTTTGCTGGGTTACAGCAGCAGAGTGTGGAAGTGCAATGCCAGATGAGAGACACAAAGATTCTAAGGCAGATCACGTTCTGGACAGACTGTGGCTTGATTATAGGATTTGGGTGCATATGTTTGAAGGAGGGTGGAAAGCAGGAAATTGAGGCTGGAAAGATGGGTTGGACCAGGTCTTAAATGCTACACTGAAGATTTCAGCCTTGACTTTGAGAAAACTGGAAGCTATTGAAACATTTTGTGCAAGGGCATGACATGCATCTTTATGTTTCATTCGGATTCCTCTGGCAGCACACTGAAAAATGGATGTGGGGCAGAGTCTGGAAGCAGGGAGGCCATCTTGGAAGCTGACGCTGGTGGAGATTAATGAGAACCTGAACTGAGGCAATGACAGAGGGAATAAAAGAGTACATCCAAGTGACAGCTACCATTTTTAGAGCAAAAGCACTTTGCTTATATTGTCTCTCCTCCTCGTAAGAAACAGGTGGTGCTCTTAGCCCCATTTTACAGATATGAAAGTTAAGATCAAAGAGGTAAAATGACTTGTTCTCAGGCTACACACCTATGGACTGAAAGATCCAGGATTTGAACCCTCCTCCACGTCCACTGAGAGTCTTAATCACTTCCATCGTAGGCATTGCTTTTGCCTCAATACCACTTAGTGACCAAGAACAAAAAGCAGAGGAGGGGCTCTTCTTTTTTAATTTATTGTGCTTGAAGTGAAAGTTTACAATTCAAGTCAGCGTCTCATACAAAAAGTTATACACACATTGTTATGTGACCCTAGTTGCTCTCCCTACAATGTGACAGCACACTCCATCTTTCCATCCTGTATTCCCTGTGTCCATTCAGCCAGCTCATGTCCACTTCTGCCTTTTCATCTCGCCTGCTGACAGGAGCTGCCCACAGAGTCTCCTGTGTCTACTTGAGCTAAGAAGCACACTCCTCCCCAGTATCATTTTATATCTTGTAGTCCAGTCTAATCTTAGTCTGATGAGTTGGCTTTGGGAATGGTTTTTTTTTAGTCCAGTCTAATCTTAGTCTGATGAGTTGGCTTTGGGAATGGTTTTAGTTTTGGGCTAACAGAGAGTCTGGGGGCCATGACCTCTGGGGTCCCTTCAGTCTCAGTCAGACCATTAAGTCTGATCTTTTTACTAGAGCCTGAGGTCTGCATCCCACTTTTCTCCTGCTCCATCAGGGATTCTCTGTTTTGTTCTCTGTCAGAGCAGTCTTTGGTGGTAGCCAGGCACCATCTAGTTCTTCCTTGTCTCTGGAGGGGCTCTTTTTAAAAGCTTGTCCAGTCCTCCCTGCAGCTCTGTTTACCAGAACTACAACCAAACAGTAGAGACAGCAAGGGGATGATCTCACTCAGGATTCTTGGCTTGCAGGACTGAGATGACCACAGGTGATGTGATCGTTTCCTGGGCTCAGAGATAGAAGAACAGGCAATTAGGGGTGCCCCTGGAAGAATTCCAAGGTGGGAGCCATGAGGAGATACTCCATTTGGGGGAGGCTCCCTCCAGGTTGTTCTCTCATCAGTTGTGGCCTTCTGAGCTATAAGTGAGAGACAGGAGGCTAGACCATTACATGGGGGCGATCCTGTCCTCCCCAGCCTATTTATGAGGCCTCCTCGCCCATTGTCTATGGAGCTCTGCCTTGACAGGCAGTTTTCCTTAGAAGTACAGATGTTTACTTTCTCTCTGACTACTGTCTCAATCCCCCTATTCTCCCACCCCATCCTCAGTCCACGCAAAATATTTTAGGTAATGCCTTCCTTGTTCTGTTGTACACAGGGTTGCTATGAGTCAGAACCGACTTGATGGCACCTAACAACAACTTTCTCAGTCATCATTAGGCAGTTTACTAATACAAACAGTGCCCTACTTTACTAGCTGATTTTTGGGAGTAGACTGCCAGGCTTTTCTTCCTAGTCCATCGCAGTCTGGAAGCTCAGTTGAAACCTATTCAGCATCATAGCAACATGAAAGCCTTCACTGACAGATGGGTGGTGGCATTAGATGCAGTGGCCAGGAATTGAACTGAGTCTCCCACGTGGAAGGTGAGAATTCTACCAACTACCACACTGCCTCATACTGTCCTACTTTATAATGTTTATTTACAGCAATTCCCTCGTGAATGATATTTTCACCCAAAAAACCAAACCCATTGCCATCGAGTTGATTCCGACTCATAGCGACCCTATAAGACAGAGTAGAACTGCCCCCATAGAGTTTCCAAGGAGCGCCTGGTGGATTTGAACTGCCGACCTTTTGGTTATCAGCCGTAGCACTTAACCACTATTCCAGCAGGGTTTCTGATATTTTCACAGCACTCTTTAATTGGAGGTGGCGTTATTCCAAAGTCTTATGGGAAAAAAAGAGCCTGCAGCCAGTTGAAAATTTCCTCCCAAACTCTTCTTCTCCACTCCATATAGATGCTCAAGACCCTTCAATAGATGCACAGTTCTCTGCATGCTTTCAGCACATATTACCTAATATAAGGATAGGCTCAGGGGCCTAAGACAACTTCTCAGCGGCCTGTCTACACTCCTACCTTGGCCCTCAGTGCTGCCGGTGCTGCCACCCTTAAGGATGAAGACGCATGCACACAACCAAATCCATAGAACCCAAATTGAGAAATAGAAAAACAGCATCTCTCATTTCAGTGCACAGGGACTGCTCCTGCTGACTGCTGTGAAGCCGACCTGCACTGAAGGGCAATGGAGCATGGAGTAGGGGCAGGTAAGAAACTACAGACAGGCCTCTTAGAAAGACCATAGCCACAGGACAGAGGAAATGGCTCAACTCACAGCCCCTAATACAGCAAGCAATGGCCTGGTGGCTCCAGGACCTCAGAATAAAGCATGGGCCTGGTGTGACCACGATAGGTCAGAGACGTGGACATAACCATGTGGGCACATGAGTGGTTGGACTGCACTTCACCCAGTCAACCAGTGTCCAGCCCTATCCTAGGCTGGTGGGGAGATGGGAAGAGAAGCCAAATCTCCATCCTCAAATCACTCATGTCTCAGCAAAACATCTCTTACTTAAAAAAAATAATAATAATGTTCTGAACATCTACTGTGCGAAAGGCAGTTTATGTCAATGTTCTCATTTAATCCTCACTTGGGAGAGGATATTACCCTTAGAGCCCTAGTGTACCTGAGTCACCTTGAGCTTCTCTTCCTGTAGGAGCCTTCAGGTCATTATTAGCAGGAAGCTGGGAGGGGCAGAGGGGATGACTATACATCTGACTCCAAAACATTAGATGGTAAGAGAGATCTTTATTGAAGGTTTCTTAAGGAGACAAAATGATTGTTACGTCAAAAATCATAACTCGAGACTTCCAAAATATCTGCTGACAACATCTCTTTCTCCAAAGCCCTCCTCTTTAAGGCAACCCTAACAGCTGGCTTCCCACCTCATTTCTACACCTCCCTCCTCAACACGGAGCCTTGGTGGCACAGTGGTTAAGCGCTATGGCTGCTAACCAAAACGTTAGCAGTTCAAACCCACCAGCAGCTCCTTGGAAACTCTATAGGGCAGCTCTACTCTCCTATAGGGTCACTGTGGGTCAGAATTGACTCAACGGCAATGGGTTTGGTTTGGTTCTCCTCAATATCGCTCACTCCCCACCCACTGCGATGCTCCTCCAAGTACCTCCTCCCTCCTAGCTCCTTCATTCTGCTTGTCTCCCTTAACTTTTCTTTCATAGAAAAAAAAAAAAAATTAGCCTTTCTCTGTGGCCCCAAAACTTGTAAGAAACGGTAAAGCTACAAAAAGAGAGAGAGGGAGAGAACTCACATGACTATGAATCTTTATATTAACAAAGGGTTTACATGTACGTTGTTCCTCGTGAGCCCTCTTCAGACTCACAGTAGTAACCTGTGAGGCAGGTATGACTCTCATCACATTTATATACGAGGCTCACAGGTAAAGTAAGTTACCTGAAGTCTCCAGCTGAAACCCAACGGCTGAAACCATGGCCTCTTTCCTCCATACTACATCTGGCTCCAGAGCTGTAAAAGGCTGGACAAAGCCATCAAATTGTCAGTGACACATTACAGGGTGTGGCTGCCAGAACTGCCACCCCGCTACCCTGGGGCAGGACTGATAAGCTGTGCCCTGGAGACCAGCTGCCTCAGCAAAGGCAGAAAATACAAGCACTCAGAGACTCCGAGGAAGCAGGGATGTTTGTAATAAATTCCCTCAAAAAAGACCCAGGAAATTGGCTTCTCTCAGGGGATGTCTATCAGAACCAAAGTGGAAGCTGCCTCCTGTGAATTTATGACCAGAGACAGACCGTTAAAATAACCTGAAGTAGCAAACGGGGAAGGCTTTGTGCAAGAGGATATGTGGGTGTGCAGGTTAATGAAATGTCTTTGGGATTAACAAATGTTTTGAAACTTTTAAAAAAATCAGTATTTAAAGTCTGTTAGTGACTTGCTCCAAACCCATGGCTATAAGGCCTCATGCTCTTAAAAATCCACTTTTAATAATTTATGTTTTTTGCTGCTTTTAGATGTAATGTTTACTTTAGGAAATTTAGAAAAGCCAGACAAGTATAAAGAAGCAAGGGGGAAAAAAAATCACCAGCCTGTCATTAACCGCAAGCAAACAGTGTTACTCTTTTGGTTTATTTGCTTCTAATTATTCCCGGTACATTGTTTTCTATACATAGTTGGTATCACAATGTGTATACTAATGAAATCTTGCTTTTCTCCTCCATTTATCACAAGCATTTCCTGTAAGTGTTCATCAATACATTTATCCATCAGTATTTGTGCCAAAACAAAATACCACAACCTGGGTGGCTTAAAATGACAGAAATGTATTCTCTCATAGTTCTGGAGGCTAGAAGTAAAAAATCAAGATGCCAGCAGGTCTGATTCCTTCCAAGGGCTCTGACAGAGAATCTGTTCCCTGCCTCCCTCCTGGTTTCTGGTGGTTGCTGGCAATCCTTGGCGCTTCTTGGCTTGTAGAGGTATCACCTCCAACATCTGTCTCTGCCTTCACATGATCACCTTCTTCCCTGTGTGTCTGTGTTTCTGCCCAAACTCCCCTCTTCTTATAGAGACACCAGTCATATTGGATTAGGGCCCACCCTAATCCCATTAAAAAAAATTATGACCCCATTAATTACATCTGCAAAGACCCTGTTTCCAAATAAGATCATATTCACAGCCTTTGGGTAGACATGAATTTTGGGAAAACACTATTCAACCCGGTACCCTTGGGTGGTGCCAAGAGTTTGCACTCAACCACACATTGAAAGGTTGGCAGTTGAATACACCCAGAGGCACCATGAAAGAAAGGCCTGGTGATCTACTTCCGTAAGACTAAAAAAAAACAAACCATACCCATTGCTGTTGAATGGATTCCAACTCATAGTCGACCCTAAAGGACAGGGTAAAACTGCCCCATACGGTTTCCAAGGAGCACCTAGTGGATTCGAACTGCTGACCTTTTGGCTAACAGTCATGGCTCTTAACCACTATACCACCAGGGTTTCCTCCATAAGAGTACAGCCACGGAAAACCCAATAGGGCACAGTTCAACTCTGACACACATGGGGTCACCATGAATCAGAATCACCTCGATGACAACGGGGTTTGTTTGGAAACTCTATGGGGCAGTTCTACTCTGTCCTATAGGGTGGCTATGAGTCAGAATTGACTCGACAGCAACAGGTTTTTTTTGTGTGTGTGTGGGTTAAGAGAGGGTCGAGCCTAGGTCAGGGATATCAACACACATGGGATGGGCCCTACCCTCAAGGAGCTTAGCCAGATTTACAAAATCTCATAATCATTACCTCCAGGAGGATATTCTTACTGTCACTTATTTCTACTTATCCTATGTGGACAGAGATTGCAAAGTGCCTGATTTCAAACAACAATGGCAACAGGAGATACCAGCTCAGTCGATGCTTCCTCCATAATGTCTAGTCTCTCTGACTCCCATCAAACTTCCCTCAACTTCTGTTCTCTCACATGTGACTCACTGCAACGAGTCTCTCTTCTTTCAGTCACTTGTAATCAATTCGCCAATCTTACTCATACCCCAGGTGCTTTCTTGCCCAAAGATGACTCTTGATATCCCATCTCTACTGAGACTGAGAGTGCCCCGCTTGGAGTCTCTACTGATTCTTCCCTCTATCCAGTCCTATTTTCCTTTCTCCTGCCCAGTTAGCCTCTAAGGCCCATCACATCTAGCCCAGATACAGCCCTGGACCCATCCCATCCCGCCAGCCTCACTGCCACTGCCTTGGTGCGGCACTTCATCACTCTTGCTTGGGTGGTTGCAGGAGCCCTCCAACGCTGCTCCCAGTTCAACGTTCATCATCCCTACTGCTGCCAAAGTTGGCAACAGCCATGGTGAAGGGGGCGGCATATTCTCCTTTATGTCAGTCCTAGAGGTTGGCATTCTTCGCGCTCTTTGTGAATTCTATTCCATTTCCAGCCAGTTCTGCACATGTTGGCTGTGTGAAATAAGAATTAATAGATTAATTATGACATCATAGAATCTCAGAGTTGGATGAGACCTTCGGTATCATTTAATCTACCCCCTTTCCCTCCACCTCCAAATCCATGGAACCTCAGTGCAACACCCCGGAATACTGATCATGTAGCTTTGACTTCCGGGTCCCTGGGTGGCGCAGTTGAGCTCTTGACTACTAACTGAAAGGTTGGTGGTTCATATCTACCCAGAGGCACCTCAGAAGGCAGCCCTGACTATCTGCTTCTGAAAGGTCACAGCCTTGAGAATCCTGTGGGGCAGTTCTGCTCTGCATACATGGGGTCGCCACAAGTTGGAGTTGGCTCAACAGCAACTAATAACAACAAGCTTTGACTTTACTTTTACTGTGGGATTTCATTCCATCACAAAGCAATTGGCTAGATCTAACTTTTTTTTTTTTTTCATTTGCTTTTAAAGAGTATTGAGAGAGCGGAAATCTCCCTTTCTGGATCCCATTTCTGCCCTCCGTTGCCACAGAAAAGTCTTACACTTCTTCCCCATCATAGCACCTCACATCTGAGCTTAGCTCTCCTATGCCCTTAAAGTCCTCTCTCTTAGGCCAAACAGCTGTAGATCCCTCCTTCAATTCTCCTTCTGTATGGCTTCAGATGTTCCTCATCTCTTTGGAATTCCCTTGGTTCACTCCAGTTCATCAGTATGCCCCTGAGACCTGCCTAGAGCTATGTAGAAAACCCCACTGCTGTCTGGCAAGTGCAAGCTGATGGTGGGACCCCTTCCTCCCTCCATTTGCAAGTTGGGCTGGTATCCACACAGTCCCCCACTCGCTCTGTAGTGCAGCAGCCCCGGTCCTGTGACTGACGTAGCCCCGGCCTGCTGATCATTTCCACTGTGATAGCTGGCAGAGAGTACTGCTCTGCAGAGGGAAGTCAGAGAGAGGGCTAGGCCCAGAGCTGAGAATGTGGCCAATCAAGGCAGGAGGAGGACCCTGGGCATCTAAAGAAGAGAAGAGAAGCTGTCTCAAGGGAAATGAGCATGAAAAGAACATGCAGAATCCATGAGGACAGATCTTGTCCAATTTGTAGAAGCTACGCGGCTATGCGGAAAGAACCTGGGCTCTCGGGACTGAATCCAGGCTCTGCCACTCATAACTCTGTGACCTTGAGCAACCCAAGCCTCAGCTCTTCATTGGTAAGATTTAATTAAGAATGTCTACTTTGCAGAATTGCTGCAAACAGTAGGGATAGGGTCCATAAAGTACTTAGTGTAGAGTCTGGCACGTAGCAAATGCTCAAATATAATAGCTGACACTTATTGAGCACGTCCCAAGCACCATACTAAGCACATTTCAAACATGTGTGAGTGCTCGCTTCGGCAGCACATATACTAAAATTGGGACCATACAGAGAAGATTAGCATGGTCCCTGCACAAGGATGACGCACAAATCCATGTAGCATTCCAGATTTTTGAAAAAGAAGATAAAAAAGTCATTTAATAATTTGACAGTAAGTTGAGAGGGTAGATACTATTATTTTTATTATTCATATTTTATAGATGAAGAAACTAAGAGGTAAGTAACTTAACCAGGGTCACACAAGTAGTAAACGGTAAAGCTGGATTCTTAACCAAGGCATTTGACTAATTACTGTAAACTGATGGATGATCAGTGCTAAATTCTGGTGACTTAGATATTCAACCAGGAGGAGTATGCCTTTGTTTATTGTGCTTTACACACATGTATTTTACACAGCACTCTCCAAAGAGAGCCAGTGTTTTATGAGAGAGACCACACAACACACAGTGTACCAGTCTAGGAGTCAGTAGGCCTGGTTTTATTCTCAACTCTCAAGTCCTAGCTTGGACATCTCAGTCAAAGCACTTCCTCTTTCTGGCTCTCAGCTAACTACTTTATAAAATGAGGACCAAAAAAAAAAAAATCAAACTCATTGCCTTTGAATCGATTCAAACCCATAGCGACCTGTAGGTATAATCTAATCTGATGTGATACAATCATCTTCTGTAATGCAAACTAATGTGATGTAACCAATCAGTTGAGGTTATGTGTTGTAGGGTGGATCAACACAACTAAGGCCCTGATTTGGACTTTTAGCTTACAAAACTGTGAGAAAATAAATCCCTCTTCTTTAAAGCCACCCACTTGTGGTATTTGTGTTACGGCAGCATTAGAAAACTAAGAAACTAACCCTGAGTAGCAGAACCACCTACAGCAGGCTTTGGGGTCAAGTAGAATGCAGCTTGATCCCTTCCTAGCTTTTTACTAGGAAATGCTGGTGGTATAGTGGTTAAGAGCAACAGCTGGTAATCAAAAGGTCAGTAGTTTGAATCCATCAAGTACTCCTTGGAAACTCTATGGGTTAGTTCTACTCTGTCCTGTAGGGTTGCTATGAGTCAGAATCAATTCAATGGCAATGGGTTTGGTTTGGGTTTTAACTTTTTACTGGTCAGATGGTTTCGAGAAAGGCTCTTAACTTCTCTGAGCTTGTGAAATGGTGTCATGGAAAATATCTGTCAATTTAGCTGGGCCATGATTCTCAGTACTGTGTGATTGCCCACCACTTTATGTGATTGTCCACCATTTTATATGATTTTCTTATACGTTGTAAATCCTATCAGTATGATGTAACAAAATGGATTAGCGGCAGTTATATTGATGAGGTCTGCAAGATTAGGTAGTGTCTTAAGCCAATCTCTTTTGAAATATAAAAGAGAGAAGCAAGCAGAGAGACATGGAGACCTCATACCACCAAGAAAGTAGCATGGGAGCAGAGCCCGTCCTTTGGCCTGAGGTCCCTGTGCTGAGATGCTCCCAGACCAAGGGAGGACTGATGACAAGGACCTTCCTCCAGAGCCAACAGAGGGAGAAAGCCTTCCCCTGGAGCTGACACCCTGAATTCGGACTTCTAGCCTACTGGACTGTGAGAGAATAAACTTCTATTTGTTAAAGCCATCCACTTGTGGTATTCCTGTTATAGCAGCACTAGATGACTAAGACAAATGGGGTACTATATTTCTTGAAGGATTACAGTAAGGATCAGCAATGATGTTATGCACGGTGCCTGGCATCAGGTCATCAAATATGTACTCAAAAGACAGTAGTTAATATAATTATTAGATGTGAACTCAGTCAAAAGGAGGTGAACAACTTTTTTAACCCTAGGGCCAATTCAGAAAAAAATTCAAATGATTATGGCCTTGCATAAGAAACCTCCTCCTCCTTAATAAGCTTCTTTTCTTCTTTCTTCTTTTAAGCCCATTAAAAATTAAACATTGTAATTGTGGTTACCTAATCTATGAAATATGTGCATGTCGGTGCAAAAATTAGCATGGCTTTTTAGTCTCTAGAAGAGACATGCTCACATCTGCCTCACTGAAAAAGAAGTAGCCTGGAGATAGCTTTCTCATTTTTAACCCTGAAATTATGGGCCCTGGGCCACTCCGGGAGCTCGGGGTCACAGGAGGATCTTGTCTTAGTGGTTGCTCATCTCTATGTGAGAAAAGCCTAAGGTCTATAGGGAAATCTTACTGTATTCATAGAATATCAAAGTTCATCCCACTTTCCTGCTGAGGAAATGGACACCAGAGTGAAAAACCTCCCCTGCATTTCACAGTCACAGAGCCAGGAACAAACACTTTCTGCTTTCACACACTCTTCAGTTTAAAGATATGGCTAAGAACCCTTGTGTGCACGTGTGTGCTTCTTGGGAGTGAAAGGCAGGAGGAGACAGGACCCCAGGCCTGGAGGAGCCCACAGGATGGAGAAGCAATTGTCACCGACAGACAGCAATGAGGGAACAGCTCAAGACTCTCTATGATTCAGAGCTAAGTTGGGCAGCCCAAGTGCCAAGTAAACTCCATGTGTTATTGTTGTTGGGTGCTGTCAAGTTGATTTTGACTCACGACGACCCCATGTGACAGAGTGGAACTGCCCTATAGGGTTTTCATGGCTGTAATCTTTGTAGAAGCAGACTTCCAGGTCTTTCTTCCACAGAGCGGCTGAGTGAATTCAAACTGCCAACCTTTCAGTTAGCAGCCCAGTGCTTTGTTCACTATTCTTTCTCCAGTTCCTAGAACAGTTCAGCTGAGGCAGTGTGTACAATTAATGGACTCTGGAATCACAGTGGCTGGGATTGAATCATAGCTCACTCAAGGAATAGCTGACTAATGTTGGGCAAGTTATCTAACTTCTCTGTGTCTAAATTTTCCCATGGGTAACGAGCCCTGGTGGTGCAATGGTTACGCACTCAGTTGCTACCCAAAGGTCAGCAGTTTGAACCCACCATCGGCTCCACAAGAGAAAAGACCTGGTGATCTCCTCCCATTAAGATTATAGCCTAGGAACCCTATGAGGCAGTTCTACTCTGTTCTACAGGGTTGCTGTGATGGGTATCGACTCAACAGCACATGACAACAAGAACAAGGCATAGATAGTATTGTAAACATGGAATGAGATAATCCATGTAAGATGCTTTAGAAAGAATGAGCACAGAGCAAATACTCAATAGACATTAGCCATAATTATTAGAGTAAGTTTTTAACCATGTGCAGCTACATATTTGACATGCCATCTCTGATTTTTTGCCAATTTGGCAAAGCTACGATGCCCAGTTGCTTGGTCAAACACTAGTCTAGATGTTGCTATGAAGGTATTTACATGCGATTTAACATTTAAATCAGTTGACCTTAAGCAAACAGATTGCCCTTCACAAGGTGGGTGAGCCTCATCCAATCAATTGAAGACCTTAAGAGCAAAAACCTGAGGTTTCCAGAAGAAGAAGTTTCTGCCTCAAGACTGTAGCACAGGCATCCTGCCAAGGTTTCCAGCCCACAGCCTGGCCTATTGATTCCAGACTCAAGATTGCTGGGGTTTCTAGCCTGTCATCTGTCCTATAGATTTTGGACTTGCCAGGCCCCATAATCCTATGAGCTAATTCCTTAAAATAAACCTCTAGATAGATAGATAGACACTTTATTGGTTTTGTTTGTCTACAGAACCCTCACTAGTACTCTATTAAATGAACAATTTCTTTCATAAGGGTCAGCACAAACCTGGTTCCTCTGAGGTAGAGGTTAAAGATGTCCCAAATGTCCAATTTTCCCAAATTTCTGTACCACTCCATCATCTCTAACATCAACTACTCCTCCTCCTCTCAGTACTATTCTTCCCATCTTTGGGTTCCAAAATATGTTGCAACGTCTCACAGAATTCATGGACTGTATCAAGGACATGGCTCATGAGGTTGTGGAAGTGGCAAGTCCCAAATCCGTGAGTTAGGCGTAAGCTTCTCCTGACTCACATGGCCACAGGGGCTGAAAAACTCAAATCAGCAAGCCAGATAACAACTGCTGGCTCACGGGGCTGTGGAAGCTGGTGAATTCCAGAGTCAGCAGGTCAGACAGCAGGCTGCTGGCTCAAGTACCAAGAACTAAAGGTCAGACAATGATGAGCCATATACAGGATCCAGATGCAGAGAGATGTATATATCCACATATATACATTGGGTGCAGGCCACACTCCAGGGAAGGGTGTGACCTGAGTAAGGATGGGACTTGAGTCATGCTTTCCTGCAAGGCTGTGACTCAAGATACAAGATACCCTACACTAATCCTATCTCATTAACATATGAACCCATTGCCATCGAGTCAATTCCGACTCAGAGCGACCCTATAGGACAGAATAGAACTGCCCTGTAGGGTTTCCAAGGAGTGCCTGGTGGATTCAAACTGCCGACCTTTTGGTTAGCAGCCATAGCTCTTATAGAGGTTAGGATTTACAGCACATAAAATGGAGGATAATTACATTAGATCACAGAATGGAGGACAGCCACACAACACTAGGAATCATGGCCTAGGCAAGCTGACACACAACACTACCACCCCACATTAGGGTTTCATACACCTTATTTGCATGGTCCCACCCAATCATTGTGTGAGAGTCACAAAGACTATGGCTAGAAGGGCCATATTAAGTAACTCACTGCACCACACTATTGGATGATATTTGATAAATGAATGAATGAATGCAATTAGAGTCAGAGATGGAAGGGATTCTTGCAGGCTGAAGTGACCAGAAAAGGTTTCTGAGTGGAGATCAGACTTGAATCGGGTGTTTAAGGAAGTGTAGGATCTGAGCAGAATAAAAGAAGAAGGAAAAAAATTTTTTTTTACACTGAGAAACCATTTTAATTCTGCTAGAATCCAGATTTTTGGACCCATGGAGTTGGGGTGATTCAGCCAGGCCATTTGCCTTTAGGTGTTCTTTTGAACCTTGAGCCTTGAAGCTAAAAAGTCACCTTCCAGTCAAACGATGGTCTAGATAAAAATACAACAAGTGGATAGCTTTAACAAACAGAAATTTATTTTCTCACAGTTTAGGAGGCTAGAAGTCCAAATTCAGGTCCAAATTCTCTGTTGGCTCTGGTCCTTGTCTCTTCAGCTTCTGCTTCCTGGTTCCTTGGAGATCTTCATGTGGTTTGGCATCAGTCTTACCTCACATCTCCTCACTCACTTGTTTAATCTCTTTAATGTCTCAAAAAAGATTGACTCAAGATACACCGTAAACTAATCCTGCCTCATTAACACAACAAAGACAACCTATTTCCAAATGGGATTATAACCACAGGCATAGAGGTTAGGATTTACAACATATATATTTGGGGACCATAATTCAATCCGTAACAACTAACATAATTGAATCCATAACAACTAGACTTTCTTGCCTTGTGCACTGTGCTCTTTTAAAGAATTCAGTCAGTCTTGGAAAAAGAGACTTCAAAGGTCAGACTTTGAGCTATGTTTTAGGATAAATCAGTAATTACTTTCATTGTTCTTCAAGACAACGCTGTATGGAATTCTTTCTGACCACAAATTGTTTATCAGTTCTGTTCTGGCCCTTTTTCCATGGCGATGCTGATAAGATTTGGTATAAGAATTTTGGAAGTTCTTCTCATCTTCAGAACATTTTTGACTCTCTAGTTTAGTCAAAATGTTACCCCAATTTTCAAACTGCATATTAAATAAACCTCAATCAACTTCTTTTATTGGCTTAATATGATTTTTGTTTTAAACCCTTTCAAGGTCCAATTATTTTCTCCTCTAAATTTTTTTTGATGGATTTTGATACATATCATGTGGTATCTATTGCATATGGACCAGCTAACCCTGGAGGCAGAAAATGTTGGAATATGAGTCAAGGCATAAAAAGTGGGTGACCGACTGTATATACCACAGGCTGAGCAGGGATCCAGTAACACCTGGAAGCAATGAATGGCATCTGGGGAAATATGGTGGCTATGAATGAATAAAAACTAAGAATAACTTATTCTCAAGATAAGTACATTCTCACAAGAACACAGTAACAGGGTAAATATAGTGAAGAGGCTTATCTCATAGAAATAAAGGCAAAATTGTAAAAAGTTTAGAAAATTCACACATCCAGGATGCATCACCTAATACAGTGCGCAATTTACACAATAATGAGACTCCAACTGAAGTGTCTTGAGTTTCACACATTTCAAAAGGTGCCCACCTTGAGGCTCCATACCCCAAAACACCCATTGCTCACAGTCAATTCTGACTTATAGTGACCCTATTTTTATAGCACAGAGTAGAACTGTCCCATAGGGTTTCCAACGAGTGACTGGTGGATTCGAACTGCCGACATTTTAGTTAGCAGCCGAGCTCTTAACCACTGTGCCACCTTGAGGGTAAATGCACCAAAACAGGAATACCACCTTGCCAAGGAACTCCAGAGGCATAAAAAGTGGGTGCTGAACCATATATACCAACCCACTGCCATCGAGTCGATTCCGACTCATAGCGACCCTATAGGACAAAGTAGAACTGCCCCGTAGAGTTTCCAAGAAGTGCCTGGCGGATTCGGACTGCCAACCTTTTGGTTAGCAGCCGTAGCACTTAACCACTATGCCACCAGGGTTTCCCCGAATATACCACAGACCATGAATTTAGCAACACTTTCAGAAGGTCTCTTAGACAAAGACTTACGTTCAGAGATATTTATTAAAGTGTTAATTTTTCAGCAAAATATTGGAAATAGCCTAAATAATCACTGAGATGATTAAGTACTTTTTGATGAATACATAAAATGAATTACTTTTAATTCATTAAGACAGTATTTTCAAACAATACTTAATGACAAATATGCTCAGATTATATTGTTAAGTTCAAAAAAATTATAGATGCTATGATCTCAATTAAGTAAAATCTCCATTTGCATGCAAAAAGACTGAAAGGAAATACATCAGAATGTTAGAAGGAAGGAATATGGATGATTTTATTTCTTCTTTAAATAGTCTCAATTGTTCAAATCATCTACAATGAGCATGAAATATTTTAATAATGTTTTTTAAGGTCTTGTATTTTTTTTCAAGTGAAGAAGATTTGAGGCTCAAGGATCTTGTTCACACTGCTGTCCTTTCAGAGTGGCCCTGCCAGGTGCTATGAATGGAACCCCGGCCATCCCTGCTGTCTAAGCACCCCTGCCCCTTTGTCCTGCATAAATGCCATGATAGTTTTGGAGCATGTAACTGCCTGCTGAGGGTTGGCACTCTGGCCCTCCAGTGTAAGGAGTAATTCCACCTGAAGCCTAGGTGTTATAGGTTTGTCATGGCTGGAGAATGAGTGTGCTTCTCCCATTCCTAAGCCTTTACGTTATCTGTCACTGCTCCACATAAATGTATGGTTTTTCAGGCATTTCTTCCAATGCTTCAGAATCTAAGGAGTTCCTTACAAAACATTCCCTACAGGAAAGTGTAAAAAGTTGGGAGCGGAGGCTCTTCCCCTAGCTCTGAGGAACTAGCCTCATGCTGCAGCTTGCATAATGAATCACTACATGAATTAGAGAGAACACCTTGTGTAATAGAAGCCTGGTCAGAAGGAAGAGCTACCTGGCCACAGGTGTGTGTATTTGCTACATGCCCAGGGCCAAAGAGGAAATGCCAGGTTTGAAGTACCTCCTCAGTTTCCTGTAGGTCCACCGTTTCTTGTGTCCATTCTCTTCCTTCTCCATTTTCAGGTTTCTGATTCATTTATTCAACAAGCATTATTTATCTCTTACTACACACCATGAACTTTGCTAGGTAGGAAATACTAATGCTGAAGTTAATGGTAATAATTTCATTAACTGCCAAGCAGTGGCCTAAAATGCCTTACCTGCACTATCTCATTTAATGCTTACAACTCCACAAGGAAGAGATTATTCCCCCCATTTTATACATTACGCCTTCTCCTCACTTATCGACTTATCTCATTATCTGATATTTCACATTTACAACAATAGTAAAAAATATACTATCCCAGTATTTTGCACATTGATGATGCACATCTCACAGTAATGAATGTCGAGGTGCGAGGTGAGAGTAATGCTGGCTTCGATGGTTAAGGTTATGTGTCAACTTGACTGAGCCATGATTCTCAGTGGTTTGGCAGTTATATAATGATGTAATTTAGCAGTTGGGTAATGATGTAATCATCTTTTGTTTTGTGATCTGATGTGGTCATCCTCCATTTTAGCAGAACACCAATTTTACATGTGGTCTTTGGAACCTAACCATGTGGATAAGTGAGGCTAGGGCATATAAAACTGAGACTCAGGAAGAATAAGACATTTGCACAAGAGAATTTCTGCAAAAAGATGGCAAAGTGGCTCTAGACAACAAGATCTCTTTCAACCACCATCTAACAAAATCAGCAAGAAAAATAACAACAGCAAAAAAAATTGAAATTCACTAGATGAACCTGACCAAAAAATGAAAGATCAGTGAACTTGAAGATAGATCAATAGAAACTGTCCAATCAGAAGAACAGAAAGAAAAAAGCTTTTGAAAAATGAACCTAGTCTCAGGTACCTGTAAGACAATATAAAAATATCTAACATACATGTAATTTGAATTCCAGAGTGAAAGAAAGAGAAAAAATGTTTGAAGAAATGTTGTTAGGTGTCATGAAGTCAGTTCTGACTCAGCAACCCTGTGTACAACAGAACAAAACACTGCCCTATCCTGTGTCACCCTCACAATCATTGCTATGTTTGAACCCATTGTTGCACCTACTATGTCAATCCTTCTCGTTGAGAGTCTTCCACTTTTCCACTGATGCTATGCATTAGGGTTGTATCTTTTCACCATACTTATTAAAACTGTATGCTGAGCAAATAATCTGAGCAGCTGGACTATATGAAGAAGAACATGGCATCAGGATTGGAGGAAGACTCATTAACAACCTGCGATGTGTAGATGACACAAACCCTTGCTGAAAGCTAAGAAGACTTGAAGCACTTACTGATAAAGATCGAAGACCACAGCCTTCAGTTTGGATTACGCCTCATCATAAAGAACACAAAAATCCTCCCAACTGGACCAATAAGCAACATCATGATAAACGGAGAAAATATTGAAGTTGTCAAGGATTTCATTTTACTCAGATCTACAATCAATGCCTATGGAAGCAGCAGCCAAGAAATCAAACGAGGTATTGCACTGGGCAAATCTGCTTCAAAAGACCTCTTTAAAATGTTCAAAAGCAAAGATGCCACTTTGAGAACTAAGGTGCACCTGACTCAAGCCATGGTGTTTTCAATTGCATAATATGCATGCAAGCACTGGACAATGAGTAAGGAAGACCAAAGAAGAACTGATGCATTTGAATTATGATGTTGGCAAAGAATGCTGAATATATCATGAACTGTCAGAAGAATGAACATATGTGCCTTGGAAGAAGTACAGCCAGATCACTTCTTAGAAGTGAGCATGGTAAGGCTTCATCTCACATACTTTGGGAGTGTTATTTGAAGAAATAATAGGTTAAATTTCCCCCAATTTGGTGAAAGACATAAATTTATATGTACATGTATTCAAGAAGTTTAGAGAACTCGAAGAAGAATAAATGTGAATAAAGACACATGTAGACACATCATAGTCAAACTGCTGGAAACTAAGGAGAAAATCTTGAAAGCAACAGGAGAAAAATGACATATTACACAAGTGGAAGAGTTATTTGAAGCATTTCTGAGTTCTTATTAGAAACTATGGAGACCATGGACCACAACTACCACAGCCTCCACCAGACTGAGTCCAGCATAACTAGATGATGCCTGGTTACAACCACTGACTACTGTGACAGGGATCACAACAGAAGTTCCCAGACACAGCTGGAGAAAATTGTTGAACTAAGTTCAAACTCACACACACACAAAAAAGACCAGACTTACTGATCTGACAGAGACTGGAGAAACCCTGACAGTATGGCCCTGGACACGCTTTTAACGCAGTACTGAAGTCGCTCCTGAGGTTCACTCTTCAGCCAAATATTAGACAGACCTATTAAACCAACAATAATACACGTAGCTCAACCATAAATATGAAACCAAACGGACACACCAGCCCAGGGGCAAGGATGAGAAGGCAGGATGGGACTGGAAAGCTGGACCTAAGAGAGAACCTGAGGTCGAGAAAGGAGAGCATTGACACATCACAGGATTGGCAACCAATGTCACAAAACAATATGTGTATTAATTGTTTAATGAGAAACTAATTTACTCTGTAAACCTTGACCTAAAGAGCAATAAAATAAAAAAGAATAAGAAGAAAAGAAAACATGGAGACCAAAAGATAGTGGCACAACATCTTTTAAGTGCTGGGAGAAAAAACAAAACAAAAAGTAAAAACAAGCACACACAAAAAAACTGTCAACCCAGAATTCTATATCCACTGAAGATATCCTTCCAAACTGAAGGCAAACTAAAGATATTTTTTAAAATCCTCCATCAGTAATAAGGAAAGAGGTTCACCCTCATGCCATAAAGGTTGCAAAGGAGTTGTCAAGGGAGGGCACGTGGCTCATAACCCCACGCTCGCCTTCCCGGGTAGCAGGATGAAGGAAAACAGATGAAATAGCAAAATTCTGATAATTCTCAGGGATATCCTCATCCCCCTGTTCCAATTGGAAAGGAATTCAACTAAGAAGGTAAAAAGGCAGCTTCGGGGAAAAAAAAAAAAATCAAGGGAAAATGCCTGGGGACAGAAGCTCCCACTTACATTGCAGGACCTGAAGAAGGGCAGCCAAGACTTGAAACTTTCCAAGCTTGAAAGTCACTGTGCTGAGTTGGGGCAAGCCCACAGCAATGATCTGCACCCCCAGCTGGGTGGCATACTGGACATTTTAAAGGGCTATCAGAAGAGCATCATGTCTAGGTTCTCCAGCAAGGGCTTAGCCAAGCCCGTGCCTCCCTCATGCCCTCAAACTAGAGAAAAGTAAATAGCAAGCAACTCCTAGCCCTCAGCTGTTGGGAAGACAACTGGGTTTTAGACAAGGTAGGGAGGGTTTCAAAAAGTCACCCGTATTATATATCAAACCAAATAATCCATGCTAATCATGGGCTAGATGAAAAAAAGAAAAAGAACAGAAGCTATGAAAACATTCGATAGCAGAGAAAAAATAACTCAGTCTCCAAGAAAATATAACCTGAATCAAGAAACAGAATACTCTTTATGAATTCTTTGCTGTTCAGAGATACATATTCCGATAAGAATATAATCGTGACAAAACAAGGACACAAAGACAAAAGAACAAAATAACAGCATGAGATAAAAAGGGAAATTCAAGTGCTAATTTGCTACAAATTGTGTCACAAAATCCTACTTCAGCTCTAACAAGTAACTTAGAAGAAAAAACAAAAAAACAGGTACCAGAATAGATAAAGCTGAACATCAAATTCTTTTCGTGGAGGAAAGGCTTGAGATAACCATAATTAATACTGAGGTGAAAGACCAGGAATTTAAAGTGATTACAGGATAGATGACAAAGACAATCTAACCTGAGGATTATGGGCATCCCAGAAGTAAAGGCTTAGGAAAACGAAGTAAAGAAACCAGTTAGAAGTGTACTAGAGGAAAATGGCTCCAAAATTATTTTTAAAAAAATCAATCTTTCAATCAAAATGATGTACTATTTTCCAATGATATTGGTAGAAATAAAGATATTTAGACATGTGCTTGTTAGTTAAATTTGAAGGCCATCTTTAGACACCCAGGAAGAAAAGTCCAGTCATCCAGCAAGTACCAGTTCCTGTTGACTCCAACTTACGGAGACTCCAAGTGCGTGATAGGAGAACCGTGCCCCACAGGGTTTTCAACGGCCAGTTTTTTTGGACATAGATCACCAGGCCTTTCTTCTGAGACACCTTTGGGTGGACTCAGACCACCAATCTTCCATTTAGCAGCCAGCATATTAGCATATGTACCACCTAGGGACTCCAATCACCTATAATGATGAAATAATCATGTTGTCCTCAGATTTCTTGCCTAAATATTTAAAGCCAGAGGATAATGGAGTCACGTCTGCAAAGTGCGGAGGGAAAGAAAAACTGACTCCCAAAATATTAAATCAAATTGTCGTTCAAGTATACGTGTAACAGGCAGACTTCCTCAAATATGCAAAAACTCAAGAAGCGTAGCATGAATGAGCGCTTCATAGAAACATAAGCTCTACTTGATAGAGAGTTGAATCAGAAGAAAAAACTCAAGTTGAAATGCTGGGGCAAAAAGTGAGACAATAAAGAGGTGGGCAGAAATGTGGCAAATTAAAGTGCACATGCCCCAGACCCCACCAATACATTCAGCTTCTATTTCTTTAAATACACAGCAAACAGCCAACCAAAGCACCTCTGTGTTCAGTCTGCTGGGGCTCCTGCTTCAGACAAGCTTCAGGCAACTGCTCATATCCCTTGTGATGAAAAAACACTTATCTGAATTTCAGCAATCCCTTTAATTTCACTTATTTTTATTTTCTTGATTTTTTTTTTTAAACCACAGAACATAGAATATAACCTTATGGTTATAATTTTGTTTGTTTGTTTGTTTATCCATTTATCATTCCAACCTATGGAACTACTTGGATGCATCTATCATCACAGTCACAAATGATAACAATTTTATTTCTGAGTGGTGGGATTTGGGGGTCCCTGACTGCTTTCTTCTTTGTACTTTTCTGTATAACATATATCACTTTGGTAAAAACAGTTTTTTGAGGGAAAAAAATGAGGAAATTGTTTAAATTCACATAGCTTGGGGCTGGGAGTAGACTCATATCTCCCAAACTTTGGGGTGCCTCACCTCTGGCACCCTGAAGATGAGGAGCTCGAAGTCTTAATGTGCGTCATAGATAAATGAGTTAGAAATTATGATGCATTTAAAGTGCTTGACACTGTCCAGCAAATAGTATCAAATAAATATTTGCTGTTTTGATAACGGTAATTATTATTATTTACTACTACAGCAAATTGGGGGGCCCAGGTGGCGCAGTGGTTAAAGCGAACAACTGCTAACTGAAAGATTGGTGGTTCGAAACTACCAGCAGCCTCCCGGGAGACAGATGTGGCAGCCTGCTTCCGTAGAGATTCACAGCCTTGGAAACCCTATGGGGTCACTATGAGTTGGAATAAACTCGATGGCAGTGGGGTTTGTTTTGGATATGGGAGAACTAACTATACCATAGCATGGAAACACAGATGAGGAAAACACACTATTCTAAAAAGGTAAGCAAAGAAGGCTTCCTGGAGGAAATAACATAAGCTGATTTTCAAATGATAAGAAAGACCTGGTGGCATAGTGGTTAAGAGTTTGGCTGCTAACCAAAAGGTCGGCAGTTCAAATCCACCAGCTGCCCCTTGGAAACCCTATGGGGCAGTTCTACTGTGTCCTACAGGGTCGCTAGGAGTTGGAATCCACTCAATGGCAATGGGTTTGGTCTTTGGGTTTAGCCTGGTAAGAGGTAAGGGTTGCAGGGCATCCCAGGCAGGAAATACTATGGGGTTAAAAGAACTGGTGTGGTTGGGTTTGAATGGCATGTGGAGGATGTAGCTTGAGAAGCATTGGGAATAAGAGTTTCCTGGATTAGAGATTACATCATATGTCAAGCTATGCTAAGGAGCTTGGACTTTAATCTTAAAGTCAATGGAACCCACTGAAGGATTTTAAGCAGAGGAAGCTCACGATGATATTTGCTTTTGTTTAGGCTGACTCTGGCTATAGTGTGGAGGACTGATTGGAAGGGAAGTCTCTAGAGACAGAGAACTGGTTACAGCTATTGCAACTGACCTCCTAAAACCTGATGCACCCCAAAGCAGAGACACAGCTGGTGGAGGGTTGCTTGGGACTATGAGTCTCAAAGTGTGGTCTTCAAAACAAGTAAGGAGACTTGAAGCCCTATTCGTGGATCCACCAAGTCAAAATTATTTTCACAGTAACACTAAGGCAGTATTTTCCTTTTGCAGTTTTCACTAATAATGCAAAAGCAATGATAGATGAAACTGTTGGCTCCTTGGGACAAACCAAACTGAACTTTACTAGTCTTTGCATTCATCATTGCCATGCACTCACAGAAAAGGAAAAAAAAAACGTTGGTTTTTCTTAAAAATGTCCTTGACGAAGCAGTAAAAATGATTAATTTCATTTAATCTTGACCTTGGAGTATAAACCTTTTTTAATATTCTGTGTGACGCAATGGAAAGTACACATAAAGCGCTTCTGTCGCATACCTATCGCATAGTGAAGTACAATGGTCATCTCAGGAAAATTACTTGTGCAACTGGGTTGTGAGCTGAACTAGCTCCTTTTTTTTACATGGACTATTTTTATCTAAAAATGGAGGATAAACTAAGTTTACTCAGACTTCAGTGTTTGGGAGACATTTTCTTGAAAAAGAATGACGTGAACGAACTATTTTCAGGGAAAACAACAGAGAGCATTTGTTGCCAAAGATGAAATTTGGATTTTGGAAAACTTATATCCAACACCGTGAACTGGACAGCTTTCACTTCTTAAAGATGTTTCTGATGAGGTTGGTGGTAATAACAAACAACAAATGTGATTATTTGATATTGTAAATGAAATATGTTAACATTTGAAAGATCTGCATATCTCAGTGAGCCAATATTTTCCAAAAGCCCAACATGCGATGTTACAAAATCACGCATGAGTAAAAATTCTATTCAAAGTGTAAAGTGGATCAATAAATTGTTTTTATATCCAATTGTGTGTGTGTGTGTTATAGGTGAAGCTTTACAGAGCAAATTAATTATATTGTGACATTGGTTGCAATCCCTGCAATGTGTCAACACTCTTCCCTTCCACAACCCAACTCCTTGTTTCCATCTGTCCATTTTTCCTGTCCTTTCCTGCCTTCTTGTCATCGCTTTTGGGCAGGTGTTCCCCTTAAATCAGTAAATTTTAATGTAACAGAGTATCAAAAATTCACTGATGTGGCTTTAGAATCAACACTGCAGCTAACCTTTAAGAAACTACGACTTGTTGAGTTTTGGCGTAGCATCAAAGAAAAGTCTGTACAATTATCCAAATAGTCTACTAAAATACTTCTCTTTTCCCCAACTACTTATCTGTGTGAGGCTGTGTGATCATTAAGGTAGTGTGTCAACCTGGCCTGGCCATGATGCTCTGTAGTTCGGCAGTTACGATGTACTTTGGCAGTTGTATAACGATGTGATCACCTCCATGATGAGACTTGATATTCAAAGTGTAAAATAGATTAATACTTTTTTTATATCCAATTGTGGGTATATGTGTGCTTTAGGTGAAACTTTACTTTCTCATTCAACAATTTATACACAAATTGTTTTGTGATATTGGTTGCAATCGCTGCCACGTGTCAACACTCTCCCCTTCCACACCCCAATTCCCCATTTCAGTCTGTCCATTTGGAATCTGCTGTGATTAGCCAATCAGTAGAAATGGAGTTTCCTTGGGAGTGTGGCTTACATCCAATATAGGTAGACTTCCTGGCAAGGCTCTCAGGTTTTTGCTTGCTCTGGAAACTGCGACTGGCTCCTGTTCATTTGACCTCCGGTTCTTGGGACTTGAGCCAACAGCTGACCTACCGTCTTACCTGCCGATCTGGGGATCCGTTGGTCTTCACAGCCTGTGAGTCAGAATCCTGCTGTCTGACTTGTTGATCTGGGGTTTGCCAGTCCCTATGGCTACGTGAATCAGGAGAAGCCTCCAGCGTGACCATGTTCAAGCCTCTATAACCCTGTGAGCCATTTCATTAATATAAATCTCTCTGTATACATATTTACATGCTTTACTGATTTTGCTTCTCTAGAGAATCCAGCCTAAAAAAAGCTGGATTTTCTCTATACACTTCAACCAAAACAACACATTGCAGCAGATTGAATGAAGGAACAGGTTTGATAATCCAACTGTCTTCTATTAAGCCATACATTAAAGAGATTTACAAAAATGTAAAACTATGTAACTCTTCTCATTATTTTAGGGGAAAATACTTATTTTTCATAGAAATATTTTATTTATGCTAATATGTGATGGATTTATTGTTATTTTAAATAAATATTTCAAAATTGCTCAGTTCTAGTTTCTAATGCAGTAGATATCTGTCAAGACAACTCATGCACATAGAAGCTCTTTGGGATTTTCTATGATTTTTAAGAGTGTAAAAGGGTCCAGAGACCCAAAAGTTTGAGAATCACTCATTTGAAAGGGAAGAACAATAGAATTTGGCAATTGGTTGGTGTGGGTGGAGAGAGAGAACAGTCTGGGTCCAGTTCGAAGAACTGTGGAGACTATTTCAAGAAGTGGTTTGAAGGGAGGAACAGTGTGTTCAGTCTTGGAAATGTTGAGTTTGAGTTACCTAAGGGACGCTGTGGTGGAGCTAGCATCTACAGGAGTATAGCTTTCTGAAGACAGAGTTTGCAAAGCTGCAGTAATTGAAGCCCCAGGAGAGGATAAAATTACCCAGGGAGAATAACCAAGAGGATGGATCCCAGGATTATAGGCACAGCAAGAGGATCTCAATCACTGTGTCTGAAAAAGAGTATCCAGAGGGAAAAGAAACCCCGTCAGGGAGTGTTGTCACAGAAACCAAGAGAGGCAGAATTTTCAAGAAGAAGAGAGGGGTCAATAGCAGCAAATACTGTAAAGATATAAACCGATCATTACTGGCCAGCTGGGAGCAGTTTCATTGAGAGTAAGGGGAGAAGTTATGGAGTTAGCAGATATAGTCTGCTCTTCAAGTAACAAGCTAGAGACAGGAAAGTAGTGAAAAGAGTCATATTTACATGATGGGTAGGGGGAGGCCAGAAGAGAAGTAGAAATCGAAAATTCAGGAAAGTAGGGTATAAACAACAGAGCAAGACTTCCCGAGAAGAGAACAGGATTGCTAGTGCCCAGGCGCCGCTGGGGTGTAGAAGATAAACCCTCAACGGCTTTAGAACCACACTATCTGGTTCAAGTCTTGCTACATAAGTGACTTGGGCAAGCTATGTTAAGTTTTCTGTGCCTAGATTTCCTCATCTGAAAATACGGAGAGCAATAGTACATACCTTAAAGAGTTGATTATGAACCACAGAATGAGTCAATACACATCAAGAATTTAAAACACTGCCGGGCAAATGAAAAGTCCTCAGCCAATTGCTGTAACTGCTGAGATGAAGGGAAGAAGAAAACGATGGCCTCCAGAATCGATTAGAGTTCCTAGGTTGGAGAGACCAAGCCCAGATGGCTCCTGCATGAAATCTCCGCCCTTTTCTGGAATAGATATGAGGAGCAGGTGGTACAGATGGGGTTTAAGGAAGGTGGCATAAGCATGATTTAGCAAGGCACAAACACAGAATTATTTTCTTTTTCAATTACTATTTTTACACTCTTTCAACCCCCCTTTCTAGTTTATTACTAGGTAGTTGAAAACATCCAACTCATCTATGTGGGCTTGAGCAGGGATTCTGATGAGACCAGCACTTCCAGTGAGGAGTGGGGAGGAGGCAAATGTCACTCACCTGAAGCCAACATTGTCTGTGGTCCTCTCCATGTTTGCTGCTGCCTCTCTGGCTAGCACTGACTGATCCACTTGTCCTCTGCGTGGTAGGCGTCCAAATACTGAGTCGGCCAAGGCTCCTGCAAGAGCTCCCTAGGGTCTGAGATGGGAGACTCTGCTCTGGCTCAGCGGCGTGCACCCCACCACTGCTCAAACCCCCAGCAGTCTGCCCCTCTGCTGATGACGTGGCCAATGTATAGTCCTCTAGGGTGAGGGGCCAGCAAGACACATCCACTGGACCCTCCCACCATGGACCAGGTTTTCTGCTGTTGGCCTTTGACAATGCACCTTCTCTCTCTACCACCTTCCCTCCTCCCCCAGGCTGGAGGGTTGCTGGGGGCAGCAGGGCCAGTTCTGCCACCTCTCAGTAAGCCCCAGGACAGGCGGCTGCACCTCAGTTGGCAGCCTTCTTCAGAAGAGGAGTATTAGTACCTATTGTTTTCAGTTGCAGCCCCTGTGCCTGGAGCAACAGGAGAAGTCCCCCTCAGTCTGCTAGGTA